>NC_089513.1:9565681-10177500 GCF_036850995.1 Saccopteryx leptura | reverse complement strand
AACAAATATATATATATATATATCCCCCCCCCTTAAGTGAGAAAGTGAGAAGCAGGGAGGCAGAGAGACAGACTCCCGCATGCGCTCTGACTGGGATCCACTTGGCAAGCTCCCTATAGGACAATGCTCTGCCCATCTGGGGCCGCTGCTCTGGTGCTAGGCATCCAAGCTACTCCAGCACCTGAGGCAGAGGCCATGGAGCCATCCTCAGTTCCCAGGATCAACTAGCTCCAACTGAGCCACGGCTACAGGAGAGGAAGAGAGAGACAGAGGGAAGGGAGAGGAGTAGGGGTTAAGAAGTAGATGGATGCTTCTCCTGTGTGCCTTGACCGGGAATCAAACCCAGGACATCTATCCACTGGGCCGATGCTCTACCACTGAGCCAACCAGCCAGGGCCATAAATAAATAAATTTGGATGATGAAACAGAGTAAGGAATAGAAGAAGTCCACAGAAACTAGCCCAAGGAGAGATGAGTGCCCAAACTATGTGGTACATGGAAATTCGGTTCAGGCGTAGTCAGGAGTTAACAGAACCATTTAGAAGCCTGCCTTTGTGCTGGATGCATAAAGAAAAAGAAGGAAGAATTGTCATTTGATATTTCTGTCAGTGACAAATAAAAATAGCTTGATGCTTAGCCTGAGGCTGAGTGTTCTGTTTTCTTTTGTCCTCCCCTCTCTTGAATATCTATCTTTGTTATTGAAAACAGACACTTCAGCCTTAAGCATTTCCCTAGTTTTTTTGTTTGTTTTTGCAAAGAGGACATTATTAGACCCACAGTCCCTTTTCAGAAACCGGCAGTTATAATTTCACTTGACATGCATTTTTGAAAGTTTCACCTTGCCCGGGTGTGTCCTCTGCCAGCATGAATGTGGGAAGATGAGACAGGTATGGCCAGAGACAGAACAGCAGAGTCCTAAACACCCACAATATGGATCATGGGGTTGGAGGAGTGTTTGGAAACAAAGTCCCTTATTCTAGGAATGTCTGTGTGCCCTGGTCTTCCTGATGCGGTGAAGGTCAAGGACAATCTGTAGTAAATACCCTCGTTCAGTAGAGAAGGTCACTTGGAGACTCCAAGCTGCACAGATGCCCCGAGTTCTCTTTTATCTCCGGGCTCTGCATGTTCTGTTCTCTCCTTCCCAAAGAACTGGCCGTCACTATTATTTACCTTTCAGGATGCAGGTTAGTTTCCATTTCCTCCAAAAAGCCTTTCCTAATGCTGGGTGGGATGCCTATTTTGTGGCCACTGTCTCCTATGCCCCCCCCACTTAGCTTACCAGGTTGAAAATGCTGGGATCACCTTCAGATAAAGGCCATGTCTCAGGGAAGAGTTGAATGAAGACTGGGTGAAGGGTGGCAGGCAAGCTAGAGGGGACATGGGGCACGGAAGGGGCTTCCCGTGACTGGTATTGTTACCCCACCTGGCCAGCCTGGGTGAACCCCAAGGAACTGTGGAAATCTCTTAAATGGAGACCAGGAAACCAAGCCTAAAATGAGGTCAACTAAGAAAAATGACATTACTTGCATGTTTTCAAAAGCAGGTTTTGCTCTTTTATTTTCCTTCGTTCTTTATCTCAGGGAAATAAACCATGGTGCAGTCTTCTCCTCTGAAACTGGGTCCGAGCCCAAAGTGCTCCGATGGCACTAATGACCCCGCGGCTTCAGCGCCGCCTAGAAGTACCCGCAGAACCTAACGGCCCAGGTAGTCTCCAGCAGCTTTGCGAGTATATGTTCAAAGGTTCAGATGAATGAGAAGCACAGGACAAAAAGAAATTAATAACAATGGTGAGAAGCATGTGCTAGAATGTGAGAATAATAGCAAACAATGGAAGCATGTTTTCTGTTACAGCTCGTTTCAAAATTCTCTGTTGCAACAGCAAAACAGACTCTGTGAAGATTCTGTGCACCGGCGCTGTGGCTCTGGCAGAAGGACATGTGGAAATGGCATGGTCTTCAGAGCGAGACCGAGTTTGGGTGCCAGCTCCCAAAGCTCCGGGCTGGACCACTTTGCTAGTCACCGACCTGGGGGCAGCCTCTGTTTCCTCACTACCTTTCAGGCTTTTGTGAGGTTTAGAGAAGATACAAGTGCTGACCACTTCGTGTTGGTTTAGTCAGTGACCACTAGTGTGATCACCATTATCTTCAACACTGCTGGGGAAACAGTAAAAGTATCGCTTTGGAAATGGTGAATGACCCTATGTGGGGACTGAAGTGTAATTGTTCGTGTGATCCGCATCAAGGTCTGAATAAGCCAATTAGAATGCGCCTAGAAAATGGTTAACTAACGTAAAGAGAGCAAGCTTCTAAGTAATTTAATAATACCCGTTTAACGATAAACACTATGTTCATATCAACTTACCTTAGTGTGTCACAATTATTCACTTTACTTTAGAATTATTGAGTTCTATTGTATTAACAGAACAGTGTATTGTGCATGCTCCCAGAAAGTCCTATGCACATACACACACACACACAGATGTGTATTTATTTAATTTTTTGGTCTCCGCTATGAGATACCCCTCTCCAAACAGAGTTCATCACTGGCCCTCAACAGTGATCTTGGGCATCTTTCTAAGTGAGTTCATATACATCTACAATGTTCTCTATCAGCGGTATTTCAGTCCATAGTGTCCATTTACCATTATTTAGCCTGTCCGCTACAGAGCTACAGTTTTGTTTGTTTGGGGTTTTTTTGTTTTTGTTGTTTTGTTTTTGCTTTTGCTGCAAAAACAAAATAAACAATGCTTCAATGGATGTCCTTACATACATGTAGGAAAACCCCCCAGAAATGTAATTGCTGGGTCGAAGGTTATGTAAATTTTCAATATTAAGGTCAACTGCCTTCCAAAAAATCGACTAGACTATACTCTTCCTCTAACAGTTATGAAAAAAAACAAACAAAAAACACCAAACCTAGAGACGTTTGCACTTGCTTCTCCTAATCCTCTCTCTTTTTAGACGTGCCCCAGATAAGTTATAATCAAGTTATAATAGCAACTTGTTTAAATACTTACCCTTTAATATTTACCCTTAATTCATGATAATTCCTCACAGTTCTTATCTGCAGACGCTTCAACGTTAAAAATATGAACAATGCAAAAGGACAAAAAGTTCCTGCCTGTCTGAGCTTCGGAATAGAAAGTTCTTCCAGCCAGAGTGGTGTAGGAAAAGCTGCCCGATGCCCCCAAAGGCCAAAGCAACAATAAACCAAACCAATCACAGATCAACTCACTGGACTCACTTTGCGTGAATTCAATGTTTCTCTCCGTGAGGCTCAGAACTAGACACTCCACACACCTTATCTCACTTTAGGGTCTGTGTATTTGTTAGTATTTATAAGCCCCAATAAACCCCTCACAGATTGCCTGATGAGACCTGGGGAAATAAGAGCTGTCCTTCACCTCTGATGGCCAGTGGTGATGATACACCCCTCCTCCTCCCATCCCTCCCCCGCAGCGGCTGTCAGCCCCCAGTCCCTCCTGATAGCGGCCATCTGAGATAACTGAAGCTCCCAATGCCCCCGAGGCTTGGTGACATCCTCCCATACTTCTGAATCATGAAAAGAGACACATACACATCTGGCATAGTTTTGATGTTAGGTATGTTTTTGTTGTACTTGAATTCCATAAAAGACTGGTCATAGAGAAGCAGTCTATTGAAACCTCTAGGTTAAAAAGAATTTTGAAAGAACCCAAACGCCTCACTCTTCTAGTGAACAGGGGAATTTACTGTACTTAAGATCAAGCGGCACTGACCATATTACTCACTCCCGATCTCACCATCAAAAGTTCTTTTTCTTCCCCACTTCTGTCACACAGAGCAAAAGTTTACCTTGACAGGTGATGCACTCCCACCAGGGTAAATAAATAAATAAATAGTAATAATTTTTTTTTTTTAAAAAACAGCTATTTCCCATCATTCCTCCTTGTCAGGATTCAACATAACTGTTAAATCCACCCTTAATAAGGACCTCCCCATTAACAGCTACACCACTGAATTAAAGCAAATAAGTAATTGGTCTGGAATGTAAAGCTTGACTAAATGATTTTATGCCCTACCATATTCTTTGTGATTTTCCAATAAAAAGGAAGTCCCTAATTTACATTAAAAAATTTTTTCTAAAAAGTTTTTCAAAGGTCAGGTTTGTGAAAGTTGATCTACATTTCCTCCCCCAAATTAATAAGGTTACACAGCCTCCCACCCCGCAGGTCCAAAGCCAGGTTCCATGAAGTGTCAGGAGTCAGACACCAGCAGTGCGGGGGGGGGGGGGGGGGGGGGGGGGGGGCTCAGGCCTCCACTCACCACTGGAGGACACGTCTCACTTTGAAGTGGCAGGACCACAACCCTGGCCCGGCCTGGCCCGGCCTCCTGCAAGGGAGGAAGGCCTTCTTGTGGCCCCCTTTCTGAAGGCCACGCCCGCCGGAGAATCTTTGTTTTAGTCAATATAAATTCCCTTGCTGTCTGTCTATGACAGGCCAGGCTTCAGCTGAACTCCATTTCTTAGCCAGAAAAATTTTTGTGACATTCAGGAAGGGGTCATCTGTATTCCACAGTGTCACTGACCTACTCAAATGAAAAAGACGCCTTTTATGTGTGTGAAACACAACAAGCTTGAAGTCCCTGGAGGCGGGTTTCTGTGGAATCACTCACTGTGGGTCTCTACGCATGCAGAGAAGATACTCCATGAAGAAGTGAAACTGACCCGGAAGTTCAGGGCAAGCCCTGCAGCTCTCTGATCCATCAAGCGGGGATTCTGAAATCACTGCAGGAGAGCAAGTAAGGTTCTAGGCCAGTGAGGCTTCTGACACTGCATGGAACATGGCTTTGTCCTTGGTGGTGCTGGTGGTGGTGGTGGGGTGACCTTATTAATTTGGGGAGGAAATGTAGATCAAGTTTCAAAAACCTGACTTTTGAAAAACTTTTGGAAAAAAAAATTTGAATGTAAATTAGAGGCTACCTTTCTATTAGCCAATCACAGAGAATATGGCGGGGTATAAAATTATTTGGTCATGCTGTTGGGCAGGTGGTTATATGTGATGAATTAATCATGCACCAATCAGAAGGTGTTAAATGTTGAGATGTGAAATATAAAATTACAAAAAACAAAAACAAAAACAAAATGTATTTTTCGCTCCATAAGACACAACCCCCCAAAAGTGGAGGGGAAAATGCCTGTGTGTTTTATGGAGTGAAAAATATGGTATTTTATTAAATATTTTAACACATCACTTGGTTCAGAATATTTTTTTTCTTATTTCCTCCTTAAAACCCTAGGTGTGTCTTATGGTCAGGTGCATGTTATGGAGTGAAAAATACGGTAATAGCTGGTTTTTATTTATTTTGCATTGTTAAAAAAAAAAAGCCCTAGCCAAGTGGTTCAGTGGATAGAGCGTCATCCTGTTGCGCAGAGGCCGTGGGTTCAGTCCCTGGTCAGGGTGCAGATGAGATGCAATCAATGAGTGTACAACTAAATGGAGCAGCTAAGTGGGACAACTAGTGGATGTTTCTCTCTCTCCTTTACCTCCTCTCTCACTCCCTCTCTCTTTCTCTCCAATCAATAGAAAGATTAAAAAAAATAAAACACCTGGAAATAAAGCTTGTGACACTGATGTCACCTACGATGTGCTGCCTCCGTCCTGCCTTTGACAGCTGCCCGTCCTGGTGCTCCGGGCGCGGGGTGTTGCTGTGGGCAGTAAGACAGGCGCAGCTCTTGCTTCCAAGGGGCTGAAAGAAGAAACACGCCAAGCACTGACGTATAATGTGACAATGTCCGAAGGACTAACGCAGGGTGACAGGAGAACTAGGTGGTCCCAGGGACCTCCTCTGGGGCATGACATTTGAGCAGAGACTTGAAAGACAAACAGGAGTGGCCCTGGACAGTCAGGAGGAGTGCGATCCAGGCAGGTCACAGGTAGCACAAGGCCCCGAGAGGAGGACAAGTGTGCTACGTTAGAGGATCGGGAATTCAGCCCACGTGCAGCGAGTGCGGGACAAGGGTAAGAGGGGAGGCTTGAAGCTGTGCGAGGGCCAGGCTGGGTAGGACTTTGCACACCAGACCAAGGAGTTTGGAGACAAATCGACCACACCCCTCTGCCAAGACCCCAAACGTGAGAGATGACCAAAGCCAGTGGAGGTCAGGGGCACCTGAACTATACCCTTCTCCCGATGCCCCTCACTCAATCAGTGGGCCCCCGGGAAGCATGGAGGGCAGCAGCGTTCCTGTAATGACATCAGAGTGTGAGACCACAGCCTCAGCACCTGCCATTACACCAGCGTTTATTTGGTCAAGACCAAAGTCAGCAAAAGACCTGCGGCCTTGACCATATTCCAGCTCCCAGACTTGGTCCAGCCTTCCACTCCTCCCAGAAATACTGCCTGGGTCCACACCCTGTGTTTAGATATGCCACAGGGTTTAGCCCCCCAAGCACTGGCACATCCCATACTTCTCCTGTTAGCTAATTTTGGGGACAAACATACAGGGAAACTCTCTTTCTGAAGTTCTTTTTTTTTTGTATTTTTCTGAAGTTGGAAATGGGGAGGCAGTCAGACAGACTCCCGCATGCGCCCAACCGGGATCCACCCAGCACGCCCACCAGGGGGCAATGCTCTGCCCATCTGGGGCGTTGCTCTGTTACAACCAGAGCCATTCTAGCACCTGGGGCAGAGGCCAAGGAGCCATCCTCAGCGCCTGGGCAAACTTTGCTCCAGTGGAGCCTTGGCTGCAGGAGGGGAAGAGAGAGACAGAGAGGAAGGAGAGGGGGAGGGGTGGAGAAGCAGATGGGTGCTTCTCCTGTGTGCCCTGGCTGGAAATTGAACCCGGGACTCCTGCATGCCAGGCCGACGCTCTACCACTGAGCCAACCTGCCAGGGCTTCTTTCTGAAGTTCTTGATGCATTTCCTCAAAGAAAAGGGGTTAACCAATTCTGCAGCCGTACATGGGCATGTTTCACGATATGAAGAGGAACTCCCGAATATCAGCACCCCGTGACGAATGTCATACTCAACCAGTAAAGACCTATTTTTAGCAAAGTCAACCACTAAGTGCTGAGCCAAATGAAAGGCCACGTGCTATCTGAGAAGCACATGTTATTGTGGTCATCAAACAGCTAACTCCGTGTGAAGGTTTCCATGGAAGATACTGGTTATGAAAGCAGAGTGTCCTATAGCCATTGCTATAGAAATTTAAATAAATTGGCATAAATGGCAAAGGGGGCATGGACTTAATAACTAAGTTTCAAATGACATTTCAAATGAGAGAATACACTCAACACAACATAGGGCAAAATTGCAGACATCCAATCAATGTCAGTCTACTTTTTCTTTAGTGTTCTGCTTCCACGGTATGCCACATTTTTAGCAAGCTTAGAGTTTTCATTTTTTTTTTTTTTGTACATTAACACCATCCAATGACGTATAAGCAAAAGGGTTAAAATTTTTATCTATTCACAGCTGTCTCTTCGGCACCTAGAAAAGTACCTGATTATGGTAGATGCTCAGTAAATAATCATTGAATGAATGAATGAATGGGAGGATCTAGTGACATGAGGTTGAGTTTGAAGGTAAATTATCTTGACAGCTGAATTGTCTGATATGTTTTGGGTGCACGAGACACATCCTGAAAGTGCATTCAGAGAGTCAATTTGTAGATGCAGCCATCTTACAAAGTAAATGACCAAAACCATCTATTAAAGAGTGCAGTGGTTCAACCACACCTTGTGGTCCTTCAACCTCCAATAAAGCACCAATGAGAAAATTCTGGTCCCAAGGGCTCTAGGATTAGCAGGAGACCAATGATCCATAGGAAAGTGGGAATTGCCATAGATAAGACTTGCCTTGAACTCAACTTCAGGCAGTGAGGGCCAGCCTGAGGAGGTCCTGCGGCCTGCGAGCCACCGCCCAGTCTCCCCTCTCCGGGACAGGGGCTGCCCCAACTCCTGAGCAGTCGGGAAGTAACCAGAGGGACTCCAGAACAGAAGGAACCCACCTTGGTCAGAAAGCTCTGCCACTAAGAAGCTGGGTGGCTTTGGGTCAGTCATTCAGTGTTTGGTCAAGTTGACCTTGGTTTCATCACATTTAAATGACCAACAATAGCCTATTTTATTTTATTTTTTATTTTTTGTATGTGTATATGAAAGAGACAGAGAGAAGGAGACAGGGACAGACAGGAAGGGAGAGAGATGAGAAGCATCAACTCTTCACTACGGCACCTTAGTTGTTCATTGATTACTCTCTCATATGTGCCTTGATGAGGGAGGGGGGCTACAGCAGACAGAGTGACCTCTTGCTGAAGCCAGTGCCCCTGAGCTCAAGCCAGCAACCTTGGGCTTCAAGCCAGCGACCATGGGGTCATGTCTATGATCCCCCGTTCAAGCCAGTGACCCTGCGCTCAGGCTGGTGAGCCTACACTCAAGCTGGATGAGCCTGTGCTCAAGCCGGCAACCTCGGGGTTTCAAACCTGGGTCCTTTGTCTCCCAGTCCGACACTCTATCCACTGCACCACCACCTACCTGGTCAGGCAACAATAACAATAGCCTCTCTAAATTCAAAAGTCCCACCTGCGCCTGGACGATGGTGGTTCCAGCTAGTACCCATCCACACGGCTTCGCTGTAGTAAAAATCCATGGATGGAAACCACAGATGATAACAGGGGAAGAAAATAAGGAAGAAAAAGTCCTTCCTTCACCCTCTTTTCAAGAACGACGGCTCACAATTGCTCACATCTGGTATGCCTCAATGGTAACCATTTGCAAGGTTCAAAAACATTGAAGCTTGAAAGTGAAATAAGGAGCTTTATCTTCAAAAGAAAAATTAAAGGCCCGGAGCAGACCACTTGGGACCTTTTTATTATACCTGGATAATGGCAGGTATTATTACTCCATCCAGCAGTATGTTTTTTATGAATAGGCTAACACATAGCCTCAGGCTGTAAAATCGTGCTTTAGGATATAACATGTTGATTCAGAACCAAAATAAAATACTGTTTGTATGGTAGGTTTTTAATGAAAAGTCTAAAAACACACCTATTTAACAAACCTCTATTTTTATAGAGCCGGCCTAAAAAAAAAAAAAAAAAAGCCAGCTTAAAAAAAACAACAACTAACTATGGGTGGTCTGACACCTAGAAGTGGTACAAGAACCCTTTGTCAAACCAAGTGTCTTAATTTTTGGTATGGAAAATGTGGTCACCACATAATTATAAGCCAGAGAAAGTAAAGAGTTTTAAAACTCCCTGTGAAGGAGAGGAGTAATAATTCGTTAGCGTTCAATAAAACTGTAATTTAACCAGCTTTTAGGTATGTAATGATCAGCATTAAAATTAGAGCACTTGACAATCTTCTATTTTACCTTATGCTATTTTTCGAAGTGCCTGAGTTTCTCCACAAGACTTAGGCTCTTTGAGAACCAACACCGGGTTCTCATGTCTCCGTGCCCCCCACTCACCCAACCCAGTCCATGGTTTGTTTTTTGTGTTCAATGAACCACAAAGAATGTTTCAGGGGGGAAAAAAAAGAAAATCAGGCGAGAAATAATTCAGGGTAAGAGGAAATCAATGCATAACTTGTTTCAAAGCTATTCTCCAAGGCTTGAAGACATTTCAACTACAGGCTTTCAAAGGCTCAGGTATGGGAAGAGGTCATTGGTACGGGGTTTGGCAATGGGACCGAGTCCAGAAAAGAGTCAATGCTAATTAAGTAGTGGTAAAGGAAGAGGAGAGAAATGTTTCCTCGTGTAACTTCTGTCACCGGGTTACTCAGATCTTTTTCCTCATGGAAAGGCGTGGTGAGGGGTAGACCTCACGGAGGGGGCTACAGCACGATCGGCTCTGTTTGGTCTTCTGGGGCCTTGGAATGAAAAGATCAAAGCCAAATGTGGAAAATTAATCTGAGCTGAGCATTGCATACATTAATATGCTCAGTTAACTCAGGCAGCAAGACGGAGCTCCGGGGGTGCTTATCACAGGACAAAACACAAACGTCTTTGCAGAAGGCTGGGGCAGGGGCGGACCTGGTCTGCCACCCCATGGGGAGCATTAGAGCTCAGATTCTTCTCCGTTAGGATTGCCTCCATTTCTCGCATTTCTTAAGCTGCACATTGCCACCTACTTTTTCCTCTTGACCATTCATATTATCTATGCAATTGTTAATATGAATCCTAACATGTTAGCATCTAAACTCCATCTCCCAGACTGTATCTCACACCCAGAAGTGGGGGGAAGAAATAAAATGAAAAGAAACAATTCTTTCTATGTTTTGATCTCTTGAGACAGAAAATAAGATGATTATAATACAGGTGAGGCAAAGTACCACTTTCCTGAAATAGGTAGGATACTTCTGGCTTAGGGACACGCAGCGGCCGCGTTCCTGTGAGGTCAAAGGGAGCCGATTGCGCCTGGGTTCTGAGGGTTGGCTTCTGTGAAGGACACCACAGTGGTTGTGATCGGGGAGGATGGACCAGGCTCTGACCCCACCCTGGCCCTTCAGAGCTGTGTCATTTTTGACAGGCCACACTCTCTCTGAGCCTCGGTTTCCTCGCCTGAAAACAGAAAAATGTGCGTGCCGCCTGTGGTTTTCAGGACGTAGTGAGTGCCGGGCAAGCACTGAGCCTGTGTCCATCATGTGGTGAGAGCTCACTGCCTGATGGGTATTTCTGTCACCATCTTCTGCTGCAATCTGTCTTGCTAGAGCGGGGCAGGGTGCACAAGGAGCATGTCACACTGTGCCTGTGTTTTCTGTGAAGTTCGGCGGGGGGACTGCCTTGAAGGAACAGCACCCAGGAGGTGAGGGGCCGCTGGGAGGGAGAGAGGGAGAGAGGAAGAGGGGAAGGTAGGAAGGGAGGGAGAAAGGGAGGGAGAGGGGGAAGGAGAAGGGGAGGGAGAGAGGGAGGGAGGGAGGGAAGGAGGGAGGGAGGGATCAGGGAGGAGAGCTTCCATAAGATAACATCGTATTCAACCTCTCATCCTCATCCTTCTCCAATCATCACCAAGTATTTTAAAATCCAATAGAAACCATAGCCAGCAGATATGGCGAGGTGAAACATGTAGTTGGTGAGACATGATTCTTCTGTTGGCAAATGGGGTGGGGGTGAGCAGGGGGGAGCAGAACAAACAGGCAAAAGACTCAAGTTAAATCAGCCTGTCTTCCTCAGTGTGCGGCGGGATCTCCTCCATGGAGAAGTTCCGTGCCTTTTCATACTGGGTCATGAGTGGGTTGTATTTGAGCTCTTCAGGTTATTTGGTTTTTATTTTGTAAGGAAGTATAGTAGTTACTTGCTTTAACAACAAAGCAAAGTGGTTTTAGGTTAAGGAAAAGAGGACTGAGATCCTGAAGGGAGAAGGTACAAACTGACAGTGTTACAGATCTGCACGGGCGCCAATGCACACGCGGACGTGGACTCAGAAGGCGTGCCCACTGACATCCACACAGACAAGCACACAGGGAGACGCACGGGCGCCAATGCACACGCGGACGTGGACTCAGAAGGCGTGCCCACTGACATCCACACAGACAAGCACACAGGGAGACGCACGGGCGCCAATGCACACGCGGACGTGGACTCAGAAGGCGTGCCCACTGACATCCACACAGACAACCACACAGGGAGACGCACGGGCGCCAATGCACACGCGGACGTGGACTCAGAAGGCGTGCCCACTGACATCCACACAGACAACCACACAGGGAGACGCACGGGCGCCAATGCACACGCGGACGTGGACTCAGAAGGCGTGCCCACTGACATCCACACAGACAACCACACAGGGAGACGCACACGCACAGACACACACAGAGGCATGCCAACAGGCATACACAAACACAGAACATATGCCCACTGGCAGATGCAGAGACACACAGATCAACATACACATGCACAAATACACACAGATGGTACACAGCGGCACCCGTACATACATGGGCACACACAGACAGACACACACACTGAGACACACACACGTACCCACACCCTACCCAGGTCTGACCCACTCCCCTGAGGCGTGGCTGGCAGTCTTATCTCCCCACCCCTTTTTATCAAGAAAGTCCAGACGTTTCCAACCACACATGGGGTAAATATGAGAGTAAGAACCAAAACCAAAACAATAACAACCACTAAAACAACCCCGAAAAGCATATTTTCAGGCAAGAAAGTGTCCAATGAAACTTTCAAGGCCCAGTTCAGGAACCTCGAGGGAGAGAGAGGCACACATGTCCCTGTGTCAGCCCCGTGGGGTTTGTCTGCATGTATTTTTGTCTTTCTTCTGCAGGGCCTCACCGATATGACAGGGTGATTTAATTCTCCACAAACCTCGCCTCCTCTTGGTTCTTAGAATGTAGGTGGATACCACTACCGGTATTCTTAGAGCTACACAGCCTCCCACACCCGACAGAGAAGAGAACTACATTTCACTGAAATCCTGGCTTTTAGCTATTTGCAGGTTTTTCTTGATGAAACAGGAAACCGAACTGGAGGCACTGTTGTAGATACTGATAAGGGGGCGTCCAGAGTGAACGTTCTCTGTGGCAGGCAAAACAGAAACTGATTTATATGCGAAAAGGGCAGTACCCATTCCCCCTTACACCTTGCAGAGCAGAGCAAGAGTCTAGGCACTTTGATCAGGAGTCCACATTTCCTTAAGACCACAGTCCGGTCTAAGGCGTCTGTGAAAAGAGTCCCCAAAGATTTTTCCTGTCATCTCTGGTGGCAAGACAGTCAACAACCAAAGCGGAGAGAGAACTGCCCATGGGCCACGTGACGGGTGGAAGTTAAGCTGCGAAGGAAGGGGTGGTATTCACATGGGCCCCAGAACCATCAAGAGGGCGTTTAGGACGAGCCAGGCACCTGTCTCGGGGAGCGGGCAGTGAGCTGGCAGCACTTTGGGGGGACAGTGAAAGGTGTGGGACTCTCCCTGCATGACTTCTGCTGACTGCTGCACGGACATCCAATTCACCACAGGGAAGCCTCTCAAACTCCAGGTGAACGTTCCCGACCAGGTATCTGTACCTTGAGTGTGTAACAAATAAAAAAAAGTCTAATTTTTCTATCCAGCACTGACATCAGACTTCCCATAAGATAGTCAAAATGTCTTGAAGCCCAGATTCCTGGAAGTCCTTCCAGAGACACTCACCACTCCATCCGTATCCACCCCCCACTCCTCTCCACCGTGATACAACGTCCCTGGGCTGATCTCCTAAGATAGGCATGAAAGAGAATAGAAGGTTCCACGTGACTTTACTGAACAAGTGGTTTTTTTTACTAAGCTTCCTTCACAAGAAAGTTTAACTTATTCATTCATTCATTTATTATCGGCAATAAAATTCTATGACCATGAACTTTGCTAAGACTCAGAAAACCTGGTTCTGTCATTAACCAGGAAAACCACCTGGGACCATGTACCTAACCTTCCTAGCCTCCCTATGTCTCCATTTACTGGTCTCTAAAATAGAGAAGTCTGGGCAGGATGGTTTCTCAGGTGTCAGCCTTAGCATTCAGGGACGATAGATTTATGTGGATTTTACTCTATGAAAGACAGATACCCTGCTGGATGTCATGAAGGAGAAAAACATGCCAAGACATGGGCCCAACCTCATCCTGTTTACGGTGACATTGCCTGGCTGTTTCCAAACTTCCATCATAGGTTATGTTGATTGGGCATCAGATTGCTACCTCTCTATAAAGTTATGCCTGTCTTTGGTGCCGAGAGGTCCTCAGTCAAACGGGCCCGCTCCTGTGTGACCAGACGTCACCCGGCCTCCCATTCCTCCTGCAGCCCACATCTCGTAGTACCAACCCCATCAGGAGCCTTTGCCAGGACTGCGTGGGCCTGAGCTGCCATGCTGGAAGGTGGGATGATTCCTGACCCATGCAGCCTTGCTCCCCAAAGTGGATCCTCTCTCATCCCTCGAGAACACGTGTCCTGGCTCTCAGCCTGCAGCCCGGGGGACGAGAGACCTGTTTCAAAATCTGTGCATGTCAACCCTGTCACCATCTGGGCTCAGGCAGCCAGGTTGCCCTTAGGCAGAACAGCTTTGCTAATCAATCATGCTTCCGGGAAGCGGGTGGTGGGCCTGCAGGCCCCCCTTGCCGTGACCAAGCCCCTGTGAAACCCTCTGCCTGGGAATGGAAAAAAGAAGAAAAACAGTCTACTACCCATATCCACTGCAGGAAGGCCAAAACAAGGCTTTATTTAAAAATAACTCCTCTTTCCTAAAGGCTGGAAGCAAGCTAATGAGTGTAACAAGAATTCCTCTCCCAAGATTTACTAGTGACTAAGATCAGGATACAGAGCTCTCAACTTGAATGATAACG
Organism: Saccopteryx leptura; assembly: GCF_036850995.1. Classification (NCBI taxonomy): domain Eukaryota; kingdom Metazoa; phylum Chordata; class Mammalia; order Chiroptera; family Emballonuridae; genus Saccopteryx; species Saccopteryx leptura. Next base: position 10,163,197 of record NC_089513.1, on the reverse strand, counting down.
TCACATGCAAAACAAGAGAAAACGTTAGGGATGTTCAAGTATTCAGAAATTACAAACGAACGATTTCTATTTTTTTTCCCATAGAATCTCCTGAGAAGATATCACATGTGATTGTGAAGTATTAATGTGGCATTTAGCAAGCAGTGCTAACAGTTAATGTCATTTGAAGGTAAGATATAAGACACAAGTCCCTACCAATAAAATGCAGTTATGGGAAAAGGTCAAGTTTGTTGTCACAGGCTGAATATGCATCCTGGCTGTAACCTGCTAGTTGGGGAAAGTCATGAAACTTCTCTAAGTTTTTAACACACAGCCTGACCAGGTGGTGGCACAGTGGATAGAGCCTCAGAGTGAAACACGGAGAACCCAGGTTCGAAATCCCAAGGTTGCTGGCTTGAGCATGTGTTCCTCTGGCTTGAGTGTGGGGTCGCTGGCCTGAGCGTGGGATCATAGACGTGACCCCACGGTCACTGACTTGAGCTCAAAGGTTGCTGGCTTAAAGCCCAAGGTCACTGGCTTGAGGAAGGGGTCACTCACTCTACTGTAGCCCCCCGGTCAAGGCACATATGAGAAAGCAATCCATGAGCAACTAAGGTGCCGCAATGAAGAGTTGATGCTTCTCATCTCCCTTCCTGTCTGTCTGTCCCTAACTGTCCCTATCTCTGTCTCTCTCTGTCTCTGTCACAAAATAAATAAATAAATAAATAGAAACACACAGACACAGCATATATATATTCAACCATACATTCAACATGTAGAATTGTTGTAAGAATTACGTCACACACTATGAACTATATCTATTCTATAAATACAAGAGAAATGTAAAGAATCTTTATAACAGACATATTCAAATGTATGTTCCTTTATCCAAAATTATTTGACCTCTAGTGTTTCGTCTTTTGTGTTATTTTAGGAATGAGTTTCTAATTAATTCAGTTTAGATGCATTTATCTAAACTCCTTACACATTTTCAAAGCCCCTGCACAAGTGACAGAAGAACACAGCTTAAAAATAACCAAAGAAACAGCACCACGGGAATAGACCAGATGCAGAATTTTAAAAGCATTTACCCTTTCCTCAGCAATGCCCTTCTGGTCATTTATCCCGCTTACACGTGAACCGGCTACTGAACAAGGTTATCCATGGGAGTATTGTTCGCAATATCAAAAGACTGGAAATAGCCAGGTGTCCATCAACAGGGGTGGTTAATTAAACACGTGTTGGCAGATAGTTACACATTGACCTCCAATGAATGGCTCCGCCTGGTGTTTACTTTCTTGTGTGGGTCCTTCCCACACTGACGCTGGGTTTGGCCCTGTGACCCAATTTAATATGAAACATCAGCCAACGTGATGCCAGCAGAGGCCCAATGGCCCTTTCAGAGTGGGCGCCACCCTCCTCTGCTCTTGGTGTCCAGTCGCTACGTGAAGACTCGGGCTAGTCTCCTGGAGATGCAGGCTCAAGCTGGCAGCCAGACTCTGCCCCTGACAAAGCCACTGTGGACCACCTAGCCCCAGCCACGCCGCCTAATAGTCTTGCAGTAAGTCTGCGCAAAACCGCTAAGCTGACCCAAATAGCTCTCCTGTAGAATTGTGAACGAGTAAAACCATTATTGTTTTAAACCTCTAAGTAATGGAGCAATTTGTTATGCAGCAGTAAATAACCAATACACCATGATGTCCTCAAACAATGAAATATTATGAAGGTAGAATCCCACCTATAAAAATAGAAGGATGCACTCTCTCTGTACTGACACACTCAGCTCTTCAACATAAACTGCTAAATGAACAGGCCAACTGAAGAACAAGGGAAGTAGAATACTGCCTTTTGTGTTAAAAAAAAAGAAAAGAGAAGAAGAAAACCATTATGTTTATTTTACATGAAGAAACACTGGATTTATGTACTCAAAAATTAACATACCTAGACCTGTTTCAATATGTAAGGGAGTAGTGAATTAGGTAGATGGGGACACAGGTGGGTATGAGAATATCAATATATATCAGCGTATGAACCATGTGAGTATATTATCTCTTCATTTATAATATGTTTATATATTTTTAAAAAGTGAGAAACCAGAATAATATAAAATAGTAATGACAAGGCTTTAAAAAGTTGAATTTTAATCTCATTATCATCCCACCATGATGTTGGGATCATGTTACCTACTTTCTTATGGTCTTCCTTTGAACCAGAATAACCCCTTCTTCGCAATACATATGGTTATTTGCACACACCTCTTATCTCCCCTGCTAGATCATAAATGCCTTGCAGGCAGGGACCACATTTCATGCATTTTTTTTTTTTTTGCATCTGCAACTGACAAGCATAGTGAAGGGCACAGGACAAAGCCTCTCAGATAAATGGTTGTTGAGTCAGACAAACAAATAACATTCTGACCTCACTAACTGTTGCCATTGATAACACTGTTGAATTCAATAGAAACTTCAACAGCCTAACTTCTCTCCATCTGTGCACATACGCCACACACCACCTTGGAGGAAGGCTTGGTAAGCATGTAGTACGATTTGGGTCTTGCATCTCTCACCTGCGTACTTAGGTCTACTGGGCAGAGCATCGACAAAAGCTCAATTTGAATGCCAAGGAAGGGGAAAAAAGCTAAGCAAACTCCCCCGTTTAGAAAGACAACAACAACACCCATGTGATTAGAGGAAGTCTAGAAAAAGAAAGATCTTGTATTATTTGTCTTAAGTAACAAATTTCACTTCTGTGGTTGAGTAAGCAGCAGCCTGTAGCAGATGCACATTGCACAGCAACCTGAGGGGCCCAGGTAGGGGGCTGGGGGAACGGAGAGAGCCTGAGGCTCCCCATCTCACCCCCAGGTCTCCGGAGAGGTCCGCGCTCGGGCCACGGTGGAGCTGGTCTGTTGTGACTGGCATTTCTATGGAAGAGAAGACCACTGCTTTCTCTGTAACCCATTTCGGGGCTTGGCCTTTCTCACTGGAAATCTTCACTTACTGTGCATCGGTCCTTTTCTCACTGTGCCCTGCCCACCTCCTCTTCCATTATAGTTCACTGTGTCGGTATCTGATCCCTCGGGAAGCTTACCCTCTTCCGGAGCAAGTCTGGGAATCCTGCGCGGCTGTGGGTGCCTTCCTCCCGCCAGGACGTGCTCGGTCAGTGTGCAGCGCTGTCCCCACCCTCTGTGTGTCCTGGGCTGAGCCATCGGCCAGCAACACACTGTCTTGGCACTATGTCCAGGCTCCATGAACACAACACACAATAAGAGCCACGGGCAGTAACAAGGTCGAAGGTAAAGTACCGAGGTATTAAAGGATATGCATGAGGAAGAGTGGAAACAACGAAGGGTGTGGACACAGTGGTCTCAGCAGAGGCAGGGCATCTAAACAGCCTTCTCCCTGTAAGCTCTCAAGGTCTTCGTCTCTCCCATAGCAGATGGTTTCAATTCCTCAGCCTCCAGCTGGATTTCCTCTCCCAATGGTTTTTTAATCTGCTCCCCTGTTCTCTACAATGCTGCACGCTCCCCCCACCCCCCAACAGCTATGACTGGGGACTCTATCACTGCAGGGGTCACCATTTGCAGGTTCTGCAAGGGAAAGGAAGATAGAAAAGCTGAGGCTGACAGTATAAAATCTAGGCATGCTTTTGTCACAACACATGGCTGTAAGCGTTGTCCGCATGCCTACTATGTGCAAGCAGCTGACCTGAGACAGAAGACATCATCCTTGTCCCTTAACAAATGAGGCACCCCTAAGACGGGGTTTAAAAAAGAGAGTGTCGGCTTGGATATGCAGAGCTCTTTGGAAGGGCTAAGGCAGGTGCGCGGCCACCGGGACCAGGTAGAACAGACACAGTGCGCATGGTGAAGGAGGGAACTGGTGGGCAGGTCAGAAGAAGCCCGGACACTTGATTCCTGGACACAGAGAAGAGGAGGTGGGTGGCCCAGGAGAAAGGGAGACAGCACAGCTCCCATCAGAGAAAGAGGGGGCGTGCATGGGGAGCCGGCAGGCTCACTCATGGGGCGGGCTAAATTTTGGAGAAAACGGGGAAATTGAGTACTAAACAGTATAGGAAACTAGGATGGGAGATAGAGTTGTACAGGGGAAGCCATGAGGATAAATGGCTCTTCTGAAGAAGTGAGGGCATGGGGGAGAAGAGGTCAAAGGGATGGCTCGGGGACATCCTCTCTGCTGGCCCGCTGAGCGCTGTGTGCTCAGCATTATGGCAGAGGGGACAGGTCTGGAGGGCGGCAGGGGCAGCACGGGTGGGGCAGGGCTGCCGGAAGGGCAGGGCATGTCCCACTCATTTCTGTATACATTATGTAAATCATGCAACTGAGCGTGCTGGCCCCAGGGGGTGCCACAGAAATGCTTGTTCCTAAGTGTTTGCAGGGAACATGGAAATAGAGTACTCAGAGAAGTGGGGAGAAAACCAGTGACAGAGCCCTGTCACAGATGTCCAAGGAGAATTCCGATGGTGAATGTCGCAGGCTGCGGGCGGAATCACGGTTTCCTAAAGGCTCAGGGTCACACGGAGGGTTCCCGCCGGCCGGGTCAACAGAGTGCCGGGCCGGTGACCCGTCACAGATGCTCTGCCTGGACCACAGAGCTGAACACAGGACCAGGGGAATGTTGCCCCATTTAGCTTTTTTTTTTTAAATCCTCGGGATGTATCACATTTTTTATTTAATTTCAGTGCTGTTTTAATTTGGACTATGAGATTTGGAAACTTTGAATAAAAGTCTGAAAGGGAACTTGGACTCTTCATGCGTGCACAAACGTTGCTGTTATCTGGGTTTCAGTTGCTGTTATACTAACCTCAACTTTGGGAAAAGGGGACATTGACATGGGAATGACTTTTTTTTTTTTTGTATTTTTTCTGAAGTTGGAAACGGAGGCAGTCAAGACAGACTCCTGCATGCACCCAACCGGGATCCACCCAGCATGCCCACCAGGGGGCGATGCTCTGCCCATCCAGGGTGTTGCTCTGTTGCAACCAGAGCCATTCTAGCGCCTGAGGCAGAGGCCATGGAGCCATCCTCAGCACCCAGGCCAACTTTGCTCCAATGGAGCCTTGGTTGTGGGAGGGGAAGAGAGAGACAGAGAGGAAGGAGAAGGGGAGGGGTGGAGAAGCAGATGGGTGCTTCTCCTGTGTGCCCTGGCCGGGAATCGAACCCGGGACTCCTGCACGCCAGGCCAACGCTCTACCACTGAGCCAACCGGCCAGGGCTTTTTTTTTTTTTTTTTTTTTTTTTTTAAAGAAAGACTATTCAAAGACACTGGAACTTGAGTTTATTTCCCACTGAGGGCAGGTACTTGACTACAGGGATTCTAGACAAGAAGAACTGACTGTCTAAGTCAATATCCCCATCTGCTCTGGGTCCCGCCACCAGGCCATTATTCCTTCTGTTCTGCGGGTAGGTGTCAGCCAACCAATTCTGTTTTATTTGTGCAAGTTGAGAGGCCACCTGTCGCGGAACAGACTCGTGCATTCAACAAAGTGAGCATTTCTTATTTCTCTGCTTCCCATATGATTTTTTTCAACACCAAGCACTCACTTTCACCTTCAGCAGATTTAAGAAATGCTGACTCTGAGGAACGGGCATAAACAAGGCAATCTTTTGTTTATGAAGATTGTTAATGACCCACTCCTAGAAGGAAACCCTCTTTTCCCCCAAGACTGGTGAATTAATCCATCCACACTTTTTTTTTCTCATTTCCCTGGCTGTTAGGGGCCAAAGTGGAGAAAAAACGATTTTATAAGGGGACACGATCTATTTGTGCTCAAGACAGGCACCATGCAACTCCACAAAAGGAGCCAGAAAGAAACGCCAGGTGCAGGGAAGAGCGTGAGGGAAGGCAAAATCAAGAAGGAGAAGAGCGAGCCATTTTGGGGGACGACATGTCAAGGTGAGGACGGTGCAGGGTGGAGGACGGGTTGAAGGTTTGTAGCCAGGGAGGCTGGAAGAGAGGGGAAGGACCTTTGTGAGGATTTTAATGACCAGGCTAAGGAAGCCTGGCTTCTTCCTGAGAACTGGCACTGGGGAAGACAGAGGTCACAGAGGGAGGACAGCAAGCCCACGGGAGGCCCCCGCAGCAGAGCGCAGCCCGCCCCATCCACTTGCACAAGGTGCCGCGGGAATGGACCCACACGAGCTGAAGCTCTAGGGGTCACCTGACCTCCGTAAGCACCTGCTCTGACGGGGTGGCCCATGGTGACATGCGGAGTGTCAGTACAGAGCCAGTGCCCAGCAACCCCTAGAAGGTCTATTTCCTTTCCCCCAGGGCATAGTCACCCTGGTAAAAGGCAGTCGGTCCCTTCGAGAAAAAGATTAACAATACAAATGCCTGGCAGTGTAACAGGGTTCTTCCTCAAGGGGACCACCCCCCTCATTCAAGGTGTCCTGTGTCTGTAAATTGGCTCACATCTGGGAATTGATTGAGGGGCCAGGATTCTCTGTTTTTAGGATTCAAGTTAGACTATGTTCACTTGGCTTACAACTCTTCTGCTTACACAAATCGAGTCAGAAATTAGTAGACACCCATCTAGTTCACGTGGAGGAACACCAGGAGGACAGAGTTTGGAATGATGGAGATGAGGTCTCTGTGTTTGGACATAGAAAATGTGAGACGATGGAACCAGACATGACTGGGACATGGGGACCAGGATGAGGTGTCCCCATTACCAGACTCTGGGAGGGTTCGATTTGGGGAAGGAAGAGGCGTAGCCGAGTTCACTACACTGGTGGATTATCCCCATGGACGTCAGTGACCAACAGAGAGCTCAGAATATGGGACAAAGATGGGAGAGCTCTCAAGCCTGGAGGTGGGGCTTTTGGAATAACCTACTTCCAGTAAAAAAAGGTTTAGACAGACGGAGCCGAGGAGATCCCCGAGAGAGAGAAAACAGAGAGACAAGCCTCAGGCTTTCGCCAGGACAGATGTCTGGGCTGACCTTCTCTGGAGAAGAAAGACAAGCCAGTGTGTTGGACGGAGATGGCCTGGCTGGCAGGGTCAGAGGGAGAACCAGGCTGTGTAACAGAAGCATGGTCTAGTGTTTAAAGAGAGTTGTGTCCCCGGGTTCCAACTGCCGCAGGAAAGTACACCAGCCTGGCTCTGGAGGTCCTCAGAAACTGGTGTGTAACCCCTTATAAAACAGCTGTTTTATTAGATGGTAGCAACAGAAGGCCCACTGGCAGGGTAGGGGGAGCTGGGGAGGGAAGAAGAAGTTAGAGGGCAACTGCCTCGCTTTTAAGAAGCTTACCCACCTGGGGAGGGGGCGTGAAGGTGGTCCAAAGGAACAGTGCAATTAAAAAGTGCCCAAGAACACTTGTGAGCAGCGAAGGTTCTAGAAGGCAAGGGAAGGCTAGGGACCCCTGGAAGGCCTGAATTATTCCAGTGAGAAGACAAGAGGGAGAACGGACAGAATGTGGATGTGTGGGGGTGATCATGGGGGCTTCAGCAGGGGAAGGCTTCAGGCCCAGGGAGGAATAATTTTTCATTCCTTGCGAAATAGTCCATGTAAGATTAGCATTCTTTAATATCTTATCCCTGGCTCCAAATTTCATTCCCATATTGCAGGTCCAAGTATGTTTGCTCAAAACTTCCTTAATGTACAATATCCTCATCAGCAGTGAGCTCCTAGCTACAGTTCTGTGGTGAATAATATATTGGCTTCAATGCACATTGCTCTTTTGTGAATGAAATGCAAAGAAGCTGAACCTCTAATGAAAGACACAGGATTAAAAGATAATATTTTATCTGGGTTTCAGTTCAGTCATATGTCTCTGAATGAGCTTATCTTGCCTAGGGAGGCCTTCGATTTTCCTTTACAGCTCGTTCTGCCCCCTCGGCCCCCGCCATTCATACAGGAGGGGGGGGTAGGTTTTCTATTTTCTTGCCATGCGCATGGGCAGGGCTCCACTAAATAAAACTGGTGGCTCCGCCCCAGTCTCGAGGACGGGCCCTCCTGCTCCTGCGGGGAACCCACAGGCTCCGTCCTCCCTCGTGGTCGCCTTGTTTCTGACCCGGTTCCAGCTCTCCAGCCCTCTCCTTCCAGCATTCACCTCGCCCCAAACTTCAAGGTCATGCTCAAGCGTCGCTCTGTGCTCCCGGTGTCCAACACGCCACTCCGCGGCCTCCACGTCCTCACATCTGTCTGTCGCAAGCCTTCAGAAAACTGCCTCTAGAGAGTGGCTGGTCTTGTTTTCTTTTGACTCAAACCTTCGTCTTGACTCATGCCCACAGGAATCTCTGTGTGGCATCCCTTATTTCCAGTTTTAAGCCATCTCTATCTTTTAAGTGGTCGCTGTTGATCCCGAACTAACATTCTCTCTTGATGGAGCACTGCAGTTTTATGTAACCCCTACTTTCTTCGTTTTATTTTAGGGAGTCTGGCCTTGCTCCGGTCCTTCGGCCACGCGCAGTGAAACGGGTGCCCGGCAACATGGCATTTGGCATGATGCTAACTTGGCTGCGTTCTCTGTCCCCATAGAGCTAAGGGTGCACGCCGCGAGCAAGCTGGGCAAAGGCCCTTCCAGCAGAGGTCTGGGGTGAAGCACTCCAATCATGACAATCTGGGGACACGTCATCTTTGACTGTTCTGTCCTCGCACAAGTTTTATCAGAATGCAATCAGGTTTGGGGGTTGTTTGTTTGTTTTTACCAGAAATGTAATCTGTTTGCTCTGGGTGGGGGTAGAGGGATTTTAATGAATGCATTTGTAGGATACGGCATTTCTAGTTGCTCCCAATTGTTGGGGACTGCTTCTCAGTGGCACTGAAAGTATTGCACTTAATAGTTTTGGGATTCTGAGTTTTTCCAAAGGAAAGAAAGAAAAAAAGGAAAACACAAGGCTTTTGATGCACACAGGAAGTAGAGTGTCCCATTTCAGAGATTAGAAAAGCCAGGCTAGAGAGGAATTCTCATGGTCATGGGTGGCCATAAGCCACAAGTGGGACCCAGGTATCTTTACCAAATATAGGTTGCCACCTTCCCACGGATGCGAAAGTGTAGGACGGAATCACAGGAAGGGGCTGTGACAGGGAGGGAACAGAGAGAAATTCTGGGTCCCCTAATTTATACATTGTTCTTGATTGGAACTAAGTGAGCTGCGCTCTCACAAGCCGTGAGAGGAGAAGGCAGGTACACCGATTCATGCTTTCCCGCCCCACACTATAAAGGTTGGTTTCCGATTATCAAATAGAAATATATGTAAAACCAGTAAAACAGGCAACTCTCTCAGTCCTGCAGCCCATTGGAGAGACTTGGGTGCTTTTCTTGGCAAATATCCAAACAGCACATGGCAGCATCACGTGCTTAATACTATTTTGGTGAATATGACTTGTGTTAAAGTCACCTGGAATGGGTGACTGTTTGATCTTACTATCACCAACAGGCCCTCACACAACACCCCTCGCTGCTGATGAGCTCACGAGAAAGTCTTTAGTTTAGGAAACTAGCATTTTTCTTAGAAAAGGGAAAAAAAAGATAGGCAGTTCTCAGTAAAAGATAAACCACAGAGCTACTGTGTTCAGACAAGCTGCACATATTAAAACCACACACGAACGGTATCAAAATAATGTTGGGGCTGCATCGAATCCACACGTGTGAGTCAATTCAGAATTAGAGAGCTACGGCCAGACTCCTTCTCATGACTTTCCCAGCAGTGGGAGTACAGTGAGAAAAGATGACACTACAGTTCAGACTCCCTGGCGTGCTCTCCACACAGCCTGGAGGACCCATGGGAATACCTCAGGGTTCTTCACCTGCTCAGACTCCACCAGCCAGCATTCTGGCCCAGAACAGGCTGGCCACAGTTCTCTCTGAGATAGGATCTATTTCCACTTCAAAGGACAGGGAAGCCTCAGGCTCTTGGAGACTCAAGGTCCCTACAGGATGTCACATGAAAGAAAAAAAAAATTAGAGAGCCTATCAACAGAAAAGTTAGATATGAGTAGCTAAGACAGGGCACAGCCTTGAGGCTGCAGCTGTAAGAATGTGGGAGGTGGGCTTGCGGCCCCCCCAGGGCAAGCTCAGTGTCTCCAAAGCCTCCTGGCGGAAAGCTGAGACACACGGAGAAATGGAGAGGGGAGTGAAGGGACAAAGAAGGGGCAGAGCGATAGGAGGGGTCAGGGAGGCCAGGGTGTGGGTGGAAAGCACCAGGCGGCCTGTGACTTAGAGGGCGGGACTGTGCTGCCATCGTGGAGGAGAAGAGGCGAGACAAACATCCCTGCACAGCTCAGGAGACTGTCTGTAAGACCCAACCCTTCCCCCTGCCTCAGGACTTTCGCACATGCCACCTCGACAGTCATTTTAAAAGCTCGTCAAGTAACCGCTCATGGGGATGCTCGGTCAGATCTCAACTCGACATCCATTCATCTGCGTAGTTTCATGGTTAACTCAAATGTACAGAAGTTGAGTGTGATGTTTTTTTACTGAGTTCTGACAAGAACTGTAAAGAACACAAATGAAAGCCAAAAGGGAAATTTCTAGCTGCCACACTAACCAAATAATGTAAGGTCAAAAAAAAAAATCATCCTAAAAATAAAATAACACTTCAGGCCAAGGGTTCATTTCTGTAAATATTACTTCCCCAGAACTCAACTCTCGTAAAGCACGATATCCTCTTAATGAAGTCTCTTACAGCTACATTACCATGATGGTCTAGTTATGGCCCCATACTTGTCTGGATGTTTGGGATTTCAACGGGACGATCCCATCCACCCCTGCAGTTTTTAAAGGCAGTGTAATAGTGTCACAGCCCCAAGGCAGGATGCGGACAAAGGTCCTTCCATACACTGCTATGGAGTAAAAAAACTGCTGTCCCATTCATAAAGCGATTTGGAAATATCTACCCAAATTTTAAAATACCGTCCTTGATCAAGCGATCTCACACCCATCTGAGCCCTGGGATGTTCTCTACAGCATCATTTGTAGTAAAATCATTCATTAGCCACGCTACTGTCAACCTAGGAATAGCATGCAGGCGTGAAAAAGAAAATGCAGGAATTTCAATGGTGAACCACTATGTGAGAAAAAAAATCAAGACACAGATAGGGACATATGATCTAATTTTGTATGAAACAATGACAAAAACACACCATGTAGGTGAATATCTGTCTGGATGTAAATGTTTGATGTAATTATTTGAATGTGGAGTAAAGCATGGAAAGATACTCAAGGTTGGTAACCCTGGCAACATGGGGAGAGGGATCACGGTGGAAGAAAGAAATAAGTGAAAATGAAGGGAGATGTCAACCATAAAAACCACATGGACGCTATGATCTCATTTATCAGAAATCGTGTGTGTTTACTTAGATGCACGTATATAAACAGATGATGTCGGGATGGCCAATAAAATGTCAGTGGTTTGTATCTCGGGGTATTGGGATGCTTTTAAATATAACTTTCACTTTATTCCTGACATGTGTTTTTTAAAATTCTTACAACCACATGTATTATTTGTATAACTAGAAAAAAAAGGCTCACTGAGGGGGGGACAGGAAAAGCCCTATGCCAGGCATCACCGTCCCAGAGGGAGGCCAGCAGAGACCGGTGCTGTCCAGCCAGCTGGGGCCCGAGTGGGCGGTTGTCAGTGCTGGGCAGAGGCAAGAGGACAGCTGCAGGCTGGGTACCAACTCATGCACAGGTTGTTTTTCGGTTTTTCTCTGGTGGTGAATTACAAGTGATTTTTTCCCCTTCTTTTTGATTTTTTTTCTTTATTTTCCAGGTTTTCTGCAAAAACCAGACCTTGCTTTCATAATCATAACAAAGGTGTTACTTTTAAAATGATGCCACTAAGGCTCCTAAGTGGGAGGATGTAGTCATCAAGGTGACATTTTAGGATATTATGCAGTGGCCCCCAAAGACTGAGGCTAAAACCCTCATGTAGGAAGCCATGGCACCCATGTGAGTTGATAATGGCCCAAAATGAGGAAGAAATGGTGACAATGGAAGGGACGCAGTGGGGTCTCAGACGCTCTCTGAACAGAGGGAGGAACGGGCGTGGCGTGGCTGAGGGACAGATGCTAAGTCTCCGTGGCCTGCGCACGGTTTTCATGCAGGAACGCCTGCAAAGCACAGCCAGATGTCAGAGTCGGTTGACCTGACCCCATGATTACAGAGAACTACTTTAGAAACTGTTACGTGTTTAATGCCAAGTCTCCAAATGCAGTTACCTAGCTCTCTTGGAAGCCATAGTTACAGGAAAGCTGCAATACGCAAGGGAAAAGACAAAGGGGTGGAAAACCTAGATGGCAAAGAGAAATCCTGGCTAAGACGATGCTAAGAGCTTCCCTCCCCCAGAAAAGACTACATCATTGACAAGTACTGCATCGCCACCACCAACAAACAAACAAGAAAACCCCCCAAACCCTGGGACTTTGAAAATCAAATATAAATATTCCCAGGTAACTTGTGGCTCACATTCATTTTACACTACAGCCAACATGGCAAGTTTATGAGCAAGCCGTGATGGGAGAAAATAAACATTTCCATTTCATTATGGTTTGTCTTTTTTTTTTTCTGAATGCTGGCAATTCTGAGAACTCTCCTTCATTAGAAGTAAGTATTCAGGAGGAGGAGGGAAGCACCACACTGAACGGGGTGGGGGCAGTAGAGGCCTCCAAAGAAGCTCCTAGCTTCAAGAGTCTCCAGCTCAAGATGAGACATGATGCCACCTGCCAGATCTTACACCTTCTCTTTCTCAGATGCTCCAACGGAGGTCGTTTACTAAATAAGCTGTGTTTGTGTCTTGTGACGTTCCTGAAGCAGATGCCACATAACTGGAGGTGAACAATTTCAGTAATGCAACCCATGCATTGCCATCTAAACGCTGTGTAATCACGCAACTGAGATGTTTACCCAATAATCAAAGACTTAGGCAGAGCCAGTGAGAGGCATTTTGTAAGACAAAGCACTGGCCAAGTGCTTCCAACAAAAGAATTTATGAAGTGTTATCCTAAAATAGCTCCTTGGAAAAAAGTCACTGTGACTTAGTTCCTAATCGCATAAAGGATGGCCCTGTTATTATTCCAAATAGTAAAAAAAAGATCAAGGACGTATTGGGTTGGTTTACAGAGAGACATGCTTCTTCTGATTGAGTTTCGGGTTAGGGTTAGGCTTGTTAGAATGTAAGCAACACCCTCCTCCAGGTGAGCCCCCATCACCCCTCTCCACATTTCGTGTTTTTGTTGTTGTTGTTATAAGTGAGAAGCAGGTAGGCAGAGAGACAGACTCCCACATGCACCCAACCGAGATCCACCCGGCATGCCACCAGGGGGTGATGCTCTGTCCACCTGGGGCATTCCTCTGATGCAACCAGAGCCATTCTACCACCTGATGTGGAGGCCATGGAGCCATCCTCAGTGCCCGGGCCAACTTTGCTCCCATGGAGCCCTGGCTGTGGGAGGGGAAGAGAGAGAGAGAGAGAGAGAGAGAGAGAGGAAGGAGAGGGGGAAGGGTGGAGAAGCAGATGGGTGCTTCTCCTGTGTGCCCTGGCTGGGCATTGAACTTGGGACTTACACACACCGGGCCGACGCTCTACCGCTGAGCCAACTGGCCAGGGCTCCAGATTTCTCCATATGCAAAACTCCCTCCAAGGTCACGGGCATCCTTCTCTAGGTGCTGCTCCTGCCCCCTTGCCTTCTCTGCTCCACCTTCTGACCCAGTATGACTCCTTCATTGCCCCAATTCTCTTTCCTTCCAAGCTTGGCTCAAAGCTGTCCTCTGTCTGACACCAACAAATTCTGGTCTCTCGTTCTTCCTGAGTTCTCTCCTGCTTCGTTCACTCCATTAACTTGCAAGCATTAGCAGGTCTGTTCACAGACACAATCCCAGGTAATGACTCCCACCGGGTCCCCTAAAACCCTAAGTAGCTCCCCCTGTCACAGTGTGGATGGAGGAAAAGCTCCTTCCTCTCTTTCTTTTCTCTTCTTTCAATCTAGTGTTTATTGAGCACCTACTTTACATGAAGCACTGTTCAAGGGTTTTGGGGGGTTTCTTCCGCTCACATAGCTCACTCCTCCTCAGCCTCGACCCTGAGAAACTGCCAACTCTCCATCTCAGGTCTGGCTCCTCCGTTTTATTCCCCTGACTTTATATCCTCTTCACCACCGGCCTCCTGACTCCGCTCTCTCTGCCGCCAAGGTACCATTCTAACGCACGAGTTACCTGACATCACTGCATGCATCCAAAATGGCCTGTGATCCCTGTTGTCCACATCACCCACAACTTGAGCTCCCTAGTTTCACATGAAACAGCCTCAGCCTTCCCCATCCCACCAGCCACGACAGCTTCCCTTCCCCTGCGGACTTGTTCTGGGGCTGGCAAGCATGCTCTCACAGGTGTTTGCTCGAGCAGATTCCCACGGCGTGCAGGGGCCTCCTCCCACCTCTGTCCAAGAGTAAAACCCTGCTTCTCCGAGTGAGGGCCAATGCCACCAAACTCCCCCCCACCCCCGGTCAAAACTGATCTTTCTTCTGAACTGCATTAGATTTGGTTGTTTACAGCTCTGGATCATAAAATCCTGGAGGGCAGAGATAGGATCTGTTTTCCTTCGCATTCCAACACCATGCCCCAACCACCCCAGACGCCCTAAGCTCAGCTGAAATGAAGCTATGAGCACTGCAAAGTGAGTCTACTAGTCACTGTTATCTCCTCCCAAATGCTCCTTGGAGTTTCAAGCTCACAACTATTTATAAAGCACCTATTAGGTACAGACCACTCTGGTAGGAGCTGCAGGAGCCGTGTGCTAATGATGTGACTTTATACAGACCTACCTCAACTTTCTGTGTGCTAAGCCACCAAACACCATTATATGAAGACACACCCAGTCTTGTGGGTCAGCAATCTTTCACAGACTTTCTTCCCCATCGCTGGAATATACTAGGGGAAGGATCCCTATGTTTCAAAAAGGCCCCCCAAAAAGAAGGCCCAGAGCTCTGGAAATCAGGGCTGTTCTTCCCCCTCCAGGACGGAGAGTGGGTTCATATGGAAAATAAAGGCGTTCGTCTCTTAGCAGTATTCACTCTCAAACCCATAATTTACTTGAACTTCAGTTATAACGACCACTTAAAGCCATGAAAGTGGCTGAGAAAACACAATGTCTAGGAGAACGAAAATCTTGATTGTCTATGAAGTCGTGCTGGTGGATGGAAAAACTTTTGGAAGAGATGCTCTTTTTTTTTTTATAACAGCTGTACAAATTTTTCTGAAGAGCTCAAGGTGATCTATGACAGAAGGTGACCACATGTCCCAGCTTGTCAGGGAGAGTCCCGGTTTACACCTGTTGTCCCTGCAACATTATTAATAGTGCCCCCCCCCACTGTTGTAACTGTCCCAGTCTGAGTGATAAACTGCATGACCCCTCCTCCTATGAGCGCAGTGTCCACACGAGGTAAGACGAGAGGCTCAGCTACCCCGGGCGGCAGACGCCAAGCAACGCGGCAGCACCCAGGCTCCTGACACCAAGCCTGGGCTCTAGCTCAGAGAACTTATTTCCTCTAAGTTGTTTCCTCATCAATTAATCAAGAAAACCACTTTTGGGAAACGGTCAAGATGGCATCGGCATAGGTTCTGCAGACTATCAGCACTTACAATGTCGCCGGGGAGATACACCACACACGCACTCAATAATTAAACAGGATCAGATCTATTCATCACAAGGTGCCACTTACGCGGTTAAATGATGACGTCAGGGGGAGTTGAGGAAGGAGAAAACCCTCTAAGGCAGGGGTCTCAAACTCATGGCCCGCAGGCCGCCGAACAATTTTGTGCGGCCCGCAGACTAATCCACGAAGTTCAAAATATTTTGGATAAAATTAAGTAAGCCTAGGGGCCTACTTGTAGTTTTCATTTCTCTAGCATTAGTTAACAGCAGTTGTGATGCGAACTACAGTTTCTGGTCGTTTTGTGACACTGAGTAAACTGCATGTACGATTGTGCTTGTTGTACTGATTTTTTTTTTGTTTTCAACTGCAGTGAGAAAAGTGTTGCGTAACAGTTGCCTTTTGTAGACCTAGTGCGGCCTGTCGAATGGCTGTGATCTTGCTCTGCGGCCCACATGCTGAGTTGAGTTTGAGACCCCTGCTCTAAGGGCTTCAGGCTCGAGGGAAGCTTTTGGGGAAAGATAGAAAGTTATCTGGGCCAGAAAGGGAGGAAAAGGAAGAACGAAGAGGGGAAGGTATTTTCCGTTGAAAAAAACTAAAAGTAGAAATCTTAGACAGGAATAATAAACCACTTAAGTGATTCAACAAGCGTTATTACTTTATATTCCAGAAGATAAAAACAAGATAAAACAAACACATGCGGGCCACGTGGCTTTCCCGAAGTCTCGCAGCGGCAAAGGCACAGCGCTCCTCCGGCGGGTGCCCTGCAGCCAGACGCATCCCAGCCTCACATGGCCGCGCCCATTCCTGTGGTGTGGTAAGAAGACAAGTGGCCGTGTTTTGAGTTCTAGCCCCAGCTCTGTCACTGACTGGTTGTGTGTCTGCAAGCGGTGGCTTCGTAGGTTTTGAGCCTTGGTTTCCTTAAATAAAACGCTGGATAGAGTGATCTCTAAGAACCTTTTTATTTCTGAAAAGCTGTGACCCTTTACAATTCATTCCAGGTTTTGTCAAGCATGGTCTTGGTTTAGCTCAAAAGTGGACGTGAGTGTTCATTTCTAGCACAGTGACAAACACTGGGCTGATGGCATGGTTCTGTTCACTAGAATGATGTGACATTCTCAAGTGAAATGTCACAGAGCTGTGCTAGGAACGGGGGGGGGGGGGGAGGAAGGATGGGCTCCAGGAATGAAAACAAAATTAAAGGCAGAGCTTTAATTAAATGTTGATGCCATGGTACACAAGAAAGTCTCAGACTTGTGCGGCCCCTGAGGATTGAAGGGTGGTGGTTAAATTCTAATGCCCATGAGATGGGCAGGCAGGAAGAGCAGAATTGAACCCTGTTCATAAATCTCAAAGCCTTAAGAAGTCACCCTGCCCATGAAAAGAGGTCTAAAAGCACTCTGCCCACTGGCCCAAAGATGAAAAGCATCAAACAGCCTTCTAGCCAGAGCTCAGGACTCCTTTGAGAAATCAAAATCTAAATAAGAGTCACCCTCAGATGCAGGATCAGAATTTACACTATCTGTGTATTGGGGTATGGGAGCCCCGTGACAAGAAATGAGCAAAAACACAACTCCAGGACCATTAGAACTCTTGAGATCTCTAGAGGAACACCTATGTAGCCAGTAGGTAGAAATAACTTCACAACTCAGGACTCACAAGATTCCCATAGGAAATAAATCGCTGTGAATGTGAACTTGCCAATACACACACACACACACACACACACAAGGGAATAAGGTACCATGAGGGAAAGTCACAAAGGAACATTTTTAAAAAATTAAAATCCTAAGAGCTGGAACGATAACAAAAAGAAATACGGTTCTGAAAAAGAACAAAATAAAACTGCTGAAATGAACATAATGGAAAAGTTAGACAACAGAGTAACATAAATTTAGAATGAGTGAACTGGAAAACTAGATTTGAGGAAATCAGCCAAAATGCAACATAAGACCTCCAAGTACAAAACAAAGAATTGAATACCCCATAGCTATTACTGGTCTCACGTGACACGTCATTAAAACTAGGAAAAGTAACCACTTAAAAAACATAAACCCACAGGATGAGGAGAACCAGCAAAGATATAACAGTAATATTAATTACTCTTCACCAGTACTATGACAGTACTTTTTCTGTTACAGGAGCAGATGGACAAGCAGTAATAGAACCAATAGAACTAAAGAAGCTGAATCCTAAATTAGGAATAAGAAAAGTTAGGACCACACCAGCAGATGCTCAGCAGGAACAGGGACAGAGAGCACTAGTTACCTCTGGAGCTGGGGAGAGAGGAGGAGGGAGGAGTGACTAAAACAGGGAGAATAGAAGCTGATTAAGGACCAGGTGTACCCACAGACCCCCACGTTCCTCCAACACTCCACCTCACTGAGCAGCAGCCTCCACCCCGAGTGGCAAAACCAGAGGTTTGGCCTCTGGTGACAGGGTTCTTGGATTAGGAGCTGGCACACACCAAACAAAATGGAATATTGCATACTGAATGCTGACCCCTTTTGGTATTATTCCTCGCCTCATGTCACCCTCCAGGGGAGAGTTTGGACAGTGAGCGTTCTCTGAAAAAATCTGACCATTCCCAGCTAGAGGTTGACATGAGGAGTTCCCCAACAAACGGCATGAACACATTATTGTACAGTGATGCTCAACGTCGACAAGTCTAGGAGCCAGCTTTCAAGGACAGTCTCTAAACAAAAGCCAGGGTTCAAAAATAAACAGAAAAAGGCAACATGGAGGAAACAAGAGACCACGAAGGGAGAAAGAAATTTCAAGAGCATATAATTTATTTTTCAGAAAGCAAAGAGAGAGTCACACACGTAAAAACAGAACAGAATGCTTTGTTAAGAAAAAAAAACCCAACTATTTATAGATGAAAAGAGGAAATCTAAAACAATAACAGAAATGAAAACCCAACAGACAGGTTGGAAATTAATGTTGAAGAAATTGCCAAAAAAAAAAAGGTAGCAAAAAGAGAAAGAGATGGAAAACAGGAGAGAAAACAGGAGGAAATGAGAGGACTGGTCTAGAATGTACAACACCCAAATAATAGGAGTCTGGAAAGAAAAACCAGAAGTCACAAGGAAGGCAAATGCCAGTGGGTGGAAAGGACAAGACGACTGCTCAGTACAGGAGGTGAAAACAGAGGCGTGGGGACATTACCGTGAAATTGAGAATCCAGGGGGAAAGGAAAGAGTCTACAAGTCCCAGGGAGAAAGAAAAAGGAAAAGAAAAAAAAAGGTCAGGTCCAAACATGAAGAGTCAGAATAACGTAGCCTTCGAACAGCAACTGGAAGACGGCGTAAAGCGGAGCAACGTCTGCGAACTTCTAAAGAGGATTGGTTCAGGCCTCGGTTTTCCTTGTGCTGGACAGACAAGCCATCAAGAGAGAAGCCGGGATCAAGATCTTGATGGACATCCCAAGGGCGCAAGAGAGCCACACACACACAGAATAAATAGATCAAAATGAGGGAGAAAAGGAAACCGTATGCGGGCCTGGAGCGAAAGGATGATGTGGAGAAGGCGGCTGGCACTTGGGTCCTGGGCACCGTGCTCAGTCCTTCCAGATGGGACCAGGATCAGGAGAACAACATCGCAAAGGCCACCACTGCATCGGGGTCTCATCCTGATGGCCTGCTGGAGGCTGTGCTCCCCCAAACAATGGAGTAAATCAGGACAAGGGGATCCAACTCAGGAGAAAGGCGAAAGAAAGTTCTAGAATGCTAAGGAAGAGATATCCCAGCAAGCCTAGAGGAAAGTCCAGATTAAAGGAGAATGGAAGTCGACAGGAAGCATGTCAGCAAGAAAAGAGGTCAATTAAACAATCTGCTGATGCGATTAGCCCTGTGGAACGTGAGGCGAGACTGTGACAGACCCAGGGGCAGTGGGTAGTGGGTAAAAAGAACACTAAGGAAATGAAAAACAAGACCGATGTTTCATCAAAATAAAAAGTTCAGCTGTTCGTGCAATTTACATAGGCAAAATAGGGAAAACACAACTGCTCTAACCAAAAATGGCAATATAGGTCCTTGCTGGGTGGCTCAGTGGATCAAGCATCATCCTGGCCCACCGAGGTCACCAGTTTGATCCCCAGTCAGGGCACGTACCAGCGGCAATTAATGAGTGCACAACTAAATGGAAAAACTAAGTGGATACTTCTCTCTCTCTCTCGTTCCCCCACCCCCTCAAATCAACAGGGAAAAAATTCTTTTAATTGCAATATAATTACATTGGGCAAAAGGGGGAGAGAAAGCGGTGAATATAGTTATGAAGAAAGCTAAATCTTTATCTACTTTAATAGGAAGTTAAGACAACGCAAATAAAGTTGATAAAACAAAAGGTAACAGTATGCACCCCATTTAGAAATGTGGAGATGTAGATATGCCAAAAGAAAAGCCAATACCCAGAAAGTGGTTTCTTTGGGAAGCAGGACCAGAGAGGCAGGGCAGGTAGAATTTGCTCCCACAGAAATTAATGAACCAACGCACAGGTAAATCTGCAGAAGGACGTTTTTGTCTACAATGGTTGTGGAGACATAAAACTGAAAATAACCTAAACATTCACCAATGAAAGTGGAATAGCTGAATAAATTGTAGCACAACCACATCATGAAATGCACTCAGCTGTTTCATAAAAAGTGAGTTAAGTTCACATCTACTTACCTTGAAGGATAGCCTCAATGCCCTCTTAAGAGAGAAAGACAAGTGGTAGAGTAATGCAAGTGGTACGATTGAATTATTTTGCAAGCAACACTAAAGCATTGTTATTTAATTTCTATGACTATATACATGTGCATGTATTTCTATGAATTCGGAGAAACACGTAGAAGGATGCATCCGAGACACTAACATTGATCACCTTAGGAGGGTAGGAAGGAAAAGGATAAGGAAAGTCAAGAAAGAGAGACCACAGGAAAATAGGGGCATGGGATAGACAAAAGTCAAGAGGCATGAAGAAGAGAAGAACAAGGTCTACACTACAGATAACAGAAGGGTGCGAGAGATACAACAGAGAGAGCTGGGGAGAGGCAACACTCGGAGTGTATGACAGGGTTTTTCAGAATTGATGAATACTGAGAATCCTCAGATTCAAGAGGTATACTGAATCCCAAACAGGAGTAGGGTGAAACTACAGGTCATCAAAGACAAAAAGAAAAAGAAAATATTTTCAAAGGAATTAGAAAAAAATATAAACCTCTAAATGAATGAATGACTTACACTAATGATACCTCATCCATAATAGATACCAGAAGGCAATGAAATAATACAGTACTTTCAAATGTCTAGGAATACTATCTAAGTAGAATTTTATACCTAGAAACGGATTATTCAACACCGAGGGAGAATGAAAGATATTTTGAGATGGAGACTGAGAGAAATAGTGAAAGACTCTCAAATCCTTGATGAAATAACTACTCAAGGATGTACTTCAGTAAGACGGAATCTGAACAGAGAAAGAAGGAGCAGAATCCAAGAAGCCACCCCAATAACATTTATTGAGGGCTAACTCTGTAATTGACACCAGGCACTATTCTAAGTGGGCACTAACTAAATTGGGATTCAGATTAGTTTGCTTCTGGAGATCATACTCTCACCCACAATGCAAATAAAATGGCACGTATTTTGATACACTTTAAAAAGTAGAGTTGTAAAAAAAAAATTGGATGGGAACAAAAAAGAAATAAAATGATAGATGATAAAATATTCAATAGTGTCATCTCCAGAGAGAAAAGCTTGGTTAAAGGGTTCTAAGGAGTTTGTACTATATTATTTGGGAAGCAAATAGAGATACAGATAAACTTTAATTTTAGCCTTTGTTAATTCAAGCATAATTTGTAAGATTTAAGGGTAACAGCTAAAATAACAGAACAAAACTTATACGTTACAAATCAAGAGGAACACAGTAATGTATTTTTAAACAGCATGGCTAGATTTATTGTGCCTGGGAGGCAAGGTGAGGGAGGAATCTTAGCAGGAGGAAGGCGAGGTAAGTCTGGAGTCCCTGGAAAGAGGCAGGAAGCTCTCTGTGGAACCCACCACAAAATGAGAGAGGAGACTCTCAATACATCATTCCCTTTGTTTCTCTCCTGGGATGCTCAAGCTTCTCCGAGTTCTTCAGGATGATGTCATATAAGCTATCCATGGCCATCAGCCAAGGTCCTGGTCCTTCTGCCTCACCCAGCTTGCACACTAGCTCTCGATACTGCACACACGTGGCTACTTGGCTCCACTGCCCTGCGCAGAGGAAGCCCTGGAGACTGGAGCATGGACGCCTTCTAGCACCGTGTGAAGGGTGGTCATCAGCTCGACCATCTTTGCTTCGCCTGCAGAGCCACTCCAAAATTGTTCCCATCCTCCCTCTAACGGAGCTGCAGCTGCAACTGTGTGATGGCCGGGCTGACATCTTGCCAGGGACACCTTGGGCCCCGGGCTGCAGCTGCTGCAGGACCTCAGTCCCCTCCAGGCCACTCACTGGGCCACCAGGAAGGCCTCCTTCATCTCCCCCCCAGCGTCTTTCCTCCCTTATCGTCCTTCTCCTGATTCTCCCAGTCTTCCTTCCCTTTCTGCTTGAGTGGGTCAGGCACCAGGACTTCAGATGGCTCAAGCCCAGAGCAGGTTCTCTGCCTTCTACACAGCTCTGCACCAAACACATGCACCTGGGCTTTCGGGCCTCCGGCTGGACCCCGAGTGTGGCCATGGACAGAGGAACCGGGGCCACAGGAGAAGCCAAGAGTAGGCACAGGGAAGAGGAAGTGAAATCAGCTGGAAAACTCAAGTAATAAAATAGAATATAGAATAGAAAGAAGAATTATGACATATAGAAAATATGTGGATTCCTAGTGAATTCCAAATATATCACTAATCATAATAAATATAAATGGCTTAAACCAATCTGTTAAAAGGCAGAAAGCCTCAGATCGAATTTTGTAAAACTTGAGTTGTTTGAAAGAAAGAAGCCTAAAACATAATGTCATAACCAGGATAAACATAAAATAATGTATTCAAATAATGTGTCCCTATAAGTAATAAATGTTTGATAAATATTTGTTTTAATAGAATGAATGAATTAATCTAATAAAATAGATTTTTAGATTTTACAGACAAAAATATTGTGCAGAATAAAGAGGGTCATTGCTTAATGATAAAAAGATATATTCACCAGGAATCCTTCCATGTATCAAACAGTACAGTGTCATATATATATATTATATGAAAGTAACAGATTCAAAATTGTAGTGAGAAATTTTAATATATATCTCTAAGAAATCAATAGGCCAAGATAAAAATAATAGACAAAAAATAGATTTAAATAATGCATATTACAAACTTCATCTAACTGACATAGAAAGAGAACCCTCTACCCAATAAATAAAGAATACGTGTGATATATTTAAAGTAATTGGTCAGGTTCTAAGCCACAGAGCAAATCTGAACAAATTCCAAAGAACTACTAACTAATATTTAGACCACATTAATCGACCAAAAGACAATAAAAGTCGAAATCAATAACAGCCCTCTTAACCCCGTACATTTTGAAAGTTCAAAAGCATACCACGAAGATGTTCATATGAAATCAAAATGAAAGTAACAAAGCATTTAGAACTGAACAATAATCAAAACCCTAGAGGTCAGTCAGAATGTTTAGCATTAAATACAATACCAGAAAACAAGAAAATGTTAAACTAAGATCAAGAGCAATGGAGTAAACTCAAAGACAATAGAAAAAGTTTCCCACAAACAGATAAAGTAGTAGGACAACAATAATAAAAGCAACAACAAATCTGTACGATAAAAACAAAGAAATAATATAGAGTAGGCACAAAGTAAAAGTTGGGTCTTTAAAAAGACTAATAAAGTAAGTATTAAACAAGAATGAGCAAGAGAACTAAAAAAAAAAAAAGCACAAATAAACACAATTAGGCATAAAGAGGAACCATAACAATGACTATAGCAAAGTTTTTCTTCTTTTTTAAGTATAAGAATTCTATTCTCTAAAGCAATAAATCTAAAAGCAGATGCTATGGAACATGTCCTAAATGTTACCAAAATTGACATACAAAAATAGAAAGACACAAAAGCTTCTGAGTGTATTTTTGCAAGTTCAGTCTAAAGCTAGATTTTAGGACTATGGTCATGCCCTGCACAACGACATGTCGGTCTGTGACAGACCACATAGTACAGTGAAGCTGAAAAATTCCTATTGCCTAGTGCCATTGTCGCCATGACAATATCGTAGCACAACACATTACTCACATGTTTGTGGTGATGTAGGTATAAACAAATCTACTGTGCTTCCAGTTGCGTATTGTATTAGCACACACAATTATGAGCTGTACCTAACACTCGGTGAAATTCATAAACAACTGAGTCACTGGTTTACATACTTACAAATGCTATACTATTTATCGATATCCTAGACTGTACTCTGCTTATACAGAAACAAACGTGCTGTATAAAACAGTATATCACCTTACACCAGCCAGCTGAAGCCTCTCATTTCTCGTGTTTACCACCTCTCTTGATGGCATCCTTTTCTCTTGTGCTTGATTTATCTGACATTGTTTGGTACCCTGACATGCAAATAGGCTGGTAGCTTAAGAGCAATAGACTAGCTAGACCAGTAATTTTTCAACCGTCGGTCCATCAGAAATGTTGTGCCGGGCCGCAAAAGAGTTAAAACCACTGGGCTTATGACCACAGAGCCTGGGTGAGTAACAGGCCACACGGGCGCAAAGAACACGTGCATGTTGTAGCACAGTCTGCAATGTCAAAAAGTTCGAAACAACCTAACTGTGCTTCCCTTGACAGAATACTACACAGCAGGGAACATGGGTGGAGCAGGGTACAGATACACCTCACAGGTACGATGCAGAACTCACACCCAATGATATTACTGAGATAATGCTTAAAAACATTTTCAAATTACAGGACATGTGATCTATGGACACACATGTGTACAAGGTAAAATCGTGCATGGTAAGAAGAGGCATCACATTTAAGTTGATGCTGCAAAGCTCAGAGAAGGGGGAGGGACTGGGGGGAGTGCTTTATCTCTGGGTGTGGAGGTCTGAAGCAACCCTGGCATCAAGAGAAGGCAGAACAATGGGATACACACGTGCGTTCGCTATCTTTAGTCCCTGTATTTCCCATTTGCTTGAAATATTTCATAGTAAGAAATCACAGTGTTTTGCGCCTTTTGAAGAGGTCAGTGGATTTGACCATTTGTTTCCCAAGCCCCTCACTCCACGGTAGGTAGGGCAAGAGTCATTCCTATCACCTGATGGATGGAGGTATGGGAGGAGTGGGCACACAGGTCAGGGTTCATTGTCCGAGGGCCTGAGGCCTCATTATTTATTTATTTATTTTTATTAATTTTTTTAGAGAGAGAGAGAGAGAAGGGGAAGGGAGGAGCAGGAAGCATCAACTTCCATATGTGCCTTGACCAGGCAAGCCCAGGGTTTTGAACCGGCAACCTCAGCGTTCTAAGTCGACGCTTTATCCACTGCGCCACCACAGGTCAGGCCTGAGGCCTCATTATTGAATTGTGATGCTCACTCCACTCATTCAGTAATTTATGTAACAGGAAACAGGAATTTGATTTCCTTAGGGTAGGCGGGGGTGGGGGGAAGCAGGGGGCGGAGAAGACAACTTCTTCCCTTCTGGAACAAACCGCAGCCAAGAAGAGCAATGACATAACTCGATTAAAAAAAAAAAAAGGGAAGAAGCCAAGCTGCCCCGGTCATCTGACTGCTTTTCAATGACTCTGTCATGGACTTGTGGAGGGAGCTGACCACTCGCTGTGCACCTGCTGAGGAGGAAGAAGCGGCCGAGGAAGTGAGAAAAGTCACCTCAATTCTAGCATCCCTTTGCCTCAGAGCACAGCATTTTATGAAGGAGGGACAGGAGACTGCTGGCTTAGGGACATGAGGCCTGGGGTCCAGTCTGGGACCTGTCCGTTAGACACTCTGGGGTGTAGGTCTTCCTATTGGAAACTGAGGAGGTGGACGGCCATCGGAGGGCCACTGAAATTCTAAAATCTATCTCCTTTTGCTTTTCCAGGATTCTTTTCATTTTCTTTCACAACCCCAAAGAGGAGCTTCGGTATTTAATATGTGCACGTGGTTTTGAAGCTCAGCCTTGGGCATGTCAGCTACACTCCCCTCTCCCAGCCCTGGTGACACACACAGAACGCTTAGTTCTAGCACCTCGTACCTGGGGGCTGCAATAAATGCTACTCCTCTGCCCCACGCCCCAGCACGCTGCCCGCCCTTGGGGGCCCCAGGCTCTTTAGACACCAAGGTCACAGTGAGGGCAGCTTTAACTCAGCAGCAAGTAGCCGCTCCATCCTGCCCTCCAAGGAATATATGCTGCGGGGAGCTGGGGTGGTCCTGGTCAGTAGCAGACCCCCCGAAACAGCACCCTGAACTGGGAGGCACATTTGAGACTGAAAGTAAGAGCTTCCTGCCTGCCTGAACTGCCACATAGTAGGGTGGGTAAGCCGGGGAGGTTGTGGAATCCCCTCTATAGCTCCCCAAAAGCCCTACTCACTCTCCTGTGTCTGAAATGACGTTCTGCAACCCCGAGTACAGGCAGATGGACCTGCCTCTAGCTTCTCTGAGTCTTCTCCTCAGTATAGACTCCACAACCTGCCCCCTGCGAGGCCTCCCTGCCCCTGCCCCCCCAGAAGCGCCCTCCCCGCAGCCCCTGGGTTGGCTTTCACTCCCACCCGCCTCCTCACACCTTGCCCTGTTGTTTTATGAAAAGCGGGTCAAAGGTCAGAGTTGCCCAATTACCCACACATAGTTTCAGATACCCGGGCAAAGAACACAGCCAATGGTCCCTATGCCGGCCCCAACCCTGGAGCTGGCTGGACACACAGAAAATTAGCTGTTGCTAACAACCCGTTGTAAATGAAAATATGATCCCAGTAATTGATTTTAAATAGATTTTTTAAAAGAATCCTTGGCCGCATTTCATCAAGAATACAGAGTTTCAAGAGCGTGCCTTCCAGGGTTGGATTTTCTCTCTTTACTCTCCCCTCCCTCCCCGTTCTTCTGGCTTAAACCCCACATGGCCAAGATCCGAGTCTGAATAAACAGTGTGGGTGGTGACTGTTCCGTGAGGCCCAGTAGAGGATGCAATCACTTTCTTACTCGGTTCAGCATTAAATCATGTGAAACTCGCCTGATCGCTCCGCGTAACTTTCCCTCCGTAATGGAGGACAACAGAACATGTACTCTCCCTGCTTCCCAGGGAGGAGGAGGAGAAAGGAGAAGAAGAAGAGGAAAAAAAACGAGTTCTAACTGCGAATGTTTAATTATGTATAAAGTTCATTGACCTCACAGGCGGCTGTCAGATGATCCAGCCGAGGCCTGTGAAAGGCATCCCAGGAATGCAGTGATGTGGGCAGAAACGGAGTGGATTCATGCCACCGAATGCTTCGCACAGGACGGAGTCCCGGCCCAGAAAGACTGCAGGGGAAGCACACCGCGCACAGCCCGTCCCTTCCGCGCACCTAAGCCCTGCGAGGCCTGCACTCACGCGGGAGCGTTATGAAGGACAAACCCCGCAGGGACGGCCCCTCTGACTGCGGGGGCTGTCCCCGCCGGCTGGCTGGCTGGAAGTGGTCTCGGTCCCGTTCGCAATGTTTGTCCCTGGGTTAGGGGTGACGCTTTCTGACAGCCCTGCCACCGACCTGAAAGGAAAACAAGGAAGCAATCCCATTCATAAATACACGTGGGGCTGGAAGGAGATGGTCCTGATAGAACACAGCACTCGTGACGATGTGTAGGAAGGGACGGAGACCATTCGTCAGTAAAATGCCCCAAAGTGTGTGCTTCCTGCACAAGGGCTGGCTTTTCCTGCCCGGGCTGAGGGAGGGGAGGGGCTGTAGCGGGCAAGGTGAGCTCCCTCCGGGAACACGCAGACCCGGACCATGGAGACAGCACTGGGAGACGGGCTGGTTTGGGCTTCTAGGTCACCGGGAGGCCCGAGCCCTGGGGGTTCGGTCGGTAGCTAACTCTGGCGCCTCTCCTACTCAGAGGGAGGAAATGTGAAATATTTGGGCTTCGTGTTTCCTAAAATATTAAAGCGCCCTGTGGATAGGGGCGGGGTGCTGGTTCAATATATTCTCTTTCGGTAGCTTTCTCACCAAATATCCTCACTTTGTCAGTCAAAATATCATCCTTCCAGCGGTTAAAACTGCACAAGGGTGTTTTCTGAAGTAAAGCCTCGCCACAGTCGCTCTGGCATCTCATCTTTGTGTGAAGCTAGAGGACGGGATGGGAGGCTGGACGTCAGCCCACAGCTCCGACGCTCTGACGGGAGAGTCTCTCGTTTCGTTCCCAGACAAACCTGAAATTCTTGGGCCCTTTCCCAAAACCAGCCACCCACCCAGGTTTTGGACGCATAGTGTGGGTCCGTGATTCAGTTCTCGTTCATTCCAGGGTTATTTAGGGAACGCACATAACGAGGTAGGCGCTGTTGGGGACACAGAAATAAAAATGCACGAACCCGCCCCCCACCCTCCAGCAGTTCACAGAGGAAGAAGCAGATATGAGTCCCAACCAGAGGGTTCAGGAAGCATCTTCCTGCAGGGGAAGGTGCCTTTGACCCAAGCCTTTACTAACTGCTCCACTCACCCTGGTCCAGCTGTGGCCTTCTGGAGAGGAAAGAGGTACCACTGTCCCTGAGCCACGCCCCTTCAAGGCTCGCGTTCTACAACTTGGCCTCATTTTTAATCCATCTGATGTATCTGAGGGGTTTCCTGTCCGGATTCCTTTCCTGAGACCTATGCCACTGTCGACATAAGAAATGTCCTAACACAAAAGGGTTTATTGGAGCCAAACTTGAGGATATGGGCTGAGGAGCAAGATCTCCCAAAGGCTCCCGGGAACAAGAGTTCTGCCCTTTCTTTTACGGCGGCTGAAATGAAGGAGGGAGCGTAAGGGAGATTCCTGGAAGGTGGGCGGACGGGAAGGCCGGAGCCAGAGAACAGGACAGTTAACAAGATGACGTGTTCTTTTGGGGGTAGTCACAATGTAGAAGGCGAGGCCTGAAAAAAAGGCATTTCAAGGGTGTGTTCACCTGCAGGGACCAAACCATGGGCAGAACTTGCTGGAGAGGAAGCTATCCCTTTTACTAAAAATGTGACACTCTGGGGCGTGGCGACCCACCATGACTCACCCATTTGGGAATTGATGATCAGATTACCCTGTGAGGTTCCTTTTCATCCAAACCCTCCCCCACTTTATTTATTTTTTTACCGTCCACAATATTTAATAATGACTTTGTCTGTGAACAGCCAGTAAAACAGAAAAAGGAATTCCCTGTCTTCCCTGAAGTAGGAAGCCTTCCTTCAAACTTCTAAAAAATTTTCTAGAAATATGATTACCTCTGTAGTTACAGGGGAAATAAGCTTTCTGATAAAGAAATCTGGATGCTAAGTAATATCCTAAATCACTTCCACCCTTTGGGTACTACAATTTATAAAATTCCATGAAGGAAATGACTCTTATTTCTTATGAAGTTCCCGCTGGGAAATCATTGTGGGCCACAGTTATGAAAGTGATATCCTTTTTGCTCAGCCCAAATCCTTCCCTTTGTCACGGGCCTTGGCCATCTCTGCCTGGCGATTTGGCCATTTCTCGTCTGGGGCACATGGTGTTGCCATCGGCCTCGTCAGATGGCAATTTGAGTACGTGACTTGTCTCTGTGACAGTACAAGTTCTGGGACACGTCGAGACCGCTTTATTCATCTTGATATTCCCCAGAGTGTCACTAAAAGAACGAATAAATGAATGAGTAAACAAGTACAACGTCGATGCCTATGATGAGGGTGGGAAACTCCTGAGTAAAGAGTAGCTATTTTAAGGTACATGGACTCCATCACAACTACTCAGCTCTGCTGTTAACGGGAAAAGAGCCACAGAGAGCCCATAAACTAACGGGCATGGCTATGTTCCAATAAAACTTTACTTAACAAAAACAAGTGGCAAGCCAGATCAGGCCCACGTGCCATTAGTTTTCCAACTTCCACATCAATGAGGTTTATCTCTGCCACAAATCTCAGTGTGTTCTTTAAATTTCCATATGGCACCTGCGCTTGTCCATAATTAGATAAAGTACAGAGTCTGTGAACATTCAAGAGCTGTTTTGGAACTTGACATAAATGAATTCACTAACATACACACATACTCACATACCAAACAGAAAAACACATACAGAAATTAACTATTAATCCAAGTATATTTCACGGTCACATATTTTGTATATCATATGGCTTTAGAAGGAACAATTCTGATCTCCCCCGCAAATGAGGGTAGTCATTATGCCATTTACATTATTATTAAGTAAACTTCATACACGATCTCAGAGTTATTGGGAGAGGGAAGAGTCGTGCACTGGGGCACGGTGAACTTGACACTGAACTGGAAAAGGGGGAGAGAATGCCCCCCCCACACCCGCTCCTGCTCTCCAGCCGATCCTCCGGTCTCTGGTTTTACTGATAAATTCCTTCCGAGGGTTATGAGTGCAGAGCAGGGTACTCCTTTTTCCACGATGACCCCCTGGACACCATCCAGCGACAGAAAGCACAACAGACCCTCAGGAGCCTGGCAAACACACCGAGAACGAACAGGTCGCTAGGAGAACCGCAGGCAAACAAGACATCTCAGCCTGTCACCCTGACCCGACTGAAGCATGCCACGCCTGCCATTATACTTGCCCTCACTATCTGGCTCCCTTTTGTGTAAAATACAGGGTTTTTTTGTTTGTTGTTTGTTTCTTTTATAAGGGAGTTTGATTTGAATGGTGGTGGACACGCAAAGGATGCAGAGTCCTCAGGCTGGCTCACGTCTTGGCTTGGAAGTACGCAGTGCGTCCCTTCTGAGGTCAGAAGAGAGGTACGGCCTGCGATGTCCACGCGGGCACCCAGGCTGACAGTGTTTTCTGAGATGGGCCCATCTAAGGTGAAGAGCTTCCAGCTGCACTCGTCAGCCCCAGGGGGGTCACGAAAGAGTTCTAGAGATTTCTTGTAAAAAAAAAAAAAAAAGGAAAAGAAAAAATAAAGCGTGAGCCTCCCCAATGTGCCAAGCTTCTCCTCAACACCCAGACGAGGTAGGAAAAACGAGAAGGACCCTGTGCCTTCTGAAAATGGGAAACACTGAAGGTACCGTTGGGGAGTCAAAAAAGTCCTGAGTTCAGGTGCAGCACACTCAACCTCCGTGACTGGAGGCAGGTTATCAGACTTCAGTGCAACATGCCTCATATTTCACACCAGGCCAGGTGGAGCACTCTGGAAACCAGAGGGCATACGGTCCGTGGCCGAGTTTATTTCAACAAATGTTTGGAGCCTGTGAAGATGTCACAGACTCTGAGCACAAAAAGCAGGTGCTCGTTACAGACAGCTCATTATTTTTTCTCCCCAACACTAGTGCCCAGCCATCCGCAGTTCCTCCCTTCTGTGTACTGAATTTCCTCCCCCTCACCTTGTCACAATCCCTGATTATCACCCACTCCTCGTTGTCACAGTCCCTCCTCCGCGCTGTTCAGAGCCCCAGCGAACCAGCACCTTGCACACGCAGTGACAGTATTGACGCAAATGTAATTCACAGCTGATAAAACTTTCACTTGGCTTAAAACCTACGTGGCAATGGAGCATAGGAATTGTACTGCCATCTTGGGTTGGGTGAGATGTATAAAAATAGACAAGAGGCCCTGGCTAGTTGGCTCAGAGGTAGAGCGTTGGCCTGGCCTATGGATGTCCTGGGTTCGATTCTTGGTCAGGGCACACAGGAGAAGCAACCATCTGCTTCTCCAACCCTCTCCTTCTCCCTTCTTTCTCTCTATCTCTCTCTTATCCTACCACAGCCATGGCCTGGTTGGGGCAAGTTGGCCACAGGCACTGAGCATGGCTCCATGGTCTCTGCCTCAGATGCTAAAAT
The DNA here is from genome assembly GCF_036850995.1 of Saccopteryx leptura. Lineage (NCBI taxonomy): Eukaryota > Metazoa > Chordata > Mammalia > Chiroptera > Emballonuridae > Saccopteryx > Saccopteryx leptura. Next base: position 10,131,663 of record NC_089513.1, on the reverse strand, counting down.
AGCTTGGTTGCCAGGCAACAGAACAACAGCCCCAGATGGGCAGAGCATCGCCCCATAGGCAGCTTGCTGGGTGGATCCTGGTCAGGGCATATGCAGCAGTCTATCTCTCTGCCTCCCGCTTCTCACTTAAGAAAAAGAAATACAGACAAGAGTTAAAAAGACGAGTCATGTGGAGCAGACAATGGGAGCAAAGGATAAAGCCAGGGAGTGCAATTTCCAGGAAGTTTGTTTGCAATCATTTAGGACCACTTCCTCCATCTCCGTACAGTGGTCCTCAGGTGACAGGGATTGGGGTTGTTTACGTTCTTCAAGGGAAAAAACTCCCTGACCTCAAAGTAGACGTGTCGGCATCCCACTGGGCACTTGGGTGAGGAGGACTCAAGAAAGGACACCCCTGGAGACCACCTGATCTCTGTATACTCTCAATGAGCCCCTTGGGCTGTACCTACAGGATACAAACCAATGACGCCCGAGAAAAAATACTGCACAAGCCAAGGGATGTGTGTGGCACACACGAAGTCGAATCTGACGTCAGGAAAGATGCTCAGAATCGCTGCCAAGGCTCTGCGAGACCATTATCTGCTCCTTCCTTCTGGTCCCCAGCTTCTTCCATACCGGAAACGGCTACTTGAAATACATAATCTTTGAAGAGGTTTCGTTGTAAAGCAAAGAAGTACACGGGCTCATCTGGACCCATGTGTCTGGAACAATACCGGTAAAATGCCTCTTAAATCAATCCTTCTAAAGTTAGCGTCTATGGGATGCTATTTCAGCACCAGGACACGGGACCCTCGGAGTTTATTTCCTCAGCCCCTGGCAGCGTTCTGGGCACAGCGAACAGAAAGTCACGAGCACAGAGGAGCCTCCGGAGCCCGCCGCGGGCCCCCGCATTCCTCTCTAAGCATTACAAGGCTGATCCCGTGCCACAGATGCGGTGTTTGGATGTCAGATGCGGCAGATGTTTCTCCTTAAACCCGCTGTCTCTCTCAATCTGTTTATAACTGTTTCCCTTCTACTTGCACCTCAAGTTCTTCCTGCCTGCTCACTGCACATCCTAAAGGTTTCTTCCCTCCTCACACAAAGGGGCACCTTTTTCTGTCATTTGTTCCCTTTTCTATAAGGGATGCCCCACTCACTCGGTAATGCCTCCAGCCATCCCCGGGGTGTTTTCTTCCTCAGCCATCTTTTAGTATTGCACTAAAAGTCTCCTATCGATTAAGTCCCCAAAGGTAACAGAAAGTGTTTTGTTTTTCTCAGAAGTAAATACCAAGGTCACGTGACTGGGATTAGCTTCTTTAATCAACTGGGTAGCAACGGCTGGGCTTCCAGGATGAGGTCAGGGCTGTTACTTCACACCTGTGTTTCTCTGACCTGGGCTTGGAGGCACTCTCCATACAAGTCAGACCAAGGACCTTCACTGTGAGTCCATTCTATAATCCGTGGAGCCAAACCAAGCAATCACTTTTAGAGACGTAGACAACTGGAGGATGGAGTCAAACAGAATATGACCCAGGGTGACATCTGTGGCTATTTCTCATACATGAAAGTGCCACAGAACTAGGGGGTTTCCTGGTGGTGATGAAATAGTTCTGTAACCCAATGGCAGATTTTGCTCACCAAAAACTGTCCCCAGGACTTCTCATGGTTCCTCCTTATCTTATAGGTCGGCAGCCAAAGCAACATCTCCTATGACACTCTGACTGCAACTCGTATGTCCCCTCCCCAGTTATGTGACATGACCCTTTTGTCTACCACCACCTTACTTCCTGGATGTCTTATCATCTGTGTCTCTGCCTTCACATATGAGCTCATGAGCGGCTTGTCCCTGTTGACCAGTGAATCCCCAACACTGAGCACAGTACAGGAACCGTTGACTGAGTGACTGGAGAAATGAATGAAACAGCTCCATGGCAATGGCCTATTATTAGACTGTGGCAATGCTCAAAGACACAGATCGTCATGAAATGACAGGTGTGTCAAGATCATTCTACATTTGGCTAAGGGAATACACATGACAAAAATCTGACCAGTGTCTGTAATGCAAGCAAGAGCTATTAGAATCCCAATGAAAAGCCGAGATTCCTGTTGAATTTTCTGGGGTAGAAAGAGACCATCGGGTAAGTAGATAAATGGGAAGACAAGAATAAACATATGCCCCCAGATACACATACACACATCCATTTTCTCATCTCCAAAGATGTAACAGGATCTCAGTACTCCCTTGACCCTTATGAGTCATCCTGCAACGAATGGGAGTCCTCCATTGGTGCAGAGACAGAAAAGCACCTGGGGGACAGGTAGGATGGGCACAGGTAAGTGGAGAGAAGTGAGGAAGAGCCCTGTGTGAGGCTGTGTCTGGAATGACGTCATCACCGTCACTGTGTGGTTTCACAAAGGCTGAGAGGGGTCAGAATGAGGGCTGCCCTGTCCACCAGGTCACCCATCTGGAACGCGAAGCAGGGCTTCTAATATCTGACCCGGTGCTGACTGGTTCTTGAACCTGTTTTTTCCCAGCATCACAGACTCATCGGAGGTCAGATCTGGAAGTGCACTTAGCAATAATCATAAAGTGAAGGTCATCCCTGAAATGGGGTCACTGTTCCAAACAGGACGGGCTTGGGACAACCCACCCTGCCTCAGGTGTCAGAAGAGAACTCTTGGAGGGCTGTGCTTTTAGATGCGCGGAAATGTTTTAAATAAATAGCTAACCGTACGTCTATCTGCTTTAGCAAGAAAATGAAAAGAAACTCCCCCAATAGGCCCCTTAAAACCCTGGGAATAAGACACAAGGAGGCCGATGACCCTTTGGCTTTAAAAGTAAACTCGGAGCCAAACAGCCTGAAGTTAGTCTTCTGATATGAAAGTCAGCCTGTGCTCCCTCACTCCCTCCATTTCACGCTTCTCTTAAAAGAAAACAGGCTGGACTGTTTCAGTAAATAACAAAAGGTCAAAGAAATGCTACTCACAACATGAGCAAAATAACGGCAGGACCTGCCAAAACGCTTCCTAAGGCCTCACAGGCGGGAAGGTCCTGTGGCGAAACAGCCCACAGATCCGACCGGCGGGAGGGAAGATCGTCCCAGGGAGCTCGGCTCTATTCTATCAATGAGAAATTCATGTACAGCTTCCGCCATCCCGGTTCAGCCAACACAGAACCATCATACGCCTTGTAAAGCAGTCGGCTGCCGACGTCCATGGTCTGTTTTTCGGGGGGCTCCTCTCCTTCAGATTGTATTTTGAGTGTAGAGCTAAGTGTCACAGGGGCAGTGAAATGATGATGTCCTCAATGCTAACGCTCATGGTCAGTTTTGTCAAATCCCCTCCTGAATGGAATTCCCCACTGGCTTCCTGCACTCCAACCCCCTGAGTCCGAGCACCGTGTGTTCACGGTACCTCCAGAATTTCCCTGCAGTGAACAGGATGCAGATGCCACAATAAGGGCTTCAGGGAGAGGCAGAGAGAAACACAGGCAAGGCAGAAACGGGTCTCCTCGCCCTGAGGATTCTGCCCCAGCTGATGCTGTGGGGTGCTGGCTCCCTGGGCATCCCCGCTCTTAGCCAGGCAGACGTCGCACTCAAAGCCCGCTGCCAGACCTGTGGCAATGACCGATCTTACACCTCTTTGGCTGCACGGCCACTTGCACGTGGTCAGCACTTTGGTACACTCACTGGGTTGAGGCAATGGTGTCCATAACGTACGTACCACGTTCCTGATTTAAAGCCACAGAGTGGCATTTTGGCAAAAATAACACCCATGAAATATACTAGTCTGGCAAGATGTTAATGCGGGTCCAATGTCATTCTGATTCCATGATGAAACATGCTTTGGATAAAGGCTGGTTCGTGCCATTGCTAGACTCGCCCATTCTGGAATCACAATGTGCATGAAGGTAGGAGACAATCTGAGAAGAGCTGCAGGAAGGAAACCCACCAGAGTCAGCATCTCCCGGGTGATTTCAGACACCTTTCCTCAGCAGACACCTGTTACCGTTCTCAGGCACTGAAGTTTGGCAGAGGACACATTCAGGGATGCTGCCTTGGAGGAATTTCTGATGCATGGCTCATCATATCTGAGCTGTTGTTTATGTCGAATTCGTTCTTCCCTCACATGGTATAAACCAGGGGTCCCCAAACTACAGCCCTCGGGCTGCATGCGGCCCCCTGAGGCCATTTATCCGGCCCCCTCCGCACTTCCAGAAGGGGCACCTCTTTCATTGGTGGTCAGTGAGAGGAGCATAGTTCCCATTGAAATACCGGTCAGTTTGTTGATTTAAATTTACTTGTTCTTTATTTTAAATATTGTATTTGTTCCCGTTTTGTTTTTTCACTTTAAAATAAGATATGTGCAGTGTGCATGGGGACATTGTTCATAGTTTTTTTTATAGTCCGGCCCTCCAACGGTCTGAGGGACAGTGAACTGGCCCCCTGTATAAAAAGTTTGGGGACCCCTGGTATAAACTGTGGTCAGTGCTGCCCATGTAACACCCTATTGTTAGTTTCTTACTCTTTAACCTATTGCTTCATCATATCCTAGGTTTCCAGAAGGTCAGACCAGAAGTGCTCTTAGGAATAACCCTTCCGGAAAGGCCAACCCTAACTTTAGCAGTTGTTCACCAAAACCCCGCAGTGAAGAGACTGGCCGAGACTACCACAACAGAAAACATCTGGCTGTCTGATAACAAGGTGTTCTCCAGCCGCCACGCACTGGCTCCCCACCCACTCTGTGGACAGGGATTACAACCGTGGGCCCCTAGTGGGCAAGAGAAGGGGCGGCACGACAAGAGCAGCCACTGGAGCACCCACTGAAGGCCAGCCACGTGCACCCCCCACCCTCACACTTAACTCTTATACAACTCCGTGGGCTGGGTATTTGGAAGACAAGGAGGCTCAAGGCCACACAGTAAGCAAGTAGCTGAGCCAGGATTTGAGCCAAGAACAGTTTGATTCCAAAACACATATTCCTACTAGTGTATGATACTCCCTTCACCAAGAGGCCCTCAATAAAAGCACGTCGAATTACATATTAAACCAGGAATTTGCATATCTGAACTCAGAGGCCGAGACTCCGGCCACGGAGGCGGTTGGGAGGAACCACACAAAGTGAGCCTTTGTTTCCCATCCAAACCGTCTATCGCCGTAAATGTGAAGAAGGCAGGGGGGGTTTGAGTCCACTGTCAACAAGGTGAACATTTTTAATTCATGAAAATGGAATCAAGTTAATCAAGCAATGAGAACAAAATTCCGGTATTGCTGATAATCTCAAATCACATGGTTGCCCTTTCGCATGACCGTTTCGGGTTGGAATTGACTGACTTCTTTCAAGCGTCGGCTCACTTGGTCATGTTCCATTAAATCTGTGATGGGCACAGGTCCAGTTAATATGATGATGATGATGATGGTGGTGGTGGTGAGGGGTATATTTGCATTTTAAATACAAAAAAACCCCATATACTATTCAAAACTGCTGTGGTCCTAATAGGGAAGGAAACTTTCTCCAGATTTAACCAACTGATGAACTCTGACAGCGTTCTTTTTCATGTATTTTTCTTAATAATTAATGTGCAATTCAGCTTATGGATACCACAGAATTTCAACATTGGTAGAAAGGAAAAATTTTAATTTTAGTATTTAAAAAGTCACCCCTGATACCCTGGCTGGGTAGCTCAGTTGGTTAGAGCATCGTCCTGATATGCCAAGGTTGTGGGTTCAATCCCCCGTCTCTGGGAAAATACAAGAATCAACCAATGAATGCATTAGAAGGGGAACAACAAATTGATGTTTTTCTCTCATTCTTCCTCTCTCTCTCTTTCAACTCCCCCATCCACCTGTCAATTTTTTGAAAAGTCAATCATGGCTGTGCCACCTCAAGAAAAAGCATGACTAACGGGGACATTTTGTATTTGAACGTCATTTTTTAAGTCAGTTTTCAGTAGTGAACTTAAGCATTAGGCTTACCATCTGGAAATTAAAAACAAAAACAAGTCACAAGGGTGGGTTTATGTCTCCACCATTCTTTTATTTCTAAAATCAGAGTAAGGCCAGTTTTCCTAATACTTCCAAAAAGTCATCAGTAAAATCTTTGTTCATGGGGACAATTAGATATAACAAAGTGAAAGTGGACAAGGAGACAGCTTGCTGAATCTTAATCACGCGTGCCGCTTTCAAGTGAACTGATGATTCCTCCTTGCTAGGCTCACTCCTTCATGGACGTTCCAAACTCCCTTCCGTCACTTGCTCTCTGAACATGTCCTATCTTAGTATTTCAGAAAAACAGTATTTTAGTCCCCCCATATATATCCATGTATATTGATAGAGTTGGTTCTGCACGGGGTCCACAGAGAGAAAGCTATCGGATCTAGATCTGGAACCAAATAGGTAGCCACAGAAATGAAGAAGAAAGCAGAACTGGCAAATGATGGGCTTCCTAGGATCTGCTGTTCCAGACCTGATATTTTAAAAGTGAATGCACAGACAGCAGATACCGACTCCATAAATAAAAACCTATTTAAATGGTAAATGAAATGACTCCTGCGATGAAGTTAGAATTTCTCCCTCGTTTTCCTCATTCTCAAAAATAACGGGTGCCACTGACGTAGTGTGTAGTGCGTGCCAAGCACCCATCTACGGACTTGATTCATGCTAACTCACGACAGACATATGAGGAAGGTGCTTGGTCACTGGCACTTGCAGGCGAGCAAGGGGAAGAAGCATCAAGAACCAGGTAGAAAAGGCAGAGATGAAGTGTCAATCAGACAGCCTGGCTTGGGTCCCCGTGGCTAAGACCCGACATTCTACTGACAGTTTAGGAAGAAGCTAGTGGGTTTACTATTCTGACATGCTTGGGTAAGAAGCGTATCCAAGGTAGTATTCGTTTTGCATATAAGAATGTATTTCAATACTCAGAAAAGGGTTAAAATATTCTGGGATCCTACCATGATCATCACAGAACTGGAGAGACCTCCCGTGGAGCTTTCTGAGGGCTGTTTCAAAACATCAGTGACCAGGATAAATGCCTCCTTCAGCACATCATCCGTTCATAGCATAAATGGGGGGGGGGGGTAGAAAACTATCTGAGGCAGACATCAGAGACTGGTGTAACTCTTTCTTTTACATTCTAGATATAAATAATTTAATTGCTGGACTTCAAGACTTGTCTGTTTTTTAGGAAAATGAGTTGTTGGTTTTTAAATTTGGGATTCCCCAGTATATTAGAAAGATGACTCTTAGTATAATTGTGGGCAAGAAGGAAATAATATACATATTTGTGGCTATGAGCAACTAACCAGAAAAAAAAAAAGGAAAGAAAGAAACTGTCTGGACTTGCACAGTTCCAAAAACGGCTGAATGTTTTCTTTTTATTTCCACACGAGTAAGCATTTCTTCCTTATCGAGGAGGATCCATTTCCCACCTGTGTCGTTTATGTTCTTGAAATGCATACAAAGTTAGTGTTTATTTTCCACCCACGGAAAGCTTAAGTTATTCTCTCTCTGGGTTTTACTTTCAGCAGTCACAATTTGCTTGGCAAGCGTCGGCGTGAGAGAAAGCATCCTTTTATGTACAAGCTCCTGACGATTTAGAATGTTTGTTTGGGAGTTACACGAATGCCTGGTGTTTTTCTGTTTTATAACAATTACCATGTACAACATGACCGGACAGAACCCAAAATGTGCTCACACTGAATTCCATCTTCCTGATGAGTACTTCTCACCATGGGAACCATGGTTATTGATGCCAGCTTTTTTTTTTCAGTCCAATGTTATTGTTTGTATTATAAATTAATGCATATATTCCAAATATGGGTTCTGGAAAAGATGCCGTCTGTAGCAGTCCAAACCTTTGAGTGTGCTGTTCTCATTCTTCACACTGAATGTTAGATTTTTTTTTTGCTTTTTTTTAAAAAGACTTTATTTGATCTTCAGAGAGGAGAGAGAAGGAAAGAGGGAGAGAGAGGGGGGGAGAGAGAGAGAGAGAGAGAGAGAGAGTGAAGGGGGAGAAGCAGGAAGCATCAACTCCCATATGTGCTTTGACCAGGCAAGCCTGGGGTTTCGAACCAGCAACCTCAGTGTTCCAAATCCACGCTTTATCCCACTGCACCACCACAGGTCAGGCAGATTTTTTTTTAATTTAAGTGAGAGGAGGGGAGATAGAGAGACAGACTCCCGCATGCATCCAGACCAGGACCCACCTGCAACACCTATCTGGGGCCAATGCTTTGCCCATCTAGGGCCCAAACTTGTAACCGAGCTATTTTTAGTGCCTGAGGTGGAGGCTCCACAGAGCCATCCTCAGTGTATGGGGCCAACACACATTTAAATCAATCGAGCCATGGCTGCGGGTGGGGAAGAGAGAGAGAGAGAGAGAAAGAGAAAGAAGAGGGAAGGGAAGGGGAGGGGAGAGGGGAGAAGCAGATGGTCACTTCTCCTGTGTGCCCTGACCAGTAATCAAACCCAGGACACCCACACACTGGGCTAACGCTCTACCACTGAGTCAGCTGGCTAGGGCCCCAAGTGTTAGATTTTAAGTCAAATGAAGAGCACATCTTTAAGGGGATGGCCACAAGGCACCACCCTGATGGCACACATGTAGCATGTGCCCTGTGTCACAGCAAAAACCACTGATGGGTCTTCTGAAGGTCAAAGGGAAGTGGGACAGCCATGAATATAGAAGGGGCAGAGTGCAGAGCTAAAGAACACAGGCCCTGCCAGGACCTGGAGCTGGCCGTGGTCCTCAGGTGGGGAGCCCCCACTGTGGAGATGTGGCCCTAAGGAGCATTGGGTTGCAAGTCTGACTCCTCTTATGAGCATTTAGAAGAATCAAAGTACGGGGAAGGTCTGGTCTGATCCCTTGCCCTCAGGCAGGTAACATCATTGTCCCCATTCTACTGACAGCACAGCTGAGGTCAAAAGAGTTAAATGACACAGAGCCAGAGTGGTGTAAGGCCAGTACCTTTTCCAACTCCATAAATTATAACCGTGTTATGTGTTTGGCTCGCCAACGAAATAGGGTGGCGCTGTGGACAGCTCCATCCCTATCCTTACTTCTATTAAGCAGCAAACTCAGTGATATGGCGGGTTCAGAGCCCCTTCCTCCTCTACCAAAACGAGACGATGCCCCCGTGCATGACAGTCATCCCTCCCTCCATTTCTCGGAGCACTGAGACCTCGGAGGACACAGTTCTCTGTGCTCCTAACTGCCAAGCCATGCTTGATCCATTGGACCACTCAGTTCTTCAGAAACTGACGTGGCCTTGTGTGAATCCTAAAAGCCATGAATGGGAGCCCAGAGAGATGCCACGTACGAGCCAGGAGAGGTGATGTGGTTTTAAGAGACTGGACTTCCTTTTCTCACTTTGTAACTCACTTGCTGGGTAAACTTGGGCTACTCACTTCTTAACCTTGGATTTCCCCTGTGTAAAAAAACATGGGAACACAAAATCTAACTACCTCTCAAGGGTGCTTTGAAGATGAGCCAATTAATGTGTTAAACCACATGATCCTAGGACAGCACCATGTGCTCTATATGACTATCCATGTGGTTTGTCCTTGCTGGACAGCATGGTGGGTTGGAGTGTCATCCCAATACATAAGGTTGCTGGTTTGATCCCCAGTCAGGGCACATACAGACCTCTCTCTCTCTCTCTCTCTTCCCCTAAAATCAATAAATTTAAAAAATTTTAAACCATCTGTGGTTGGTTATAGGCACATACACCAACATTTCTTACAAAAAAAAGTGCAAGGAATTATTTCTGTTCTTATTTGGGAAGAATTTCACAAAATGTCATATTAAAACATTATCATTCTACAACCTAAATTCCATTGAATGTAGCAAAGGAATGTAGTAAAACTTAGTAAATAGTAATATTCCAATCTGCAAATTCTTCAAGGAGAGGAAGAACTTAACCAGATGGTTAATTAATCAAATCTATTTGATGGAACAAATATAGTCACTAATTTCATTCTGTTTTAAATTTAGTTTGAGAATACTGTAAAAACGCTGTCATCCTGCATCTGTTGAAATCTCAAGTATGCCAGTTAGTACCGTACCTCCCTTACAAAATGACTGTGGTAGAACACATATAAGTAGATAGATACTGTTTTGTGAGCATGTTATTTAACTTTAAGAAATCAAGACAGAGTCAAGGGCTACAGATACAAAGATGATAAATTTTAAAGTCTTTTTCTGCCCAATACCCAGGATTTGTAAACTGGCTCAGTTAGCCTGGACTAGGAATACCTAGTTGGGAGATAGAGTCTCTTACAGCTAGGAGGTCACAAAACTGGGTGACCAACCTTTCCACCCCACTCGGAGCCTGCCCCCCGGTCTTGAGCCTCTTTCATTCCCAAGCTCTAATGAATCCACTTAATCAACCGCAACTATGTGGCAAAATTAACAGATATACTTCACATCCATTAACACCAAACACATGTCCACTAGACAAGGTTGACCCAGGACACTCTTCCTCCAAGTCTGGAGAAAGCATATACTTTCACCAGCATACACAAAATGGGATAAATCAGGGGAGGTTGTGAGTTTTCTTTTCAAGTTAAAATTTATTACATACTAAAATACATAAGGTAATTTATTCTGACATTAAATTCTTCCTACCTTTTTTGGTGTTCAGGGTTCTTTATTTTACCAGTGAGAGTAAATAGTAGCTAATTTCTTAATCTTCCAACTTGGCAAAGTAAGAAGTTAGCGTTTCTATATTGGTCCTTAAAATTAAAGAAAAGAAAGGAAAAAAAAAAACCAGAAAAAAGCTCTGAATCCAAAAGTATGACCAGCACTCCCTTAGAATGAGTTACCTGCTGTTAACCACTTATAAAGAATAAAGACCCACCACGTAGGTATTATTTCATGTAATCCAACATATCATAATAAGACACAAAGCTCTATTTCAATACGTAATGCAAAAGGATTTCAAATGCCGTACTAATAAAAAGAATTTCCAAACTGAGCTAGAAAGCATGCCACCATCTAAAGTCAAACACAATGCAGATTCTAACGTCCTACACAAACGTGCTATATTGTCCTTCTTCAAATGGTACAAAGCGTTTTAATTAAAACCCACAGGGCATACAAAGGCAATATAATCCACCAGCCATCATCATAATAACAAAGAATGAAAAACACTGTTGACCGGTTTGCCACCTGTATGTCCTCTCTGTGGAAGCAACAGACAACTATCGCTTCTGTATCTGGGGACCGATGCCGAAGATGTGACCGTGCAGCTACCCAAAGGAACCTAGGTGTTATCAGCCTCGGCGCAAGCTGACAGAGCCTAGGAGGTGGTGGAGGGCAGGGAGTCTGACAAGCTAATGCTGTCATTTTTTTAAACAAGTGATTAAGTGATGCTCTCTATGATGAATAGAATAAGAAATGCAATTGCAAGAATGTGTCCGAAATTTAAGCGATGTCCCTTAAGGGGAGGGGCTGAGAAGAGTATCACACCAGGGAGGGAAGGAGCTCAGAATAGATGTGGGGCTAACAACAGAGAGTAACTTTATTTGCAAAGCCACAGGCTCGTGAACTGAGAAATAGCGCTGTAATGGGTTAAAGTGCGCTCCCACCCAGCAAAAAAAGATAGATTCAAGTCCCCGACCCTGGTATCTGCAAATGTGACCTCTATGCAAATAAGGACTTTGCCGATATTGTTAAGATGAGGTCACTGAGGTGGGCTCTCATCCAGTGACAGGTGTCCTCCTAAGAAGCAGAAAACGCTAGGTGATAACAGACACCCGGGGAGAATGGTGTGGGACGACAGAGACAGAGGGTGGCGAGATACAGCTGTGAGCCAAGAAGCCAAGGATGGACAGACGGACGGCCACCACCACACACTGGAAAAGGTCAGGTACGCATCTTCCCTGGTGCCTCCAGAGGCCGCGTGGCCCTGCCACACCTTGGTTTGGGACTGCGGCGCTCAGCACGGCAGGATAATCCATTTTTATTCCGTTAAAGCCACCCAGTTCGCGGCCCCAAACACCAGCTCCAACAGTCCACATGGACTATTTTAAGATGCGAAGGTCGTCACCCAAAGAACTTGACAAAAGGGTGGGAGGGTGGAAAAGATGTGGCCTCGGGGAGGTGGGCCGAAGGGGAGGGGAGGAGCATACAGAGGCCATTAAATTTTATTAAATGTCTTCAGAATCTTTGGCTTTTTAACCACACACCTGTTACTTTGATCTTAAAAACGTATAAATAAAATATCCACGAGATGTCATGGTCAGCTTTCTCCACGTCCCCCGGGCCTCACCCCCACCCTCCAGTGGACACTTTCTGGACACTGTCCCCAGCTGTCTACAGGGAGGGGCTAGGACGACCGGGAGAGTGGGGGAGGGAGCTGGGAAGCAAGGACGTGTCTGAATGTCTGGGCCCCCGTGGGCTCACGGGCTGGCTGGGAACATCTGGGAACATCGCAAAATCAAACACAAAGTATTTGGGGACTTTCTGCAGGTTTGTACCATCAATGACGGTCATTTTTCCTATTGACTCTGGGAACGAAGAACCAAGTCTAATGAAAACAGAGAACATCCGAGAGCCTGTCCCTGGTGGCCTTGGCCGATAAAAGAGCCAATACACAACGCCTGACAGAGATTTCAGTGATTAGGTTATGCATTATCAGAGAAACCTCACCATAGGGCTTCCTCACCAACGTTTGCTCATCAAATTTTATTTAACCCACAAAAAGAAATAAATGCGCAGTGCTCCCCGTGACCTGGAGCAATACTCTTCGATCTGTGGCTAGGGCTGTGACTCTCCCAAACCCTAAGAAATCCCGTGCCCTTTGCTCACATTTCTAAGAAGAAAGCTTGCATTGAGCCCAGCAGCCTGTGATGTTGTGGCAAAGCTGTGTTGTCACCTCCCACATGAACAGGCCTATTGATGACTGCGGGATCCAGAGCGAGGGCACCGGCCCCCGTCGCGGAAAGAGCAGGAAGCACGCTCGTGTTCCTAGCACGCCCTGTGAGAGAGAAACAGAAGGCAGTGAGCAAGCACGTGTGTGGGCACGGGGGCCTCTGCGCAGGTCCGTCGGCATGCAGCCCCCCCCCGTTCCGGGGCAGCTGGGGAGCACCTTGCCATTTGTTGGCTGAAAACAATGACATGTTTAACAGCGATCACACAGATGAACATGCACCTGAGTGCAGTCGGTGCCCTACCTGATGGGAAACCATCTGCCTTCACTGGCAACCTGGCCTCCGGTTTCCACGGGTAACACCTCACAGCCACCCAGGGGGTCACCTTCCCTACCCACGAGGCGATCGGACACCCAGACATAGCAAAACTCTTCCCTTCCGTGTTGCAGGGGGCACAGTCAGCCAGGGTGAACTTCCAAAGACACGCGTGGATTGTGCCCGCGAGAGAAAGCACATCACAATCCACGAAGCCACTGCACGTGTGACTCTACATGGAACCCAGAGAACAGAACAGCTTGGTGTTCAGGTGACCTTGTGTGGGTCTCTCCCTCCAGCCCCGTGGACGGAGCAGACCATGGACTGACCTAGAACCGACACGTTCAGGTGCGCACATCTGCCTTCTAATCGTCTCAGTTACCGTTCTCCACAGCTGGCCTCTTTCTTGTCTGAGAGCATCACCTCTCCAGGTATCATGATAAAGACCAAACCCTTAGACTCAGATGTTCCAGGAACCTGATCTATTCGACGTGCTTGGATCACGTCTGGCTTACTCCTCATTGTTTTGCTGTTAGTCATATTAACATGGCTGGGAACACATTCTGTTTTTTTAGTTACGCTATAAACCGAACCAGTCGTTGCTAGCATGTAACAACGGACTACCTCATTTTCCTCATTCCGTACATAACACACGCATGCACAGAGCAATGCATCATCTGAGGACACAGGCCAAGTTCCCTAGCAACATCACTGAAAACATGCCAATACCCGGTAGATCTCCAAGTCCTGGATGTATTCTGTAAATCAGGGGTCCCCAAACTACGGCCCGCGGGCCACATGCAGCCCCCTGAGGCCATTTATCCGGCCCCCGCTGCACTTCTGGAAGGGGCACCTCTTTCACTGGTGGTCAGTGAGAGGAGCATAGTTCCCATTGAAATACTGGTCAGTTTGTTGATTTAAATTTTCTTGTTTTTGATTTTAAATATTGTATTTGTTCCCATTTTGTTTTTTTACTTTAAAATAAGATATGTGCAGTGTGCATAGGGATTTGTTCATAGTTTTTTTTATAGTCCGGCCCTCCAACGGTCTGAGGGACAGTGAACTGGCCCCCTGTGTAAAAAGTTTGGGGACCCCTGCTGTAAATTAAGAGGCACAGGAGTGAGGGCGTCATACCCCCTTTTCACTGGAAAGAGATTTCAGGAGCTCCTATTCTCTAGAACTTTCTCCTGTGGCAGGGCATGTCTATAAGGAGTGGCCCCGTTCTGGAGCCAAACTCACCTTGCTCAGCAGAAGGGGATGGTGGCAGCGACTCCAAAGGGACACCCAGGCCAGGATGGTCCCTCGGTTCCTAAGAATGAACATCGCCCACCTCCATAGGGGTCCGATTTATAACAAATGAGGCTCCACATTACATAACAAACTCATGAGGGAAGAGGTGACTATTTCTAAGGATGTCTAGCCAACTGATTTTAGAAAGGGGGAAAAAAACCTCCTGGACCAAGTGCCCCTAACTCCTCCTGTTCCCCTGGAGGACGACAGTGGGGACTGACAAAGTGGGAAGAATAAGAGGAACAATAACTATGTAAATAAGAAAAAATAAAATGAAAAGAAAAATAAATATGAGGTGGGTCAGGGAAAAAAAAGGCAAAACAAGCAGAAATGATCTTTTGATAAGACCGGTATTACGTAACACAGCGCTTAGAACACGGAAAGCAACTTTGCCCCACAAACCACTTTTCTACAAAGAATTAAGAGAGCAGAATGAACACAAAAATCAATTAAGGTCCAGAGAAGGGCTCCATCCCCCTTGAGAGCCTTGTGCTTATGCACACACTGACTGACTAATGCAAGTACTGGCGGGCTACCTAGTGCAGGGGACCTTCTATGACCACGTGAGCGTGTCGGCTCCAAGTGTCACTTCTCCCTGTTAGTTTGCAAGAAGGTTCAATAGGAAAAGTTGAATGTTCATCCACTTGGGAAATAATCCAATCCACCCCAGTGTCTAAGGTCTGTGGGGCGTCCAAGGGGGGGTCTCCTGTCTGCACCAAGGACCAAATGTTACCCCTCTCCCCAAAGGAGACCACAGCACCCCCATTCCAGCTGCTCGCCGTCAGACACAAGGTAGACATGGAGCAAACCAGCCCGGAGCTTGGCCCACAGGGAGCAGAGAATAAATGTTCACTGAAGAAATCAGGAGCTAGAGACGTATTTCTGACACAAAGTGATTATTACACACCAGAGCCCTTGTATGAGCCACACAGCCTGGCCTCACATGGGACAAATCAACACGCATGGGTTGAATGAATGAGATAGAGAGAAAGAGAGAGCTCTGAAACGTACACAGAAGCGTAAGCACTCTGGGGGGAGGAAATCATATTTTTATTATACTATCTATGCGATTTAAAGGAATGTGGTGACAAATTTTCTGAGAAGTCAGTTAAAACATCCCGCTTTGTCTTGCGAAACTGAATTTGTATTATATTGGGTTTGCCTAAAGATGAGAGCACAGGTGTCTATTTTCAAAAAGCACAAGCACTCTGAGCAAGCAGGATGCCGAGGAAGATGACCAGAGGGGCTTTAAGGTCAAGGGTGTTTTCGCAGTGAGTCGTTACCTATCTGGCTGCAGTGACCCGAGGACGTGCAAGGGGTCAGGGAAAAGAAGACAGGAGAGGTCAGGAACTCCCACGGGGTTCGCTGCTGATCTGTTCGGACTACATGCCGGGCTTTTTGACCAAATTAGGCCTTTTTGGACCTCCAGGACAGCCCTCTGCACTTCCAGGAAGGAGGTGGCAAAGTGGCTATTTTGGTCTGTCTGCCCATCTGGTCTCTGCACAGCTGGCCAAGTTCAGACGCTCCAGCGGATGAGGTGCCGCCGCTCTCACCACTCGGCAATCCCACCACGACACGGGGCACTCATCCCTGGAGACAGGAGACACCCGACAAGAAAGCCCCCCCGGGGTGGGCGGGAGGTGGGCACCTGCCCCTCACCTCCACACAGTGCGAATCCAGGTGGTGGGTCAGCAGCGCCATCCTCCTGGCAGGAGGGACAAGGCCATCAGCACTCCACAGCGCTGTCCCCGCAGAAAGCACTCACACCAACAGAGAGTACAAAAATGTTATTGAGGACTTCTGTTCTCAGACAGGCAGCACAAAGGGAGCCTGTGGCAGCAGGGAACAGAGTGACCCAACATGCACAAAGCAGGAATTCTCCTGACGCACATGTTGTTTCCAAAACAAGACCACAGCGGGCTCTCCAGCCGGGGAGAGACAGATGCACCTTCTGGAAGCAGAGGAGATGAGTGCCATCTCTCCCAGACGGGCTGAAGTTCTTCCCGGAGAATGCCACGCTCACCGTGAATGTCAGCACGTTAGGGGCACCCGGTGTGGACGGAGAGACGGTCTATGTGGAATGGGTCAGGGGTGGGCGGTGGGGGCGGGGGGAGGGCTGAGAGGTTTTTTTGAAAGTGACAGACTATTATGGTAAAATATCCTGGGAGTTCAGCATGTTTTTCAGTTTAACCCCTTGGGCCCAGGGTTCCGGTAAAGCCAGGCAGTTTCGCTTCCCCTGGGATTGCTGCCAGGAAGGAACAGGCAGCCCCTTCTTTATTACATATTTTAAAAACCTGTTTTGTTACCTGCAGGCAAGTCAGGTGGTAAGGAGACTTCTTTGATCAAGGTGGGGGCTGGGGCACCGGCCAGCTGGGTGGTGACCTTTCTCTCCCGAATGTCCGAATGTCCGCTAGGCAATGGCCCTCAGGGCCAAAGCCTCAACCAGAGAAAGAAAACCCAAGGGGACCCATAGGTTCCTATTATTTTTATGTGGTTACTTTTACTTTTCCACTGGAAACAGCGACCCCCCCCACCCTCCCCTGGACTGGAGTTAGGTTCCTGGAAGGCATTGCCATTTGGCCCAGGAGTCTGGGCTCCGAAACCAAGTTCACCACCTCCATCCGGCTCCACTGTCAGTATGGGACCAATGTCAAGTTCCCCAGCCTCTCTCCAACTCAGCTCCCTGACGCGCGGGGCACCAGAATAAAGATGCCCCTCTTTCAGGACTGCTGCAAATACTAAATGCAAACGTGAGTCCAGGGCTCAGCACGCAGGGGGTCTGCCCGCGAGCACAGGGACTGGGGAGGACTCAGCTGTGTCCCCCATATCATTTCTCCCTCCGTAGGGCCAGGGCTCCTGTTCAGTTGAACAGGATAAAGAGACGTCTTACTGCCTCTGTTCCCTTTTCCCTCATATTCCGTCCTTTGCCCTTGCCCTGGAACTCACTGCCCTAGCACACTTCGGATCCACCACGACTGACTTTGGATACACCCCACTGGGAAGCCCAACACTTGGGACCGGAACATTATTTTATTAACAGCGAGGAGAGCGGCACAATTTGATAGACGATCCTCCTCCCTCGACGCCATCTCCGGCCGCTGGAACGACAGGGGCCACGGCTGACACGGAGGGTATGAGGGAAACACTTAAAGAGGCAAAGAAAAATTAAAGGGCGTGGCAGAGAGAAGAGTCGGGGTATCCAAGCCCAACCCCCGGCGTGGACACCAAAGGGCTGGAGTCTTTCAACAGCCTGCATAATAGCACACGTTCCTGAGGAGTGAGCCTCCATGACAACTAAAACCTGAGTCGATGTTCACAGAAATGTGTAGGGTGATGGTCCACTAAAAGAGTTCCCACTTCGGATTTTAACCCTCCCACTCCTTCCCACGTGGCCGATGGGAACAGGACCGAGTCTAGCGACGCACAGTTCTGACGGCCAGTCCCTTGGTCCCACGCCTCTTACTTCTCCCACATCATCTGGTTCCCTGCCGCATGGACTCTGCTACTCGTGAACGAGAAGCAGGAACGGCGCCAGCACCCACGGACCGGGCAGTGAGAGACGGGAAGCGGCCTGCCCAGAAGCGTGCCCACAGGGCGGAAGGCGTGGAGGCAGGGGACCGACCCTACGGGGCCAGGGCTGCAAGGCGGTCAGAGGGAAGAATGCAGACCCTCACTGATGACCCGCGAAACAGAAACAAAACTTCAAGGTGCTGGCAGAGCGCCAGGGTCCTCGAGGGGGCTGGGAACACAGCTGTGTGGCAGGTGAGCACTCCGGGGAACGTGGCCCTCCAGGTGGCTCCAGCCAGAACTCCAGCTTCTCCTTCTCAATCTCAAATCCACAAACACCGGGAGGCAATCAGTGTGACCACTCATGCGCTCCCAGAAGAGCCCATGCTAAGGTGGGCCAGGGACTGCCGGGCAGGACAGCAAGAACGCAGAAGGAAGAGAAGAATGAGTGTCTGTCCTGCAACAACTGCTGCATCTGCAGAGGAGCAATAAGACAGTAACAGCAGCTACCGGCAACTGAACACAAGACATTTCTCCCATTGTCGCATTTGATCCTCTTGGTAACCCTAGGCTCTACGCCAATAAACCGTTTAAACTTTTCGTCCAAGATTATAGAACCCAACAGACAGGGGTGAAGCCAGGGTGAAAAGTGAGCTTGGTCTGACTCCAGACTCTGTTTCCCAAGCTCTTCTAACTAAGGATTCCCTCGGAAGCAACTTCACACACACACCCCTGCACGATTCCCTCGGACACAACTTCACACGCACACCCCTGCACGAATCCCTCGGACACAACTTCACACGCACACCCCTGCACGATTCCCTCGGACGCAACTTCACACGCACACCCCTGCACGATTCCCTCGGAAGCAACTTCACACGCACACCCCTGCACGATTCCCTTGGACACAACTTCACACGCACACCCCTGCACGATTCCCTCGGACACAACTTCACACGCACACCCCTGCACGAATCCCTCGGACACAACTTCACACGCACACCCCTGCACGAATCCCTCGGACACAACTTCACACGCACACCCCTGCACGATTCCCTCGGAAGCAACTTCACACGCACACCCCTGCACGATTCCCTCGGAAGCAACTTCACACGCACACCCCTGCACGATTCCCTCGGAAGCAACTTCACACGCACACCCCTGCACGATTCCCTCGGACGCAACTTCACACGCACACCCCTGCACGATTCCCTCGGACACAACTTCACACGCACACCCCTGCACGATTCCCTCGGACACAACTTCACACACACACCCCTGCATGGGGAGGAGGGTTTCTAGTCTAGGTGTGAGGGCAGGCTCCTCACACTATGACTCAAACCCCACAGGCTGTAAGAGAAAAAAGCTGATAAATGTGATTACATGAAAATAAAAGATATTCTGGCTAGTGGGGGAGGGAGAGAAGCTGTAAACAAAGACAAATGACAAAGCCAAGAACTATTTGGAACATAAATCACAGACCAAAAAAAGCTAATTTCATTAATACATAAGGAATGTCTATAAATCAATAAGAAAAGATCCCACAAAGCCAAACGAACCGTCCACTAATATAAAACAGAATCAGAATAGTTCACAAACACATAAAAAGATGCTGAACTTGACTCATTTAAGAGAAAGGAGGTCTGAATGTATTAGGATCAGTAAATATCGGAATGTCTTCTTAAAACGCACTGGTGAGGGCACGAGAACAGAGGCATTCCCATAAATCACTAATGAGAAAATAAATGGATATATCCGCTCTGAAGACAATATGGCACTATCCATCAAAATTATAAATGTACTTACCCTCTGACCCCAAATTCCAATTCCAGGAATTTGCCCTGCTGATAAAGCTCATGCGTGTGTAAAACACTGCCCATAGGAGACCCATCTTTGCAGCCACGTTTGTGCTAGCCAAAGCTGGGGAGCAATCTAAATGCCCAACGATAGGAGACTGATGAAATAAATTACGGCATCTCTCTCGAGAATGGCCTATTATGATTTAGCCAAAGGGAAGAGGAAGCTCTTCATGTATGTATAAGGAACAGCCATCTTCTGTTTCTCCTCTTGCACTTTCTCGCTGCTGTTTCTTAACTCACAACCTCATCATTTCTTCCTGAGATGCTGCAAACAAATGCAAATGGAGAAGGGCAAACAGAATATACTATCACAGATGTAAAATCCATGCTGTAGTGTTTACCTGTATGCCTAGATGTAGCCCCTGGAAAGACACACAAAAGCTGGGCGGCCGAAGTTGCTACCAGGGAGAAGTGGGTGAGATGTAAGCTTAGGAGAAGACTTCCTAACCTTGGGTCTTCTGAATTTAATAATATGTGCTTTTATTATATAGTATATACATAATACATAATAATATGTGCACATAGTATATATGTGTGTATATAATTTACTTTTAATGTGTCACATATATACACACATACACAAACGTCTATGTATCAATATGTGCCACCTACAAATTACATATATACACACATATATAGGTACAGATATATGCCCCATACAAATAAAAATCAAGGTGCCAAACAGTGGTCAAAGCTTCTTCTCTCCCAGCCTTGCAGCCAGCAGGCCAGTGAGAGAAGCTACAAAACAGCATCCAGCACCCACCCCCAAAACCAGCCCAGATGAGGGGTTAGGACATTGGATCCAGAGGGGGCTCCCCTACTTACAGCTGTATGACCTTGGGCAAGGCACTGCACCACTCAAAGTCTCAGTCTCCTCACCCCTAAAATGGAGATAATAATCCTTCCCTCCTGCTGAGGTTTCAGGAGTAAATAAATGAAATATATATGTAAAGCCCTTAGGTCAGTGCCTGGCATTCAGTAAAAATATGCAAGTGTTTATTAAATTAAGTTTACTTGGTTGGTTGGAGATGACGTCTCTGAAAGGTGCCATGTATGCCGAGATCAGAAAGGTCAGCAGAAATTAGACAAGGAAAAGGGAAGCGAAGGAAAGCAGAATGTGCCACTTAGAAAGAATGGCATGTGCAAAGGTCTAGGGGTAGGAAATGCACTGGTGTCTCCAAGGACACAGGTAGCTATGAGGATGGGACAGTGACTAAAGGAGTAAGTACGGGCCAGTCAGGACAGTTTTCCCCGTGGTGGGACAGGCTGCAAATGAAGTATTTCAGGCAGGGGAATTCCATGATTGAACAGGCTTTCTTAGAAAGAGTTCTTTGGTTACTGTCTGGAAGTCAGTTGGAGAGAGGCAAAAACTGAGAGGCAGAGAGGCCACCTGGAGATTGTTGCAGCATCTCAGGAAGAAATGATGAGGTTGTGAGCTAAGAAACAGCAGCGAGAAAGTATAAGAGGAGAAACTCGAAGGGGCTTGTTGATGGGGAGGGGGTGGGAGTGGGGTAATTCCCACAGTGATTGTCACCGGGAAGGGGGCGGGGCCTGGAAAGGGTCTGCCTAGGGCTGGTGGTGGGTAGTATGTGGGCTCTTGACTTTCTGCGGGAAAGATTTCACAGCCAGAGTCCAGCTGATTTTGAGAGTCTGTTTATTCAAGCTGGGCACAGCAAAAGCAGGAAGAGCCCAGGATAGAAGCAACGGGGTAGAGCCCGAGTGGGGCTGCCCTGGCTCTCTGGGAAGTCTGAGAAAAAGGGACCTTGGGGCAGGTTCAGGGCGTCAGCCCAGGACAAGCTACCATTGCCCACTACTCCCCTGGTTGCAAGTCTTGTGGGGTCCCACGGAGTCTAGCAGATGCACACCTTGGGGGAAGAAAGGGGAAGGGAAAGGTGTGGGCATGCTCCCAGGAGAAAGAGCACTGGTCAGGCTTTGTAAAGGCTGGGAGTTTAGGGGAGACCTCAATTGAATATTCATCAGCTTTTCCAGGTGAGCTTTTCAGGCTCACGGTTTCCAATGACGGGTCTGCACCAGGGCAGGTCTAGCTACATGACCAGGATATGCCAGAGGAGGAAAGGCCACCCTGGGGGGAAGGAGGTCCAGCACCAGTTTTGCCTGTTGCTAGGCACCCAAGGCTTTCCACCCTGGTGACCCTCTGTATCTGGCTGGAAAGTGCTCGGCCAGTTTGTTCAGCTCTGTTTCCTCATTCCACGGGCCAGGGAACCTTCCCAGCTTCTTATTAACCTGCGCCCTTAGGACTTGGTCAGCTTGGAGGCCTGTGATGCCACTCAGTGAGATAAGGGGGGTCAGACACAGGAGCTGGCCAGGGAGGACGTAGACGGCAGGTCAAGCCCCTGACTGGCTGCGGTCCAAGTGTCTCATAGGTAATGCGCAGTTAGCTATAGGCGTCGGAATCCCAGATGAAGAACTGGCATTGGGGATCCAGTTTGGGGAAGTATCAGACGAATTTTTAACACTCTGGACCGTGGCTAAGGCAGTGTGCATGAAATGGCAATGGTCCCTTTGATCTAAGTAAGAGACTCTGAGAAGATACACTTCCTGTGATGCAGGTAAGACCGGTGCTCCCTTCCTCCCTCCCTCTCCTCCTCTCCTTCTCTTTCTCCCTTCTTACTTCCATTTCTCTCTCTTTTTCTTTCTTCCCCCCTGCCTTCCTTCCTTCCTAAAAACATAAGAGGTTTCCTTAAATGTCTCACATAAAACAACTTATTTAGGACCAGTCCCAGCTTATCGGTGGTGACACCATTATTGTTTTCCAATATTCCTGCTGTGAACCCTGAGGACTAAGAAGGGTTCCTGGTAGCTAACGAGACTAAAATCAAAACAAAAGAGACAAAACAAAAAGCAGAGCCCAGCAGCCATGTCTGCACAGGGGCCTCTCACGCAAACTGTCCTTGTGCAGAGCAGCCTCTGTGCCGACCTGCCTGGGCACTGAGAGGCCTGCCTGCACCATGCTCCAGCCATCTGGGCCAGCCCTTTTAAAGGGGTGCCTGGAGTCCTATTTCAACTCATGGGACCCAAGCTCTTCCCATCCATTCAGAGCTGTGCAGCTCCAACCAATTGGAGAGGTTCCATTCTGACCAATCAGGGATTAGGGGTGGGGACTTCTGTCTATAAACACCAGCTCCCCACAAGTTCTGGGAGCAGAGCTTCCACCAACGACTGAATGAAGACTGTTTTCCTGTCAGGTCTGAGCAGACCAGAGTGGGGCTGCCCAGATGAAGAGGGGCCTGGCCCCAGGCAGCCTCAGAACCATGCTATTTTTACAGCCATGCTGTTTGACCACTGAGCTGTTTCCACTGAATAAAGTTTCCTTCTTCACCACACCCCAAATTGGGAATTCCTGTTGGCGTCTGAATTGGCGTCAACAACCATCAGTTGACACTGCCTTCCTTTTGCTCCTCCCCACATAGCAGAAGTCATGAGAAAGTTGTCACCGTCTTGTAGATCCAGCTCCATCCCATAGGGAGGAGAATCCCTGAAGACCTCATCTTCCCTTGTATCTGTCTCAAGAGGTGTACTGTCTAGACCAGGGGTCCCCAAACTATGACCCCGCGGGCTGCATGCGGCCCCCTGAGGCCATTTAACCGGCCCTCGCTGCACTTCCGGAAGGGGCACCTCTTTCATTGCTGGTCAGTGAGAGGAGCATAGTTCCCATTGAAATACTGGTCAGTTTGTTGATTTAAATTTACTTGTTCTTTATTTTAAATATTGTATTTGTTCCCGTTTAGTTTTTTTACTTTAAAATAAGATATGTGCAGTATGCATAGGGATTTGTTCATAGTTTTTTTTCTAGTCCGGCCCTCCAATGGTCTGAGGGACAGTGAACTGGCCCCTGTGTAAAAAGTTTGGGAACCCCTGGTCTAGACGCTTCTTAGAAAGGGTGGTCTGTGGTTCTCTCCTGCTGAGGGTCTTCAGCAAAACCTCTCTCCCTCCTAAGAGTCCACCTACCAAGGGCTTTACCAAGGGACATTAGAACTTACTTCTCAAAGAGCATGCATTTTTCCAGTTAAAAAAAAAAGTTTAAGCAAGATTTCTGGAACAATTTAGCCAGGTGAAGTCTAAGGCCAGGATTCAAGAGTGCCAGTTTTGTTAACTCTCAAAAATGATCTTACACTCTCACTTTCAGTCTCCTGACCTATAAAACCGGGATTCGCTACAGGGTCACCTCGAATCTCCTGCCGGCTCTCAAGTTTTATGAGTCTAGATTTGAGAGGAGATTGGAATTGGTTTCATGACAGAAATCTTTCAACAATTCAGAACGGCCATTAAACATTCAAGGCAACTTCATTTTTGAGGGCTGTTTGATTTCCTGCCTGGGCAACAGACATAGTTCCATTCATTATTCACCAAGTGTGTGCAGTGGCCAGTGTGTTTGTCCCAAAGGGAAATCCCTACGAAGACAGTGCAGCAGGTGCTCAGTTTTCAAATTTCATACTTTCCCAAAGAAGTCATCTCTGTTCATGGCCTGAGGAATCCACTGCTGGGACCCTCAGGGAAAGAAAAAAAAAAGTGGCATTCCCACCATGGAATTATTCTTCAATCTGTACCCACATAAACGATCGGCCTGCTTTTTTCAAATCGAAAATAGGAAGTTCAATCTACCAAGAAATGGACACTATCTTTTCCTATTTGTACAGATGTATGTGACTTGTGTGAGAGCAAGGAAAAAATATAGACCAGGAGACCAAAAGCTAATAACAGACTCCCGACTTCCCTCTCTGACAGAGGCCATGGGGTCATGCAGATGAATTCAGTTATGATAGCAAGGCAACCGCCATCAAAAACTATCATGAGCTCAGCACAAAGAAAAAAATCAAGGAGGGGTGGCCATTTTTTAT
The DNA here is from genome assembly GCF_036850995.1 of Saccopteryx leptura. Classification (NCBI taxonomy): domain Eukaryota; kingdom Metazoa; phylum Chordata; class Mammalia; order Chiroptera; family Emballonuridae; genus Saccopteryx; species Saccopteryx leptura. The sequence goes on along the minus strand of NC_089513.1, from coordinate 10,106,982 downwards.
CTAAAAAAAAAACCCTATTTTTTTTTATTATGTCTTTCAAAATGTGATTTTTTTCCCTAGAATCTGTGTACTTTTAGTAAAAAGCAACATATGTCAGACTTAATTGACTTAAAATATTGTATCTTACAAGATATCATGTAATGCACCCTTACAAATCGAAGCCGGATTAGATTAGTTTGAAATACATTATTCTTAAAATTTTCAGCCCAAATCGGATTTCAGCAATATGCTTTTGGTAATTACATAAAGGAGAATATTAGGTACCTTCTAACACTGATAGCATGTTTACTGTTAATAACACAGCAATATGGAAATTAGATATCTAATTTACTAGAAACCAGATAGCATTTACTGGTGTTTGGAGAGGGTGGGGCAGGGGGGAAGCAAAAATAGGCTTCCATATTTGAAATTTGTATAGATATATATTTATCTTTCTCTCCAAATTTTTCTTTATACCCAACAGCACTCAAAATAAGGGAAAGGATAAATTAAACCAGATAGCTATTTTACCTGTTACTTTCACAAAGGTTAAAAAAAAAAGGGCTGATGACTATTCACACTAGTGACTGCAAAGGGCAATTTGACAGAGTCAACCACAATGACAGGCACACTCACTCAGGGTGGCAGCAATTTCATTGCGAGAGTTTCTTTCCTATTGCTGCACAAAATAAAACAACACAAAGCAATTCCCTGCATCACTGTCTGTCCCGGAAAATATTAGAAACAGCCCGCACGTCTATCAGTAAGGGACTAGTTCATAAGCCTTAGTACTTTAATACAATGTAACCTTAAGAAAGAAAGAGGAAGCCAGCTCTTCACATTGATGTGCCTCCCTCTGTATAAAAAAAAAAGGAGGGAATGAATATATACAGATATGCACACTTACACATATGTATATATATACATGTATAGTGTATATATATATATATATAAACACATTTTGAATTTTGAGCCCTGTGAACATGTTACCTGTTGAGAAATAAATTATCAAATGTAATGCTTATACTACATAAACATATACCGATATATACATGTTGAATTTTGAGTCTTGTGAACATGCAACCCATTGAGAAACTAACAACTGAAATTTTTAAGAATAATGTATTTCAAACTAATCTAATCCGGCTTCGATTTGTAAGGGTGCATTGCATGATATCTTGTAAATAATAATAGATTGTTCACTGCAAAGCAATAAATACACACTTATATGTGTCGCTGCTTAACAAGGACTTAAGGACCACATTTTTTAAACACCCAAACATTGAGGCCAAGTTCGGTTTTTAAAAGAGCCATACGATTAAAGCTACAAAGAATAAAAATGAGGTGCTCTTTCTCTTTCCATTCTTATAAAATAATAAATGACATGTAACAGTTTGGAGGAAAACCAATTAAAGGGACATAAATCATCATTAACCCCTTCCCCAGATGAATGACAGAGAGACACATGTTCTAATTAACACTGAGCAACACGGTGTTAAGAGCAGTTTGTAATGGAAATGAACAGATGGCAAACAAGCATATGAGGTATTGGGACGTAAGAAAGAAAACTTGATCTGACACTGAAAACTTCAAGCCACCAGGAGAAATTGTACCTGAGTGAAAAATCTCTAAAAATAAGGATGTGCTCCCCTATCCCACTCTCTCTAGTTGTTAGGCACATCTGGTTTTGCTGCTGGATTCGGTCTCCGCGAGGCAAAAGATACCCCACTCTGACATATGAAAACACTCCCACACACCAACCAGCCAGCCACCTTTTTACAACAGAAAGATTTCCTATCTCCAGGCCATGAATGGCTAAGTTATTTCAAACCAATCTAGCATTGCAGTTCAACAAGAGGTTTTGGACACCATTTTGGAGTTTGATGTAACAAGACGTGACCTGGAGGTTTATGCATTAACAACCAGCCCTTTCCTTTCCTTTGAAACAGATTTATGACAGAAGGCAGAGAGAGAGACAGAGAGAGAGAGAGAGAGAGAGAGAGACAAAGATCCCTGGGTTGAAGAAACCCTCCTGGGGCCCATAGAGCAGGGACTAACGAGGTCACGCCTCCAACTTCTCTTTGCTTAAGTGCAGAAGGAAGGCATCCTCTCCTCCTGTTTTCAACTTCATCCCAGCCTTAGACTTTCATCTGGGAAACGAGGATGCCACAAGCAGTGGCAGTTTCGTGAGCTGAAGACTAGGCAAAGGACCCAGTGACCGACTCCACGTGGGAAACATCAGCGGAGCTGACGGATACTATTTCTCTCTGTCCCCACTGACACAGGCTGGGGGGGGGGGTGGACTGCACATTGCAGGCAGGATGCTCTCCCAAAGGCGTGATGCAACCCTGAAAAGTAAATCTGTTCACGATCCAAAACCAGAATCTGGTTTCTGCGAATTCAGAAGGACAGACGCCAGTGGCCAACACACTGTCATTACAGAAGGTACATTGCATTTACACATATTTAACCATGATCGACACTTCACTGTCTTCTGTCTTCCTTGCATATCATGCTTTAAATGTACATACTGTAGTGGACAACAGTTGGATTAAAAAAAGATAAGACTTTGAGGAAATATCAGATACAGTTCTTGCTCTCCATGCAAAAAGCAAAAAGGGTTTTTTTTTCTGTATGTGTGATTGGTTTGGGAACTCCAAATAACCAACCTAAAGAAAACAGGCAGATAGTGGGCTAATCAGATTATTCTTAGCTATATCAACAACACTGAAGGCTAAGAATTGTTAAGTACAAACAGTTCATGCCATCTGAAATTCTGGACCTAAACCGACACTTTAATTCATGTTTTTGAGAAGAACAGACATATCATATACATATCTATATGTACACAGCAGATGTAGGCAGACATTTTATACAAAGCAGACAGTTCCCGCTGAACTATCATTTGAAGTACGTATTGGGATTCAAACTCAATTCCATTCTCTGTCTGAGACAACAGGCTCCTCTGGCTACAGAGGATATTTTTAAATATAAAAACTAATTACCCTATCTCACTGCCTATAAATTCAATTTCTATTTCTGAGGCTGCTCTGTTGTACGTCTCTTGGAAGCCCCATAGCTTGATGGCTTGTTTACAACCTAGTCTCAAATCACAGGAAAGACAGGGGTCAAATGAAAATAAGCTTGCTAACCTTTTAGGGGGTTCTGGTGATGCAGCAACGTTTCCATAGTGTTATCGATATATAAAAAATCAAGTCCCTTTTCCATGAAAGGGTAGTCCCTTTTATGTGGCAGACTAGATAGATAAAACATAGAGACCCACTGCTGGATGCATAAGGAATGAGGCTAATGTTGCTGTCAGAATGGTTTCTCTTGGTTAGATTTTCCCACAAAACCAACCCACCAATGCACGTGGAGAATGCACCATGCAAACATTGCCAACCAGAGTCCGGGTTCTGCGTGGCATCAACCCTACTAAGAACGTCCAAGGCCATGCTCATTCGTGACAGAGTAGAGGTCCAATGAACAGCCAACACTCTCCCTCCTGAACCCTACCAACTCCTTAAAATGAGGGTCCTTCAAAAACACGTCAAGGAAAGCAGATGAACAACTACAATTTACGCTTACCAGCGGGGCTGGTGGAGATCAAAAGCAAACCAATGATAAAGAATTAAAACAGCGTGTGATTATACATATATATATAAAATCCTTCCTGTCTTTTCTGTTCTCTCAGTGTCGGGTACATGAGCCCAGCTGAAGGACTGCAGAAAGGTCCTCGTCAAAACGCTGCCCTTAGATTCTTAGCAAAACCACCAATTAGCTGTTCAACCGCTGGCCATCTCTCTGATCCTTTAGACCGTACTTTTCTTATCTGTGAAATGAGGGTGTGAAACAAGGTGACTCTGAGGTCCCTTTCAGCTCTGGCTGTCCATGGTTTACGATCAAAGGCTGTGGCCACCGCCTAATTCTGACCACCTTCCCCCTTGGTCCCCCCCAAAGCTTCGCCTGGCTCACTCCTCCCAAGCTCCACCCACACATATGGGGTGCTCTGGGCCAGCAGTCCAGGCTGTGGACAAAGACAAGACCCTTTTCCAGACCTTCCTGATCAAGACGCTTTCTGTTCCTTCGTTCTGTAAGCTTCTCAGATCAGGCGCACGGTAAAAAGGAGATGAGGATGAGCTAGAGCCACCGAGGGGGTGCACCTCCAAAAGGAAGAGCACAGGTGGGAGGAGGAAAAAGCCGTGTTTGGAGACTCTCTGACTTCTTTACACCAGATGGGACCTAGAAGCCATTTGCATCTGGTCCTTCCTCAGCCCTATCTTCCCATCTCCCCCAGGCTTGGGAAAGATGGGACGGGATTTCCTTTGCCTTCTGACTCAAGCAAAATTCGGACTATTCCTTCAACGCCTAGGATTTCACACCCCGACTTCTGAGATCCTGGTAGACCTTGATCAAGGCCCATCGGCCATGGGAACTGACCTTTTGTGAAGGTATTTGAAATAACACTTTCCCACACTGGAAAGGTCAATATTTGAATTATTCCCACCCTTAGTTTTGAAGCAATAAAGTGTTCTTCAACCCGCGGCATATCAGCAAAGGCACTGGGTGTGAGGCCAGCCTCAGGCCCCACCCTCATCCAAAGGAAGAAATGTTCTGGCACCTGGCTGAATCCAGGTTATCTGTCCACCTGTCTGATGAATCGAAATAAAAGTTTAATTACTGATATTAAAAAAAAAAAAAATTCCCAGCCCGGCTACACCCAAGAGGTACAGAACGCTGTCCAGCTATAATGACATTCGGGGATGCAACCCTTCGGTCACCAGCACACTCAAGAACTGACACAGTCTGCCTTCCTAGTTCCATGTGGGCTCTCTGGGGAAGCAATTATTTGGCTACTATGGTATACACAGGCACTACCTCGCTCCAGTGTCCTTTGATATCCAAAAACCTGGAAATAATGTTTGATGGCCTAAGTTAAGGGTGAACTGAAGACCACAGAGTTGCTGAGGTTGTGTTACATGATGTTAGATTTCGTTAAAACCCACATAACATCAATGATATCAGCTTCCACTCCTGCCACACCTTCTCCCACGCACAGCAAGGAGCCAGCAACACTACCCTTACCATCCCCCACCTCCGACAACCATGGACCCATCGGGAGCCACGGGATGGCAGGGAGTTTGGACCTGTCTTTCTGTTCTGGTGCTGAGCAGGCTCTAGCCTGAGAGCTGTCTCTTAAACACACTTTGAGAGTGCCCGGAGTCCCAGGACTAAAGGACTCTCATTGTTGTTGGAAAATAAAGGATTTGCTTAAGTAGTTTCATGTGTAAACAGCCCAGCTCGGAGTAGCGTGCCCACTCCATTATGTGTCATTTTCTCTTTTATTGTTTGCAGTTTCCAGTTTAGGCTTTATCCAATTATCCATCTATTGTCTGGCAGGCCCGCACGGGCATTCGAGTTACAGGAAATGCTTCTGTGATCGCAGGCCCAGAGCAAACCCCGGAGCAGATGGCGCCACCAACCGCCACGAGGGTGGGTGTGTGCCAGAGGACTGGGCTCCGAGGGAGAAGCCGCCTGGCGAAACCGCCCAGAGTGAAGTTCAACTACAAAGCTCCTCAGGACCGCGTTGCACGGACCTGTTATTTACTGTAGGAAGGGGAGTAAAGGCGAGATGAGGGGTGTGTGTAAGGGTGGGGGAGGGACGCTGTTGAAACCTGCCTGGGTGACGACAGACTATACCGGCTCTTGTAAAGGGTTTGAGGCACAAAGGGCACCATGGGGGTGCCATGCTGCAGGGCACAGCAAGGTTCTGCTGAGATGCTCACAGAGGCCCTCTGAGGGGCCTTATATTTTAAATTCTCCCGCTCTGGGGCAGACAGACGGACGGACACCTAGGTGGGGAAGACTGAGTTCAGCTCAGTTCTGCAGATCTCTCTGGGGAACGATCCGGCTGGGAAACACAGAAACCTCAGTCTCCGTTCATGGTCAGGAGATGCTGACAACCGAAGTCAGATCCTTCACTTCCCTGCTTATGACTGCCCCCGGGCTCCCCATCACACACACAACGAACCCCAGACTCTTAGCAGGAGCCCAACGGGCCCCACCGAATTCTCTGTGGGAACAGGACTGCCCCAGGGGTGGCTGGGAGAACCGCGGGATCCGTGTCACGTGGTAACTGGGGGTCATTAGTGGCATTTAGAGCGTAGACAACCTGAAATGCATAGGATGGTCCAGCACAACCAAGAGATGTCCCACGTCCCCCATGACTGTCCAAAGCCCACCAGACATTCCTTCAGGTGAAAAAAACTAACGTCATGTATAGCTCAACGTCAAGTGTTTTCCCCGTGATTCTCATCAATACCGCCTTTTTAGAAACGCAATGGGAATGATGTGCTCTGTTCTGTGCAGTGCATTGCCAAGAAGCACTCACCTCTTCAGAACTATACTGCTCGCAAAAATGAGAGGATATTTCAAAATGAATAGGAAGCGATAAATAAAGAAGGATTTAATTCTTTAATTAAATAAGAACATCAGAAAAGCAAACGACAAATCAAAGAAAGTTGTTCAATTATGCAAATGAGATACAAAACTACCTTTCATTTCAGTGGTGAAAATGCACTACACAAAAGGCTAAAAGTATTGGGAGTATCTGCACATCCCCTGGTCCCCTAATTTTTGTGAGCAGTGTAGCACATCACCAAAGATGACACTGATGGTCACTGAGTCACCAATGTAACACATGTGCAGCCATCTTCCTTCATGGCTTCCATATCCACAGTGATCCTATCTGGGGGTGTAAAACATGACCTCATACCTCATCGTCATGACTTCCAATTTCAACACTGATATGCTCAAATACTCGTAACTTGACTAGAACGGACTCTTTTTTTTGGTAGTATTTCTTTTCTAGGACCGTTAAGGTATCATATTGATGGTCTGTAATGATGTAGGCAGGTTGGTTGTTATTTCCTACAAATTTCACTCCAGTAGAGAAAAACGAGTGCTACTAAATACCTGTTATAAGAAGCGAGGTTTGGGTCTGGCCAGAGCTACCTCCCTTCACCTGTTTCCCAGCACCTCCCTCTCACCCCAAGCCGCCCCTTGGCGAGTCTGGGAACGGCCCAGCCCCTGCGTGTCTCCCCGACTCCACACGGCCACCCTCCTCTTCCCTTTCTGTCCCCTTGACCTCTTTTATCTTTCCATAGACTTGAACAACGCCTCAAATTAATTTTTCCATTAATTTTATTAAATTTATCGGGGAGACACCGGTTAATAGATTATATAAGTTTCAAGTGTACATGTCTATAATGCATCAAATGTATATGGCATGTGTGCCCACCACCCAAAGTCAGGTTTCCTTCCATCCCCATATATGTGACCCCCTCTACCTACTTATACCTCCCCCTACCTCTCTTCCTCTCTAGTAACCACCATACTGTTGTCTGTGTCTGTAAGTTTTTGTTTGTTTTCTCAACATTAAATTTTATATTTAATTGTTTATTGACTTTCTCTGCTACTAGAGTTAAGCTCTAGAAGACCAAGGACTTGTCTGTCCTGTTCCCTGGCACCAGGAACAGTACCTGACACAAAGAAGGCACTTGTTAACATTTGCTGACAAACTGAGGGACAAACAGACAGACAAACTGAAGTTTGATCCTAAAGGGCTCAGCTTCCCCACGAGTCAGCAAGTCTTCCCATTAACCACTGCTGAAACACGTGCTCTTTCTTCCACCAATCATGTCTCTCACGCTGCCCCCCCCCCCAACCTGGTGAACCAGCACTAAGAGGAAAAGGAGCCCATGAAAAGGAGGAGGGTGACCTGTTTTAAATAATCATCTTTTCAGGACAAGTTATTTTTGTGTAACATGATAAACTGATCCTAAAACAGAAACCCAAAAGGCCAAACACAGCCAGGATATGTCTGAAGAAAAGAAGATGAGGCAAAGAACATATTCTACTGAATGTCAGGATGGCAAGACTTCTAAAGCTATAAGAAGTAAGACATTGTGTCACTTGCACAGGTGGAGGCAAACAGACCAGTGGAACAGAATAGACAGCCCAAAATCAGATCCCACGGATACTGAACTTACTTTTGGAAAATTCTAAAACTGTAGAGAGCATTAGAAAAAAATATGTCCTCCCTCCAGGAAATGGGACTGAGTTGATTGGACATCTATATGGGAAAAAAGAAAAATTTGCCCATTCAGTTCAAAACATGCATATTTATAAGTCAATGCCAGGTGCATTATATAAATGTGAATGGCAAAAGAATAAAATTTTCAGACATTAACATTAGAGGATGTCTTCATAATGTTGGGACAGGAGAGGTTTTCAAGCAAGACACAATAAGCACTAACCATAAAGGGAGAGAGATAAGGAAGGCTACACTAAAATTCAGAACTTCTTTCTATCAAGATCATGAAAAGGCAGGGTACAGAGGATTTTTACAACTCATGTGACTGGTGAAGAGTTCTCTATCCTGGATATACAAGAAGCCTTACAAGTCCAACAGAAAAAGATAGGCAATCTAGTTGAAAAGTGGGCAAGACACTAGCATGGGCATGTCACAAAAGAGGACAATTGTTAAATACGTGAAAAGCAACAGTAATCAATAATTGGTAATGAGAGAAATGCACAACAAACAAACAAACAAAAAACCCTTAATGTCACACCACTATAAACACAGCAGAATGGCTAAAATAAAGAGACAAAAATCTAAGTTTGGAGTTTGGTGGTAAGAGTAAATCCATCCAACCATCTTTGGAAAACCGACCGGTGTTCCATCTACGACAACTGTACTAGTTGGGATGAGCCCAACAGAAATGGGGTATATGCATGCAGTAGAATATTAGTCAGCTTTAAAAAGGAGGTTCTGATACACACAACAACATGGATAAACCCTTGAAGGCATTCCGCTGAGTGAAAGAAGCCAAACACAAGTATAATTCCACTTACATAAGGTCCCTAGAGTCATCAAATTCACAGAGACAGAAAGTAGAAGGGCAGTGGTCAAGGACTAGGGAGGGGAGACTGCTGAGTTAGTGTTTAATGAGGAAGGAGTTTCTGTTTGGGAAAATGAAAAAAAAAGTTCTGGAAATGGGTTATTATGATGATTGCATAACAATGGGATTGTTCTTACTGTGATTAAATTGTACATTTAAAATATGGTTAAAATAGTAAAAATTTATGTTGTGTGTGTGTGTATGTGTATCAGAATTTTAAACACCACTTTAAAATAAAAATACATAAATGACAGCAATTGTTATTGTAAGGCACATCCACAAACCAGAGAGGTTTGTTTCAACGCTCGGAAGAGCAAAGGTGGCACCTATCATAGGGACAGGGCTGTCTGGTTGTTGATAGTTATTGTTTTTAATCACCCTAGCCAATACTCAATTACGGTTTCCCTAAGTTATCTCACTTTCCATCCTAACTACCAACAAGGATTTCTAATGATAAAGGGTGAACTCAAATTAGTCCATAGCAGTAACTAATATGATCAGGTTTACTGTCAATATTATCTGAGTAGTCTATCTGCAGTTTGAGGTAGCCCACAGCTCTCATAAGATAAGACGAGCTTAATGCCGATCAGGTAAATTAAAGATTAGAGTTGATTAAAAGGGCATTAATAGTACCTGACGACTCATTTCACGTAGGACTAGTCTCCCCAGTCTTTGACATATATAATTAGGAGAGTTAAACTACGGGTCACCCCTTTGATGATGTGTAAGGTGAAATTCTAATGATCTTTAAACTGAAATTCCAACCCATGAGCTACAGCCAGTAATTCTTTCCCTCGTGTGCCAAAAGGATCAGAATTGACCCTACAATTGTATCAAAAACTGCTTCCAATCTGCAGAAACCCAGATATGCGCACAACAAACAGCCTGCCCTGACCTTGGAAAAGGATTGGCCCCAACACCCACGTTAGCCCCTGGTTGAAGCAATAAGAAAGTTGACTTCCTTTCCTTTCCTTTCTCTCCCCTCCCGAAGAAAGGTCCAATTTGGAAAGCATGCGAACAGAACGGCAACCTCCGTCTCGAGGTCAGCTTTACCAAACATCTACATAACATTTCAAGTGTCACGGCAGAAACACGAAGGCGGCATTCCGACCCACTCCATAATCCACTAATGACTTCTGTGAAAGGCACAGAATCTTTGTGATCATCCAGAGCAAGATCATGAATGTCAAAACACAGGCCCTGGCTAACAGAAAAATGCTTCATAAACGGCAGTTAAAAAAAAATACAGAGTTGAATGTGCACAGTCCGTGGAAGCCGTGTTATCCCATCTCAGCTGCACAGATTTTCAGAGAGCCAAAGATTCCGTTCCATTTCGTAAATTACCGAGCTGCACCAATTCAAAATTTCTTCTGAAACTCAATTCCCAGGCATTTGGCTTTTGTTCCTGGGATTTCCACTGCTTTTAGGGGATCCAGCTTTAATGGGCTCTTTCTGAGAAATCCTCCCTCGGTTCTGAGAAGTACTTTTATTGAACGCTCCATTTAACTTCATTTTGCAATTAATGAAACTTTCAAGACATATTTCTCCCTCCACGTTTTTCTTTTCTTTAATTCTAGTTCTTTTTTTTTTTTCTTTTCTTTTCTTGCCTTTGGGTAATTAGGAGCAGAAAAGTACTCCCACTAGGAACTAAAGGCAATAAATATGACAACAAAAACACCCAATGCCAAAACAAATGTAATCTGCAAAGTTCTGAAAAGCCCATCTCTCTGAATTATTAAAAACATTCCGTGTCACTGCGTAAAGATCTTTGGTCGCTAGCTACTCAACGGGTCACTTTCTGACTTAAGCAAAATGCACCCAACGGCACAGCTTTTCAAAGGCTTTCAGTCTTCCTTGACAAGAATACTTAACCTTTTCCAGTCTGGAGGCTCAGCTCCTGCCCGCCCCATTCAACTAGTTTCATAAAAAAACAAACCACAAATTTAGTTGTTTATTTTCTTAGCCTAAAAATGTTTGCGTGGTTAACTGATTGCAAATGTACTGAATCTGGTCTTCTCCTTTATAAGTTTTAAACAAATAATCATCGGGCGAATCAGCCAGGAATGATCTCCCGCTGGTGAGATATGCATCCCAACCTAGAAACACGACCAACCAAAAAGGATGCCGTGTCCAGAGATCTGGGGTTTCTCCATGTCACTTATCCCTGCATCGTGGAAAATACATTCCAATCACTTTCCCAGTCACCCAACGCACGACCCCAGGATTTCCAGTTCAATCATATCCCTAGGAAGTCACAGGGCCCCGTTGGTAATGGATGAAACCGTCAGGCTCGGTTCTAGGAAGCAAAGATGCATTCAAACGTGAGAATGAACTGCTCCCCCGGGAGTCTTTACACTTCCTAGTTTTAGGTAGATCAAGAGCACATTTAAAATAAACTTGGCCTTTGTTTCCTATTCCAATGGAAAATCTGACTTCAGACTCTGCAGCGACAAAAAAAGAAGCCCGACTTTGCTGGGCAACCAGAATCCAGCTTTTGTCACTGTCACCGAAGCAGGCCAACAAAAGGGGTCCCCATGTGCCGCTGAATGCGCGGAAATGTGGTGTTGGCGGCCTCTGCCTGGGAACACCTGGGGAGCTTTAAAAAATTCCGATTCCCGAGTCCTACCCTTCACCCCCGGCCGGATATTCAGATTTAAATGGTCGGAGATGTGGCCTGGGTATTCAGGCTTTTAAATGTCCCCGGGGGTGATGACCACAGACCAAGTTGAGAACCTCGTGCCATTGTCTGTTGGGGCTGGTAGAAGACCATAGGCTAGATGGCTTATAAACAAAAGAAACGTGTCACAGCTCTGGGGGGGAGGGTCAAGACCAGGGAGCCCGCAGGTTCGGTGTCTGGGTTCCCAGAGAGCCATGTTCTGTGTCCTCTCATCTTTGGAGCTGCGAGGGGGCACTCTGGGATCTGCTCTAAGGGCACTAATCCCCTGCAGGAGGGCTCCACCTTCAGGACCTAATCACCTCCAAATACCATCACCTGGCAGGTCAGGATTGAACGTATGGATTTGGGGCTGGGGAGGGGCACATCATTAGTCTATAGCAACCAAAAAGTTGGTCAAGATGCCCCTATTCCATTTCAAGGTAAGAGCCAGTGGGGGCTCCCTGTGGACGGGAATGTGTGAGATGAAGGAAGCCAGAGCCGAGCTGAAGGTACAGGTCCCCTAGAAAGGCCCAGTGCCCAGCGGTCAGCCATGGCTTCCTCCCCACTAGGAAGCCTGAGAGTCCCCCACACAGGTAACTCGGCAGGAGCCCAAACGTCACACTGATCGCAGTCTCCCCTACTTGGAGACCCCAAAAGTAAATATTCCCAGGATCTGAGAGGTCCCAATGTTGTTCAGAGTCTTCACAGGTCATTCTCAGGAAGGGGTTCTTGCCAGGAGGTCCTGGGCCAGCTGCTTCAACCGCGGCCCGGGCAGTGCTTGGAGCTCCCACTGCTCAACAGGGACTTTAAACAAATTTGTTATTTTGAAATTTTAAATCCAAGAAAGGTGCCTTCAAATCCATGCCTCAAGAGCCCCAAAATTCAGAGCAGAGACCTCTGCTACCCTAGTCCATGGAGCAGCTTAATTTAAAATGGCCTGGGGGCATCTTGATGACATTGTTTGGTTGTGGTATACTTGGGGTTGAGGTGGGGGAGAAATGTGGGTTTTTACATAGAACCATCCTCCCTTGGGGCCACAGGCTAGGCAGCTCTGCTCCAGACTAGGAGAACCCGGAAGGCCACAGGGCTGGCTCACAGCAGGCTCCACTCCGGCGAGTGCAGATGGCAGGAAAGGGGAAGGTGTTGCTGGCCAGGGGCTGCTGAGCCTCTGAGCCTCTCGGAGGAGCAGGGCTGTATGGCAATGAGCGAGCCCTGGGCTGCTGAGCCTCTCGGAGGAGCAGGGCTGTATGGCAATGAGCGAGCCTGTGAGAGACACGCCCGCCACTCCTCTCCCGTCCTTACAGTGCTGTGACCATGGAGGAACTAATGTCACTTGTCTAATATGAACCGAGAGCCTCTGACACAGTTCTGGGGGGGGGGGGGGGGACAGAGACCCAGATGAATAATTACAGTACCAAACCTATTGTACTTTATATAAACAGAGAGAGGACGTACACAAAGAAGAAGTTACTTCTAATTGAAGGGGAAACAGTATTCAACAAAGCGAACTTGAACACAGCTGGAGCTTGAGAGGGGGCAGAGGTGGTGGAGAAGGGTCAGGAAGTGGAGGAGAGAGTGGGAAGTGAGCTTGGTGCCAGCCAGGGGGTCCCTGTCCACCAAGTTAGAGAGTTAGATTTGGCTGACAATCAGGCCCAGACGCACTGATCAACTATCCTACAGCTGACCAATCAGTGGAGGCCGTGACCCAGAGGGACCACAACCCTAACTCCCTGAGTCACCATGACTAATGATTTTCCCCCTTTATAACCTGCCCATCCCCCGCTCGGACCTATTGGGAGCTAGGTCTTTATTAACTCACCTGTCACCTTACTTTCTTTGCTGAAAAAAAACAAGTTAGGGTTTGGAGAAATTTAGGACTGAGCGGTGGAATGTGAGAGGAGCTGGCAATGGCACAGACTCATGGGAAGAGGGCCCACTTCCTTAGTGCCAGCACCCGGCCAGGCACAGCGTCCCTCACAAAATCTTCAGGATAACCCACTGCCCAGAGGCCCCTTATTCCCACGGCAGATCTGGGTCTCCTGACTCCCTTTCCCACGTGGAGACCATTCGAGGATAACCTAGCAGTTCTAATGGAGATGAAGGAATGCAGTCTGGAGGGCACATTCCACAGCGGCTCTCATCCTAAACCTCCTTGGCAAACACCTCTTCCCCCACCGCTTTTCCCCGGGGTGGCTGTTCTCACCTCTCCCTTTCTTCCTTCTCTCCCACCCCCATAGCTCCAGGGCACCCCCTTACAGCAACTTACAGCTTTTCTGGTTTCCCCATCAATCATTCAAATTAGCAAGACAAAGGGTCCTCTTCAGGAATCGCTCTTAGAAAGTATTAGAAATTCTTTAGGCCAATATTTTATAGTCTTGCCCACTCATACACTAACCAGGAAATGGAAACTCAGAGAAAGTAAGGATTTCTCCAGGTCGAGAACAGGTGTTTGAGGGAGTTATTACCGCACTGAGGAAGAGAAGGGACTGGGAGGGTTGGGAACAGGTGCTCAAAGAGAGGGTGACTAATTACAGGACATTTGAAAAGGGGCAAAACTTCCATAAATGGAGAAGAATCAGAGGTCGTGGGGTGGGGGCTAGTAACTGTTCTATGTCCTGATTACGGTGGTGGTGAAGGAGGGAGAAATGTAGGTTTTATGCATCTGTCAAAACTCACCACACGCTACACAATAAGTGAGTTTTACTGTATGTCAAAAAAATAAATTTCAAAAATAATGACGGAGACTGGCTGAGAGGTTATAGAATAGTCAAGTAATGGGAAGCTGAGTTACAGCAGTAGAGATGTTAAAAGAGAGAGGTGGGGGACCTAGGAGCGAGCAGTCGCTGAGGTGAGAGTCCGACGTGTGGGGCGTAGGTGAGAAAGGAACCCAGGACGGTAGACAGCAGGTTGTCAGAGCCGGCAAGGATCTCCAGGGAACAGCCAGGAAAGGTCTGTCTCCCAGATGAGAAAACTGAGTTGCAGATGATTTCAGGGTTTGGGGTTTTGTCTGGGTGGGTGGTGACATCACCAACCAGACAGAACAGACACGGAACAGCGGGCTCAGGGAGGAAGTTGATGAGTTCACTTTTTGGATATTTTGAATTTGGAACATTCGTGTCACCAAGATTTCTTTTTTTAGGTTTCGGGAATTTGAAAACAAAATGGTTAGGTTTTGGCGTGGAAAGCTGTCTCTTTCCCCAAACACGGTTTTCACTGCAGTTATAATAGAGAAAAGAAACTCGTGGCTGTAGAGTCCTAGGTGAAGATGGCACAAGAGATTAGTCTAAATTTGTGTGCATGTGACCGACAGTCAGCCGAAAAATCACAAATCATGATACCAGTCCAATAAAGATTTCAGGCACATTCTTCATTAACGTGTGTGCCATTAACACTACTATATTTTCATGTAGCGAGTTTGTTCTTCCTTACCCATGACATACTAACCAAACTTAGAAAAACAGTTGCTTCCCATTCGTATTGGTGCCAGGATTGTAACTCACTGCTGCTTGGTTTTGCTTTTGTTTGATCACAGATGGCAAATAACCCAAGGAAGATGAGCATCGACGTACTAGTCAACTGACAGCAGCCTAGCCAAGTGTCAGTGCTGCAGACAGGACTAAAATCAAGGAGACGTTTGTCACTCCTTCAGAGCAATTTGCAAAACAATTTGATGGAACAGTCAGGCAGGGGGAAGAAGGAGACTTTTCAACACCCTCACAGCCCCTGGGACATGTAACCAATTTTGAGAGCCAGATCTTCAAAGTTACAAGCCAGCAAGAAGGCATAATGTTCCTGGCTGTAGCGTTTATTCACAGAACAACAAAATAGAAAGTTAATAACATTTAAAAGAAGTGCTTCCTGCTTTTTCAAGAGCCCCATAGGGTGAAGGCAAAGATGGTGAGTCTTAGGAAGAAGCTATTACGTGAGCGCCTCTAAGCAAAGACCTTTGTTTTACTCAGTGTTGTAGACAATGCACTGTAGCAGGCTTTCAACATACAGTTGTTGAAAGAATGAATGAAGCTAGGAGAGAGGGAAAAGTCAAAGCGAAAGATGATAAAGCCTCCTTCCTTCCTTCTTTTCTTCCTTCCTTCCCTCTCTTTCTCCCTGCCTCCTTCCTTCCTTCTTTCTTTCTGCAAATATCATTGAGTGATGACTAGTGCTAGACCGTTTTCAGGTATGGTGGTGGATATACTAACGCAGAAGACACAGCTCTGGGTCTCAACACATTTATAACTCGGAAAGGGAAGGGGAAAAAAGAATAGTAAATATTTGTGTATCAGAGCAATATCAGCGAGCATGTCAGAAAGCCTGGGACGGAGGCACAAGAAAAGGCTGGAAGGGCGGTAGAGGCTCAGAGATCAGGGGGTCACTCCCAATAGGGACACCTTCATCCAGGAGGTCTGAACCTTAAAGAATGAAGAATTCTGTAAAACTCAGATGGAAGCAGAGTATTGTGGGGGGATAAAAACCATCTCCAGAGCAGAGAAGACAGGATGGATCTCAGGAAAAGGAAATCTTGCTAAGGAGTAGCAGGGACCACTGGACTCTGAACATTCCCAGCCAGAGAAGAACTTGAGCATAGGATCCCTTTGTCTTGTAGGAGAGGATAACCCCCCCACCCTTTTTAACCTGGAAAGAACTTTAATGAAAACTGCTATAAAGCATAAGGTAAACTGGAGTGAGGAGAAAGCAGAGAGGTTAATGACATCACCCAGGCAGGAATCAGTAAGGGGGGGGGGGCGGCAGGGAGATTGGCGGGGACTGAGGAATAGTGGGGCTTGGACTCCTGGTGCAGGAAGCAAGCAGAAACGGTCCAAGTGCATCCTACGTTTCGAGCCCGGGTGATCAGGAGAACGGTGGTGACGCGAAGACAAACTGTTGAGTCCAGGAAAGGTTCTGGAGGGCTAGTGATGAGTTTAGTCCTGAGGGAACTGTTTAGATCACGGGTTAAACTGGAGCTGCCAACAGGAAATCCAGGTGGAAAGGTGGGCTCATCAGGAAACAGTCTAGAAGCAGGACGGGAGCTGGCAGGAATACCCACTGGAGAATCTGCTGCATAAAGGAGATGCTGCCGCTGTAGGGGCAGAGGAGGACCGGAGAGAGAGGGAGAGAGAGAGAGGGAGAGAGAAAGAGGGAGAGAGAGAGAGAGAGAGAGAGGGAGAGAGAGGGGGGGGAGGAGAGAGGGAGAGAGGGGGGGGGAGGAGAGAGGGAGAGAGAGAGAGAGAGAGAGAAAGAGAGAGAGAGGGAGAGAGAGAGAGGGAGAGAGGGAGAGAGAGAGAGAGAGAGAGAGAGGGAGAGAGAGGGAGAGAGAGAGAGAGAGAGAGAGGGAGAGAGAGGGAGAGAGAGGGAGAGAAAGGTCAAGGTAAACAGTAAGTCTTAAAGGACATTATAAAGCCATTTACTCAACGTATCCCCCAGAACACATTTTTCAAGGCAAAAGAGAATTCCTAAAACTGGTTTTTAATTTGAAATAAAGAAAACTCCCCATTCAGAAGGAGGGTAATAGCAGTAATTCTTTTCAACAAAGCTCAACTAAACCCCCACCTCACCTGCCCCCCACTCCTGCCGCATTTGGAATTCCACTGGAGAGAGACAGCAAGCAGGAGGGGGTGGAAATGCACCCATTGCTTGGAAGGCTCCTCTTTCACAGGCTTAATCCGTGCTTCCCTCAGCAGGGAGGGAAATAATTGGGGGCTTATACAGGTAGGTACTCCTGTTTGGTAGAAGGCAGTGGAAACGAACAACCCGGTTCACATAACCTTCAGCCACAAACAGATGCAAAAACAAGGGGAGATATGAACAACTGTGTAGGACGAGTGTTCCTTTCTTACTCCCACCGCCATCCTGCCTGTCTCTTTCCCAGGTCTTTATCAACGCCTCTCAAGAGCCTCTGAGATGTTGATAAAGCGGCTCCTTGTATCTGCCGACTCCTCCACAGAAGAGAGACGCAGTCTAGGGACCGCACCTTCCCACCTCTGCGTGGGACAAAAGCCCGACTTCTGCCCCCGCCCCCCGGCACCCACAGCTGTTTTCCACAAAGAGAAAAGAACCCCACCGACTCAGCTGCCTTTTTGAAGGTAGCTATCCTTTTCCTGTGGCCTAATTTAGCTGCAGATTGAGAAGCGCCAAAAAAGCAAAAAGTGGATAAGGTTTTCGAAAGAGTTACTTTTAGTCAAGATGAAGCTGGTTTGGTGCCAAGGTCAAATGCTCGAGGTGTGGATGCTTTGGTTTCCGTTCCTTTTTTATTTGTGGGAGGAATCTCTAAATGATTCCCAACATGTATTATTACATGATTATGAATATATATATATATATTCTACATTTAAAAAAAAAGTCAACACCCTGCTTATCAAAGACTCACGAGACAGTGTTGATGGGGACATGCCCTATCTGGACCACTGCTGTCTCCTACAGCTGGATGCTCCTTAATAGATCATTGCTCACATGGGAACCAAGACTCATCCAGGGGCCCCAGTCCTGCGCAGGAACATCACTGACAGACAGTCACACACACAGAGCTCCCACCCTCCTGGCGACTGCAATGTAAACCAAGGAGGCTGACCCCAACCTGTGCCAGCGCTGGAGAGAGCAGTCACGGCCACAGACAGGTGAGCAAGAGACCGCTGAAAACGACTTCGTTCACTGGAAACCCTTCCGCACACCATCAAACGAGGTACTTTTTTTCTTTTTGTCTTCAGCCATTTTTTTTTCAAATGCTGAAAGAACTTTTTAGATGCATCCCTTTCTCATGGAGGAGAAGCAGAAGGCCCACTTACGAACACAGTTAAGACACAGAATTGAGCTCACGGCTCTTCATCCTATTCTTAGACTCTTAGACAAAGAAACAAATTTCTAAACGATTAGACTCCTGTCAAAAGGAAGTCTAATGAGAGCCTAAGGCTAGAAGCCAGCACGCAGCAGTGCGGGGCCGCAGGACAGGAAAGGACAGTGCGGCTGCGTCATGAGGGCGTAATCCGCAGAGTCTGGCTAAGACCTCCACAGAGAGAGACGGACAGGCCAATTCGGGTAGTTCTAGTGCAGGGGTCGGGATCCTATGGCTCATGAGCCAGATGTGGCTCTTTTGATGGCTGCATCTGGCTCGCAGACAAATCTTTAATAAAAAAATAATAATGTTAAAAATATAAAACAGTCTCATGTATTACAATCCATTCATTTCCTACCGCTCATGTTCATGGTTGCG
Source organism: Saccopteryx leptura (assembly GCF_036850995.1). NCBI lineage: Eukaryota > Metazoa > Chordata > Mammalia > Chiroptera > Emballonuridae > Saccopteryx > Saccopteryx leptura. Next base: position 10,088,183 of record NC_089513.1, on the reverse strand, counting down.
ACACCAAATTTTTATTGGATAATGAGTAACGTACACAGGTCGTTGTATGGCTCTCGCGGAATTACATTTTAAAATATGTGGTATTTATGGCTCTCTCGGCCAAAAAGGTTCCCGACCCCTGTTCTTTTTTTTTCTTTTCTTTTTTTCATTTTTCTGAAGCTGGAAACAGGGAGGCAGTCAGACAGACTCCCGCATGCACCCGACCCGGATCCACCCGGCACGCCCACCAGGGGGTGATGCTCTTCCCATCTGGGGCATCGCTCTGTTGTGACCAGAGCCAATCTAGCACCTGAGGCAGAGGCCACAGAGCCATCCTCAGTGCCCGGGCCAACTTTGCTCCAATGGAGCCTTGGTGCGGGAGGGGAAGAGAGAGACAGAGAGGAAGGAGAGGGGGAGAAGCAGATGGGCACCTCTCCTGTGTGCCCTGGCCAGGAATCAAACCCGAGACTCCTGCATGCCAGGCCGATGCTCTACCACTGAGCCAACCAGCCAGGGCTCCGACCCCTGTTCTAGTGCATACGTGGGGAAGGTGCTTTGTAAGGGTACAGAGACCTATAAAAAAGCTCATTCAGTTTTCACAAAAATGCAGAAAGGACTTGGCACAAAAACAAAGATTAATAATAATAATTAATAATATTAAGCATGCCCAATCCCCAAGAGGGTAAGATGGGTACGTCCAGGATCATTACTCCAGGTGCCAGCTTGCCTGGGGCCAGCCCTGTGTACCCCGAGGAGCCAATGGGACAAACAGTCACAGGGCTTTTCACTTTCACCAGTATCCTCAGCTCGGAGGACGGATTCTATGGTCCTCCTAGAGAGGAGAGAACGGGGAGCTACTACTACGCGCAGGTGTACATTGCAACACGACACCGGAGTCTAGAAAGGCACTGCTATCTGAACGGTGCAATATGGTTAATAAGTAACCCAGACTCTGTGAGTCTGTGTACCGCACTGACACACATAGTTCTTGGGGGGGGGGGCTTTCTGACCCAAAGCGTGGGGCCCGCGCCCGGGAGAGGGTTCCGGTGTGGCCCCAGGAAGTGGCTCATCACTGGGCAGCCGACGACATGGTCTCTGAGAGAAGGCAGTGGCAGAACGAGTTCCACCCATGTCTTGAACGAATGGTGCTTCAGCCACAAGACACAACACTGAGGAATGGCTTACAAGGCCCTTTGATTCTCTGGTACAGCAGGTGTGCATGTAGGTGGGGGGAGGGGCCATCAGAAGAGGCCCCAGATGCGGAAGGTTCCACCAAGCAACAGAAGCACTCTCCACAGCATGAACTAGGCAAGAAAAGCGAAGTCCCTACTGCGTGCAGTGGGCAAACAGACCCAAATGCAAGTATGCACGGTCTGGGCACCTTCCTCCTGTTGCAGGTGACAGGTAATAGCAGCGGTAGCTCTCGTACCACGACCTGGTGGCTGTGGTAGCCTCCCTTTGGTTGGAGGTATGCTTCGATGAGAGAAGCCCAAGAGTCCAGCTGGGCTTGAAGCTACCTGTGAACATGGGTCGTATGCAGCAGATGACCACAGCCCCCAATGGACCAGCTCCCTCCTCCAAGCCAAGCCGAGCCAGGCCCTCAACAACTGTCCCCCTTCCCCTGCCCCCATCCCGCCAGCAGGAACGGGGAAAGGAGGTTTAATCACATGAAATCAGAATACTCCAGGTGGCTCTGCCCAGAATGAAATGCTCTCCGATCCACTGAACATTTTATACCAAAACATGCTCAAACCCTGAACATGAGCCATGCTTGTACTTCTCTTTTTCGGGGGACTGTGCAGGGAGGGAAAGGTGCTGCACCGAATAACAATGTTCAGCCTAGGAAAACCCCCAACACGCAGGCAGACACCTGCTTCACGCACTATCCGCCTAACCCAGCGAAACCCTCACAGACAGTTCCTGATGAAGGTCCTCCCCAGTTCAGGGACAGGAGTGACCAGGAAGAAAATGTGCATGTGTGCAGGTGGTGTGTGTGAGTGTGGGTTGTGAAGGGAGTATATTCCTGGAGAGGGGAGAACAGGCCCAAAGGAATGGCTGCATGAGATAGCACGTCACAGTGGGACAGGATGGCAGCATGGAACAGCAACACAACAGCATGGAACAGCACGGCAACACGGAACAGCAGGGCAACATGGCATGTCTGGAGGACCCTGGACATGTGGAATACACACAAGTTTGTGTTTGTTCAGGGTCTGGGGGAGAATAAGTACATACAGAAATCACTGTGACCACTTTTCTGGTCCATCCACCAAGGACAACGGAATCCAATCATAGCAGGCAACTTGAAAAGTCCCATTCCAAAATTTAAACTAACACTTCAAAATAGAAAATGCTTTAACAGGTCAGATACATTTAGGGAAACACTTCCTCACCCGGGTCCCTGATCACCTACAGGTACCAAGTATGCAACAGTTCGTCTTTAGACCTTTGTTAAGGACGAGCTGCCCACCAGAGTTTCACTTCTACATTTTCTCTTTCAAACCTAGCATCTCCTTTCCGTGGGATACTATGATGCTTAGAGTTGGCAGAGCAAATGCCTGTCATTCTTAAAGCACAAAGAAAATAATTTGGCGCCTTTTTTGTGTGTGTGTGATCACAGAGAATGCAATTAATACTCCGGCTGCCTTGGTATGTAGACCAAACCTTCTGCCACAGTGTTCTGCAGGGCTGTTGTCTAGGGAAACTCTGTCAATCTTTTCATTCCAACAGAAACGATGCCAGCTTTCTTGGGGCTGAGCAAGGTGCATGAGGCTGAAGCAGGGGCTGGAGCTCTCGGGGGGGGGGGGTGTTCCTGGGTGTTTCTCTACAAAACACGAGACTATCTCAGCATCCAAGGGCTTCTGTCTCCCCACACCTACCCCACGCAATGGAAATGGAGACTTCACAAAGGAAAAGTCGTTACAATTTTAAGTCACTCATCTATGGCCCAGACGTGTTTTGTTGTTGTTGTTGTTGTTGTAGCTTTTTAATTTTTAGGAGGAATAAGGCAGAGAAAATAATTGTAGACAGAGAACAGGCAGTGACTTACACAAGCATATGATCAACACAGGGGAATTGCTACCTTCATAACTCTAGACTCTGAAGATATAAAAGAAGAAATAATTATAACTCGCAGAAAGTATAGGGATAGGGACAGAGAGAACCAGGGAAGACCAAGAAGTCTGAATGTGCTTAGATATAAACCTCAATACCTGTAAGGTAATCCTAGACCTAGCCCGTCTCACCCAGGACCAACCGAATGGTCCAGACCAATGTCGTATCTACCATGAATCTCAGTGCTCCCCAAAGTATATCAGAAGAAAGAACAGCAGTAAGAACCAAACCCCCTGTGCTGTCATTGGTACCTTATTAATAGTATTCTTGCCAACTCTCTAGCCTTCCAAACTCATAGAATCACAAATATTTTCCCACGAGAGACCCCCTAACCCAGCTCCCTTGTTTGTAGCTGAAGAAATAGAAGCTCAGAAGTGTGTGATGTGCCCCACACAGCGAGTTCCTGGGAGGGCAAGGAGGATCCAACCCAAGCCTGTGGCCCTGTGTGCCCTCAAGACTGTGCTGATCTCACCTGCCATGCCCAACTCCTATCCTTAACCTTGACAGCTTCTCTCATCTTCCCCAGAAGAGTCTGTATTGGGTGATACTGTGAAATAATAAGAAATATACATCTGATCTTCACCTCTGATTCCTGGCACAGAGCTCCTAAAACCCTTGTCATTTCCTGAGCAACAGGAGTGAGAAGAGCATTTTTTGCTATATTTGGTCTTGGTTGCCAGTTTCTAACGTGAGAGCTTCTAAGACATTAGAAGGCTCCAGAGTGGCGAGTGTCTTCTGTATGCCAATGAGATGACTAGTGACTGGGTATCACTAGACAGCCCCAGGATGGGGGCTGGTCACCAGAAAGGCCATGGCATGATTGGAGGACTGGAACTTCTGACCCCACCCCCAATCTCCAGGAAGAGGAGAGGGACTGGAGAGGTGGTCACCACTGGCCAATGATGTAATCAATTGTGCCTAGGTTATGAAACCTCCATTAAAACCCCTGCACTATGGGGTTCAGAGAGTTCTCTCGTGGATGAACGAGATCGAGGTGATGGTAAGATGACAAGCTCCATGCCCCTTCTTCCAGGCCTTGCTTTGGGCACGACTCTTCCAGGTGGCTGTTTCTGATCTGCGTCCTTTATAACAAACCAGTCATAGTTCCATAAGCATTTCCCTGAGTCCTGTGAACCGTCCTAACAAGTGATCAAACATGAGGAGGGGGTCATAGAAACCCATGCTGTGTAGTCAGTCGGTGAGCAGTCTGAGTGGCCCAGACTTTTGACTGCTGTGTGAAGTGAAGGAAGTCCTGTGGGACTGAGGCCTCCACTTGTGGCATCAGATGCTACCCAGGTAGTGTCAAAATTCAATTAAACTGCAGGACTCCTGGTTGATGTCCAGAGATTTGGCGAATTGGTTACTGGTGTAGCACTTTTGGTGTCAGAAGTATTGTGACTAGAATAGCCCAGAGGTGACTCCCTGGATCTGATCTCTTGCCTCTTGGTCCAGGGTACTTGCCTTGTCCATCCATCCCATGGGTGACTAACTTCAATCTCAGGCCTTCTGACAGGTAAGATCCACCAGCCCTGCTTCATGCTGCCAGGAATTTGACACGACAATAACTGGCTCCCAAAAGAAGAAATATCCTTGTCATGGCAACATGACTACCACCCAAACCCTGCCTTGACCTGGTGGGTCGAAAATTTCAACATGAGTCACACCTTTCCACTGCACACTGGCAACAGCTTTCGACTAATGTGTCACATTAGCCAGCTGCAGGACATGCTTGTCTCCATTTTATACATAAACACACATAAATATTTACTTCTAAAGAGGACTTTTTTCCATTATCTTTGGTATAGAAACACAAGCAAACAGTCCCATGGGTAATTATTAGTATATTTCTAACAGGAGTTGGACTAGAAGTCATAACTCTGAAATTCTACTCTCAGGTCTAACTTGGAGAGCAGGTGGGTAAGCTCCCTTCCAATACCTCAGCACATGCACCTGCACATGTGTGGCTAGGCCTTCCCCGCCTACCTTGGTGGACCAACAATGCCATCAACAAGAACTTGGATGAGAACGCGCTCTGTCAAGAGTGACATGGTATGCTGTGGAACTGTCAACTCTACCCAATCCGCGTGAAAAAGAAAGGTCTCTCTACCCTCCTATATAATAATATCCAAATATAGGAATGAAAAGGTGACCACACTATGCAATAAATGGTCAGCAGTCTAGACTAGTTCTGCCCAACAGAACTACCATGTGGGCCACATATGTAATTTTAAATTTGCTCGCGGCCACACTCATTTTATTTAAACCAATATATGCAAGAGACCATTTCTTCCTCATGCAATTAGCAAAAATTACTAATAGATATTTATATTCATCTTTTCATACTAAGTCTTTAAAATCTGGTCTGTATGTTACATCCCAATCATGCTCCATTTGGAATAGCTATATATCACGTGCCCAATGGCCTCATGGGGACAGTGCAAATTTTAGACACAGCCTACAGCTCCACACTTGGATGGCACACGTGACCTTTCTTCAGTGCCTAGGACAATGCCTCGCAGTGAGTCAAGGCCCAATCAGTGTGTGTGGGATGCTGAAATGTCTGGCTATAGCCTGTCCCATGGCACATCTTTGGGATGAGAGGAGAAATAAAGAACTTCAAAAAAACATCAGGTCTGGTGGACCTTTTCCTGTTCTCAAACCACAGAGGTCTCGTCTTGCAGGCTGCCGAAAGTCAAGTTGCTGGTCACAAAGGAATTTTAGGAGTGGAGACTACTGGTACCAGACCATCTCTTCCCAAACCGTCTGTAACCTGCCTCACCAGGACTTGCCCTCACCTCTAAAGTGGCCGTTGCTAAAGCCCAGGGAAACCGAGACAAAAACAGATGAGCACTGGGTCCCCTGCTACTGCAAAGTCATTTGCATGCTATTCAGAGAATTTGCATAAGATTGGAGCCAAGAGATCTTGGCAGGGTTTCCAGACCTCACGCCTTCTGTGTGCTGCTATGGCCACCAGTGTTTATCACCCTTTACGAGGGTGGTGGAGCAAGACAGACCCCCCAATTAGAATCAGCATAAAAATGGAATCCCTTCCCCAGGCTGACATGAAAATCAGTGTCCTCCGGGGCAAACGCAGATGTAATCTGGCGGCCAGCATCCTTTGTTATGACAAGAGTTTATTTTATACGACTCTGACCTATGGCAGGAAAACACAGCTTTGGTTGGGGCTGTAATGATCCATGACTGCACACACACCTGAACGCCTCAGAGCTCGGGCGGCAGCCACGGGCCACCTGGGAGAACTAACTCACCACCCTTCATTCCTGAAAGCCATAGGCCTCCATCCTAATGGTGGCCCCAAAGGACCCCTTGACCTCCTGATCAGATACGGGGAGGGGCAAACTCAAAGTGAAGTGCGCCTGGCTCTCGGTGCACACGCATGTGCGCGCGCGCACACACACACACACACACACACACACACACACACCCCTCTCTTCCTTTGGGTCCGAGGGGCCAAACCTCCAGAGAGCAAGTGCACAAAAGACATGACGCGATGGGGAAGGTAAGGGTGGAAGAAAACATGCAGAGCACACAATGTGATACTGGTTTACATTTTGTTATTTTTATCTCAACGGCCTATCTCTTTCTAGGACTCTTTCCCAGAGAAATTCCATTTTCATTACAAAACGGGTGTCTTGCGCCAGGGTAAAGATGGCTGGGGCTGGCCGTATCACCATTGTTATTTCTGCGGAGGTCACCTCGGATGGTATGTCTGCGTGAGATAAATGGTTTCCTAAACAGGCTTCTCTGCATCCTGCCGCTGGTCCTGTGAGCCTGGAGTCATCACTTCTGGGCCTTGATCAGAGCAGCTTCCTGGAAACTCCAGAAGCAGAGAGGCGACAGAGCCTTGTGATCAAGAGCACCAAGCACCCCATGGACGCCTAGGTTCGAATCCCAGCTCAACCACTGAAGCGACCATAATCAGTCACCTCTCCCAGCCTCATCTGCAGGGCAACAAAACTGTGCCCGCCTCTCCAGACTGTTGTAAGAAGAAAATGCATTCAAGTAGATAGCACGCTTAGAAAGTATCTGGCACAGAGCGCACACCAATGAACAAGCAAAAGTCTAGCAAAATGACTGTCCACGCATTCAGTCAGTTGGTACCTATTGCTCGCCCTGAGCTAAGCGCTGAGGACCCAGTGATGACCCAATCACACCCGTGGTCCCCAACTCCTGTGATCAGCTCTGCTGACTCCACCTGTGAAATGTCTTTCCGGGCCACGCCATCGCTGGGGGGCAGGTGCGGCGGCTCAGCCCATCCCGAGATGGACACCCACCCCATCAGGCCTCCGGCTGCCTCCTCTGCCACCAACAAGAACCCCTAGCCTGCTGGATACTTTCACTGGCTCTCCCCTGCATGAACGATCAAGTCCAAGTTCCTTGAGGAGACCCTCAGGGCCCTGGGGAGTCAGTCTCAACTATACCCCAGCTTCATGTCATCCCATTCACCCCAGGTACCTGTACTCTGGTCATGCCGACCTTTGTATCATCTTTGTTAAGCCCTTCTTATTACACTGCGTATTTGTACAAGGTACCTTTTCCCACTCTCCACGGGGCAAGCTCCTACGCATCCATCCGGACACAGGCCAAACGGCACCTCTTCTGGGAAGCCCCCCTGCCACTTTCTCAGGAAAAACTCCCTGGATCGAAATCCTTGTTTGTGTGTCTGTTTCCCCAGGAGACTGCCCTCCGCGAGGCCAGAGAACACATCCAGAAACCTCGCAGGCACAGAGATTGCTAAAGGAACAAATGAGAACATTTTACTGTACAAAGGTTTCGGACTGGAGCCACGGGGCAGATGTTCAGCGTTAAGGCAGCTCCTACGTGTCCAGCAGCAGGACACACTGGTGACTCTAACTATATGAACAGTGCAGCCCTGCCTGGGGAGGTAGTTCAGAGGCAGCAATGCAGCAGAATCTCCCCCAGAAGTGACACTGTCCCTCTCCACTGGGTCACATTCCTACACATTCTCTCCTCGGGAGGGAAAGGGAGGCAGGAGAAGGGACCGAGCAGGTGAGCAGGGACCACTGAAAGCCCCGTCAGCCTCTTTTTACCTCACTTTATCTATTCTTTTTACACCACAATTGCTTTGCTTCCTCTTTTCACCAGATTCTGGAACGAATCATTCCACCCAAGTGGATTTTTTTTCAGATGACTGAAGCCCAAACTTTTTAAAAATTTTAAGCATTTGGAACAGAGGTATTTCTGAAACGTATGACGCTCTCTGCCTGAACTCTTTAAGCCTCCTTAGCAGAAGTCACCCTGTCTTGCTGACCCGGCTGCATCATCAGGACTAAGGAAGATGGTCCCACGCCACAACCCAGGGATGACCATAAGGACTGGTGACATCTTCCTCCCTGTCTGCTCCACACAGAGGAGCCTCCGATGGCTCTGTTTCTTAGTCCTAAACTGTAATAAACTTGTAATAGCATTTTTTAAAATCTTGTGCTTTATAATCAGACTCTTGAGATAATGCTTCTAATAATGCGCAGCCTCTACCCCCAACTCAGTACTAGTTTACTGAATTTAGTGTTTCCATTAACTGGGGAAAAGTGATAACCAATTTTGTGAGAAACTATTTATACATTTTTTAACAAATTGGATGGAAAATGATTCAGTCTTAACAGAAATGAAATTCTGACACATGCTACGACAGCAAATGAAACTTGAGGACAGTATGGTAAGTGAAGGAAGCCAGACACAAAAGGACCAGTCCTGTGTGATTCCCCTTCCATGAGGCACGTCGAGTCATCAAGCTCATAAAGACAGAAAGTAGAAGAGTGGTTACCAGGGACTGCGGGGCGGAGGGAACAGGGTGGGACCGTGCAGTGGGCACAGTTTCCGTTTGGGATGATGAGAAAATTCTGGAGATGGAGGATGGCGACGGTTGCTCGACTACTGAATGTCCCTAATGCCACTGAACTGTGCACTTAAAAGTGGTTAAAACGGTAAATGTTGTGCTATGTCTATTTCAGCACTGTCTTATAAAGCGAGCCTGTTGAGAAGGACGTGCAAGCTCTTATGGGTAATGGGTGTGACCTTCAGCATGTGAACTTTTGTGACATCTTTCTGCCTACGTTGCTTCCCAGTTCCAAGTGTGTTTAGGATCATCATAATTGCTCAACAGAGATCTCGAAGGTGTTAATGGGCTTGGCAGCCATAAAGGCCTTTTCTTCCCCGACTACGACACAGGTGACACACAGGTGCTATTCACTTCCACGCGGACATGATGTACCATCTCTGGGAACGGAGGTAGAGAAGGGGTGGCCCTTTCTCCTCCCTGCACTGGAAGCCAGGGAACCCATCGGGCATGGATTCTCCTGGGCAGGGAATCGGCGTCTCCCCTTCTGTCCTGAGATCCGTCCCTGTCACTGAGAGGTCACATGGAAAGCCGTTACCGAACAAAGATCCTAATTATCAGAAGTCATTAGGATTTCAAGGATTTCTAAAAACACATCAAGTAGCCTTTTAAATATTATACTGTTGAGTTATAGAGTATAAATTAGACATTTCAGATTATATTGGACCAACATTTTTAAAGCAATCTGGTCCATAAACGAGAGAAGCAGCAGCTGGGGGCATGTCCAGTTCCACCCAGGGTCTGGGGAACCTGGTGTTGACTCCGTCTCGCTTAGGAAGGGTTACTATTGTCCCTCGGCCTGAATAATAATTTCCCTTCCTTAAAAATACCATGAAGTTCTAACTCCAAACGTTATAACATGCTGTGCCTGGGAGAAATGTTTTAACTTTTTATTTATACTTGCTTTATTAAACAAAGCCCTGAAAACAGTTCTTTTTCTTCTGAATCTGAGCTCCTTATGCAACCTATGAACTTCAAATTTGGTAAACATTCCATCTATCTCTGTGTAATAACAGAGAGATACGTAAGTGAATGAGAAAGCAGGAAAGAAAAATAGAGAGGTTTAATAAGGAACCTAGTAAGACTTTCCTATCTTGTCAGAAGTTCATGTTTAACGTTCTTTAAGAAAGTACAATAGTTTCCTGGCCGGTGGTGAAACTCCCTGGGCCCTGCAGATCAAGGCAGCAGCATCCTGTTGAAATGTTATTATGGAAACACTGTGCTGTTCTAAGCCAAACGTATCCAAATGAAACTGAGGGGATGGAAATAACTCTCTCTTAATACACCCGGGTTGCTAAAGGTGGGTTTGTTTATAAGAAGAATAAAATTGACAGCTAGATGTAAAAACAGATACATCATCATCTTGTAAACGGGAGTAACATATCATTCCACTTCTGGACCCTGGGGAAAAACCACTCAGGTCATGCCTAAAATAAGCAGGACGGAGAGCTGAGGGTCACACCCTAGGTAAAACCGCCGACTGCCCACCTCTTGGTAAAAGGCATGCAGCTTATTACAGTTACAATTGGACGGTGAGATCATTTCTCCTGAACCAGGAGCACACTGTGGGTTTGTTATTCACACACACACACACACACACACACACACACAGACACACACACGAACACGCACACATGCACACATACACACTGAGCCCAGGAGAGCTTCTGAATCAATCAGGTGTCTGGCCTTGATGTGAAGCATTTTTCACCACTTATTTCTCAAAGGCTATTTATGCAGACTCTCGGAGCCAAAGAGAGAGACAGAAACAAAATGTTTCTCTGTCTTCTTTTAAACTATGGAAACTTAAAAATAAAACAAACCTACCTCCTACTTACTAAAGACAGCTAATTGGCTTTCTAAAAGATAGAAAAGTAACCCCAAAGTGACCCACACTAAACTGTTTTACTTGATAAGTGTCTGCTTAAATATTTTTACATTTCTTTAAGTTGCAGAGGACATCCATTACTACTCAGAGTGCCTCAAAGGGGATCTGGCTTTGCCTCTCAAGAGGCAAAGTTATTTGACTTTGCAGAACCCCTGTTTCCTCATCTGTAATTCCATTTCCTACCCTCAGGAGAGGTTATCGAGTTAAATAATCTTCTGTCCATAAAAGTGTTACACCCAGAGTCTGGCACATATTGGGGTTCAAACATGCTGTTAGTTTCCTTCCTTCCTCCTGACTTGCAGTGGCTGTGGCCCATGACCAATGTCGTGATTAATGAAAACGGGAAAGGTGACGGGATGTGTAGGGGTAAGGAAAGAGGACTCCACACATTCTAGCCAAAAATAGAAGCTTTGCATTATCCCTTGCGCGCGGCAACCTGTCTTAAACTGATTGATGTACAGGCTGGATTAGACTGATACACGTATTAGTTTTAAGGTGGAGCCCTATGTTTTCAGTTGGTAATCTTGCAGGCAGGACCAGAAGAAGCTCAAAGACTAACTTAAGAAGATAAATTGACCCATGAGCACCCCGAACCCATTTATCCTGTCTTTGTTACACTTCAGTTCTCGTGGTATATTGTTAATCACTTGCCTGTCTACTCTTCTGACTTCCCCCCAATGCTGGGTTCATAAATGGTACCTAGGCCCCGGCTGTCATTTTCTGTGATGGCTTCAGAGCTGTTATAAATATTTGCTCACTAAATAAGAAGTTGAATCACATGCCCTCCAGACACTGGGATCCCACTGATGGAGGCGCCTCCCTGTTCTATATTCAATGAGCACTTCACTCACCAAATTTATATTGGTTACCGAGTGGAGGGGAGCCCAATTTTAAAAGTAAATAAAAAAGTGGGTCGCTAGTTAGATACCAACCATCAAAAATGATCGACTGTGTTCATGGAACTCCGTCTGCCCCCTAGTGAAAGGGCTGTTTCCCAGAACTCTGACAGGGAGCGTTAGAGCACACGTGCCCCCCCCCCACACACACACACACTGCTGTCCCCTAAGGGAGCATCAGACGGTCAGGTCCACCACCGCCCCCTCCCACGCACACCCATGGGGTCTTGACCAGTGACTGTATGAGCAGGAAACGACAGCAGGTGGGGACCCTTCTGCAGCAGTAAACATGAAACACACCTGGAAAGCTGAATCAGAGAAGGCAAAAGAACTGGGAAGAAAAAGGCTACATTTTCATTTTCTAAACATTTTTTAGATACAAAGCAGGAGAGCATAATTATTACTTTTTTTTTTTTTTGTCGCTGGAGATACTTGATTTAGTTTCTGTAGCGGAAACCTGGTGTCGTGAGAACACACCAAGAGGGTTTCGTTACAGGGTAAGGGGACAGCTACGGGGCTCCAGCCTGGGGACGGCCACCAGCTCTGCCGGACTTACTGGCTCTGGGGGGAGCTTTGTCAGGCAAAATTTTCTCTCCCTGTGGGAATCCACAAACAATAAGCGTGTGGGGAGAGGAAGGCGGAGAAAAAAGGGAATATAATACCTGCCTTGCCCGGGGTTTGCCCTGAAGATCAAATGGACCAGTCCATATGAAATTCCTTTGGAAACCTGAAAATCCTCCCCAAGGGCAAGAAAACATTGTTGTAATTTTTTCACCTAGAGGGACAATTCTATGAAAACGGGGTTCTCCATAACTGAATTCCTTCCCATACACTTTTCTCAACTGGTTGCTAATGAAGATGGAATACAATGTACGTTCAGAGTTTTTATCAAGCAGGCGGTGTTACTTTAAGAGAATGGGAAATAGGGGTGGGGAGGGTGCTCATCTATAGCCACAACAACAGCCATATTCTTTCTGAAAGGATTATAGCAGAAGACTACCGAACTGGAAGAAGTGAGCCATGGTTTGAAGCACTCCATCGATCACTGCATCCTCCCCCAAACCTCTCCATTCTGGTACGAATCTTTGCCCAAAACTCTCAAGTTCTCGCTGCCCCTGGCATCCCTCCAGGTCGGGCATGCTGCTATCTTACTGGGCCAGCCTCCTCACTGTCCCTGGTTTCTCCTCAGTCTCCTTAACTGGATGATGACCCCTCGGAGCAAAGCCCTCCTCGGAGGTCCCTCTCCAGCATGACCGTTCTGCCGAGCCTCCGCACTCAGCCTGGGCCGGCCCCAGGTCCGTGTGCCGGCCACCCTGTGGTCCTCCTTCTCGCTCCTCCTTCTGGTTCCTCCAGGTTCACTCAGCTCGGCCTTCAGGCTCCAGCCCCCTTCGCTGGGGAAGATAAACACCCCAACTGTGGCTGCATTTCTTCCCTCCCAGCTCTACCCTTGCCTGACTGTACCTGCTGTTTAACGATCCTCACCCCCCCACCCCAGACTATAAGCCGGGTCTATCCAGTTCCCACCGCCCACTTCCCCAGCGTCTGGCCTACAGCACACACTCAATTAAACAAAAAACAAACAAAAAAATGTGGGGGATAAATGAATAACCAATCACCTGTTGTGTCTGCTTAATTTATGATCCAGCCCCCAAAACAATTATTCTCTAGAAAACAGAGGTACAAGTGGGTCCATGAGAGGAAGGACAATGTCCTTTTTAATGCCATACTGAGCCCAGCAGGTAGAGAAGTTTGAAGGCAGAGTAAAGCTCCTATTAAATTTCCCCAAAGCCTCCACATTTCCAAACCGCGAATTTCCTCATCGGCCATGCCCTTTCGATATCCCTTCCAGAAGGTATTTTCAAATCTCATGTGACACGTACTCTCATCAGTTAATTTTTAATTGAGCCAAATATTAAATGCTCACACTAACCAGACAAAGCGTGTTTAGCTTACTGATCTGCAGTGACAGCCTGTGCTATTCTCACACAGGCCAAGCATGAACTAGAAAACTAATAACCCCTTAAGTGTATTCTCAAAGTATCATTTATGGGAAAGAAAACTACATTCAAAGGAAACTTGTGCAATGGCTGTCATTTTTTTTTTCCTCCCTGAGCCGCAAGCTGTTACAAAGCAGGGAAGCTCATTTTCTCACGGATACAGACAAGCTCAAGAATCCCACTGTCACTGGATGTATTCATTAAGATGGAATCTGGCACCAGCGCAGGGGACAGATACTTTGGAAAACAGGCCAATTATCTGGGTGTCCTTTATAATTTGAAGTTTCTGAATTCACTCCTAGATAAGCCACTGCAAGAGGGTCTGGCAGTGGTAACAGCGCGCAGATGGTCACTGAAGAAACGACAGGGAGGAAAGGAGGACGGGGGAGAAGAGAACATTTCCTTGTGGTTTCATTCATGGGGACAAATCTGTAAGCTGACACATCCCTCTTTTTAAAAAGTCCCTAGAGCAGTATGGTCAAGCTTCATTACAAGTAAACAAATCATACCATCTTTCTCCAACAGATGACAACTGGTGAGTAATAATGCTTTGAGTTTGCTTCACGCCCGGGAACGGGGAGTCTCAAAATACAAATTCCACCAGTTGGTAAAACCGCAGAAAGGCCATAATGCTCGCATCAAGGAGAACAGAGAACTTGGCCCAAAGCTGCATAGCTAGTGGTTTCTTCCCTGACACCCCTGGTGGTCCTCTTGTTGGTCCGTGTCTGGGGGAATGAAATCGTAGGTTCTCTTACCTCCAGGGACACTGAGCTGTACTGACTTCCACCTTCGATTGGCTGCTTGTTTTCACGGGAACTGAAGGACCATTTATTCCCACGACTTTCATGCTGTGGTTCTTTTATATTTGAGCCACAATGCAGAGCAAAGGGAAAGCCCCACCTAGCTCCCCCTGGGAGGACCTTAGGCCAGCCCTGGTTTCTTGAATAATACGGTGGTGAATAATCTCAGACGTCAACACTTTCACAGTCTGGATGGGGCTTGTCGTATGAAACACGAGGACTAACAGCACCTATCCACAGGTATGTGGATTGTATTGATGTATTCTCTGTGCAAACAGGACATAAGGTGACCGTCCATAGGCTCATGTCTAACATTAGCATTATGGACTAATAAAAGTTGAATATTCAATATAAAGCAAAACCTAGATGATTTCTTTTCATGTATAAACAACATACTTCTCCATTCCCTGGTGAAGGATGAAATCAGAAGAGTTAATATGTATTTTTCTTTTTTTGTTTCTATATACATGAACAGATCTGTGGGATGGGACATTTGGAACACACACACACACACACCATAATAAAGTGAACGAGAAAACATCGTGGGGTTAGGATGAGTTAACTGCCCCAAATGCCTCTACCATAATCATTTTATTAATTCATTAACTCAGTAAACAATCCATGTGTGCACCCATACCTACTGTGCTAGGTGCCAGGATAAATTTAATGGGAGAAAAATTTTATTAAATGAGGAAATCCCAGCAAAGAAGAACACCTTGATTTTACAAGCCCTCCACAAATAGAGGGTACTATTAGGATATGGGAACAACACTATTTTCACTCAAGTTATTTTTTAAGTAGGCAAACTGGGAGTGAGAAGCCAACCTTTGAACAGTAAAACTCAAAGTTAATCACCTTAATCCAATCCATACACGCCTACAGAGAACTTTTGGGAACAGGCAGTGTGGGAACAGCAGTAATAAAAGAAGGCAGAACCAGTAAGCAGCAGCTAGGACCACTTTGCGACTTGCAAGAGAAAATGGGAAATCTAAATGGCTCTGGGGGAAAGGCATATTGTATTCTAGCTCTAACTTTTCTCTTGGGCTCCAGATCCTTAAGGACTTCTCCTGGGCATTTCCACGTGGATAGCCTACTGGATGCTCAAGCTAAAAATGTCCCAAATTAACTTTGTCACATTTACCCAACAAAACAGTAATGCTTCTTATCTTGCCCTTCTCTCTGGAGAACAATATCATTGTTTGAACCAGCTGGGTTTCGAACTTGAGTCCTTGGCTTTTTCCCATCCCTCATTCCTCACATTTCAGCTGTTGTCGGCCCTTTGGTTTGACTTGACCATCCCTCACATTGGCCCTGTCTTTTCCATTCCCCACTCGACCACCATCACACAAATCTCCTACTCGGTCTCCCACTGTTCAGCATGTAGTCATTGCCAATCTTCAGCAAGTCCGCAGATGTCTCAGAACCCTTTCAATATCCTTTGAACAGCTACCAAATTAAAGGCAAACCTCTGGACTTAGGACCCAGTCTTATCTAACAAGAATTCTCTATGCCCCCAGCGGGTCCCCCTCTTTGCAGTTCCCCAAACATGCCTCATGCATTCTGGCTTGCTTGGGCTTCTCTGGTCGATCTGGTTACTCGAAATGCCCTCTGCTCATATTTCCTACCTGTCGTCTCTGGCAGAAGCACTTCCAGATCCCCTTCCAACAGGACCAGACCTCTCATTCACTAAACAGCCCATCTTATCTTAGTCTCACCACTGGTTGGTAAGTTCCTTAAAGGCAAAGTTTATCTTACACATTTTTTTACTCAACTAAAACTCCTGGCATAGAGCTTTGCACATAATAGGCTCTCAATAAACGACTTTCCAGTGAAAAAAGTTAGTGCACATGCTTTCTAAAATAACAAGATCGGTGCAAGTCCTTCCATTTCTATCACTGCCCTGGTGACAGAGAATTCAGGGTTCAGTTTTACTCACTTTCCTTGATTAACAACAGTTCTTCAAATTTTTCCTTCTTGGACTGTCCCTTTAATAGTTAGTAAGAGGCTCTGCCTCACTGTACTTATAATTTTGTTATGAAATAGCTCAAAACCACCTCTAAAAGTTTTCAGTGTTAAAATTTTTTTTAAATGAGAGAGAGAGAGAGAGATCCTGGCCAGAATTCATCATGGAAACAGCTAGGAGACAGTCTTGACATTTTAGATTCACAAGTGCCAACTGGCATCCTTTACAAGCTTGCTTCATTTCTTTCATAAAGATAAAAAAAATCAATACCTAAAGCTGATGATATAATTTGTAATTAATTTTATTCCTATCCTAATTGCAAGAAGGTAATCTATGTCGCAAAGAGGCGACAATGAACAGCACTAAATATCTGTCCCATATTCTCTTCGAAAATTCTCATGCCACTCGCTGAGTGGACTGTTTGGCTGCAACTCAGCTGCAGAGCTAATACGTAGACGTAACATTCATCATGTTATTAAGCAGAAGAAATCTTAGTATTGCTTAAGGAGAGTTGGAAAACGTCAAGAAAAGCTAACCAGCAACATCGATCCCTTGTTGTTTGGTGCTTCAAGCATTAACTCTCTGCTGTCTTTTGAAGCTTAAGAAAAGACAGTTAAAAATAGAGAAACAGAGTCATCGGAACTGTCACAAGAAAGAGGTGTTGGTTTCAATGGTAAAACCTCCCCTGAACATGTGAAGCTTCACTTGACAACAGTGGGTCCTGGGTTGTTTTCAGAAGAGAGCGAAAGGGAGAACGAAGTCGGTCATAAGCTTCTGAGTCATTAGGGTGAAAGCCCAGAGAGTTGGAGAGCTGATAATTGACCGGAAACGAAAAACAGCTCTATTCCTGAAATTCTGAAGGCAAAACCAGGAGAAGCGTGGAGATGCCAATTTTCCAAATAAAAGGTTTCCCGGTGAAGGGTGCATTCCGCGTGTCAGAGAGGTCGACCCGAGAGCGAACCTTCTGGTAGAACCCGTCAGTCACCCAAGTGGCTCTTAGTATGGCTACAAATGGCCACACCTGGGCGTGTCGGGGAGATTCCCTTTCTCGTGTGGTGAGGAGGGTGTTTGGGGAAGTGTCTTGGGCAGAAGCTATTTCAGTTGAGTTTAGTAAGTGCAAGCTTAGCTGAGGCTGCAGGACAACCCTCCACCCCACTCTCACCTGGCAGACAGCAGAACCAGGAAGAAACGCTGCCAACAGATTCTATCTTTTCCCTGCACAGGGTTAGAATCTATGGTCCCTGGAGGGAACACATCCTCTCTGTGGACAGTCTCCTTGCCCTGCTACCTCTAGCAAGATTGGAGCGGGGTTCATTCTCACTTGGGTCCTTTCCTGCTGCCTCTGGCTGGTCTGCAGGCATAATGCCCCTTCTTCAGGCTAATGCTCCCTTTCACGGGCTGCCACACCTAGGAGGCCTGCCTGTGGTAGGACCCTGGGCAGGTAGAGGACAGTCACGGGGCATGGGGTGGGGTCCCTGTGAGAAAGCCCAAATGGCTTTGGAGAGAGAGAGAAATAATCACTCAACCATTGTTCTCACCGAAGGACAGCTGGTTTTATCTATTGTCTGGCAAACAGAGCTGAGAAATAATGTCAGCGGTACCAAATCAGAATGCGAGGCAACCCACAAAAATACTTTTAAAACATGCAAACGGCTTTGTTGTTGTTTCAAAAGTTTTACAATCTCCATTTAAAGAGAGAGGACCAGGAGGGCAAGAAGTTAGATGGCGAACACCTGCTCTTTCGGAACACAAATGCTACTGCGGGTGAAGAATTTCTGTAAACAGCGTCTTGGAAGAGAAGCCGCTGGATACACAGAACAGCACTACAACCTAAAACCAAAGCAAAGCACAAGATTTTCTTCCCCTCGCCCAGAGGGAGAACCCCTGCTCTGGTTCAAAATCGACTGTTCTTTTCTGCTTGCAAAAATTATTTAAGGAGGACAGCTCTTCAAATGGAGCTCTTCTCCTCATTCTAATCAGAGCCTTGATTGTCTTTCACTTAAAAAGAACTAATGAAATACTTTCAGAATGGCAGACTAATGTTTATTAAATCTTTTTCATGTGCAGAAGGAGCGCTTAATGGGTAAATATTTAACAAGGGAACTCCCCTTACATTTCAGTTCTCTTAAGTCTATGTTATATAGGATTTCAAAATGTATCTGCATTCTTCCTCCTATTTAAATCAGGACTAATGCACTCATGAACTAGAAACAACTTACTTAGACAAAGCTCAATGTGTATCCAAAATAACAAACACATAGTTTTCTTCTTCTCCCTCTAAAGTCTAAGATCATGCCCATCAGGCTGCATGGTAACTATGAGTTTACTAAGACACCTAGCACTAGCCTGTGAGGTCACCCAGGAGAGGGGGAAGGTTTTCCTCCCTCTGCTCCCAAACTGACCCAGGGCACACAGAAGACTGGAGAGCACGTCTGTCTCTGCTGTGGGCTGATTCTCATTGTCAATGCCCTTTGGACGTCAAACACAAATTTTGTTTGAGTCAAACCAAGAGGGATGAAAGGGGAAGCTTCCCAGTGAAGTCAATTCACTGAGTGGTCTCTGTATGGAGCCAGAGTAAAGGGTGACCAGCTTTCGAGGTTACTGCTAGACCTGAATAAGGTGCTATTAGATTACCTTAAAAAGGTTTAACGGAACCTTTGAACCTCAAATACAATATATCTCTGGGGAGGAATAAAAAAAACCTTTCTACCTGTACACTACAAAGGCAGTGTTGTTTTTCGAGCACGAATGCACGTCTGCTAAAATCCCGCTTTGCTGAACGAGTGTGAAGTCACGATGAGTGACCTCAGCAATGGGTGTGGTGTGCCGAGTGGAAGAGACCACTATGAATAACAGCACCCACACACCTGCTTTATGGCTGGTTTATCAGTCCTCCAAAGAGCTGACTAGGACTGGGAGTAGAGATAAGGAAGAATGTGAGAGTTGGGCTTAAAGAAAGCAAAAAAAAAAAAAAAATCTGCGGCTTTCAGTTACCTGATGTTTGTGTGGCCTAATGACAGGTAAGCAATCTGAACCAGCTCAACCAAGGATCACTAGAAAGATCAATCGGTTCTCACTAGAAAGCACAGCTAAAAGTCACATGAGGCGTAAAAAGACAGCCACGTTTTCGGCAGACATAACATAGCCCCCAAAGCCCTAGAACAGAAAAGAGAACTGAGTGAACTATAAAAATTTTACGAAGGTCCAGAAATATAATTACTCAACAGCACATGACTGCAAAACCCTAGGAGCCATAATGTATTTTCCCCCTGAAAAATGAATTATTGAAAGGGGTCATGTGGTTCTTAGCAGGCAGAGAGATGCACTTTCCCAAGGAAAGTTCATCATTAAATATATTATTTAAGACAAGATCGTCTTCAGGCTATTTTTAATCTTATCATTTTGCTGCCAAAATTGGCCATTAGCCGGTGATACTCAGCCACTGGGAAAACGGTGCGTTTTCACGCACTTTGTACACAGGCATGAGAACGGCCCTGCTTTCCAGTTAATCAAATGTTTTTGCTAGATGGAGACCAGATCCAGAAAAGGGAAACTGCTTGTCGACCAACTAATAAAAAGGAAGCTACCTTTACTGGATGTGGAGAAGTCCGTTTCTGTCTTCCAAAACCACAGAGACCAAAAAAAAAGGACGGACCACCATCTCATCAACAGAAGCCAGAGCCCTGTTTGAAAACC
This sequence comes from Saccopteryx leptura, assembly GCF_036850995.1. Taxonomy (NCBI): domain Eukaryota; kingdom Metazoa; phylum Chordata; class Mammalia; order Chiroptera; family Emballonuridae; genus Saccopteryx; species Saccopteryx leptura. Next base: position 10,067,972 of record NC_089513.1, on the reverse strand, counting down.
ATCTCTTTCTTTTAGTAATCCACATCTCACGCTCTCCTAAGACATGAAACTAAATATCACATTTCTCCGTTTGCAGGCTGCTACCCGTATATACACTCATCATAACCTCGCCCTTATCTCAATCCTTTGCTTCCAAGAGTCCCTTCGTCCTCAACAGTGTCAGGGCCCCTAAACCCATCTACAGAATGTAAACTGTGTTGTTACAAGGGGATAAAATAATAATACCTAACAGAGCTGTTAAAAGAGCAAGATCTCCTGCCTTTCATCAGAGCAGAAAAGCTATCTTACTCTAATTTAGGGTGATGCCAATACAAACTGTAGAGCGACCATGACAAACACTCTGGAGAAGACGGAGCATATCCTCATTGATCTCTTTCCTACCTCTGTCATTCCACCCTTTTCCTCCCAAGGGTCAGATCACTCCAGTGGACATCTGGGAAAGACTCCACGTCCCAGGTAATACCATGGATGTGTGAAGTCACACTGGAAAGGCACACTGAAGGATCCATCCCACATTGTCCTTCATTGTAAAAGATGCCCCCGGGAATGGGAGACGAAGACAGCCAGCATCTCTAACTTTATCCTGCCCGCAAACACCTGTAGATCTTGTGGAGCACAGATTCTGACGCCCATAGCTCAGGGGTGGGAGCCGAGATTCCAAATCTCTGAGAAGCTCCCTGGTGACACCCACGCTGCTGTCCCGTGAAGCAGACTTGGACCAGCAGGGCCTTAGACATTCCATTACACTGCTGCCATCCCTCTGCTTCCTCTGTCCTGCCTCTCTCTGGGTGCTACACAATACCTCATTCAGACTTAGGCATAAAGCCACGTCCCACTCTACACCCAGTTTCTTCTTTAGTCTTTATTTAATCAGCAGGATTCCGAGACCATTTCTCAAACGCCTCTCATTCCCAGGCCCTGCTTTCTCCGAGTTATGGAACACGGAATGCAAACACTTTCTCTGCCTCGAGAGGTTCGGATTCTGCAGCAGCAGCAGCAGCAGCAGCAGCAAAAAGAAAAACAGTGACTTTGAGTCTAAAGCCCTATTAGTGCATATTCAGTAGACAAGCTGATCCACTGAGTCCTGGTTCCACAGAGCAAGCCACTGTCAAATGTCAAAAGAATGTGCTAGCTCTCTTCTGAGACTTTATTACTGTTATTAAGAGTGCCTCACCACACTATAAGATAGAATATATTATTAGAGATGCAACCCCAACAGATGCAAATTTGGAGGAATATCTGTCAGTACGGCAGATGCCTACAACAAAAAATGTAGATCATGCCCATTTGAATGATGGGTAAATCAATTCCAGCACGTTTTTTCCAACTTGTCCACTTATGATGGTATTTCCTGGCAAATACTTTTTTTTTATTCTTGACAAATTCCTTTGTTTTCCTATATAGTCATCCATCTAAATGTTTTTCTGAAAACTACACATTTTACCATCAGCCATTTGTGCTTCTGACTTATTTTTATTATAAGAGGTTTTGTCAAAATCTTTTTTTTATCATGTTCTATGGTATGTCATTGTGGTTTGGCATCATAAAATACAGCCTCCACATTTATTAACCTCAGATACCTGTTGACCACAAAGATTGGTTCTACAACAAAAACTCTATTCTGAAAGGAGGAAAAGTGAGCCTTCACTTAAAAAGAACACTCAATTGCGTGCGATTACTATAACTCAACAACAAAGAGCAAGGTTATATCTTAATTTCGATCACAAACATATGTCTCTGATTCCCATCTTTATTAAATTACTTGATAGATGACAGTTACCACTTTGACTTTCTTTCAACTAGAAAGACAATTTTTAGGTATTTTAATTTTCATAAAAAAATGTGAAATAGTAAAGCTGTAAATCAGTTTTACTTTGGTCTTAAAATGATCCTTTTGGAGCCTGAAAGTTCCTACTTCTTCGGTTATGGTAGTTAAAAATAAAACCACCTATCTAACCAAACAATTAAAAATATTCTTTCCAACTTTTGGAAAATTCTTCCAAAATTACTAAAGATCTGATAATATAGGACCTTAAAAAAATACAACAGTTTACGAGGAGCATTTAGATTGCAGAGATTTAAATGGGTTGGGGGATACTTTAGTTCATTTTATTTTTAAACATTGAAGAGTATCATCGATATTTTGTCAGCTTTGGTCAAACAGGATCAGATGTTGACGTCAGCCACGTCCTTTTCTTGGCCTTTTCTCTTTTTGGCTCCCCCCTTACTATGAGCACACTTTTTAAACTGCAGTAAAATATGTAACATGCTTCTTGAAATCAAATCCACTGGTAATCATTTCTGGGCCTTTTTGCTCCTGTTAGGTCCTATAAAATAATAACACTAGTAATTCTCCCTAGAGACTATAAAAGGAAGCACTGCATTGATTCCTCTTCAGATTACAACAAAAAGTCCGAAAAAAAAAATTCCGACAATAATTATTCCCCTTTTACTGTTTCACAAATTAGTTATTTTAGATATAAGGTGTGATCTCAATTACAGCTCTCCCCCCTGCCCCAAAGAATCACATGCACAAAAAGGACTTTATGGTCACATGATAGAAGCTCTATCTAACACAGTACCCAGGGAAAAATCATCTCACAGATGTTCTTCAAAATTACAGACATCAATCACTTCAACTAAAGTCAGAGCACGAGAGAATTCACAGCTAAGAATCAATTCGTCTATGCTTCACGCAGATACCATAGAACAAGTATGTTCATTAAAGGGACCAGATGAGGTGGATTCTAGGTGGTGAAAACTAAGTTACTAGAGTTCCAGGACACTTTAAAATCGTACACTAGTTATAGAAATAGAACACAAAGTTCACAGCCAATGCAAATTCTGTCTCTGATGAGACAAAGTAAAGCATCCACAGTCAAAATGTTCTTCCAGTCACTTGGTCACGCCCACAGGGAATGTGGCACACCCTGTAGGTTGGGGGTCCCCGGGCTTCTGGAAAGTCAACTTACTTTGTCACAAACAGAGCTAAGCTTTCCGGGGATAGGGGCTACACTGGTTTTCTTCTTTCGGTAGATTTTACCAAGTAAGTCAGAAAAGGCTTGCCCTTTGGTCCTCCGGTGCAGTCTGTTATTCCAATTGGGTGGTTCTCAAATTTTAATACAAAGAAGAAATCCCGAGGGGAGTTAGTGTAGGTAGGACAACGACTGCCAGGACACAACCTCTGGGGTCTCCCATTTCAACAAGCTACTCAGGCCAGGTAACTGTGGTGCTGGAGATCTCTGGACTCCCAGTCTGCGGAACCCTGGAGGGACACCATTTCTCCCAAGATCATTACTACATAGCAATGCTTGATCTTTGAACCTCCACAGCTGGCAAGCAAGGACTCCATTTTGGGTGGGAAGGAAATGATCACAGTAGAGTTGGCAGGGCTAGTTTTGTACAAGGTTAGAGGGTGGGAAGCACAGCCTAATTTTACTTCACTGGGTCATCCGCTGACCCGCGGCCCAGGCGCCCACCCACACTCCAACCACCGTGTCTCAGACCTGAGACTTCCATCCCCAACTCACATGCCACAAGATATGCACCTACCCAGCCTCCGTTATCCTGGATCCAGGTGTGCAGGTGCCGGTTCAGGTACTCAGTCATCCACAAGGCGATGTTGTCCACCAGGGGCGACATCTCCCGGTTGACGCTTTCCACACACATGACCCCACCGAATTCAAAGAAGGCCACAATCCTCCCCCAGTTCACCCCATCCCTGAAGAGCTCCTCCACCACCGTGGCAAAGCGTCCCCTCGCGGTGAAGGGCGTCAGGTGCAGCTGGCTGGACATTTCGGCGAAATCGCGGCGGTAGCGACGGGAAAAGTCATCGCCGGCCTGGCGCAGGGTCAGGTGGACCACAGGTGGCACTGGGCTGAGCGTAGGCCCCGCGGCTGCGGCGAGGGCGGCCGGGGGCGGCGGCGGCGAGGTCCTGGCGGGCGTAGGGGTGCGCCCGGGCTGGGAGGAGAAGATGCCCGGCGCGAGGGTGGCCCCCGGGGGCGCGGCACCCGCGTCTCCGGCATCCCACTCGTAGCCCCTCTGCGACAGCTTATAGTGGATGTACTTCATCACTATCTCCCGGTTATCATACCCTGTTCGCCCAGCGTGCGCCATCCTTCCCCCGAGGAAAAACAGGAAAAGCAGCCGGGTACCAACAGCACCTCTCGCTCCCGCTCCCGCCCCACGGCCCCGAAAGAAAGAATAATAGTTATAATCCAGCTATTTTATTGGATGTGCTTTGCATTCTTGGATGAGGGGGTGTCTTCAGCCACGCGGAACACTTGATTCTACTGTTTCCCTCTTGGCGTGAGATGCAGGAAATTTTAATTTCAATTCCTTTCGGATTCTTACTTCATGAGGCACATTGTTATTAATGGTCAGTGTCAGTCTATTCCCTCCGTGATCCTGAAAAGTTAAAAAAAAAAAAGACTGATAAGTGAAAATCAGGTGCATTTTCCTTTACAGTCTGGGTGAAAGCAAGGTATATACACTACAATTACACGGCTAAAAAAATTGTATTAAGCTGCGTGTTAATTACACTTACTCGAATGCACTTAAAAGTTAAAATCTTAAATGATTCCATTAGAAGTTACATTAAACCAATTTCCTGTGCGAAAGAACTTACTTGTATTTTTTAAGGACAGCATGATCCTCTGTCAAGTTTCCTTTTTTGTGAAAACAAAACAAATGCATAAGGCAAAGACCCCATCGATCTTCCGAACTCCCCGGTGATAGCTGCCGCGCAACTTCCAAATGAATCAGGAGTTGGGGGTGCGTGGGGCAGTGGTAAAAATGAAAAGACTTGTCAGATGGATTCCCAGACTTCTTCACAGAAATGTCAATCCGCAGGAATCCCAACCGGAGATCTCAAGAGCACGAGAAAAAAAAAAGGCAGCAGCGGCGGCAGATGAATTACAATATTCAGTCCAGTATTTCCATAAGTCCTGTGATATTCCCCCTCTCGGCAATTTACACGCGCGCACTCACGCGCGGGCACAGGCATGGACCCCTAACCGCGGGACCGCTTCACGCTCCTCGGGAGAGAGACAGGGACCGGGGCCCGTGGACGCGCCGGGGCACGGGGGCAGGAATCCTCTTCTGATTAAACTCCGAACGGCAAATGCATTTTCCGAAAAGCTGCTTGATAAATGAAGGCAGGACGCGCCCGGGCCGCCGGTGCAGAGCCGAGAAGCCCGCGCTGTGTGTGGTGCGGCGAGGGGTGGGGAGAAGGAGATGGTGGGGGAGGGTTTTATTTTTTCCCTCTTTTCCTAAAAAGGATGACTGCTACGAAGTTCTCCCCCCTGGACCCCCTCTTCCGCTGCACCCCACCGGCGCACCCCGCCTCCGGGCTGCGCACCCTTTCTCCTCCTCCTGCTCTTGCGCCGCGGCGGCCGTGTCCCCGCGCTCCCGCCGCGCACCCGCTCCGGGCGATGACGGCCACGCCGGCGGGGAGAGCCCGGCGCCCGGCACCTTCGCTGGCAGCGGCGGCGGCGGCGGCTCAGCCCGGAGACCGAGAGCGGCGGGCGGGCGGGCGGGCCAGCGGGCGCGCGGCGGGCGGGGGCGGGGAGGAAGGGGGCGGGCGCGGGGCGGGGGGGCCTGGCCTCTTACTTCATTCTCTGCTCGAACCGACTGGTTTCCTGTACGTACGTCACGGTTCATTCAAAAAAAGAAGAAAGAAAGAGCCCTCCTCTGAGCGGCCCCGCCACCCCCTCCGCCCTGCTCCCTTTCCCGGGTTAAAGGAGCCGCGGCCGGGCCGGGAGCGGCGCGCCCCGCCGGGGACACATGGCGCGCAGGGCCGAGGCTGGGGAGGGCGCGCCTGGGACGGCCCCCGCCCGCCCTCTGGGCCCGCTCCGCCTGGCCAGTGGGTGGCGCGGGCGGCCAAGGCCTCCCGCGCGGCCGCGGCGCGGTGGGTGTGCAGGGGCCTCCTCGGGCCTGCGGCGTGCTCCCGCGCCCGCGAGGGACCGGGCCGCCCGGGGAATTGCACGCGGGCGGCTGGGTGGGTGGCTGCGCCCAGAAAACAAGCGCTGGAAAGGCGCGGGGAATCGCTGCGACTCTTCCTAGCCGAGTGAGTGTGAGTGTGTGAGTGTGTGTGTGTGTGTGTGTGTGCGCGCGCGCGTGCGTGCGCGCGCGCGCCCAGCGTATTACCAGCGATCGGCCGCCGGGGCCGATCTGACCTCGAACCGGGGACCTCAGCGCTGCCCAGCCGTGAAGAGAGGCGAGGCTGCACATTCATTAGTGAGGGAAGCCCCGAGCGTTCTTGTTTACTTGTAGGATGCTTCCTAGGTGTCCACGCAAAACACACACTCTAGAGAAGCACCCTCCCTGATCCAAGCCCGACAGAACGAACTCAGCGGGTCATCAGAGGGGCGAGCGCAGAGTAGCAGGGGCTTTGAAATGGTTCTGTGAATGCTTGTCCTCCACTCCTGACAATTTCGGCCCTGGGTTAGAGCCAGGTTCTGATGTCTTACATGGTAACTTTCAGGCCCACAGTCCCAACACCACGGTGGGTGGGTTTCTAAAGGCCTCCACGGTCGCCTAGCAGCCAATCCCAGATGGCCACACCTCTCAGCTACACACACACACACACACACACACACACACACACACACACACACACACACACACACGCAAGCACACACACACACACACACACACACACACACGCAAGCACATACATTTTTTAATTCATCAGCATGAACAGCCCCTCAGAGAAAAGCCCAACACAGCAATCAAGTCGCATGTGCTTAACTATTTTTACCTCAGAGTCTTTGCAAATAAAACCCGGAAGGGGGAAATGTTTACTAAAAGCACAGCCGCTTACTTATTAGGGCTCAAATACAGATACATAGGAACATTGGATTAATTATTGTGGTCATAGAAACATGGCGAGAACAAGGCATTTGTGCAAATATGTTGAGACCCTACCTTTATTTTGTCTTGTTCCTCATCTAAAATCAAAGCATTTATTCCTAAGCAAAATAAGCACAGCAAATTATGTTTCTTTCCACGTTATTCCTAATCAGCCCACATGCCAAACTCTTGCATGTGGCAATGGGTGCCTGGTCCAATTCTCTGCCCTATCTTCTGATGGCTGAGTCCACTTTTACCTATGGCGATGGCCCGGAGGTGTTCTGGCCTGGAAGTGAATACTGAGTATAGATTGACCTGAGATATGTGTTCCCACAGAATTAGGAGAAATTCACATAATGCCATAGCATTCTGGTTGGAGGATCTTCTCCAAACCTTGTCATAAGCCTCCAAAATTGCTTAAGAGGAATTGAAAGCCTTGGGGCTTCGTTTGAGTGAGGAAATGAGAAGACAGCTGAAAAAGAGATTGCACTTCTGCAAAGGGGCAGCCAGAACAAAACATAGCTCATTCCCAGAGAAGGAAAAGCTTCCTTATTCGGCCGCTCCTTTGCTGCATAGAACCTCACTTTACAGATGGTCCCTGGACTGATTCCTTATGTGGCATGCTGACCATAAGCAAACATTCTCCGGACTGGTCTGCATGAATGACAGTCCTTGACTAAGGAGTATATTCCCTGGGACTTTGAATGGGAAGAGTGAAACCCTTCCTCCATTTATATATGGGTTTCATGTATAATATATTAGACTTCACTTTAAAGAGTGAGGTCAGGTATTCCTCAGAAGTGTGTGCATTGATGCCCCATCTCTGTCTCTGGGCATTGATGAGGTGGCAGGATAGAGCATTGTCCTGAGTTAGGAGTCCTGGGTTTGAATCTCACTGGGAAGGAGACCTCTGATCAACCTTCCAAATGTATGTGCTCTGAATGTTTTGTTTCTCAGAATGCCTTCCACTTTTAAGAGCCAGTGGATGAGCCATTTGTCCACCTTACCTGGCTGGATTCTAAAGGAAGGTAGTACCAGGAAGAGAAAGAATAAGACGCAGGGAGTGGAGACTGAATCCAGAGTCTGAAAGGCCTATGTTTTCCTTCTTTATTCTCCAGCCTGCCAAACAAAAAGCTTTATATTGCCAGTTTTTGCCACCTACTGGTGGATGTGTAGCAGTATCATTCAGAAAGTTCTCTTCGTTCATTTATTGTCAATGTGTTTCCAAAGCTTATGATGTTCAAAAAGAGCATTATTCTAATCTGAACATACTGTACCACTGTTTAATATAGATATGCATAAAATCTTCCTAAAAGACATATTAGTTAAAATGAAGATAGAAAGACACCAGTAACTTAGAGGTGACACCTTGGTTTTGGATTTCAAGCCTCCAGAACTGTGGGAGAATACATTTTGGTTTAACCTCCCTAGGTTGGGATATTTTGTCACGCCAGCCTTAGGAATCAAACACATTACCCCTGATTGACAAGAGGTAGGATGAAAGTTAAAAATATAAAGCATGATGACCCCCAACCATTTAGGCAAATTGAAGTGGAAATAAACCCACACACCAAACAAACTAACCAGAGAGAGTAAAACCAAGTAGTCCATATAGTCTTTACAAAAGAAAAAAATGAACAGCTTAAAAAAATAACATTTCACAGACCTAAACAATCCAAAACACTAATGTCCAATTTTGAGTACCTTCTAAATTGTTTCCAGCTTTATTGAGATATCTGTTGGAATTAGTATCTTATGCATTATACACTTTTATGCTAAATAGTGCCACACTCTTTCAAGTGGTTTGTATACTTTGTTGGCGAACACTGTAATGATGTTACTAATTAGTTATAAGATTAATACTAACAAGAACACTTCCCAATTCACTTGTGCTCCAGTGTCTTCTGTTGTAAGAGTGATCACATCTAAGTCGTCTGCTTCATGCTCTGAAACCATCCTTGCTGTCAGCAGGGAACTCTTGCCAAATGTAAACCAACAAGCCTTGGTTTAATTGAGAAACCCACCAAACTTTGACGGGTCCTAAACCTCCAAAACTGTTCAGAGTAATTAACCAACAACCTTTGAAATTAGGCTATGAAAAGCCAATCAAGTCTTCTTGTGCAAGTTTCATAGCAGGCAAATAACATTTGGTTTATAAAGGAAAGTGCCAGAAATTCACTCGTAAATTTTTTTCCTTTCAAATGAATGACTTTGTTTTTAAAGTGAAATAAAAGAAATGAAGAAACATACTTTTCAAATGTGTACTGATTTCATTGGATTGAAACTGCACTAATAGAACCAAACAACATGAAATACCATGGTATGGAGGGGTTTAACAAAGAATTTACGTTCTTAATGGGCAAACACTAACTTTTATTCTCTCATGCTAGTTAGCACAGAGAAGTATCTCCCAGATATTAACGACGAATATATGTAGAAAATTCAGGGGTAATGTGTTTGATTCCTAAGGCTGGCGTGACAAAATATCCCAACCTAGGGAGGTTAAACCAAAATGTATTCTCCCACAGTTCTGGAGGCTTGAAATCCAAAACCAAGGTGTCGGCAGGGCCCTACTGCCTTTGAAGGCTCCAGGGAAAATGACTTTCTTGCCTTTCCTCCCATCTTCTGGTGGTGGCTGTCAGCCCCTGGCTTGTAGCTGCATCACTCCAATCTCTGCCTCTGTCATCACATGGCATTCTCCCGGTGTGATGACAGATCTCACTCCTTTGCATGGCATGCCGTGGCCTGAGCCCACCATCTTGGCACCCTTCCACCTTCCTTTCTTCCTGCAGCTGTTACCTTTGTGTGCTTTCTGGAACATGCCAAGATCCCTCATGTCTTTTGCCTCTGCTCATCTGCTCCTCTTCCTGAAATGTACCCAACCTTCTCATGGCAAATGCATACTCATTCCTCAACTTTCATCTTCCCTTTGAGACCATCCCTGACTTTCCCGGGAAGTCCTAGGATTCCACCTGTGCCGTTAGTACAGAAGCTGGGAGCTTAGAAGTCAAGAAACAGGGACTTGAAACCTTGTTCTACTGCTTGATAGGTACGACCTTGGCAAGTTATATCACCTCTCGGTGCCCTCATTCGTAAGATGGGGATATCAGTGGTACCATAGTTATCTCTCCACTCCTCCTCCCTGTCCTCAGCTTCACCTTACCTGTCAACCAAGGTCCAAAAAAATTAGATGGAAAGTTCCAGAAGGAAGCTATTCCTAAGTTTTACACTGTACACCATTCTGATTATGGAGGTGAAGTCTCTCACCACCCCTCTCTGTCCCATGTGGGAGATGAACCATCCCCTTGTCCACGCTGTGGAGGCTCCCAACCTGTTAGTCACTCAGTAGCCGTCTCAATCATCAGCTCTCAGATAGACAGTCTGGGTGTCACACTGCTTGTGTTCAAGTCATTTGATTTTACTTAATAATACCACACTTGTGTAACTTCTATAACAGCACATTGTTATAACTGTTCTATATTTATTTCTAATTATTGTTAATTTCTTACTGTGCTTAATTTATAATGTCAACTGGGTCATATGGTATAGGAAAACCATAGTATCTATCTATCTGTGGTTTCAGGCATCCCTTGGGGGTCTTGCAACAGAACCCTCAGGAATAAGGGGAGACTGTGTGTTCAGAAGGTTAAAGTATAATTTAAATGATTTCAACATACAGTACTGACTGACAACAGTAACTAGTACTGGTTATGTCGTCAACATTAGTTATTTACATCATAGTCATAGCTATTGTTGGAGCGACAGTGTTAATTTCTGGCATATTTTTTCCTCTAGATTATAAACTTCTTGAGAGCAGGGACCGTATTTTTCCTTTGAGCATTCCAAGCCTAGAATAGTGCCTGGCATTCAAATATTTGAGGCCCCAAGCTGAAGAAAGGAATGGGGAGTGGTCCTCTTTCCCCAGGAAGACTTGAAAGAACCCTCAGAGGGTGAAGGAGGGGGCGGGACAGAAGCAAGAAATGTCCTCACCGGGGGAGGGGCAAGTTGTTTATGCAGTTATGTCCCTGATGCCTGGATACTGAGCTCATCATGGCACTCAACAAATATACGTTGAATCAGAGAAAATGGAAGTTATAAAATCAGAAGTGGAACAGAAGAAACATTTTGTAAAGGTCCAAAAATAAAAATTATAGAAGTGATACTATATGCTGTTTATACAAACTGCTCAGATTTAAGGAGAGGTGAAGTCTGAAAACCAAGCTGTCTAAGGAATCTCTTCGCAATGTGACCCAAATTTTTCTATTGAAAGACTGAGAAATAGCCCTGGCCGTTTGGCTCAGCGGTAGAGCATCGGCCTAGCGTGCGGAGGACCCGGGTTCGATTCCCGGCCAGGGCACACAGGAGAAGCGCCCATTTGCTTCTCCACCCCTCCGCCGCACTTTCCTCTCTGTCTCTCTCTTCCCCTCCCGCAGCCAAGGCTCCATTGGAGCAAAGATGGCCCGGGCGCTGGGGATGGCTCTGTGGCCTCTGCCTCAGGCGCTAGAGTGGCTCTGGTCGCAACATGGCGACGCCCAGGATGGGCAGAGCATCGCCCCCTGGTGGGCAGAGCGTCGCCCCATGGTGGGCGTGCCGGGTGGATCCCGGTCGGGCGCATGCGGGAGTCTGTCTGACTGTCTCTCCCCATTTCCAGCTTCAGAAAATGAAAAAAAAAAAAAGAAAGAAAGACTGAGAAATATTAAGGTGTGTTCTTTTACCTATCTGTATTTTATACCCTTCAGAGTCTAGGAGATATTTCATTATTAAAACATGAAGGTTTAATGCTTGCTTGGGCAGCACATGTACTAGAATATAAAGGTTTAAAGTATGGGAAATAAATTTATTTGTATACAAAACATAATTACTTAAGAAAATTTACTAAATTCCACATTACTCATGGTTTTACTCATATATCCCACACCAGAGTCACAGAAATGCATAACATATTTGAAACAAACACTCATTATATCAGGTACTTAATCTGAAAAATTACCTCCTTACAAAAGGATAAAAAACCAAGCCTCATCAAGTGGTTAAATGCAAGGTAAAGAAACTTTACGGAAAAGGTTTTGCTTGTGTCTCTTTAAAAAAAAAACACCACCACAAATTTCTAGAAAAGTAAGTTTTCAAATCTGCAAAGCTGATTCCCCATTTATTTTTTGTGTGATTCAGAAATACAGGGTATGAAACTTAGGTTATAATTCTGTCACAAAATCTTCCAAAGTAGCAAGTGCAAGTTCTCAGGTACATCAAAATAGCCACATTCACTCTAACGGGTTAAAAAATGTCTTTAGAGTTGTGACATCAAGCAAATGTAAAATACAATAGCTATTATCTCCTCTTCAAAATATCAAATCTGCCATCATTGAATGAGATTTAGTCCAGAATATAGAAGGTTACAGTCAGTAGTTACTTTTAAAAGCTGAATTACTAAGATCTAAAAGAAATAAGAAAGATACAAAGCATCTTAAGTCAAAAAGTATGAATATCTAAGTGTCCTTGAGCAAGACAAGTTTAAATTAGAATGATATAATAAAATTAAATCTGTTCTAGTCAGTAAAATATATATATGGTATTGCCTTCTTCTAGGTAGACAAAAACATACAATTCTTTGAATTGAAGCAACTATTACCAGATGTTTTTTTCATCCAAATATTGGAAACACTCTCTCCAAGTTTCACTTCAATACATGGTTCAACAGAATCAAACAAAGATTTCTATTTATGATGTAAAGAGGCCATCATTAACAGCATTTTTAATTTCTTCTCTTTTCTGCTGTGAAAACTAAATTTAAAAAAATATAGAAAATAGCCTGACCAGGCAGTGGCGCAGTGGATAGAGCGTCGGGTTGGGATGCAGAGGACCCAGGTTCGAGACCCTGAGGTCACCAGCTTGAGCGTGGGCTCATCTGCTTTGAGCAAAAGCTCACCAGCTTCAACCCAAGGTCGCTGGCTCGAGCAAGGGGTTACTCAGTCTGCTGAAGACCCATGGTCAAGGCACATATGAGAAAGCAATCAATGAACAACTAAGGTGTTGCAACACGCAACAAAAAACTAATGATTGATGCTTCTCATCTCTCCGTTCCTGTCTGTCTGTCCCTGTCTATCCCTCTCTCTGACTCTCTGTCTCTATAAAAAAATAAATAAAATAAAAATATAGAAAATAAAAATTCCCTTGACTTTTTTCTTGTGAAAATAAATGGGTATTTTTATACTTTTTCTCAATTCTGAAGGGTCCTTGAACACATTTTGGAACATCTGTGGCTGCATGACATTAAACATTTTAAAATAAATATACTTATAAATACATTATAATAAAACAGTACAACCCAACTTAGCAGAGGCAGGTACTTTCAGAACTGAAACTCGCCTCCTGAGCTGCTGCTGGTCACAGAGAACCAACATGCCGACAGTTGTAACTCCCTCTGCCACAGGTACGACTTATCCGCTTCCAGGTACAATACCAGGCGTTGAGTCAATGTGGTGTTTTAAAAAGAAAAAAAATCCATTAATTCCCCTAACAATTTGACTCAGGGTTTTTTTTTTTTTCCTTCTCCTAAGAAAAAAGTGAGCATAAAAAATTAAAAAGTTGTACAAAAATTGAGCCCAAAAAATGAAAACTAGAATTCGCCTTGTGATATTTTCCTGTTTTTGGTGAAGTCTGATTTTCGTGTGATGATACCTGAAGGTCTACAATCCCTTTATCCAAAAACCTTTACCCAGATGTGTTTCCGAATTTACAATCCTTTGCATTTTGAACAGGAAATACAGGGGCACAGGTGGGATGTTATGAAACATTTCCACAGAATCTGGGGCGAGATCTGGAATCCTACCCACCTGTAGTTCTTCAGGTGGGACGATCGGATGGTTCACGAAATGGCATAAATAAAAACTATAATCATCTCATGTTGGTTCACATTGGATTTTGCTGGCAAATGGATTATGGCACCAAATTTATAAATTAAAAACAAAAAAGCACCTTAATTTTTAAAGCTTTATGGAAAAGGAATTGTGGCCCTCTGACCTAACGAGCCCACTCCCTGAGATGGTGACCGCCACACATCAGCTCTCGTGCCTGGGCTGCAGTGGGGCTGGGGGCATCATCTCCCACCACAGAACAGTGGTCTTCCGTTTGTCCGGGGCAGTAGATTCCATACAGTCACAGGACTGTCTATGAGGACACCTTGAGAAATGAATATTGAACTATTGTTAATTACTTTTATTAAATGAGACACCATCTTGGACTAGATTTCCATAGACCCGCAGAAAGTGCAAACATTCAAGGGACATTTATGAGAAAGGAATATGGTTGGGAAAATCCAGATATAAACGCAACTGCTTTCTGCGAATTAGAAAAACATAGCTCACTCCATTTTCGAGGCCACACAATACGACACCACAGAGTTTGCAGACGCTGGCTACCTAAGGCTAAAATGTTCACGACACGGGAGGGCGTCACCACCCCCCACCCCCCCCCCCCGCCATCCACGACACTGAAATCACCCCAAGCAGCTTAGATATTAACTAGTAATTTCTTCTGTCTTTGATAGTGTTTAACTATGCCATTCTCAGATCTTCATTAATAAGACCCCATGGATGAAAGCCATTAAACATCTTACTTTCAAAAAATTAAGTCATTTTAAAGTGAAGAGGTTCAAAAACTCAAGAGCAAAAAAAGAAAAAAAAATGACTTTGCCACCATTTTTCGGTCTTTAATCTTTTGTAGAGTTTTTTCTTTCTTTTATAACAATAAAAAACTTTCTTCTTCAAAAGCAGTGGTCTGTTCTCACCCAGGTGAGCTGGAGTAGGCTACTGAAGACACACACTGACCTTGCAAGGAGGGGCAGCACCCTGCGACGAGGTGGCTGTCCTTACAGAGGGTACAATGGTGGGGTGGAGCAGGTCACATTGGCTAAAACTCGTCATAGGCACTTACTGTGGAAATCCATTCAATGAACAACAAAACACAGTCTGGAAACTGCACCCACTGGGCCATGAGGTTTCCAGAGAGCTGCGCCAAGAAAATGCTGGCTGCACCTCCTTAACATGCGGTTCAAGATCGCTCTCGGGGTCACGGGAAGCGTCACAGAGAGACGGGGCGGTTCTTTTATTTCAAAACAAGTACCTTCAAATTCGGCTTTGCTGTCCCAACTTTTTTTATTTATTTTTTTATCTTAATGAGTGGAATTTAAATATGCTATCGCCAGCCTTTTCTAAAAGCTACACATATACTACGAGAAGAATGTCACATTTCTTCATTTTTTTTTTTTCATTAATTCATGGATGAATTGAAAAAAGTCAAGTTCAAAATTTTTAACTGGTCTTTTTTTTTTTCTTTCTTTTTTTAGAAAAATATGACAGTAGTATAAGCAAAATTGGAAGGAAGAGAAGAGACTAAAGCCAGAACGGAATGAGACTTCGGCTCATTGTGGCTAGTGAAGAAATTGTAAACGTGTAAGTTTCTAAGATTTTATTTCTCTTCAAAGAAACATTTTAGGAGGCTGCGTTTCCCCCAGGAGTGAAAAATGAGACGTATCCTAAGTATTTGAACCTAGAGGAGTCAAGAACGCAGTGTTTTTCCTCCTGGAAAAGACCAGCCTCTTTCCTGTCTCTGCCGGGCTCTCTCCCATCCCCCGGGGGCATTTGGGATCAAAGAGGGAGAGCCTCCCGCCAGTGCCCACCAGCACGCAGCACAGTGAGCCCCGCGCATTAGTATTCGGACTCACCAGGACATGTAAAACTCATCGTGAATAAAATAACACCAATTTAAAGAGAGAAAGAAAAAAAAAAGGCCCCAGAAACTCACAAACTGCCTTTCATGGAAGGTTTAAAAAGTCTTCACATCGTCACCTGTGTCATAAAGTACATTTCTGGACTTGATCTATATTGGGTGGAGGGGAGATTAACAAGAAAAAATGCAAGTGATCACACTGGAATCCTGTCCTTGACCCTACTTACACCTGTCAGTTCCCACACCGTAGTCACCTCCCCACCCAGGGGTCGGCTGCGCTCCTGGTCCATGTTTGCATAGTATTGATAATTTGATAATATGGTTTGGAGTTGACCTCCACTCCCTCGCTCGCAGCCAGGTTGCAGAAGACCTCTGGTCCCATCTGACATATTCAAAAGCAATACACAAGTGTCTGTGGGCCGAAAACTGGGTCCCATCCAGCAGCAAGCTGCTCGCACTCCTTAGAAACACTTTTTCCCATGGTTTAGGCGGTTTTGTCTGCAGTTACATATTTTGCTCTTTCTACCATGCAGCGACGGATTATGTTGTCAAAACTCCCAAGGTAAAACAAAGAGAGCATACGGAAGAGGCCCATGGTGACCACCTGTAAGATAAAGACAGACCCGTGAGCTCGGCCAAGAGTACAATACAATAGCTCGTTTTAAGAGATTCTAGGATATGTCTCTAATAAATGGTTTCTGAGCCACATCTTCTAATCTGCTGCAAGGGTAAGTATAATGAAAACTTTGTCAGTGTCAGTGAAACACTGAGGACAGAAGCTGTCTGCTCTGAATGAGATCCTGATTCGTGCTGGATACGTAACAAGAGAATATAAGCCCAGTTAATAAATGTTAAAGAAACAAAGAATGAAATGGGTATTCCTAGTAGTCCTGGGTTCTGAGAGCGAGGGAAAATCCACTCCCACATCTCAATCATCCAAACTACTATCAAGGCTCCTTGGTTTAAGATTTGTGGTCTGGCCTGACCTATGGTGGCGCAGTTGATAAAGCGTCGACCTGGAATGCTGAGGTCGCTGGTTCAAAACTCTGAGCTTGCCTGGTCAAGGCACATACGGGCATTGATGCGTCCTGCTCCTCCCCATCTTCTCTCTCTCTTTTTAAAAATGAATAAATAAAAATATAATATATATTTATATAAATATATGCACAACTATGTGAATTGTGCACTTTAAAAAAAAAAAGATTTGTGGTCTGATCACAGAGTTGGACCCTACACCAGGTGCTGAGAACAGTCGCAGGCCAGGCCTCCGGGAGCTTACTCCCTAACTGGAAAGACAATCAATGGGAGAAAGACAACTATCGTTTGAAAGATATTGTGTGGACCGTTAATGACATGGGCCTGTGACTTCAAGACAAATTGGCAGTTTTTGTGGCCAGTGTAAAAATTCTGCTTTCCATGAGACTGTCAGCTAGCTTCCCAATAGGTGAAGGCTTTGATAAGGGGCTGGAAAGCTATTCTGTATGACATCGTAATGGTGGATACATGTCACTGAAGGCCATGGTTTACATTTGGGCTCACTCTGTTTTATACATCCGTCCTCTGGGCTTACCTGCTGGAGCCCTTCGGTAATAGAAGTGACAGGCGCCATTCCACAGGTCAGGGACGAGAGCATGTACCCATCTGAGCCAATGGAGCTGTTGAAATTTCCTTGCTACGTAGACGGACGAGAAAAGAGAGAGGCAATTGTGGTTACCACAAAGGGAATCCACTCAACGTGTCAGAAACAGGGAAGTGTGCCCGTTCCCTTTTACGCAGAACGAGAGGTTAGCAGATCACAAACCGCGACTCGGAAGTGAACGTGGCCCCTGCAGAGAGGCTGAGTGGCTTGACGGAAGGTTCTCAAACTGTGGGTCGGTCCACGGACCCTGGGGTCCCTTGGGGGTGGGGGAGGGGTCCACGTGGACAAAACGGTGGTCGTAATAACATAAAAGCAATAATGGGCGCTGGCCAGTTGGCTCAGTGGAAGAGCGTCGGCCTGGCGTGCAGGAGTCCCGGGTTCGATTCCTGGTCAGGGCACACAGGAGAGGCGCCCATCTGCTTCTCCACCCCTCCCCCTCTCTTTCCTCTCTGTCTCTCTCTTACCCTCCCACAGCCAAGGCTCCATTGGAGCAAAGTTGGCCCGGGCGCTGAAGACGGCTCTGTGGCCTCTGCCTCAGGCGCTAGAATGGCTCTGGTTGCCAACAGAGCGACGCCCCAGATGGGCAGAGCATCGCCCCCTGGTGGGCATGCCAGGTGGATCCTGGTCGGGCACATGCGGAGTCTGTCTGCCTGCCTCCCATTTCTAACTTCAGAAAAAAGAAAAAAAAAAGCAATAATGGACTTTTTCACCCAGTGATATTTGTGAAATGCTGCCGACACAGTAGCACTAACCACAGCAGTGGCCCCTTCGTGGCCATACACGCCAGCTGTAGTAAACATACAAAGAGATCAGAAATGTTAACAAACCCTGTAAAGTTTTAAAATGTCAGTTTTTGCTTTAAAATGCCCTTGATAAGGCAGTCCTATGAATTGTTTGGTTCAATCTTCTCCCTTGGGGATATGTCTTCTTAATATTCTGTACAACAGAAAGAGAAGTGTGCACCCCACACTGTTGCCGGCTGTGCGCCCACCTCACGGGGCTGCCGCCTGGAAGAGAAGCCCCCACCCGCGGCGTAACCCATGAAATGCTGCTTTCCTCACGGAGCGCCGTTTTGACCCAAAGCAACCATGAACGGCCAGCCTACGGTCTCACGCTCAGGTATTTGAAAGATATTGTGTGGACCGTTAATGACATGGGCCTGTCATTTCAAGACAAATTGGCAGTTTTTGTGGTCAGTTTTAAAATCCAAGCTTTCCGTGAGATTGTCAGCTTTCCAATAGGTGAAGCCTTTTATAATTGAATTATAACTCTATATAATTGTTATATAATCAAATACATTTCTATTATTGTAATTAAAATTTGTAATTGCAACTTTTTGGATAACTCAAATGTCATTGGATAACTCGGCGAACCCATATTTTCCAAATGCCTAATGCATGACGTTACAAAATCATGAATGGGTGCAAAACATTCAAAGTGCAAAGACCATTGGGATTTTAATGCGACAGAGAACAAAAAGTTTATTAATGGAGTTCCCAATGCCACACTGCAACTAACCTTTAAGAAACTACTATTCATCCAGTTTAATACTAAAAAAGAATGCCCAGAGTGATCTAAAAAGCCTGTAAAATGCCCCTCCCTTTTCTAACTACATATCGGGGTAAGGGCAGATTTTCTTTATATTCTTTCTTTTTTTAAGATTTTTATTTATTCATTTTAGAGACAGAGAGACAGACAGACAGAGAAGGGAAAGAGATGGGGGGAGGAGCAGGAAGCATCAACTCCCATATGTGCCTTGACTGGGCAAGCCCGGGGTTTTGAACCAGCAACCTCAGTGTTTCCGGTTGACACTTTATCCACTGCGTCACCACAGGTCAGGCCTATATGCTTCATTCAAAACCACATATGAGAGCAGACTGAACTGAGAAGCAGCTCCGAGAACCCAGCTGCGTCCCAGAGCACAGACACTGAAGAGACGACTGCAGCATCAAACAACGCCCCTTGTCTCACCCACTGTTTGTTCTAAAAAATGATGGTTGCAAAAACATTACATTTCAAGGTAATGGGTTTATTATGGATATTATAAGTGAATTAATAAATATTTTTAAAAATTGGTTTCCATTTCTAATATGGCAAATACAACCCATGGGAACAAAAGCTCTCTGGGGCTGTCAAGCATTTAGAATAGAAAGCGGTTAAGAGGTGAAGACGTTAGAACGGCACCCGACTAAAGGAATCCGGACAAATGCAAAGAGCTGTTTCAGATCATTAAGAACACCAAGTGTGTTTGCTTTCATCGAGATAAGCAGGAAAAAGAAAGTCCGCCTCGTCCACGGGGCCGCCTTTCTATGCCTTCAAACACAGCCCGGCAGAGTTTGTCCAACGTCTGCATATGTTTTTATCGAGTTCCGATATTTCTCACATTCTGCCCAGGTTGGCCTCAGACACAGTGGCCTGACGCTTCTTGTCCCAATGGTCCCCAAATTTCCTAAGTTCAATGTGGGCCTCAGGTCTACAGACAGCCCTCGTAACTGGCTATTTTTCTGTGCTTGGGTTAAAAGGAATGTTGTCAGAAGTCTGGGGCACATGCGTTGTTCTATGAAATGGCATATGGCTTCCTAAGGTGCCGTTGTGGGCCCCAAATAAACTCAGTAGCCCAGAAGCACATTAGCTGGGCTTGACGGGGGGGATGGCCCAGTAGGCTGGGTACACTTGCCTCTTAGTGAACATTTGGGAAAATGATCCCGGGAAGCAGGAAGGTGAAAGAGAAACCTATGAGTCTGGCAACGAGGTACCTAAAAAAATCTACACCTGCAAGTCCTGTGGGCAAGAGAAGGAAGGCCGCAGGCCACCTACTGTGCACAGAACACCCTTCTGACCCATCACAGAGACGTCTCCTTTTCCTTCCTTTTTTTTTTGGCATTTTTCTGAAGCTGGAAACGGGGAGGCAGTCAGACAGACTCCTGCATGCGCCTGACCGGGATCCACCCAGCACGCCCACCAGGGGGCGATGCTCTGCCCATCTGGGGCGTTGCTCTGTTGCAACCAGGGCCATTCTAGCACCTGAGGCAGAGGCCATAGAGCCATCCTCAGTGCCCGGGCCATCTTTTTGCTCCAATGGAGCCTCGGCTGCGGGAGGGGAAGAGAGAGACAGAGAGGAAGGAGAGGAGGAGGGGTGGAGAAGCAGATGGGTGCTTCTCCTGTGTGCCCTGGCTGGGAATCGAACCCGGGACTCCTGCACGCCAGGCCGATGCTCTACCACTGAGCCAACCAGCCAGGGCCTCCTTTTCCTTCTTAAAGAGCTAGCGTTCCCAGATACCCCCACTGATCAATGTGTTCCTAAGGTTAAGATACAGAATTCGTTTCCAGAAGGCCACTAATTAACATAATATGGAACTCAGGGAAGAAAAGTCCCATATTAGATATGATAAACCTGACTGGCCAAAAAAAAAAGAAAGAGATAGAATAATTTATGTTTGGAAATAGACCTTGGGACAAATATTTTTTCCAAAATACAGAACTAGAGCTATTAATAGATAAAGCCAGGACTGAACTTACTATGGCATCTTTAACGATCTGTTTGGCCACTTGCTCTGGTGTGCAAATAGACGAGGTCTCTGATATCAGCCGGGTTTCCAAAGGCTGCAGTGGAGAAACAGACATGTCAGCACCATGCAATTAAAGAAATCGGTAATTCTTACAGCATTTCCCACTCCCCCCCATACACTCTGGTTTATAAATAATTCCAGTTTTATACCTTTGAGTAGATTCTTATTTTTTTTGGAAGTAGGTCCATCTGGATTCTAAATCAGTGTCTACCTGGTCACCATGTAAAACTCAGCCCTGTAGCTGACCCCAGACAAGGAGGCACTGGCCACAGGACTCTGGGTCTCAGCTCCAGTGGGGACCATCAGAGCTTGAATAAGAATAGTCACTGTTACATGACCAGAAACATCCTTTCTTGCTGGCCCAACACCTGACATACGGTGTTTACGCAGAGCCCAGCCTGGGCGCCCTGGGCTGTGTGCTATGCCGCCTGCATCTCTGGGCCTCCTGGTCTCCCAGGCCAGCGGAGGGCCGATACCTGACAGCCAGGCAGAGTGCAGGTCCGAGGCAGGCAGAGCCGCGGCTCTGTTCTGTGCTGCAGCTGTTTCTTAAAGGACCTGCGGAGGAGGTGACCAGGAGACGGGAAGAGCTAATACTGAGTGGTCCCTCCCATGGCTGTATGCTCGTTACTGGGTTGGGGCACCAGAACCCAAAATCTGAGCCTTTGTTGAAGGTCCATCTCAGTTATCACCAAGGTGAAAAAGCCTTGCGTGAATTCTTAACAGGCAGTAATTTCTCTTCTCATCTTTGAACATTTCTACTTTAATATTTATGATAACTACTTAGGTGTTTACAATTTACCTCCTAAGTTCTTTGTGAACAGGGTCTTCTTTTTTCCCCCTTTTCTTTCTTCTTCTTCTTTTTTTTTTAATAATCATTGTGGCAACATGCTCACAAATGCTCAAAAATTCTTTAAAAGGGGATTTCAGAAGGGTCAAAACTGAAGCCTTCACCTGCATGAAACTGTAAATTGTATTTACCACGAAGGCTTAAAAGCATTAAAATTAAAACCAGAAATATCTTCTTAAATAGAGAAGCACTTCAGAAACGTCCAGTTTTTCTCGATAAGCCTGAATAGAGAGGAAGGAGCCAACATCCACTCTCTCAGACCGCCAGGCTGGGGTAACCACAAGTGACCAGTTGCTCATTAGATTTAAAATCACTATGGCGCCCCCTAAAGGGCTCACAGACCAACGTAGGATCTGATGTGCCCCAAGAAGTAGGAAAAAAACCCCAACGTTAACATCAAAATAAAATCTTCCCAGGGATATCTCCACCCTTCGTCAGCACTGGCATCAAGCTAAAGGATGGCTTACCAAACGCTGCAAATCTGCTTAGCAGATTCCCCGCTTATTCTGGGACAGACATTGGGCTCACATTTACTTCTCTGAAATAGTAGTAATTTTACAAAGAGAGAACCAAAGAGAAATGAATAGGAAAAAAGGCTTCTATTGAATAAACCATGAACATCTTTTTTGCAACTACACTGTCTACAGAGCATCGGTGCCCATTTTCGAGCTGTGAAGAGTCACATTAAGAATTATAAGACTCCTTTGCTCAGAGCGTGACTACTGCACACGCAGGCACAGAGGGGCTCCTCTGAACAAAATGTGAGGCTTGCCTTCAGCTCAGGACCACCGCCAGCAGTCGCGGTCTCTAACAGAAATGTCCAGTGGTGGGAAGCCCTGGTAAAAAGCAAAGCCAGAGGACTGTGAATGCCCGGGGTAGGGATGCTCCCAGAGATACAGGGGGTCAATGACCTCTGAACAAAAATGGGAAGAAACAAAGGAGTAAGCCACTCAAACATCCAGAGGGGACAGCAAAGCGAAACTCACAGGTGACGACAGGCCTGAACATCAGAGGAGGAGGAAATGCCGTGGGCAGGGATGTGGCCAAGGTCCAGACACTGTGGGACCTCATTAGCCACAAGACCGCAGGAGCCGCTAGAGCCACATTCCCCAGTACGGAGCCACCACCAACGTGTGCGCAATATTTCACTTTAACTGTGAATCAGTTATCATGAAGTAAAATTAAAAACCCATTTTCTCAATCCCACTCGCCACAGTTTGGGTACTCAAGAGCCACAATGTGACTACCATAGTAGAGAGACCGTGAAAGACACATTTCCATCATTCCAGAACATTCTATCAGACTGTGCTGACCAAGAGGTGTTTGGTCTATTGGATTTCCTTTTTTTGCCACAATAGGGGTTTTTGTTTTGTTTGTTTTTGTTTTTAGGTGAGAAGAGGGGAGATAGTGAGGCAGACTCCCACATCCCACATGCACCCTGGCTGGGATCCACCCAGCAAACCCGTCTAGGGCCAATGCTTGAGTACTGAGCTATTTTTAGCACCTGAGGCTGATGTACTCGGATCCAAGTTATCCTCAGTGCCTGAGGCAAGGCTCGAACCAATCCATCCACTGGCTGCGGGAGGGGAAGAGGGAGAGAAAGGGAGAAGGTGGGGGGAGAAGCAGATGGTCGCTTCTCCTGTGTGCCCTGACCAGGAATTGAACCTGAGATATCCACACACCAAGTTGATGCTCTATCCATTGAGCACCGGCCAGGGCCACAATAGGATTTTAAACAGGGGAGTGACAAGACCTGACTTCAGCTTTAAAAGGATGACAAGCAACTCTAAGAACAGACCCCAAATGAGAGGAGGGGAAGCAGGCAGACCAGTTTTGAAGGCTAGTAAAGTTGTTTGGGCAAAAATATCAGCGGTTGTCACTGCTGGAATGATAGTGACATGTGCAGTTAAAAAAAAATGAATTACCACAAGGGAGGATCAAGCTGGCTCCTCCGTTCCCCCGTTCCCAGGTAATGAGATGAAAATAATGAGGGCAACGGGAGGGAATCAAAGGCTCCATTTCGGAAACATGAAGTCGGAGGTGCCCATTAGACCTCCCAGGGAGACAGCAGAACAGCAACCAGGCCATTACATTCCGGGGAGAGAAGATGCTTTCTGGACACTATCATCTCTTTAGTTAAAAATACAGGCTGCACCTCTCCGTCATAAAGAAAATACCTGACTCACTCCACAAGGCTTCAAAAGGTCATTAGCCAGACTCTTGGCATTTGAAAATATGGCTGTGTTCTCCAAGGTTTCAAATGAAAGTGTTCCAGAAAGTTCAGAGGCCTCCAGCTCGCACATTAAATGGAAAGGAACTCAATTTTCTGACTGATGGAAAGGCCCGCGGGCTGGAGGGTGGAGAGAGAAACATCAGGAAAGAGGCTTCTGGTGTCAACACGGGCACAGAGGAGAATTTACCTTTGTTTTGTTTTCTTCTGCAAACCCAGGTGTGTCTGTGTCGGGCGGGTAGGCAACGGTGACATAGACGTTGTATGGCTTCACCTGTGTTTCAGAAACAAAGTTACCCCTTCAGGAGTCAAGACACTGCTCCGCGTCCACCTCACCGGCCCGCACTGGGTGCCAGGCATTCACAGGGAGTAAACACTGCCCAGGTTCCCTCCAAAGCGGCCAGGACCCGCAGGAGATCCTGTTGGAGCAGAACCACCACTGCTGAGGTGGGAAATGCCTTTCGTGAAGATCACTTAGAGATAAAGACAGAACACCCTAATGTCTGCTCCAGAAGACAGCTGGTCCCAAGGGATGGCCACTCACCCCCTTCTAGTTTCTTCCCTTCTGCTGCTGCGAGTGAGAGAAATGACAAAGGGACAATGCTGAAAGGAGTCCCCTTCGTCTCCCCGCCCTCCGCACGCCCCTCCGGCTCTGGGCTCAAGGCTATGGCCCAGGTCTGCTGCCTTGCGTCTGCCATCAGACTGCAAGTCTGTGTTCCTCTCACTGCTTCTGGAGATCCTGGGAAGCTGGTTTCATCTACAAAATATTTTGGGGTCACTCCTTAGCCTTGCCTTGTGTCCTTCTCATGACACCAAACCAGGGATGGCATGCCCCCAAGAAGTTACTTGTTCAGGGGTCCTCTGTGCAGCCAGCCCTGCCTGTGAGGGGCTCAGGAGGCACTGCCCCCATCTCAAAACTGGCCAGTAAGAATCTTCCCAAAGGTGGAACCCCATGGACAGCCCATCCCTCATGTATGTACAGAAACGCCTTCCAGCTTCTCTTCACAGCCCCTCCCCTATGTGAACTCCACCTCGCCTCTGGGTGGTATGCAAAGAGACGTCCTCGGGTGGTGTGCAAAAAGATGTCCTCGGGTGGTGTGCAAAGAGACATCCTCGGGTGGTGTGCAAAAAGATGTCCTCGGGTGGTGTGCAAAGAGACATCCTCAGGTGGTGTGCAAAGAGACATCCTCAGGCTTGTTTACCTCACACTTAAAGCCAGGCCTCCACACTTAAACTTCCCTGCTCATAAACAGCCTGGCCAATTCCAGAAGATTCCCTGCTGGTGGGGCAGGATACACCCTTTCCCAGGCCCTGCTCTACCCTGACTGTTCAGGACTCTATGGGCCACAGTTCATACCATCAAAGTCTCTGCCATGGCTTTTGTTTGCCATTGGCTCACTATTTGGTCTCCATGAGAGGGACGTGGACAGACAGCTGGTAGGAATGTCAGCCACTGCGCTCTCAAGGAGGCTGACAAGGCACAACAGGACTGCCTAACGCCCTCCCCCCCAGACCGTCCCAGGGTCCCTGCTCCTGTATTGCCCTCTTCTCCCTGGGTCCCCCGTGGGGACGATGCTGAAGCCTGTGGGAGGAGCTCTAGGGGCCCGAGGAACCTGCAGACAGAAGGTCCCAGCGGCCAGCCGGGGAAGAGCAACAGGAAAGGTGCCGTCTGTCGGTTGGGCTCCCCCCCCTCCCCCCCCCTCCCCGACCAGGGCGTGAGAGCTCATGCACTCTGCTGTACGGAAGGGCGTGTCGCTTCAGGGCCCGGCTGTGCTCGTAAATCGCGCTGGATCCCAGCCAGGCAGCGAGGGCAGAGAGCAAGCAAGTTCCCTGCTACTTGTTTCCGAGACAGTGACTTTACAAACTGTCTCCCCTGGCCTTACCCTCCGCTGCGCACAGACCAAGAGACTCACGTGTGGGACAGGAAACTGAAAGTAACGAGTAAACAAGACAAGCAAACAAAAGCTCATAGACACAGACAACAGGATGGTGGTGACCAGAAGGAAAAGGGGCATGAGACAATGAACGGTAAAGGCGGCCAAGTATATGGCGACAAATGATAAGCTGATTCTGGGTGTGGGCACACGATGCAAAATACATATCATGTATCATATGAAACCTATATAATTTCATTAACCAATGTCACTCCGATAAATCTAATAAAAAAGATTTGTTAAAAAGCCAACAGGGGACTTCTCAGAATTGGACCTTCTGAAGCCTGATGTGGACCTCTCAGACAGTCACCTCTGCGCTGCTTCCCCCACCAGTGAGGGTGTGGGCACATCAGGCAGTGTTTCTCAAACCCACGGTTCTGGCTGAGCCTCCACATAATTACAACAGGGTTTCAGAACTGCTTTCTCCCTGGGTGGGCAGAGACAGCCAGGGCTGGGAGACACCAGTCCCAGCCTTCTCCGCTGAAATGTCCTCTCGGTAATCACCAAGCCAGAGGACACTCTCCCCTCGGGCTGGATACCTCCGCCAGCTAGTTAGCTAACTGTTTCATGTATTCATCCAACAAACGCTTACTGAGTTACGACTCTGTGTTGGCTTGTTCTAAGAATGAGGCACACGGGATGTGAAGGTAACTCTAAGACAGAGTCCCTGCTCTCACGGAGCGTACAGTCTCCTGAAATTCTTGGTCCAGTAATTTGCTAAAATCCAAATACTACGTTAAACTAATAGCTATCCTTTCCTTTAATTGGCTAATCCCACCACCCCAGCAGGAAAGGAAAGGTTAGTCTGGCTTCGCCTGTTCTTGCTAAGACAATGCTGACTCCGGAAATCACACCTTCTCCTAAGAATGGACAAGGCAGGACGTCACTAACTGATTCCCCGCTCACCCAGCCGCTGTCTGCTTCTCCTGGCCCCCCCCCCCCCGCCCCTCTGCCGCACTCCCTCAATATCTATCACTTCTGCCCTAGTGCCCGGACTCGGTCTCAACAGAAAGACAACCGCCTGCTCAGGAACTGATTGGTTATCAGAACAGTCCCACCTACAACGTGTTACTCCTAATGCCACCCAAGCAAAGACGTGGGGGCTGGAAAGAAGGTGGGAGCTGGTGGCAAAGCGCAGACGTGAACTTGGGCCTCCCTTCAGGCCATGTGGGGACAGGTGGAGTCCGAGGGGGCGAGCAGCATATCGGGAAAGAGAAGGAAAGAAGGACCCCTCGTTTTCTTTTCTTTGGTCTCTGTTCCCCCCCATAAAAAAATTAACTTTCAAAATCTTTAAATGATGTATTTATTTACCCAAAAGACTGACTTTTTAAAAAGAAAAACAACTGCAACCAAGCATTCTTTTCAGAATTACTTATCGTTTATAAAACTTTTTTAGGGTCTGACTTTAGTTTTGGGGCGGGGGGGGGGACAGGAAGACTTAAGAGTTGAACCAAAAAGGATTCTCTCAAGTACTTAATGTTTGAGCAGTTCTTTAAAAGTGTGTCTCACCACCACCTTGGCCAAAGAGACTCCATTACCCAGGTTTCAAAAACACAACATCGGAAGTTTGTATAGAAATATTTGTCCTGCCTGACCAGGCAGTGGCGCAGTGGATAGAGTGTCAGACTGGGATGCGGAGGACCTGGGTTCAAGACCCCGAGGTCTCCAGCTTGAGCGCGGGTTCATCAGGTTTGAGCAAGGCTCACCAGCTTGAGCCCAAGGTTGCTGGCTCAAGCAAGGGGTCACTCGGTCTGCTGTAGCCCCCACCCCCCGGTCAAGGCACATATGAGAAATCAATCAATGGACAACTAAGGAACCACAACAAAGAATTGATGTTTCTCATCTCTTTCCCTTCCTGTCTATCTGTCCCTATCTGTCCCTCTCTCTGACTCTCTCTGTCTCTGCCACAAAAAAAATAAAAAATTTTTAAAAATTAAAAAAAAATAAAAAAAAAAAGAAATATTTGTCCTGATGCAAATTCCACAATGAACAAACTAGATCTGAATTACTGAATTCACTTCCCCCCAAACCTACTCTTCATGGTACAGGTACTTTATTTTATTTCTTGTTTACAAGAGGACGTTGTAATGGAGTCGGGACATGGACAGAAGTCGGGCTGACTGGCAGGTCTAAGCTGGCGACTTGCAGCGTGTGAACCCCGCTGGTCACAAAGAGGCCGCAGGGGCTCTGCATTCGCTGCTTGCATTCTGGTCCATCTTCTTTACTAACATCTCCGTTCTACCTCGGGAAGCCAGGCCACACTCATTGTACTCCGTGCCCTAAATGAGGGAATCCTCAGGTGAGCTCTCCGAGACAAGACGTGGGGACGGAAAGCCCTAACAAGTGCATTTTGTCATTTCCAAAACACCCCTTCCTCTATTCGGCTTCTAAGACTAAAGCCAAAGGCAGAGGCAACCAGCCAGACAAATCGGGCCACTTCTGACCTGATTTACAGACACATCTGCCGCTGCAGGAGCCTGAAAGTGTGGGCTGTGTTACTATTTCGGTCGCCAAGTCACCATGTGGCTATGAGCAACTCAATGAACTTCTTGAGAAAACTCAGTCTTCTGATCTATAAGGGTAACCTCATCTGCCTCACATATTTCACAGAACTGTAAACATAAATAAAACGGTTATTCACAAAGGAAAACTTTCTTTTTCTTTTTTTTTTTTTGTATTTTTCTGAAGCTAGAAATCGGGAGAGACAGTCAGACAGACTCCCGTATGCATCCGACCGGGATCCACCCGGAATGCCCACCAGGGGGCGACGCTCTGCCCACCAGGGGGCGATGCTCTACCCCTCCGGGGTGTCGCTCTGCTGCAACCAGAGCCACTCTAGCGCCTGGGGCAGAGGCCAAGGGGCCATCCCCAGCACCCGGGCCATCTTTGCTCCAATGGAGCCTCGCTGCGGGAGGGGAAGAGAGGGGGAGGGGTGGAGAAGCAAATGGGCGCTTCTCCTGTGTGCCCTGGCCGGGAATTGAACCCGGGACTTCCACACACCAGGCCGACGCTCTACCACTGAGCCAACCGGCCAGGGCCGGAAAACTTTCAAAGTAAAAAGTGCAAAAGAAATACCAGTATTCTTGTTTGCAATTTTACAGTTGCCTGTGTCCTCTTGGCTAATCATATAACAACATATTATTGATTCAGAGTATTAAACAAGTTGATGAAAATGGCACTTGGGGCTGGTTCTTTTCAGAGGACAATGGTATGGTCTATCAATCACTAACTGGCACCTCAGGATTCTGTCCCTGACCAGACAACTCATCCAGGGCAATGCTTGTCCAATACCTAAGCAGTATGGCCTCTGTCACATTCCGTGGAGAGCTCTTCTAGGGTTTTCTAATTTCTTTTTTTTTTTCATTTTTCTGAAGCTGGAAACAGGGAGAGACAGTCAGACAGACTCCCGCATGCGCCCGACCGGGATCCACCCGGCACGCCCACCAGGGAGCGATGCTCTGCCCATCCTGGGCGTCGCCATATTGTGACCAGAGCCACTCTAGCGCCTGAGGCAGAGGCCACAGAGCCATGCCCAGCGCCCGGGCCATCTTTGCTCCAATGTAGCCTTGGCTGCGGGAGGGGAAGAGAGAGACAGAGAGGAAAGCGCGGCGGAGGGGTGGAGAAGCAAACGGGCGCTTCTCCTATGTGCCCTGGCCGGGAATCGAACCCGGGTCCTCCGCACGCTAGGTCGACGCTCTACCGCTGAGCCAACCGGCCAGGGCTTCTAGGGTTTTCTAAGTCAGGGTCAGCAAGCTATGGTCTGAGGGCCAAATCTGACACTCCACCTGTTCTTATAAATAAAGTTTTATTAAAACACAGCCATATGCATTCATTTATGTCCTGCCCAGGCTGCTTTCCTGCTATCACAGGAGACTGGAGGAGTTAGGCCAGATACCAACCAGTCCCTAAAGGCCAAAAAAAAAGATTTTTCCAACCCTTGAACTAAGTCATTAAATGAGATTTATAAAATCAGGTCGTAACTATTATATAAGAGGGTTGGCCACAATGAATTCTCTTCTGGGTTTCTAACATCATGATCTGGTGTTATATTTCTGCACATACTGCGATAGGAAAACTCTACCTTACCTTTTCTGTATGTGACGTTGCATAAATATGTGTGATGCTCTCTAAGCATCCCCATGTGACAATAATGCAGAGGTCTACTTCAGACAGCTTAGGGGTGAGGCGGTCACACCAGGAAAAGCACTTACTTGGACACTAATCCTAACCTCACCCTTCTTCCACCAAATGTTCTATCAACTGTAAAAATAAAAAGCAACCATTTTTTATCAATACTCCTTTATGAAATTAAAATATTAGGATTAGGAGAGCCAAACGATTTTGTTTTAGCCCAACTTTCTCATTTTACAGATAAGCAAACTGAGACCAACTTTGACGATGTCTCTAAAAGCAGAGAGCTAAGACAGCTTCAGGTCTCCCCTCGAACACATGAACACATACTAATTGTATCATTCAGTCAGAAAGGACAGAGCTTTCTGCTAAAGGAACATCTCTAGAGAATAAAACATCTGGTTAGCCCTATTACTCACACTCACCCAGTATTAGACCAATAATGCAATGAAGACGTTAGTTGTACTCTGTGTATTAAAATTTAGCAAGCAAAATCCTTACAACCATTTTGCTTGTCACAACAATCAACATTTTATGCAGCAAAAAAAAAAGTTAGCCTTTTAATTGCAACGTTCAGGCGCTGCGCCAGCTCTCATTCCCTAAGGTCAGATCGACACATCTGTAACCCAGTGTAGTAGCACATGTCAAGAAGCTACAAGCCATAGGGGACCACTGGCCGAGCTGAGAGGAAACTACGAACCCGGTGACAGCGTTTACCTCCATCTGCAGGGCTTCGGCCAAGCCCCTGACGGCGAACTTGGACGAAGAGTAGGCTGTGTAACCGTAGAGTCCCGCCTGTCCCGCCTGGGAAGAGAGAAAGACGATCCTGCCCACCCGGCGCTCCTTCATGGTGGCGATGACGGCTCGGCTGGGGTACACGCTGCCCAGGTAGTTCACGCTCATCAGCTTCTGCAGGGGGACCAAGGGGCCATGAGGAAGGAGGAAGGTCAAGGCCACCAGGCGGCCCGCCCCTGCCCCAGGGGAGTTCAGTCTGCTGTCCGGATGGCAGCTCCACAGAGGAGCCCGCTGACCGGGAACTCGGTGGATCTGCTGAATGAGCGAATGATAAAATGCCCCTGTCGTGAAGTCTGTTTCAACCTGGCCTTGCGTTCTCAGTGACCACAGTTTTAACAGGTCAAAGCTCGTTTTCTCCTGGAGGGTAATACTCTCTGTGCTCCTGACTCAGATGTGTTACAGTGAACGGACACAAACACAGTCAGCCAGGCCGAAAGGCGCCAGGGCAGAGTCCACAGGACACCAGGTGCGGTTTCCGGGCGTCCGCTGCCCGCAGTCCACACGGCGTGCTTACCCCCCTCCCCGGCAAGGAATTCGGACGTGAGAAGTACTGTGCACAGGCACTCCGTGTGTCTGACATGAGAAGTACTGTGCACAGGCACTTCGTGTGCATGTGAACTTCAACAAAATTAAAACTAAAAACAAGGGGCCAAACAAAAGTAACAGAGAGAGAATTTCTTTTGAATAAAAATGAACACTTAGCTTCAGAAAATGCATTGAAGGGGACAGTGTGAGTTCTAACAGGGCTCACCAAGGACAGGCCCACTCCTGGACCTGACAGGACAAGGCACATGTGACCGAGCCCGAGGGGAGAGATCAGAGGGCCCTGGAAGGTGACAGTCCCCTGCTGCCTCCACGCAGGGCAGGGGAGGAAGAATCTTCCCACAGAGGGACTCTGGACAGAGAGGGCCTCCTGGTGTGAGGCCTGGGGCTGGAATAAAGATTCCCAGGCACGGGGTTCTTGGGGTTAACAGGCCTTCCTTTTCAGAAGGCTAGATCGCACCAGGGTGGAGCTACTTCCAACATCCCCCTATCTGCCGCTTGAGTCCATTATCTGACCTGTCTCCCTCCTGCCCCCCCACCCTCTATGGTCATCCAACACTCTACCTCCATCCATTTCCTAACATCGCCATTTCTTCCCTTAGTGATCCCAAAAGCTCCTTAAAATCTCCCAGACCCAGAGAGAGACCCTTTCAGAACTGAAATGCAGAAGACGCCTCTGCCTCGCCTAGCGTAAGACTCCTGAGAGGCTTAGATGAAAATCCACACTGCTCAGGGTGGCCCTCAAGGCCCCTGCAGACCTGGGCCCTGCCACTCAGCCCGCACAGGCCTGATCCTCGTTCATTCCTGGGGTTCTCTAAGCCCCTCCCACCTCGGGGCCCTGGCAGCAACTGGCTCTTCCTCCTGAGGTCTCTTCCCTGGTCCCTTTGTCCCCACTCTCCAGGTCTCAGACTGCCCCCGCCCCAGGCTGGGTCTTCGTCCACACCACCTAATGGAGTCCCTTTCCCTTACCATTTCCCACCGCACGCACCACAGGCTGAAGTCACACTGTGCTCTGCCTGCTCTTGAGGGGCCTGCCCCAGCCCCCCAGAGACTAGACTTTCCTTCCTTCCTCACTCCACATCCCCAGGACTCAGCACCAGGCCAGACACCCGAATGGCCTTCTCCAGTATCTGTGGTCGGATGAGTCCCAGGGAAGGAACAGCGCCTTGACTCAGCAGCCGCTGCCACGGGCTGAGGGCCGTGCGTGCGCTACGGTGCTGGATCCTCACAGCCTTGGGAGCTGTCTGTCCAGTCTACAGAGAGGGGGCCGGGGCTGGGACAGAGCGAGAAGGGGCTGCCTGGGGCTACACGGCCAGCAAACGGGCAGACCGGACACCAGCAGACCTCAGAGCTAAACCTGCTTTGGCTGGATGCCCAAGTCCACTTTTTCCCTGCTGCACCTGCCGGGATGGAGAGCAACGAAGAGTTACGTTATGTAAGTGGCTGCGGGGGGGGGGGGGGGGGTGCTAGGGGCATGGGAAAGGGTGACTGGTTTGCTTTGGTTTTTTCAAACAAAAGAGAGAGATGAAGCGAGGAAGAAAGGAAAGAAAGAAATGCAGGAAGGAAGGGAGGGAGGGAGGAAGGGGAAAGGAAAGGAGGGAGGGAGGGAGGGAGGAAGGGAGGAAGGGGAAAGGAAAGGAAAGGAGGGAGGGAGGGAGGGAGGGAGGGGAAAGGAAAGGAGGGACGGAGGGAGGGAGGGAGGGGAAAGGAAAGGAGGGAGGGAGGGAGGGGAAAGGAGGGAGGGAGGGAGGGAGGGGAAAGGAAAGGAGGGAGGGAGGGAGGGGAAAGGAGGGAGGGAGGGAGGGGAAAGGAGGGAGGGAGGGAGGGAGGGGAAAGGAAAGGAGGGAGGGAGGGAGGGGAAAGGAGGGAGGGAGGGAGGGGAAAGGAGGGAGGGAGGGAGGGGAAAGGAAAGGAGGGAGGGAGGGAGGGAGGGAGGGGAAAAAACAGTGTAAATGGGAGACTGAAGGTTGAGAGTAAAGTGAGTTTTTAAGAAAGATTAGAATTATGTAATTTTTAATGTTTCACGAGCTTCACGTTATTGTTATTGTCCTTTTCCCTTCCTCTCACCTGCTCCACACTGTCCCCTTGTCACTGACACCCACACACAGGCATCCCCTGGTGTGCCAGGCACTTAGTTTCTTCTATTCTTGTTCACAGTTACCCCGCAGCACACTCACTCAGTTATCTTCCTACGTCCATCAGCCACACAGACACACAGACACACACACACACACACACACACACATACACACACACCCCGGCCTGACTCCTCTGTCCCCCAGCAGACACACCCTGACTCCCAAGGTCTTTGGCTTTACAACGGTGCATTCATTGATGACCACCCTGCAACTAACAACACCTTGGTCTTCTCTACGCTCTGGACTCTGTGTAGGAGAGTCCACTGATTGTCCCTCCACACCGTCTTTCACACACACATGCACACTCACACACTCACATACGTGCATACCACCTACCCCTTTTGCACTGACCATCTCAGGAGTCCCTCCCTCATTTCCTGCCGAGATCACTACTTTCCGCAGCTGCTGAAATAATCTTCAGAACCCCCTTTGATTACACACAGATACAGGTGTATGGGTCAGCTACCTTCACGCCTGGCTGATGAAGGAGCCCGAGGACTCTCGGGCCCCAGGTAAGGCAGTGTTCTGCTTATATTACCTCTGGACTCTCCTAACTTGACCTCAACCCCCAGAGTTCATGGCACTTTTGCACCGACCACCAGAAGCACGACATCTGAACAACTGCTCCAACAGTCTCCTTTTCTAAAGGGGACGCAATGTCACTTGGCAGAGGAAAGCACTCCAGACCCATTACGTACTATGGCGAAAGACCAAGAGAACGCTAAGAAAAAGATGGCTGATACAATGACAATAAAGAAACCATTCTGCATATAAAGATTTCAGGTCTGACGCCTATTTCCTGAGGGCTGAAATACACAACTGAGGGAGGTTCCATGGCCAACTGGTCTGAACATAGAATCACGACAATGACACATTAGCTTTTCATTCTGACTGGAGCACTCCTGCAGGGTCTGCTCCTCAGCTTCTTCGTGTCCACATGTTAAAGTGACTGACAGCTTGACACGAAAATCCTGCCCGTCTCGGCTTACACAGAGCTCTCTTAAAGAGATCGCCTCACTGACCTGTCACTGTCAGCTATGTCAGGTCAGAGGGTCCGTTCCCATTTCACAGCTGGGGAAACAGAGCTCGAGGGACTCGTCTAAACCCTTGAGGCTGGATGGTCACAGCCCTTGCTCCTACCTAAAGCTTCTGTGACATCTGGACACACTTCCTCTCTGCATCTGGAAAGCCGTCACCCAAGGCCTTGTTCTACTTCCGTGCATGGGCTACCCCCATGAGCAAAGAACAGATTTTTACTCACTTCAAAGGTACTGACTTCAAGATCTTCAAATTTCCCTGCAAGTGACATCCCTGCACAGTTTACAAGCATGTCCACTGGGCCCAGCTTCTCCTGTGCCTGGAAAGACATATCAGAGCAGGCATTAAGGATGAGGATTCACTTAGTAGCAAACCAATGCCAATAAATATAATCTGTAAAACTTCTAAACCTGAGGAAGATTAACTCATTTCAAACCATACAGCAAAATGGGAAGACCCAAATAAAAGGCAACATGAATTAGTTCTAGTTAGCTCAACCTCTTACTTGTTTAATGACATTCTCTACTTGGCTGTAGTCTTGGGATACGTCGACGGATATACAAAGCACCACCTGTGAGAAAGAGAAGATAATGATCAAAGCGGTGCAGACACCTGAAACTATTTTTTTATTTATTCATTTTAGAGAGGAGAGGGAGAGACAGAGAGAGAGAGAGAGAGAGAGAGGAGAGACAGAGAGAGAGAAGGGGGGAGGAGCTGGAAGCATCAACTCCCATATGTGCCTTGACCAGGCAAGCCCAGGGTTTCGAACCGGCGACCTCAGCATTTCCAGGTCAACGCTTTATCCACTGTGCCACCACAGGTCAGGCACCTGAAACTATTTTTAGAAGCATTTCTTTTTAAAAAAGGCATTTATTTCCATTTCCAAAGATAAGGAGTCCAATCTTGGATGTACCAACTGCATTGTTTGGAATCTGTTGACAATGCAAATAGCAAGGTTAATTTACATGTCAGTTTTTGAAAAACACTATTTCGAGCAAATTCAAAAGAAGTGTTGGTCACAAGGTACAAAATTCCAGGTACAAGATGAGTAAGTCCTGGGGGTCAAAGGCATAGCGTGAAGACTGTCTTTATGACCACCGAATCTACTGTGTACTTGACATTGGCTGAGAAAGTTGATCGCAAGTGTTCTCCCCCTCACACACACACACAAAGAAATAACTATGAGAGGTGATGAATGTGTTAATCAACTTGACTGTGCTAATCAGTTCACAATGTAAATGTATATTAAGTCGTTGCATTGTATACTCTAAATATGTATACTTTTTGTCAATTATACCTCGCTAAGACTGGAGATAGAGAAAAGAAAAAGAAATGTTAAAAATGCTCCTCTTGAAAGGCCACTAATCTGCAGTGACAGAAAGCAAGTAGGGGACCACCTGCAGCCCGGAACGGAGGACTGGACTGCAGGAGGTGGGGCCAATTCGGGAGGCGGGGCCAATTCGGGGGGGGGGGGGGGGGCGGGGTGCCGGGAACATGTAGTATCCGGGTTTCGGTGGTGTTTCCACACGTGTAGACATCTCTAATGAGTTTGGTTTATTGCATATAAATTCCAACTCCAGTTGCTATTGGAAAGAATACATAAATTATATAAAGAATACACAAGTTCTACATCAATGATGTCTCAGGTTGTTGATAATTTAAACTGTTAAAAATACCAATAAACTTAATATACTGCTCACAAAATTTTAGAGCATATTTTGAAATGAATATGAAGTGATAAAATATCCCCTAATTTTTGTAAGCCGTGTAAATAAGGTGGAAGAAGGCTCCCCTTGGAGCAGTATCAGAGCTGTGACCGCCCTGTTGGGACTCCATACCGGCAGGTGGAACAAAGGACAAGCGAACAGAGCCTGGCGGCAGCAGCCACCTCTGGCTGGCCACGGCTGGAGGCTGAGCCACAGGATGGGTGGCCGAGGGTCAACCTGGGCCTGCGGGCACAGAGTGGGGGGTCAGGCACACCTGGTTCCCTCTGAGGGCTGCTCGAGATCCCTGGCTCTGGACTGCCAGCCACTCAACAGGTTCCCTCGACTGGGGGTCAGCGAGCCCAGCGCCAGAGCGACCGGGGGTGCGCAGCCCACAGGGACGCGGGGAGGGCTCAGCCTATGCTTACCTCCGAAGCGTTTAGTCTTTCAAAAGGAAAGGGGGGAGGAAAAAAGGGGGCATTTCATATTTCAGTGCTTACTTTGATAGAAATGGATGAAACAGAAATTAAGAATACTAATAGGGACAATGAGCTTTTTGTTTAATCAGCCTTTTTGTGTGATGTTTTTGAAGCAGAGCTTAGACCCCTGATATAGGAATGTTCTACGTTCCCAGGGTGGCCGCTCAGGGAAGCAGGAAGGTGTCCTTAGTTTCTCACTCTTTCCATAATGTCTCCTGCACTGAGACTGGCCACGATACTGGGGGCAGACAGACGTGCTGGGGGGGCATGTAAGGACGTCAACCACACGCACCCCCGTGTAGTGGGTGTGAGGCAGGGGAGGGAACTCACATGCACTCAGGAAGCCTGGGTTCCAGCCCTTTATCAACCAGCTGACAGCACCTGGAAGGTGGCAGTGACCTCATCTGTACAATACGGGCATCAGACACCAGTGAAGACCAAGGTTTCCCCCACCAGCTCAAAGAAACACAGAGACCCAAGGCCATAGGGTCTCCAAGCTGGAAGTTTCACTCATTGCAAGGAACCCCAGCCAAATGACCTAAATGCCTAAGAAGAAGAAACGCTCCCCTTCGCAAATGTTACCCAGCACGTTCCAGACGTGAGGGGTTGGCCTTGGATTTTATCCTTATGTCATCACACAATGATGTTTTGTTGTTGGGGTTTTTTTTTGTATTTTTCTGAAGCTAGAAACGGGAGAGACAGTCAGACAGACTCCCGCATGCGCCCGACTGGGATCCACCCGGCACGCCCACCAGGGGGCGATGCTCTGCCCACCAGGGGGCGATGCTCTGCCCCTCCGGGGCGTCACTATGTTGCGACCAGAGCCACTCTAGCGCCTGGGGCAGAAGTCAAGGAGCCATCCCCAGCGCCCGGGCCATCTTTGCTCCAATGGAGCCTCACTGCGGGAGGGGAAGAGAAAGACAGAGAGGAAGGAGGGGGGCGGGGTGGAGAAGCAGATGGGCGCTTCTCCTGTGTGCCCTGGCCGGGAATCGAACCCGGGACTTCTGCACGCCAGGCCAACACTCTACCACTGAGCCAACAGGCCAGGGCCACACAATGATGTTTTAAAAAAGGAGTAGGAATCACAAGATTCATTTTTAAACATGCCCTTTTATGTGTTAGATCATTTACTGTAAATCAAACCTATGAAATTTCAAAAAAAATACCCACAAAAAACAGTTAACAAGTTATCAGAAAAAAGATGCCCACAAGGCACTGTTTATACTAAGTGGCTGTGCTGTATCCCACGAAGGTCCAGCTACCCCTTGCCCACCCCAGCCCTCATATCTTCCCTTCCCCTGACATGGGAGTCAAGAATGTCCACACAGCTCTTGACGAGGCGGCGGGAGTACGATGAAGTCCGGAGCTGAGACACCATGAGGGCAGCAGGCGAGACTGGCCCTCAGCCGTGAGCCCCCAACTAACCCCACGGTTTGAGACAGAACTGCCTTCTCTATCAGAAGTGACAGAACAAGGGGGGAAAATGGGTAGGTCTGTTGAGCTGGCCGCTTTCCACACTTGTGGGCTTCAGAGAAGGGAGAATAGGCAGAGGCCACGACACTAGAAGAAAACTCACATGTGTGCACAAAGAGACATGGATGAGGATTTCCACCTGCAGCAATGAATGCAACAGCACAAGAAATGAACACGCCAACAGCCCAGCCACAGGGCACAGCTGAACAAACTCTGGGGCATCCAGCGCGTGCCACAGCAGTTTAAAAAGAAGAGACTGGTTTATTCTTACGGACCTGGAAAGATCTCTAATATGTCCTGGTGGGGAAAAGGAGACCATGAAAATGACAATGAAATACCATCTAAAACCTATTGAAAAAAGCAAAAATTAGAAAGTCGGCCAATACCAAGTGTTGGCAGGGATGCGGGACTACAGAAGCCAGCAACCACACCGGTAGGAGTGTGACCGCTTGGCTGAGGTTGAAGACCCACATACGCTCAATTCCATTTCGAGGCATAGTCCATTCTTGCCCATATGCACAAACAGCCAAACTTCAGTAAGTGCAAGAAGCAAAACTAACAAAGAAATGGAAACAAGCTAAACACCCACCAACAGCAGAACAGATAAACAAAAGGTTGCCTGTGCATACAAGAGAATACTAATGCATTTTTTTCATTTATCATGTGTGTGTATACATGCATGTGTGTCAGAGTCTACATGGGTTTTTTTGTAATAATCTGACATTCTAGACAATTTGTACAATTTCACTTTTTTAAAAAACAATTGTCTAATATGTATGCTGATTAGGAAAATCTTAATATCTTTTGACAAACTATTCCGAGTTGAGGTAACCCTTTCTTCCCTTTGTGTGCCTGTGCTGATTCAGAGAAAGAAGGCACCTGCGGACAGGGATTTTACCTGTTTGTCATTAATAGAGTGCTTTTCAATTTCCTTCTTTGCCTGCAGCAGCCGGTCCTGTAAGCAAGAGAGAACAATCAGTCCCGGTGATTGACTATTTCTCTGCTCGCTTGTTTAACAAAAGAGAAAAAGTAATTATTTGTGTGAGTAGTTATTACATTCTAGAAAACACACGAGACAGCATCTGCATTGTGCAGCGATGGGCCGCGGTCGACGAAAGAAGCTGTCGAGGATGTTAAGTGATGGCTAAGTGACAGCAAATTTTAAAATTCATTGCGTAGGAAGATAACAGAATAGTAAATGAACATCAAAACCCCAATTCAGCCCTGGCCGGTTGGCTCAGTGGTAGAGCGTCGGCCTGGCGTGCGGAAGTCCCGGGTTCGATTCCCGGCCAGGGCACACAGGAGAAGCACCCATCTGCTTCTCCACCCCTCCCCCTCTCCTTCCTCTCTGTCTTTTTCTTCCCCTCCTACAGCGAGTCTCCATTGGAGCAAAGTTGGACCGGGCGCTGGGTATGGCTCCATGGCCTCTGCCTCAGGTGCTAGAGTGGCTCTGGTCACAACAGAGCGACGCCCCAGATGGGCAGAGCATCGCCCCCTGGTGGGCATGCTGGGTTGATCCTGGTCGGGCGCATGCGGGAGTCTGTCTGACTGCCTCCCCGTTTCCAGCTTCGGAAAAATACAAAACAAACAAACAAACAAAAAAACCCACCAATTCATGGTATTAATTGCTGATGGTCACCCTGTCGGTTCTCATCAATGCTCTGATGTGACACGATTCAGTTGATATTAAACAAGAACAACCCAATGGCTATGCCATCAGGGTCCAGGTGATGCCACATCAAGAGACTGCCCAGTATTTTCCTCCTCTGCTTTAACAGAAAATGCAGTTAAGATCACTCTGTAGGTAGACTGGGTGAATCTACCCTTGGCTGCTCTTAAAAGGACACCTAAGCAAAGCTCCCCATGTGACTGAGTCATTCTCCCACGGTCTCAACTTTGCTTGTTTCTCTCGTTTTCAGGAAAACAGTGGCCACGGTGTCTTCACTTGCTGTGAAAGGTATAACGGAAACATGGCGTGATGGTGGAAAAAGCACGAGACGGAAGGTGACCCTTCGGAAGACCCAGGTTCCCTCAACAGTAACATGCCTAGAATAAAATCACACTGCACCGGTGATAAAGGGACACACAACTTGACTTTGCCGACATCGTAATAAAAAACTGCACTGGGAAATAAAGAGCTTCTCCACACCAGAAGGCGCATCTGCGCGTCCACCTCCACCACGCGAGGACCACACGATGAACTTCTGCTTCTGAGCACCTGCCACGTGCCCCCCCCCACCTCCTTTCTTATTTGCCGCATGTCAAATCCAGGCATTGTTTAAACCCCACAAGATGCCCCTTTGGTAAAGATGTCTTTACATTCCCACAAGGTGGCTCACTGCCAAAGCAAATGTATTGTTAGAGAAGTCAGGGTATAAATAACTGTTAGCTAATTCTGCTTTTTCTGATTTTAAAAATAAATTATGGACGTCCAAGCCTAATTCTGTGTCATTATTTGAATGTTTCCCCCAGAGACCCCCCCATGGCCGGACATTCCCACTGGGCCTTGCTCATCTGAGCACCCCCTATTTGAGTTGTCACCATACTCCTGCCTTCCTTCTGCGCTGGGACATCCAAGACCCCAAGCACCGATGCCACGCTGCCGTTCCCATTCCCTCCATCATCCCCCATCCCCTCTATGGGCCAGCTATGACAGCAGTGAACAAGACAACCCTGATCACTCCCCTGACTGCAAGGAGCAAGGGGACTCCATGAACGCTCATGTGAATCCAATGTTCCTGCT
Source organism: Saccopteryx leptura (assembly GCF_036850995.1). Taxonomy (NCBI): domain Eukaryota; kingdom Metazoa; phylum Chordata; class Mammalia; order Chiroptera; family Emballonuridae; genus Saccopteryx; species Saccopteryx leptura. The sequence continues at coordinate 10,027,131 of NC_089513.1, read as the reverse complement.
TCACAGGGCGACAGAACCAAGTTTAGCAAGAACAAGACCTTGAATAAAAAGAATAACAGATCTTGTGTCAGCTGGACACAGAAAAACCTAAGTTTGGCGAAACTGCGGGGGAGGAGCGAGACTCCCCTGTGGGAACTTGAGTCTAGATGCGTATCACGTCCTAAGCAAACCAGAAACGCTGGTGCATCCTTCGGGATGCAGGTGTCAGCGCCATCGCCTCTGCCGGCACTCCAGTGGGTGGAGGGCCCCCCGGGGTTTCCTACGGCCAGGTGTGCCATCTAACTTCCTCTTGGCCTCTCCCATCTCAAGATCAGCAGCATGGATGGTGTTGCCTAAGAGTTGCTGGCGCTAAATAAACATGCATAGAGCTTATCTGACTGCAACCAAGAAATAGCCCTGACTAAGAGAAATAACCAGCAATTGAGGAATCGCATCTCAAACCAGAGATTTCCAGCGCAAGTGTCAACACCGGGACGTTTGTACAGCCTCTCTGACTGATATGGTCCAGTTGGGTGAGTTAGGAGTCAAGTACCTGAGAAGACTTACCTCATTTCGCGCGACCAGGGTTATAAACGCTCCTTGCTTGTAGCACTCAATAGCGATGCACTTTCCGATGCCGCTGGAGCCTCCCGTGACCTAGGGGTAACAGTAACAAGTCTTCTTAGCACTTGGCATTTCCCATCCGGGAAGAGTTTATTTCAAAGAAGTAGGATAGAGCCCTGGCCGGGTAGCTCAGTTGGTTAGAGGGTCGTCCCGATACACCAAGGTTGTGGGTTCATTCCCATCTCAGCTCAAACATCACCTCCTCAGGAAAGCTTTCCCTGACTGCCCAGCACTCCTCCTCCCACGTTTCCACACTACGACCTTGTTTCCCCTTAGTTTATGGCGCTCACAGAATCTGAGCCTTGCATTGACTTGCGTGATTAATTAACTCACAACCGTCTCTCACTTGCGTGATTATTTAACTCACAACCATCTCTCCCTCTCACCGCCCTGTAAACTCCATTAAAAAACCAACTCTATTTTTGCTTCCCACTATATCCCTAGCACTTAGCCTGGCATATAGGAAGAACTCAATAGGTACTTATCATAATAAGCCAAATGCAGTTTATTCTTTGTAGTCATTTTCCCTATGCAGATTTGATCACATGGGCCAGGGGAGTGGGCTAAGGAGGCTCCGGGCTGTCTGTCAGGGGAAGGTGAAGGGAAGTGTCAGCATGCATCTGTCCTAACAGGGTACTATATCCTTATTAAAAAATAATTATGTCGTGATATCTTCTGTCAAAAAATTAAAAGGCGGCCCTGGCCAGTTGGCTCAGTGGTAGAGCGTCAGCCTGGCGTGCAGGAGTCCCGGGTTTGATTCCCGGCCAGGGCACACAGGAGAAGCGCCCATCTGCTTCTCCACCCCTCCCCCTCTCCTTCCTCTCTGTCTCTCTCTTCCCCTCCTACAGCCAAGGCTCCACTGGAGCAAATATGGCTGAGGATGGTTCCATGGCCTCTGCCTCAGGCTCTAGAGTGGCTCTGATTGCGGCAGAGGCAGAGCAACGCCCCAGATGGGCAGAGCATCACCCCCTGGTGGGTGTGCCGGGTGGATCCCAGTCGGGCGCATGCGGGAGTCTGTCTGACTGCCTCCCCCTTTCCAGCTTCGGAAAAATACAAAAAAAAACCCTCAAAAAACAAAAACTAAAAGGCTTCACAATATTGCATTCATAGCTCTATCAAAACTTAGTGAACCATTTCCCCATAGTCCGACACTTGGATTATTTCGAATATTTTACTGTTAGATCTTAGCTGCACTATAAGGAACATCTCTGACTCCCTCGCATGATTTTAAATCCTCCTGAAGCCCCTCCTACATCACGTACCAATCTGTGTGCGACTACTGGGCATCCGTTCCTTCTCTTTAGCCTCATCTCTCCACCAGCGACGAGATTCCTTTGGTGCCTCGTTAACCAACGACCTACAGAAGGTTACTCTAAAACTCTACCTGCTGCCTAGGGGAACAGGCGCCTCCGAGAAAGTCTCTGCTATGGAGCTATTTCACAGGTGGCTTGGGTTTATTACTTTGCACCAGACCTTCCAATTCCATAGCAATTAGCAGGATGCCTAAAAATGTCCTGGCGGTTATATGATGTTCCTGCTGCCTGCCTGTCCACCCCATAACCCCTCCTACTCTCAGTTCCAACTATGCCCATCTTGCAGGGGTGGGGGGCCCATGCCCCTCCCCCAAGCAGCTCTTCCTGTCACTCAGACCCATCCTTCACCTGTCACTCCCGACTGCAAGCCCCTTGAGGATGCGTACCCAGTCCAATGTACCTTCCTCACTCCTAGCCCAGCGCCTTGCATTGGGCCACTGCGGAATAAACACTCACCTACATTAATCTGCAGAGTGGCATATGGTGCCCTTTCTCTGAAAGATACGATGACAAGAACACCCGTCAGTGAAATTTCCCTAATGGTTAGCTAATGAACTGATGGGAGCTGAAGTTATGAGGTTACAGAGAAAATGTATATGCTGTAAAGTACCACGTACATATTAGCTGTTGTTATTACCGCTGTCTTCTTCTGAACTGTAATACACAAAGCTAGCTGTGTGAAATTACCACCCAGTGAATAACTGTTCCAACTGATCACTTCTAAGTTTTTCTCCATAAGAACAAGAGTAAGACTTCAACTTCTGGGTAGAGGTACATGGGAAACTAACCTCCCAGTCACGTCAGCCAATTCTTAGACGGCATCTAAGAATAAGCCACATCTAGGCTATGTTCATTTGAAAGTTATAAGCAAATTTAAGAAATTTTCATAGTGGCTGAGAAAAACAGTAAATATGTATTGACCCGTTAGACAATTAGTAAAATGAGCTGGGATGTAGGCCACTAAAGATAACAGTTTATTTTCCTTCCTCTATCACTCTCTCTTACTATTCATTGGAAATACTGTTTAAATGTTACTAACTCTTTAATCACACCCTACACCTCTTATTGAGGGTGGGGGTGGGGTGGAGGTGGGTGTTGAGTTGCTCCCAGCCATCTCCAAAAAAGAACTTGATTTTCCAGTATGCAAGTCAATTAAACAGCATTTTAAAAAATCAGCTGATTTAAATGAGTACATATCCTGTGAGACTTCTGCGCAGGCATTAGGGAGCTAACACCAGTATATAAGAATTGTTCGAAAAATGAAACAATAAATAGTTATGACCTAGTCTACTCATGCTTCCTCATAATAAGCAGACATTCTGAATCTCACCCCCTCCCCTAGTACCACCTGGTTTAGTCCTAACACATCTCAAGAAAAATAATTATGTTTTCACTCCTCTTAGGACATTAAAAAAAAAGCACAGATGGTTACATTACGTAAATTATTCATGTTATCCTCACATTATTTGTAAGAGCGTATTAAAACTAAACTAGATGGTGAACCACTGGCCAGCAGGTCAGTTGGTTAGAGTGCCCTACCAATATGCCAAAGTGGTGGATTCCACCCCTGATCAGAATCAACCAGTCAATGCACAAACTGAGGTTTCCCTCTCTCCTTCTCTCTCTTCCCCTTTTTCTCGCTCTTAAAAAAAAAAAGAAAGAAAGAAAAAAGGAAACCCTTAGATGGTGACAATAAGAAATCCTCTTGGTCTATCCCAGACCTGTGTATCTTCTTACCTGCCTGCAGCCTGGTGGGGCTGGAAGGACTAGAGTCAGGCAGGTTTATTAACTCTCTTAATAAACGCTGACTCAACATCTTCATCGCTACTTTTGTTTTGACCTTTTTTCAAGTTAGGCTCTGCAAACATAGTTCTAAGAATCCAAATTTTAAAGCCATGCTTTTGTGACAGACGTTGTCCTGTGAATGCATGTGACACCTTCAAAATTTAGCATGATTGTAAAGTTTTCTCTCTTTCTCTCTCCTCCTCCCCCCCCCCCCCTTCTCTCGCTCTGGGAACTTACACTTACCTCCTCATCTATCTTCCACATCAGGAACAGCCAGAGTTAGAAATTCACTAAGTTTTACAAAGGAGAAATGATCCACAAAGCCTGCCCCGATTTAAAGCACCCTACAAGAAAGGACTATCCTGACCTATCACAGCTCCGTGGGGAGACTCAAATATGTCACCTCGGGCACCGGGAGGATTTGTGTTAACAGCTTAGTAACGAGATGTCCCCGCTCATAACCTCCCGCCTCCGGGTGCCTGCAGCTAGGGACATCGGAAGCCCTCGCAAATGGCGAGGTGAAGGCGCAGGCAAGGAAGCACTCTCGCTCAGTTTAAGGCAGGTGCTCCACCTGCAGAAAGGGGATCTTGGAAGACATGAGCTTCCAGTAATAAATAAACCAAACCCCATCCGCAGCCCGTTCGTTCCTACAGCACCAGCCAGGTGCAGGAGCTCCCGCACGGGATCGCACACCGTAACCGCCATCAGCCGAGCCCAGGCTGAGCTCCGGCAGAGGCCAGCAGTGTAGCCCCGGCAGAAGCGTCCCACCCGGCGCCTCCATGCAGCCAGAGCCGCCGGCCCGCCGGGCTCGCAGCCACGGGCCCCCGTGCAAGTCACTCCCTTGATGCCGTCGGAACTGCTCTGTCCGCCCCTCGCACAGGCCATCTCCCGGCTCGGTCCCGGCGGCGGGGACAGCTCTCCCCGCCCTCCCGCGCCGCGCCGCCCCCGACTGCGGTGTCCTTGACGAAGTTTCTCAGCCCCTCTGATGCTCAGTTAATTCGCAGAAACACCGAGCACAGGGACAGCCACGCCCCGGGATGCGCGGGGGATGCCCGAGCGGCTCCCGCGCCCCCGGAGCGCCGGAGCCGGCCGCCGCGGAGGGCCAGTCCTCGAGGCCCCGCGCAGGGCAGAGCCGGTCGCCGGCGGCAGGGACCCTCGGTCTGGAGAAGGGGCGGCGGCCCAGCGGCCAGGGAGCGGGCTCGGGGCGGCGGGTGGCGGGCGCGCAGCCCGGGAGGTCACTCACCACCACATGCGCGCCGGGCAGGGCGAGGGGTTTGGGGCTGATGAGTGGAGACAGCATGTAGAGCAGCAGCACGAACGCCACGAGGAAGGTGGCCACAAGCAGCAGCATCGCTCGGCGGGCCGGGCCGGGGATGGGGACGGGGCGTGCGGCGCAGGCGGTCACGCGCGTCCGCGCAGCAGGAGTCGGTGTTTGGGCTCCAGGCGGGCGGCGGCGGAGGGGAAGAGGCGGAGCCGACGGAGACCGCGGCCGGGCGGGGCGGGGCGGGGCCACCGGCGGAGCGGCAGGGCTGGGCCTCGGGTTTGCCCCGCAGTCGGGCGTCCTGGCCGGGCGTCCTGGCCGGGCCTGCAGCCCGCGCTCGGGGACCCCAACAGTCCCCCCTCACCCCCGGCGGCGCCACCCGGGAGCGCCGCTGCGTGGACGCGGTGACACCGCGCGTTTGTGTCGCCGGTGCTTCTAAGGACCGCGGAGAGCTAGCTGGTCTCCCGACCTCCCGGATCGCGGCGGGGCCCCGCTCGGGTCGTACGGTTCCGCTGCGTCGCCGATTGTCGTCGCACCCCGCGACCCGCCGGGCAGGAGGCGGTTCGGCGCGATCCAGTCTCGGGCTGGTGGGGTCGTGGACACAGCCGGGGCCTGGAAGCCCCGGGAACAAGCCCTGAAATCCCGGCCTCCATTTCATAGTTTCTGGGCGTCCTTAGAAAATGGTCCCAGCCACTGTCGCTTTTTAGAGGAAGCGAAACCCTGAACGTGGTGTAAACACTCGGAAAATTCAATTTCGTTAAACTGAGTTCATTTTTTTTTTAAACAAAGCAGAGTTTAAAAAAAAAAAAAAGCTTGGGATCTAATTTACATTCCTATTTAAAACGCGTAATAAATAGATTTTATTGTAGCATACTGTCAGTTGTACAACCCTCACCATAATCAATTTTAGGATATTTCATTACATCCCCCCGCCCCCCAAATAACCCTGCACCCATTAGCAGTCATTATCCATTTCCTCTTAGCGCTAGGCGATCTCCAGTCTTTCTGTCTATAGAACTTGCTTATTGTGAATATATCATACAAATAGAATCATACACTATGTGTAGCCTGTGGGGTCTGACTTCTCTCAGCATAGTGTTTCCAAGGTTTTTTCATGTTGTACATGTATCAGTACTTTGTTTTTATCACCAAATTATATTCCATTGTGTGGATATACCACATTTCATTTATCCAGTCCTTAATTGATGGACATTTAGGTTGTTTCCACGTTGGGGCTTTTACAAATAATGCTGCTGTGAACTGTTCACACACAAGTCATTTACCTTGGATATGAGAGCTAGGAGTGGAACTGCTGGACCTTGTGCACAGGAAAAGGGGTTCTATGGAAAATAACCTCACAGGTGATCTGGTCATAGGTTCCTAACTGGGCAGGTCATGGTGTATAGTCAAGCTCCAGGAACTTGTTTAGTAAAAAGTGTACCTTTGCCTCAAGCAAGCCCTGTCCTGTTTTTGTGCATCCAGGTTTCTACACCTTTATCTCTCCCACACTCAGGTAATCTTTACTTCCTTCTTTAATTCTAAATGCACAAAAGTTGCAAACTGTAATTTCTTGGAAGCATTTATCTCAGTGTGTTGAGATCTTGTTTCCAGGATTATTCTGTTTGACCTAATAAATTTTTATTATCACTGTCTACAGCAGGGGTAGTCAACCTTTTTATACCTACCGCCCACTTTTTTATCTCTGTTAGTAGTAAAATTTTCTAACTGCCCACCGGTTCCACAGTAATGGTGATTTATAAAGTAGGTAACTTTACTTTATAAAATTTATAAAGCAGAGTTACAGCAAGTTAAAGCATATAATAATAATTACTTACCAAGTACTTTATGTCGGATTTTTGCTAAGTTGGCAGAATAAATCTTTATAAAACAACTTACTATAGTTAAATCTATCTTTTTATTTATACTTTGGTCACTCTGCTACCGCCCACCATGAAAGCTGGAACGCCCAGTAGTGGGCAGTAGGGACCAGGTTGACTACCACTGGTCTACAGGTTTGACCGTTCCTACATTGATGATCTTTTAAAAAAAAAAATTTTTATTGAATTTATTGGCATGATCCTGCTTAATTAACAAAATTATACAAGCTTCATGTGCACAATTCTATAACACATCATCTGTATGTTGACCTCCCCAAGTCTCCCTCCCTCACCTTCTATCTCCCCTCTCCCCTCCTCCCCCTCCCCCAACCCTTTTCCCTCCTGCAATCCCCCCACTGTTGTCTGTGTCTATAAATTTTTTTCTCTGCTTAATCCCTTCACATTTTTCATCCAGCCACCCCACCTAACCCCTATCTCCTCTGACAGCTGTCAGTCTCTTCTCCATATCTATGAGACTCTTTCTATATTGTGTGTTATTTTGTTCATTAGATTGAACATACAAGTGAAATCCTATGGTACTTATCTTTCTTTGACTGGCTTATTTCACTTAGCATAATAATCTCCAGGTTCATCCATGCTGTTGCAAAAGATTTCCTTCTTTTCTTTTTCTTTAAACAGATACTTTATTACATCCACAGGTGATAAAATTCCAGAGCTACTGTTAGGCCCATAAATGCAGACCCTGCTAAATATCCAATCTCATCAAGCTTCTGTGACTTGAAGATGGCTTTGAGGCCAGCATCTTCAGGATCTCTCTTCCTGTCTGGGTGACAGCTGGACCCTGCTGGGCATGCAGGGCCACCGAACTGTTTCTGTCCTCACTTCCAGCCGTTTCTTTACGTTTCAGGAGTACCACTCTTGCACTCTGCTCTTTTCTAGACTGAAGTCCAATTCAATATCTGTTCGGCATTTGATCACATCTTCCATTACTTGTTTTAACTGATGTAATTCAACTTTTACTTTCTCATTTTCTGCTCTGAGGGCTGAACATTCACTCTTCTCCGAAATGATCATATAATGGGAACTGTTTCATCAGGACTGCTGTATGATTTCTAAACAGCAGCTCCATCTTACCTCCCCACCAACAATGGATGAGGGTTCCACTTTATATCCTCAGCAATGCTTATCGTCTTTCCTTTCTTTTTTAATTTTTAAATTATTTTATTTATTGATTTTTTTTAGAGTGGGGAGAGAAAGAGAAAAAGGGGGGAGAAACAGGAAGCATTAATTTGTAGTAGTTGCTTCTTGTATGTGCCTTGACCAGGCAAGCCCAGGGACTCGAACCAGCAACCTCAGCATTCCAGGTTGATGCTTCATTCACTGCATACCGTAGATCAGGTGCTTATCATCTTTTTAATTATAATCTTCCTACTGGAGTGACATGACATTTCTTTGTGATTTTGACTTGCATAGACACATATTTTTGTTTGCTTGCTGGTTTTTCCTTTTTATTGTTATTTTTAGGAATACTAAGGTGCTCAGGAGCAAAAGATCTGTTTTCTTTTTTATTAACTTATTGCCCAGATTTAGTCAAATTACAAGGCTCAAGGTCACAGGCCCCAAGACTTCTGACACTAAGTACAAGTTTGGGGTGGTGTTCCCAAACCACCTTGTTTAGATAAGTTTCTAGAAGGACTCACCGAACTTACTGAGAACTGGTCCATTCATGGTTATGGTTTACGACAAAATCAGCTAAGGAAAATGTGCACAAGGCAAAGTCTGGGGGCCTCCAAATGCAAAGCTTCTGCCGCCATCCCCCATGGAGCAGGATGTGACATTGCAGATGACAGTAAGCAAGGAGCATGCCCACAAGAGAAGCTCATCTATCTAGTGCCCAGAGGTTGCTTTGGGCTTCATTATGTAGGTGTGATTGATTGATTGATTGCCACATAGCTGAGCTCAGTCTCCAGGTCGACTGATAACGCATGATACTAAGCTTCCACCTACAGCGCATGGTTGACCTTCCTGGTACAGCCAGCCCTCAGCTGGAAATCCAGTTTGGCCAGCTCTCACCTGAGAAAAGACACTTCTATCAGGTATGGCATAGACTGCTTCCCAGAAGCCAAAGACAAAGGCCAGACCTTCTCTTTGGAGGTCAAATTCTTTTTTTTTTTTTTTTAACAGAGACAGAGAGAGAGAGAGAGAGAGTCAGAGAGAGGGATAGACAGACAGGAACGGGGAGATGAGAAGCATTAATCATTAGTTTTTCGTTGCGCGTTGCGACACCTTAGTTGTTCATTGATTGCTTTCTCATATGTGCCTTGACTGCGGGTCTTCAGCAGACCGAGTAACCCCTTGCTCGAGCCAGCGACCTTGAGGCCAAGCTGGTGAGCCTTGCTCAAACCAGATGAGCCGCGCTCAAGCTGGCGACCTCAGGGTCTCGAACCTGGGTCCTTCCGCATCCCAGTCTGACGCTCTATCCACTGCGCCACCGCCTGGTCAGGCTGGAGGTCAAATTCTTGACTATAGAGGCCACCACTTGTCTTTGTTCAAAGCTCTCCTACAGATAAACAGACTGATGCTGAATATTTGGAGGAGACAGTGCCGCGTGAGAGGCTCTACACTCAATTTCCCTATAGATTTGACCATCAATATCAGCATTGCAATCTCACTAATAAGAAACGGCGATACATACGGGCATCCTCCCCCATCCCTTCTCCTCCTGAATAGTGGGGGAAGCCATCTAATGGAGATGCTCCTGGTCCCTCCTCTCAGTGTGAGCACACAGTCAGCAAGGCATGTACGTCAACCCTTCCTGCCTTTATCTTCCCCTCCCCCATTCCAATCACCCATTTCAATTCTCCATTAGACCTTTACTCCAGGATGATATGTAACGTGCTACATCTATTTGATGTGAACATTGTCAGACGCTATGGGCTGTACAACATTCTTCCAAATCTGAAAAAACGTAACTTGTAGGTCCACATTAATACAAATATCTTTTGATTCAGTCCTGTCATAGTATTCTGAGCATGGCATTTACCTCTGGGCATGGGAAGCCCCGTCCAGAGTCTGTCTATCCCAGTCAGGACCCATTTGCAACCTTCCAGGGCTAGGAGGCCCGTCCACCGCCAGGTGTGCGGCACACCTGCCCTCTGAGGAGTCTGCCCCATAGCCACGGCAGCCTCTGTCATTCTTGTTGGCACAGAAAAGTTCTCACTGGTATTTTGCCCCCCACGGGGAATAAGAGGACCATGTCTAGATTCACCCCATCTCTGTGTTGCTGCGACCCCCACATCTATACCTTTTATGGACCCTGGTGGCCACCTCCAGTGAGCAAACCGGGATATCTTCCTGCTGGTTCCGGCTCCCTTCCCATCTTAGAAGGAGGTTCTGATGAGCAGCAACATGCCCTATGTTAATATACCCCTTGAGTTTCCATAGTGATTTCCATAAGGCCATACCCCCTACAGGCATCCCTTTCATGGCCAGTTCTCCATCACCCTTCTACCTAACCACATGGCCGGGCCATCAGCCAGGGTCCTGGAGTTGGTTCAACACCCAAACATTGGGACTGACAGTACAAAACCCAGCCGGCTGAGCAGACTTCTTTCTACCTTCCTCAGTCAGGATGCCTTCCAGACAGGATGCTGTCCATTCGCCTTGAAAATGACATCCATAAACCAAGCATCTTTTCTTCTTTTTTTTTCTCCTTAATTTTATGTATTGATTATAGAGAAAGGAAGGTAGAGAGAGAAATAGCAATTTATTTTCCCACTCATTTATGCAACCATTGGTTGAGTCTTCTAGGTGCCCTGTCTGGGGATCAAACTTTGGTGTATCAGGACAATGCTCTAGAGTCTAGCCAACTGAGCTACCCGACCAGGGCAGCTCCTCCTTTGGTCAACAGAGAGCTGTGTATATAGGACACTGCCCAGGTGACCCAAGTGGCTACAGGCCCAGCACTTCCTCAAGTGGTTCCAAAGTCAGCCCTCGAGTCTATGTGCTGTGAGCACAGTTCACCACCTAGCATTTCCTGGTAGCATGTTCCTGCCAAACCAGTTCCATCTTACTATAAAACTCTGCCGGACACTGCCCTCCCCATTACAGTGTTTTTCTAATGTCACCAAAGGTGACATATCTTCTATTGGTTCTGTCTCTCTGGCAAACCCTGACTAACAAAAGAAGGGATTGCAGGCTTAAATGCACAACTATGACACCTTTAGAAAAGGCATCAAATTTTAAAACAATAAAGACTTTGGTGAGTGAAAAAAAAAATCAGGTCACTTATTTATTTAAAAAAGAAATCAGGCCAGTTTCAGATCGCTTCACAGTAACACTCAATGAGAAAAGAATGCTGCGACTACAGTTCTCTCAGTTACATCCAGCTAATCTGCGCACCACCCATTGGCACGTGCAATGAGGAAATGTTTTTCCTACCAGTGCTTCTTGAGGAAAGGAGTAAGGCTATTGTCTTAGTCTGTTTGGACTGCTCTCACAGAATGCCATAGAGTGGGTGGTTCAGAAACAACAGAAACTGATGTCCCATAGTTCTGGGGACTGGGAAGCCCAAGATCAAGGTATTGGCAGATGTGAAGACATAGCAGCAAGAAGGCAGTTTCTGAAAACTGGCAACAGAAGCCTCGCTGAAAACCAAATCTGCTGGCAGCTGGATCTTGAATGTCCAGCCTCCAGAACTGTCAGGTGGTGGCGCAGTGGATAGAGTATTGGCCTGGGACACTGAGGACCCAGGTTTGAAACCCCGAGCTTGCCGGCTTGAGTGCAGGCTCACCAGCTTGAGTGTGGGGTCACTGGCTTGAGCGTAGGATCATAGACATGACCCCATGGTCGCTGGTTTGAACCCAAAGGTTGTTGGCTTGAAGCCCAATGTCGCTGGCTTAAGTAAGGGGTCACTCAGTCTGCTGTAGCCCCCCAGTCAAGGCACATATGAGAAAGCAATCAATGAACAACTAAGGTGCCGCAACGAAAAAATGATGCTTCTCATTTCTCTCCCTTCCTGTCTGTCTGTCTGACTGTCTCTTTCTTGCAAGACAACAAAAAAATTAATTTCTGTTGTTTGAGCTACCCACTCTATTATGTTTTGTTATGGCTGCCTAAACTGACTAGGACATCATGCCATGGAATCATTTAAAATTTAAGTTATAAACGGTGTGGAACTCACACATTTTTATTACTTCACTAAGCCTGATTTTCATAGCAAGAAGGAAGCAGTGCACTGATTGACATCCTGACACAAGCTCCTTATCAAAGTAACTGCCCAGCACTCTGCCTAGATAGGGCAGCCGTGCTGTGAGAACACATTCCCTCGGAAACCCGAAACATTAAGCGATATTTGTTGACCAAGGAAATCTTCCTAGTTTTATACAGCCCCCAGTCAGCTGTGTTTGGCCGCAAGGAAACTGGAGATAAAGAACTTTCCTTTCCTCTTGTCGTGTTAAAATTGCATGTATCCTAAAAGAATTGCCCTGTCGACAATGTCTGTGCACCCATGAAGTGGCAATAAAGGTACTCAGCTAGTTTGACCTGTTCTGCGAATTGGTGTCCAGTTCCTGATTATGTGGTTCTCTGGAAGATGGTCCTCTGGCTACCTCCTCTAATGCAGATTCACCGAACATGCCCACCTGACCTCTGATGCTGTCCTTCATTGCTGTCTCAGCAAATGCATGTGGACTTCTAGTCTTAGCAAACAGGCTACTTTATTTAAAAGTCTGCAAAGCCCTAATGTTCACGTGGGCCTGTATTGGTTGGCTGTATAATTCAACCTTAAGTTCTTTTAGCTTTGAATTTATTTCTTCATCGTTTGAGGTAAATGTCACAAGTTTTTTCAGTTGCATTGTTTCATAAATCAGTACATCTCCTTAATAAGGACACACTATGGTTTTAACATTTCACTATCAGTTATTAGTATAAGCCAAATCACATTTCAAAAAAAATTGAATACCAATATTTTGGTGTTTAATTTCTTCATAATCACTCCATTATCATTTTCAGGTTCCATTTCTCACATTCAGGAATAGTGTTTTGTTTTACAGAAAAAAAATCAGTTAAAATCATATTACGACCCTTTCTGGTGGCTCAGTGGATAGAGCATCAAGCCAGTGTATGGACAGCCCGGGACTGAGTCCCAGTTAGGGCACACAAGAGAAGTGGCCATCTGCCTTTCTCTCCCTTCCTTTCCCCCTTCCATCCCTCTTCCCCTCCTGCAGCCAGTGGCTCAGTTGGTCTGAGTGTCAGCCTCAGGCACTAAAAATAGCTTGATGGATTGAAGCATCAGCCCCAGACAGGCATTGCTAGGTGGCTCCCGGTCAGGGTGCATGTGGGAGTCTGTCTCACTATCTTCCCTCTTCTCACTTAAAAAAAAAGAAAAAAGAAAATATTCATATTACTTCATAAATTAAGATGAAAAACAATAACACAGATTTTACTTCTGCAGTTTAGCTTATAACGTTAAACTCTAAGTTAAAAATAAACAACAACAAGAAACAACTTGAAACTGCGCGAGAGGGCAACTCTTTACAAGGAGAATTTCAACTAATAAACGTAGCAGGAATGAGAAGAGTTGAAAGCCACCATTAGAATATCAAGTAGTAATTGCTGCTATAGGCAAGATCAACAGTGTGGGTGAAAAATCAAGGACAAAGAGAACAAGGCATAGCCTCAATGGATCTTTCCCCAGAGTTATCATACTGTATCATACTGTGTGACTTTAACATATGCCCACAAATTCTTTGCTTCTCTCTCTCTGAAGTGTAGCTTAATTTCCTTCCCCTGTCCTCCAAGGCTGGACTTGGTAACTAGCTTCTGAAGAACAGTGCATAAAGGAAAAATTTAACTTTAGAGTAGAAAAAACCCACCAGACATCATCTGAAGCACATGGCTGCAGTTAAAGAGCATCACCGAGAACAAGATATCATATCCCCCTGATTTGATAGGACAGTAGGACACATCACTTATGTGGTAGTGTCCCCCCAAACCTTAGTCTAACTAAGAGAAGACATCACATAAACCTAAACTGAGAAATGTTCTTCAAAATACCTGGCCAGAACTCTTCAAAAGGTGTCTCAAGTTCATCAAACACAAGAAAAGACTGAGGGGATGCCGCCGATGAAAGGAGACATGAAGGCTAAATGCCATCTTGGATTGGATCCTGAAACAGCAAAAGGACAGTAGTGGAAAATGTGGTGAGATCAAAATAAACGTGTGGTTTGGTTAATGGTCCTGTGCTAACGTTAATTTCTTGGTTTGCTTGCACCTCGGTTATATAAGATGTGAATCTCAGGGGAAGATTGTGAAGTTTACACAGGAGCTCTCTATATTAATTTTAACTTCCTCTTCTGCCCAGTTCTGCTTCCTGCCCCTTCCATTCATGGGTGTTGATCTGTAATAACTATCTTGGCCCCCAAACCCCACTTCTTATTGGCCTCTGGAAAACCCAACTTGTAACACCTATCCCCCAACACATCCAACAACTTCACCTTAGGTATTCTGAAATCCAGATGTTAAATTTGTCCTTTCCTCAAGGTCTTTGCATTTTCCTTATACAAAAGGTGAAAGAAACCTGGCTAGATTTTAGACCTAATTACAGAAAAGCTTACTTGCAGAGTTAAGTCAAGGACCATTTAGGAAATCCCCAGAGATGACTCACGTTGCTCCTCACACTGGTCACTAGCCCGTCTGGCACATCAGGGGGAGCTCTTTTCTCAGAAGCTGTGTTTAAGATGCTCTTCAAGGCCCTGGCCGGTTGGCTCAGTGGTAGAGTGTCGGCCTGGCGTGCAGGAGTCCCAGGTTTGATTCCCGGCCAGGGCACACAGGAGAAGCACCCATCTGCTTCTCCACCCCTCCCCCTCTCCTTCCTCTCTGTCTCTCTCTTCCCCTCCCGCAGCCAAGGCTCCATTGGAGCAGAGTTTGCCGGGCGCTGAGGATGGCTCTGTGGCCTCTGCCTCAGGTGCTAGAATGGCTCTGGTTGCAACAGAGGGACACCCCAGATGGGCAGAGCATCGCCCCCTGGTGGGTGTACTGGGTGGATCCCGGTTAGGTGCATGTGGGAGTCTGACTGCCTCCCGTTTCCAACTTCAGAAAAATACAAAAAAAAAAAAAAAAAAGATGCTCTTTATTTGGTAGGTTTAGCAAAAAAGAGCCCTAGTCAAGTAAATCTGACCTTATTTTCTAACTCCAACTGTGCTTCCGTCTACAAACATTGCAGGATGAGACTGGGGAAGGGACCAAGGCACTTACTCAGGTACAAAGTTTAAGGAGAGGCCAAAAAAAACAGCAATTAAGACAATATTTTCAAAACAACAAAATTAAGGCAAAAAGAAATCTTTGTAGAATAAAAACTGTTGTAAATATTGTCTTAATATGACTGAGTGAACAGCAGAGGTTTGTAATGGGGATACACCCCACTGCCATCACCCTAAAGCAGGCTACCTCATTCTTGGTCTATATAAATGGTGATGACATTTTCCCCCTAATATTAAAAATGACAAATGTGCGCCCTTATTTCTGGGCCCTGGCCTTTGGAGGCCTTGAAGCTTCTCTTTTTGGACTCTTGGGATTAAACTACCAGGTAAAGACATTCAGCCAGGCTGTCCTAGGTCGAGACCCCATGAGTGAAGCCATCCTGGTCTTCAGCTCTGGTCAACGACCGTAACCGACAGCAGGTGGGGCGGAGGCACACCCACTCCACACAGCTCTGTAATGCTGGGACACAACAGTGGTCTAAGCCACTAGGATTCTGAACAGTTATGCAGGAAACGATCTCATGCAGATTCCGTCTGCCGTGTCGGTTAGGACTGGTGCAGCTGTCTTTGTGGTGATTTCGCACCTCTTGCAGATTTTTTGTGGTATTTGATGCTACTATAATCAGTATTTTTTTCATAATTCCAATTTCTAACTGTTGCTAGAATACAGAACACAGTAATTTTTTTTTTTTTTTTGTATTTTTCTGAAGCTGGAAATGTGGAGAGACAGTCAGACAGACTCCCCACATGCGCCCGACCGGGATCCACCCGGCACGCCCACCAGGGGCGATGCTCTACCCACCAGGGGGCGATGCTCTGCCCCTCCAGGGCGTCGCTCTGCCGCGACCAGAGCCACTCTAGCGCCTGGGGCAGAGGCCAAGGAGCCATCCCCAGGGCCCGGGCCATCTTTTGCTCCAATGGAGCCTTGGCTGCGGGAGGGGAAGAGAGAGACAGAGAGGAAGGAGGGGGTGGGGTGGAGAAGCAAATGGGCGCTTCTTCTATGTGCCCTGGCTGGGAATCGAACCCGGGTCCCCCGCACGCCAGGCTGACGCCCTACCGCTGAGCCAACCGGCCAGGGCCAGAACACAATAATTTTTATTAACCTTGTGCCCTGTAACTTTATTAAGTTCAGATTTTACATGTATATCATGTAAAATCAATTTTCTATATACACAATCATGTCGTTGGAAAAAGACCATCTTGGTTCTTGCCTTTTAATCTCTGAACTTTAAAATTTTTTTAGATTCGATTTGAGAAATAACTATTTGTTGTTCCACTCATTTATGCATTCATTGGGTGATTCTGGTATGTGTCCTGACCAGGGATCAAACCCATAACCTTGCCGCTTCATTATGATCCTCTGTCCAACTGAGCGGCCCAGCCAAGGCCTTAGTCCCTGAGCTTTTCTTTTTCTTGCACCAACTAGACTCTACTACGCAAAGACGAAAAGGAGTGGTGAGAGCAGGCATCTTTGTCTTTCTCCTGACCTCTGGGGAGTCGAGTTTTCAATACAGCTAGTGCTCCACTTATGACTGATTGGTTCCGATAGACCGGTAGTAACACGATTTGGTTGTAAGTTGAGTAGGCTATATGTACAGTACTGTGAAATGATGTTATAAAAATCTTTAAGTCATATTTTATCATAATTTTCTTTCATTGTTATAGATCATAATTTTCTTTGTTCATTTTATGCCATTTGTATCATCTCTACACCATTTTGTTCCTTATTTTTACATTTCTCAGGTTTAAGTAAAACTGCATTACCAGTACAACTGGTTTAATATTTGCAAAGACAATTTCCTTTTGGTAGACATCTTGGGAGGGGGTGATGAAAAATATCCAAGACACAAAACACAAATTGCTGTACTGAGTCTGGGATAACAGTTGAAATGGTGCACATGGAGATGGTAGTGCTGCCGGAAGCTGGTCCGCACTGTCGTACACCCAGCTGGGCAACGCTTGTGCTGCCAGACATGAAGCAGTTGTGGCTAGCGATTGTGGTTGTAAAGTTGAATGGTCATAAGTCGAATATTTGTAACTAACAACTAAGCATGATGTTTGGTACGGCTGCTTCGTTGTTTTGTAGATGCTCTGCTTTCTGACTCTTTAAAGATAATGTAACTGTTCTCACTTCTGTAAATGCAGGAAATAATATTACTTTTTCTATTTTAAACTATAGACAGTCCTTGCTTCGCCTGGCACCATGTTAACTGAAACTTGTGAACTTCTAGGGTGTAAACCCCCCCCCCCCCCCCGCAGAGTTCCAGCGACCACTATGAAGTCACTGAACTCACAGGGAGATGTGCACAGCTGGTTCTCAGAGCCAGGAGGAGCTCTGGCTACAAGTGACAGGGGTACTGAGAAACAGCTCTCAGCACATGTAAAAACTGATACGTTCTCCACGTGTCATCAACCACATATTTCCTTAAGACCCCCCAGATAAAGAAGCATACACAGAATAGAGACAACAGTAGGTTCTATCACTTTACTTCATGTAAGAACATGTTTCAGGCCTAGGATTTCCATTTCATATCAACAAAAACAATCTATACAGAAACCCTAAGGCAACCATGTAGCATATCATGTAAACGTGCAAATATACTTTAAAACACGAGTCATTCCATAGGATCTGCAAGGTAGAGCCCTATAGAGACTAAGGGACCTACCTCAGTTGAGCTAACTTAGTACTCCTTGGCATGTCTAGCCAACGCAAAAGTACAAGGCACAACTTAGTGTTGGGGCCAGTGTACAATATACACCGTCCAATTTTTTATTTGAAAATATTAAAATAACAGTGTCACATTTGTACCTTATTATTGAATGGGACATCAGCTCGTTTCTAAAGCTTCACGAAGCATCACACTGATAACAGTTTGTGGGGACAGGACACCATGTTCCCTGAACTTAAAAGGTAAAAGACCCTTGCTACCCTATACTAAAAAAATTATATATAAGTATGTACACAGACACACCCACATCATACACAAGACACTTCCCACAACCCAAAGGGAGGCCATTCTTTTTAACAAAGGTTCCCATTATTTCATGGCAGAGTTATTTAAAAAAGACAATTTATTTACTATCGGTTTGGGTCAATTTTGCTATAAAAGACACAATTGAAATAGATAATTTTCTCCTTGAAGATAAAGACAATGCCTAATTTACAAAGTCTTTCTCTTGAGATTGCACAGTGAAAGGTATTATTTAAATACAAAAACTTGCAGCTTTTAAAGAAATTATTTATGTCTACATGGAGAAAAATGTCAACCTATCAAAAAACCAGAGCCCTGGCTAGAACCCAATTCACAATCTTTTAAGCCCAATCACAGTGGTCTTTGCTGTTTCATCACCCATCCCTGAGAGTAAAGATTCTATCATTTTTAATTTTTAATAAAGTAAATAAATTTATGCCGATGAAAATGATGCTTAATAAATTTTACAAAATATGAAATAAGCCCTATTTCATTTTAGTAAAAAAGAGAAAAGATAAACATTCTTTACAAAGACCATTATTCATAACAATTTAAAATATTTTTATCTCAATCAATTTTAGTCCTCTTTTTGCTGGGTAATTTCTGGTTCTTGCCATTCATGTATCACTCATCCCTTCCGAGCCCAATATAATTTTTGTTAATAAGAACATTTAATTGGTAACAGAGCAAAAATACATATAAAACTTAGAGGAATGCTAAAGTGAGATCTATAGCTCCCAGTGGTAAGTGCTTCACTGGAAATAATCTGAATGCCATCCAAGAGGCAAAAATACCGATGAAAGAAAGAACACACGTGGTCAACGTCTTCCTTGTTGTCTTTGGTTTAGCCTTCTTGCCCAAAATCTTCTGAAAACTTCTTTAATTTCAACAAGTCATGTTCGTTGACCGTGGGTTTTGTGTTAGCTAGTGATCGTAACATATCCGACTGTCGGGAAAGAGGGAAGAGTGTTAGTAATAGGGTAGATGCTGCATTAGTGTCCCTGTTACCGACTTTTAACTAGGGTTAGATCTGAATATTTGCAGTATACCATAAGCTTCTGATAATCAACTCCTGTTCCTCTAAATGACCATGTTTTTCCTGTGCCCAGAAACTCTCCATTGCTTGTCTTGATCTTAGCCTTCAGTAGCTCCTCCCTTCCCATCAGAGGCAGGCAGTCCCCTCAGCCTGAGGATCAGGACTCTCCAAAACATAACCACGACCTCTTCTCTGGTCTCACATGTTCTTTTCTTAAACGAGAGTGGTTTTCCAAGGGCAACTCAACAGGAATATAATAATTCGTTTATACTTATGTGATCTAAATTAATTAGAATTTTTAACTATTAGATAAAAGAGAAAAATGGTAAGAAAATAGGCTAATACTAGGGTTTCATTAACAAATTAAGTTTTAGACTATGGCTGTATTTCCTGTAAAATAGTACAGAAATAGTCAAAAGAACCAAAACTAATAAATAAATTAAGGGCTGCAAGAAAAACAGGGTTTCTGAATAAACTTCTCAGGTAAGCATTATGGTTAGTTACAACACATATACCTGCATGTGTGTATGTCCACACTCACACATGTTTGTAGACACATGTATGTTTACACACACCTTTACATCTAGGTCTACATATCATGTCAAAGCTGGTCCCCTGGAAGGTGCTGCTCATCTTGACATAAAGCTCTTTGAAAATCTGTATCTGAAGCAGAAGACTTAAAAAATGAGCGCTTATCAATAAGCGAACATAAACAGAACAAATGTGCCTTTTCAGTCACAGTTAAGTTCCCTAAAAAAATTAGGTCTTACAAAATAAAGCCTTATGGGCCCTGGCTGGTTGGCTCAGTGGTAGAGCGTCGGCCTGGCGTGCAGGAGTCCTGGGTTTGATTCCCGGCCAGGGCACACAGGAGAAGCACCCATCTGCTTCTCCACCCCTCTCCCTCTCCTTCCTCTCTGTCTCTCTCTTCCCCTCCCGCAGCCAAGGCTCCACTGGAGCAAAGTTTGCCTGGGCACTGAGGATGGCTCTGTGATCTCTGCCTCAAGCGCTAGAGTGGCTCTGATTGCGACAGAGCGACGCCCCCTGGTGGGCAGAGCATCGCCCCCTGGTGGGCGTACTGGGTGGATCCCGGTTGGGCGCATGCGGGAGTCTGTCTGACTGCCTCCTGGTTTCCAACTTAAGAAAAATACAGGCCCTGGCCGGTTGGCTCAGCGGTAGAGCGTCGGCCTAGCGTGCGGAGGACCCGGGTTCGATTCCCGGCCAGGGCACACAGGAGAAGCGCCCATTTGCTTCTCCACCCCTCCGCCGCACTTTCCTCTCTGTCTCTCTCTTCCCCTCCCGCAGCCAAGGCTCCATTGGAGCAAAAACATGGCCCGGGCGCTGGGGATGGCTCCTCGGCCTCTGCCCCAGGCGCTAGAGTGGCTCTGGTCGCAATATGGCGACGCCCAGGATGGGCAGAGCATCGCCCCCTGGTGGGCAGAGCGCCGCCCCATGGTGGGCGTGCCGGGTGGATCCCGGTCGGGCGCATGCAGGAGTCTGTCTGACTGTCTCTCCCTGTTTCCAGCTTCAGAAAAATGAAAAAAATAAATAAATAAATAAAAAATAAAAAAAATAAAGCCTTATGAATTATTTTAACTCCTTCAATATAATAGAAATATAATATTTTTATAACAAAATTATTTCAGAATTTTAGGACTGCATTATTTAAACTTTCTCCCAAGCGTTGAGAAGTAAAATAGACACCATTATGAATCCATGCGTTACGAGATTCTGCATATTTTTCACTAATCCTACTTTTTTCATAAGTCTTGACAATAACTTATGCAATATATATGAACATGTTGGTAATAATTCCTAACATTAAGACCTATAAGGCCAGGAACCTGTGTTTTTTAAAAATAGCTTAGTCGCTTAACATTAAATTTTCCTCAAAGCCTAAGAAGAGATTTTAACTGATTTTCTTTCAAGTTCAATTAATTTTTATAACTTTCTAAATGTCCAGATAGTATTAAATAAGCATGCCTAATAATGCTAGTATTTTCTAGCTAGTCTTATATAACTGAAAATTCTTATCTTTGACAAATTATACAGCACAATGCTTTAAAATTTCCCTTAAAATAAAACAGAATGTCACACCATGGAAACAATTGGCTCCAAAAGTTTGTCTCCAGGGACATCCACCCAGGTCATTTCGATGGCACCAGCGTCCCCTGGAGAACAGGGCGTTAACAGGTCATCCACCGTGTTGTTAGGGTCAGCCCGGGAAGGTCCTTGAACCTGGAGTAGAGAATAATCTACAGTATTTATTCAAACAAATTAAATAAATGTTAAGATTCAGGCCATCTTTAGGATATTTGAAAATACACTACTATTTCATGTTTCATTAAAATGTTTACTTCTGAAAATAAATAGAATATACAACAAAAAGTGGTTATATCTGGGTGATGGAATAGATTTTGCTTGATTAATGCTTTTCTATATTTTGAAATTTCCTGCAATGATCACAGGAAAAAAATGAGTTAAGATTGAAAAAAAAGAAGCAGTTACCTGCCACTAAGATTTCTCTTTTTCCCTCTAATGTTTATGAAGGGGTAATAATCCCAAGACCAAAAACAGAATCAAGTATTCTCACTTTACTGTCTCTTTCCCCACAAATAATTCAGCTGCAGGCTTTTTGTTTCTGTTGTGCCTGATGACTTCCCTCTGGGCCAGCCCAGTACTTTAGATATCTGACAGACACACAGGCAAACCTGTTCTTGGCAACTGAGGGCCGGGGAAAAGAACAGAGCCATGGAGAGGTACCACTGCTGAGGGTACGACAGGTCTAGTGTGCGAAGTGACCGGGCAGCTTGTCCTTTGTTCCTGACAAGGGCTGGCGTCGGGTTCACTGAAGCTGTCCCCAAGAGTAGGCACTGCAGAGAGCGGGGTGGACAGCTCTGGGGGGAAGGGACGGCAGCGCCGGGCAGAGGAAGCATTAATAAAACGGCCCGGCACTGCCTGAGCCTCGGCCCACGCCATTTCCCGTGGCACAGACGCGCCGATGCAGAGGAAGCATTAATAAAACGGCCCAGCACTGCCTGAGCCTCGGCCCACGCCATTTCCCGCGGCACAGACGCGCCGATGCAGAGGAAGCATTAATAAAACAGCCCGGCACCGCCTGAGCCTCGGCCCACGCCATTTCCTGCGGCACAGACACGGCTGGGAGCAGGGGTGAGTAACATCCCGGGCTCTTGGGCACCACGAGAGGTGTTCTATGAATGTGACTTCATTTCACGCTCATGGCAGCCCTCAAGTAGCGTGACCATCCCGATTAGAGATGATAAAAGTGCACCTTCAACAGATAATGTAGCAATCTGCTCAAGAAGATACAATTAATTGTGGAGTCAGTCTTCTAATTCAGGTTTTAACTCAAGATCATTACAAACACTTCCACTGTGGTATAGAAGACACACGTGCATCAGTCATGCTGTATGAGGCCTGTCATGCAACACTGGGTAATGTGTGCCCACAGCTTTTCCGGATTCTCCCATCTGCGTTGGTGAGTAACACGGGACACTGCTGTCCGCAGCAGGAGGGTGGTAAGCAGTACCTACTCCACTGTGCCTTCAATGGGGATCCCAAGACTGGGGTCGTTCTGCCCAATCTAATCAGCCGTCTACGCTGAGCTAGTCTAGGCAGACAGACAGGGCACGGGAGGGGCAGGGCAGCCCGGCTAGGACTCCACCCTCGGCGCACCTCCCTGGGCAGGAGGGCAGCCCGGCTAGGACTCCACCCTCGGCGCACCTCCCTGGGGAACTGCAGCTGTCGGCTCCAGCCGTGCCGACATACTCTGTAACCCTCAAGTCCCAGCTGAAGCTCACACTCACGCCTGAGCTGAACTGTCTAAAGGAGGCCCATGCTCCTCTTGCCTTGTGTGTGGGACCCAAGGACACAGGAAAAGAACACAGTGCCAGGCACGTCAATATTCAAACGTTAGCTATTACTATTTTTACATTGTTAATGTGGTACAAATATACCCGATTCTGCTCTAGGATACTCTAGTTACATAGATGTAACTATACATTTCAGTTTCTACACTTTCATCAAAATAGGAAGTACTTCAAAATTCACTGCATATAAAATTTAAAGCCACTTTTAGGTCTATTAATAATGGCTCACTAATATATAAACTCTACAGAAAAACTCTTTTTGCTGTATATTTGTAGAAATGTCATTATAGAGGTGACACAGGTAACCCGATTATGTACATGTCCCTGTGCAGGTCTGCAGCACTGTCTGCCTGTCTGCGTGAGGCCCTGTGTGCTCAGCACCCACTCAGGTCTCCTGAGTACTTCCCTTCAATGAAACGGAGGTGTGTTTATGATGGAAATCCATATATTTATTATGCTAAACTAACACCTTCCTAAAACTGAACACAAACCAATGATGGTCTTGAAATCCAAGTTTAAAAGCAGAGGAGAGGCTGGACGAGCGCCTGTCACCTTTCTGAAGTGCGTGGCCGACTGCACTTTCCTGACCGGCTGCATCAGGGCGTCGCGCACAATGATGCTGATGTCCGCACCAGAGTAACCCTCGGTCTTCTTCCCCAGGTCCCGGAAGTCAGTCTCCGTCAGGCTGTTCTGCGTGGTCCCCAAGTGCAGCTTAAACATTGCGGCTCGGGCGTGGGCCTCCGGCAGAGGAATATAAATTCGTTTCTCAAATCTTCAAGTGAAAACAAATTACGTCAGGAGTATTACTATATATACTTCATTTCAATTGAAAATTAGTGTCTTTTCCAGAAGACACAAGATATTTAGATAGCCTTATTTCTAGATAGTTGGTAAGTTAAGTGGGCCCATATGTGTCAGAGCTGAACACATATATGGGTTAATACAGGGAAAATATCCAGAACACAAACAAATAAACCAAAATAGCTGGGGCCAGTCGGGAGTGGTGGTCTTTCTCACATGATTTGTGGGTGATCTTGGCCATAGCTGGAGTTCATGGCCCACCATGTCCCCCAGGGTTACAGAATGACACTCTGAACTCCTGATCAGAAGACTAATACGATCAACAATATGAAGAGATGACAAAATAATTCTCTAAATTCAAAATAGTAAATGTACTTAAAATCTTTTAGAACATATATGTATTACACAAAATGCCAACTTTATTATAATGGGTATCATAAACAAACACCGTATTTTAGTAGCAATAACTTTGCTCGCCTTGTTAGAATTTCAATATTTGGAGATAAGGAGAAAGCAATGAGGAAAAACTTAAGTGGTTTGTGAAGATGTGTTTTGTTTTTTTCTCTCCAGGTAATTCTCTATAAATTTTCCATTATCTCTAAAGATGGGCCAGCTTCAAAAATAGCCCATTTCCTTTCTTGGTACCGGGTGGTAAACCAGCATCCTGGAAAACCACCAAGTGGTGGGATAAGAGTGGCAAAAACGGAAGCGTTCATGTTCACCCTGCAAATGAAATACCGGGAATAGAGAACTATGCAGCAGTAAAAATTCATCAGAGTGGGTATCTCCTATAGCTCAAGTTTCACATGCAGTTTAGAAATTACAGGCATACATTTTTAATTGAAAATATATCTCATTATCCTTCAACTTGTATGACTGTCATTTTGCTGAAGTTTTACATAAAGGTTCTTCATTGAAATATCTAACTATATTTGTAAATTTCTGAAGCATCTACTAAGCTTACTAAGCTTGAGCAAAACGAAAGGTCAGTGTTAAATATTATCTTTTCCAACATGAAAGATTTCAGTGTGTGAAAATCTTGTATCTTCAATATAACAGACAGACAGACAGAGAGATGCTTGCCTCTCTTCCCCCAAGGCAGAGGGACAACAGGGGTGGGGCACATTAAAAAAGATTCTGACTCCTCACCAGACAACGGGAACTCTCACTCACTTGGTACCTCTGTAGTTAGAAATAAGATATTCACTGTAGCTCATACCTTCGCCTGATGGCAGAATCCAGAACCCAGGGTATATTTGTAGCTCCCAGAACCAAAATTCCGTCATTGTCCACACCAACCCCTGAATGACAATAGACATTGTTTTAATAATTTGTTTTAGTGGTCGTTAAACCTCATCTCTACACTCTGTTAACAATGTGATGCTTCAATGTCAAAGTACATCAACTCGAGAGTCTCTCTCTGAAAAAAAACTACACTGAATCAAATATTAAATTACTAAAATATGACGCAAAAATATTCCCAAGAATTGAACCTCCTGGACTGTGAACAATTATTAATATTTTTTTCAAAATATTTCGAGAGACTCCATTTTAAGTCTCTGTATTCCTTTTGCCGACACTGCTTGGACCAGCAAGTCCTGCAAGGTGATTACGGCGGATGGCAGCCAATCAGAGCGAGCAGTCTGTGGGCACCAACAACTTCTGCGTGAGCTGGTCCACATCTGTTTCAACAATGGCGTGCAATAAACAGAAAGTGCTTCAGAACCAGTGACTCCACCTTGCATCTGAACTAGGAACTCTGTCTTAATCCTCCTCGCCGCTTCACTTTCGTTTTCACTGCGTGAACCACACAGAGAATCGATTTCATCGATGAAGATAATGGAAGGTTTATTCTCTCTGGCAAGTTGGAATAAGTTCTTAACTAGCCTAAAAATAAAGAAAAGCTTTCAGTTCCTGAAAAACAGCAGACAATACACAACAAGGAAAAGATGAGAACAAAGCAATATACAACACCACATGAATTCTGCAGATTAAAAAGCCTCACCATGTTTTAGTCCAGAAAATAAGAATGCTACAATTGGATAATTTATTTCACGATTTACTGAACTGTACATGTTATCTTTTCCTTACAAAATAGGGATTAATTTGAGAGAAATGAACACCTACATTACGTCACCTCTCTGAATGTCTACTAATGATATAGGAAACCAATTACTTTATAGAGTGATACTTAGTGACTACCAGGCAAAGAAAAAAATTTTAAAAATCAATTTATTACTCACTTTTCACTCTCACCTAGCCACTTAGAAACAAGGTGGGAGGAGTGTATAGAAAAAAATGTTGAGTTGTTTGCTTCTGTCGCTACAGCTTTGGCTAAATAGGACTTTCCTGTTCCAGGTGGCCCAAATAACAGGATTCCCCTCCAAGGTGTTCTCTTGCCTAAAATGTGCATGAGAAAAACAACATGAGAATTTCAAGACTGTTGATTTCAGTTACCACAGACATCATCCATCCTGAAGAATACTGCAAAGAGGTTTTCAGTCTAAAGCAATCAATAAAATAAAAACATTTTTTTTAAATTATTTTATTTATTCATTTTAGAGAGGAGAGAGAGAGGGAGAGAGAGAGACAGAGACGGGGGAGGAGCTGGAAGCATCAACTCCCATATGTGCCTTGACCAGGCAAGCCCAGGGTTTCGAACCGGCGACCTCAGCATTTCCAGGTCGACGCTTTATCCACTGCGCCACCACAGGTCAGGCAAAATAAAAACATTTTTTAATAAATCAAAGGTAAGCCTTAAATGTATTTTATTTGCTCTTTTTAAAGGCCACTTTGTCAAAAGTGTGTTTACATGAACATAAGCCTTCTAACAGAAGTTCATTTGCTTGCTTGCTCATTCATTCAACCACTAAGACAATGTGCAGACAGAGAGCTATGAATACAAAAGGAACTCTGCCCTCCACCGGCTCACACTCTGGTGGGGAAAAACTGTTCAGTTAAAAGGCACTCTGACCATGTACTGTGTGCACTGCTTGTTAACAGAATAGTCGGAGAAACTACAGATATCCCCAGGGGGGAAAGCAGCTGAACATGTTTTCTTTTAAAAATGTATGACTTTTAGAGGAATGAAACTAACACAGTTTGTTGTTGTTGTTATTTTTACAGAGACAGAGAGAGGGATAGACAGGGACAGACAGACAGGAACGGAGAGATGAGAAGCACCAATCATTAGTTTTTCGTTGTGCGTTGCAACACCTTAGTTGTTCATTGATTGCTTTCTCATATGTGCCTTGACCGCGGGCCTTCAACAGACTGAGTAACCCCTTGCTTGAGCCAGCGACCTTGGGTCCAAGCTGGTGAGCTTTGCTCAAACCAGATGAGCCCATGCTCAAGCTGGCAACCTCGGGGTCTCGAACCTGGGTCTTCCACATCCCAGTCTGATGCTCTATCCACTGCGCCACCACCTGGTCAGGCAAAACTAACACAGTTTGGTTGACCCCTTGTGAAGTTCTGCTCAATTCTTGATTCCTTAAGGAAGCATGGGTTATTATTACTAGTAGCACACTCTCATTCAAACCACTGGGTAATGATAAGGGGACTCTACCTTAAACCCAAGTTCTCCCAACTTAACATGTATACAAACCAACTGTCTCTGCATCTCAATTTTGCTAACGAGAACTTACCATGCTGCCTAAATAAATCAGGCTGGGTTACACCTGGCAATAAAATACTAAGTCTACACTGAAAAAACTGCTGAGTGCCCACTGCACATGGGTACACAGTGTCTGCAGAAGAATGACAGGCAGATAACTAACAGCAAAACTAAATATTCTTATAGTTTTGTTTCAAAAGCTTCAACTCTTACTTGAATTCTATTTTCCTATTTCAGATGTCTGCAATTATAAATCGGTGTTCCTTAAGGATGTTAAATATACCACTGGTTGTATATAAAGTGCTTTTAGGGAGTATATATATACTTCTTATTTAAATAACTATCTTTTTCATGTGTATTAGAAAAATACTAATTTTTTCATTTATAGTAAACACAAACAGTCTTAAACGTTACTAAGTGAAGTGAGATGGAAAAGTTCATGGTCACCTGGGGAGGAAGGAGGCAGAAGGACTCTAGGTTACTAGGGGCGTTTTGTGGCCTGGTTGATGACTGTGCAGGCGTGCAGTCAAAAAAAGTAAAAAATCGGCCCTGGCCGGTTGGCTCAAGGGTAGAGCGTCGGCCTGGTGTGCAGGAGTCCCGGGTTCGATTCCCGGCCAGGGCACACAGGAGAGGCGCCCATCTGCTTCTCCACCCCTCCCCCTCTCCTTCCTCTCTGTCTCTCTCTTCCCCTCCCGCAGCCAAGGCTCCATTGGAGCAAAGTTGGCCCGGGCGCTGAGGATGGCTCTATGGCTTCTGCCTCAGGTGCTAGAATGGCTCTGGTTGCAATGGAGTGGCGCCCCCAGATGGGCAGAGCATCGCCCCCTGGTGAGCACGCTGGGTGGATCCCGGTCGGGCGCATGCAGGAGTCTGACTGCCTCCCTGTTTCCAACTTCAGAAAAATACAAAAAAAAAAAAGTAAAAAATCACCCATCTTATTTATGTCAATCTGTTTACACATACTTCTTAGCACATGCATTGACTTAACAAACATGGAATCATACCATACACATTTTAGAACTTGCTTTTGGATCTTTAATTTTTCCATTGATTTCTTGGGGGGGGGGGTGAGAGGGAGAAGAAAAGGGAAAGAGAGAGAAGCATCAACTCATTCTTCCACTTAGCTGCTCCATTTAGTTGTGTGCTCATTGATTGCTTGTCGTACATACCGTGACTGGGGACAGAACCTGTGACCTCTGGAGCACTGGGGTGACGCTCTACCCACCGGACTACCCAGCCAGGGCAGCTCTTTCGTCTTATTCATATCCGTGGCCATTCTCCCATGTTGATTACAACGCAGTTCTATGCTTCTGAATGTAGATGTGCACTCTGTTTAACGAGTGCACAGCCTTCCACTGCGTGGTGATTTGCCCCACATCCAACTGGTTGACAATTAGACTGTTTTGCAGTATGTATAGTGAAAATATGTATGTGCACATGAAATAATTATCTTTGTGTAAAGACATGACACAGTCTTAGAATTTATTCAAGGTAATAACTCATGACATGGTGATAAGAATTCACAATGCTCAACCTCAGTCATCTATGTGGTTTTGGAAAATCATCAAAAAAAAAGTAATTTAAAAGCCGTCTCACCCGTAAAAAGATGAGGAAATTTAATCGGCAGTATCACAGCCTCCTTAAGTGCTTCTTTGGCTCCTTCCAGGCCCGCGACATCGCTCCATTTCACGTTGGGTCGCTCCATTATAATGGCTCCTGCAAAAAATGATGTCAGCTTTAAGTTTAGGAGAACTACTTCATCAAAGTTAGAAGACAACAGGAAGTAAGGATGTTAAAGAAATATAAAACGTCTGGAAGAATGTTATGTACTAAAAACGTTTCTGAAGAAGTGTGATGAGAAAATAGTTGGGAATAGGGAGTAGTCCGTAGGAGTCAGGAACCCGGGGTGGATGGCTAGATGACCCAGGGTTAGTCACTGTCCTATGACTGCTTCCTCACTGTGGGATGGAAACACTATCAGCCCGAACTACTCACACAGGTTAGTGTAAAGGTCAAATGACATCATAAATATTAGAGTGGTTGGAAAAGCACCAAACATTACCTTACAGCACTAATTCTGGGAAATCGAATGTGCTCATTCAATGGGGGTTGCTCTACTATTTCTCCTTTTAACCAAACAACAACAAAACTGGTGACCGAATTCTTTCCTTTCACCACCAAAAGAAAAGATACTTAACACATTTAACTGAAGACAGATAGAGGGATAGATAGATAAAAATGAGGGACGGTAGGGGAAGGGTGTAAGGGAAGAGGATGATAGAAGAGAGAGAGAAAACATACTCCTGTAGATTTGTAACACTGAGATTTGCCAGATTTTCTGTTTGGGTTCTATACAGACCTATTTACAAGTTTTGTACATTAACAAAATTATTTAAATAATTTAGTTTTTGAACACTATATACTTAAAGGCCATAGCAATTATTGGAGTAAGATTTCTTTTAATATAACTACTGGCAAAACTCTTTAGCTTATCTTTCATCAAAAGCTTTTCCAATTTTCCAGTATATAGAAATTGCTCTGCTACAAACTACTAAGCAGTCTGTTCCAAGGTGGCATGTGATTAAGTATAAAATACCACCACTTACACCATCTACCAGTTACCTACGAAATCAGTGTTATGGGTATTTCTTCTCATAAGGAAATACCATCTATTATTCTAAAGTCGTTATACTCTGCAACTTCCCTAAATTATGAAAACCTTTAGCTATGACTGCAATGAAGGAAAACCATTGCCCCTTACACATGCTGAAAGTTCAGACTAAAAGCCCACTCACTCTCTCCTATGTCCCCTTCAGATCAGTAACCTTACATGAGAAAGTAATTTGTCATAGACAGGATTTGTGTTAGTAAAAATAAGTAAATTTACTTCATATATAAGTATCATCTGGTCAACTAAAGTTTTTAACTATAAATTTTCTAAATATGCCATAAATAATCTTCATGTTAACTAATAATTTTTTTCCTTCAAATTTAAAGGTGATTTTGGAATGTTTAGTGATAAAAAATTATGTAAATAAAAGTAATATTAATTACTAGACATTGCTTAATGGTTTGTAAAATTAAAAGTGGGAAGGATATTATCGGAAAATAAAGGCCAAATAATTCAACCGTTTTCAATTACATAAATTTACCCTGTCTTTGATTATAGTACTTAGTATAATAATTTTGTTTAATTTCATTTAGCTAACAGAAAACTCCTATCATGAACTCTAACATTTTTAAAAATTTTATTTATTGATTTGAGAGAGAGAGAGAAAAACACTGATCTGCTGTTCCACTTACTTCTGTAGTCACTGGTAATGCTCGTATGTGCCCTGACCTGAGACCGCATCTCCAGCCCTGCTCTATCAGGACACCACCACCCAACTGAGCTGCCTGGCCAGGGTCACAAACTCTTTAGTTTTAACAATCAAATACTACAGTTGATGTCGTAACCTAAAACAGAAGTAAAAAACTTAAATTTCAGGAAAATAACAAAAGAGTAAAAATATATTATACAATATTTTATTATACATCATATTATACAAATCCATCAGCAAACCATTAAATAATTAAGATGGTAAAAAGGGTTCTCAGATATGAAAGACTGGGACTCGTTTCATATTCTACTTCCTCCTAAAATTCCAAATAGATTTCCTCATTTAAATGTCTTAAGCATTTCTATTTTTTATATACTGCTAGTTTTTAAAAAAATCTTTCTAATTAAAAACTGAGCTGTATCATTTTCAAAATTAAAGATACAATCCAATTTCCACCTGGAGTGGGTGGGCTAGTCTGGAGAGAAAGGAAACAAACCAACTCAGAAAGAACAGAGAGAGAAGCGGTCTGCCTTTTTTTTTTTTTTTTTTTTTTTTGCATTTTTCTGAAGCTGGAAACGGGGAGGCAGTCAGACAGACTCCCGCATGCGCCCGACTGGCACGCCCACCAGGGAGCGACGCTCCACTCTGTGGCGACCAGAGCCACTCTAGCGCCTGAGGCAGAGGCCACAGAGACATCCCTGGTGCCCGGGCCAACTTTGCTCCAATGGAGCCTCGGCTGCGGGAGGGGAAGAGAGAGACAGAGAGGAAGGAGAGGGGGAGGGGTGGAGAAGCAGATGGGCGCTTCTCCTGTGTGCCCTGGCCGGGAATCGAACACAGGACCTCCGCACGCCAGGTCGACGCTCTACCACTGAGCCAACCGGCCAGGGCCAGCGTTCTGCCTTCTACCTGAAATAAGGCCGCTTGACATGAACCACTGGGCTGCTCACCCAAACCCCCTGAGGACCAAGTGCGTGTCCCCACTGCCCTAGGCGTGTGTGGCAGTGAGAACTCAGTTCTGTCCTTGGACTACATCCACCACTGAAGTTCTAGGTATACAAAAATACCTTCATTAACTGTAGTGTTTTTAAGATACTATCCTTATAGTATTCTCCTACACGTCTCTGTGGCACTGGAGAGACAAATATAATAATATCACCAAGATGAAGAGACGAGTGCAGCAAGGCTAAACATCTGCCAAACTAGGTCTATTCGCCCTTCACTAACCAAGCTGAGCCTACATAATGGACAGCTGTCCCGCTGTGCATTCTATCTGGCAAGACTCAAATGAACAAAATACATAAACTTCAACTTGAAAATAATTTAGCTAACATACTAAAAAGCAATCCAATCTCAATCACTAAAGCAGCCAGCAATTAAGATTACTTTTTAGATACACAGAACCACCATTTATTGAGTTCCTAGGATTTGTTAAATATAATACTAGGCAACTTTTACATTGTCAGAAATCTTTTACTAGCCCTGGACAGAAATTATTATTAATCTGCATTTTAGAGCTAGGGTGTCAGACTCTGAGATGTTAGGGAACCTGTCCAAGACTGAAGTAGCCGACCTGGGGGAGAATCCAGATCTGAATGGAGCCTAACCCTGCGGCCCCTCCACTACGCCACTAGGCTCTAGTCAAGGAGAATGAAAGGGTCCCTTCTGTGGGGAAGGTAACAACAGAGTGGAAAGAGATGAACACAGAGGGCAGGGCTGAGACAGAGTAAGAAAGCAGATGAGGAAGAGCAGGCAGGCAACATGAAAAAACTCATCAATAAAGAAGCTACAGCAATAGCAATAAAAACCAACAGTAAATCCTAAGTCATTCTGTTCCTCTAACCGGAAATTTTAAACTACCTCAGATTTGGTAGTGTGTTATTATTCTCAGTGTTACCGTCTCTAAAAAGGGGCAAATAAGACAAAATGAAAGAGAATCAGTCAACTCACAGGCTTTTTAAGGCAGATAAAAAACTAAGCACTATTTTTACTGCATGGGAGAACCCCAAACTCATCAGAGATCCTACAGAGAAAATCCTATGAAAACCAGCATGTGACCACAAGGAATTAAAGCTAGCTCTTAAACCTCATTTAAATAAAGGAAGGGGTGGGAGTGGGGAGCAATTCAAATAGACAATTCACTATGAGTTTTTAAAAAAATAAGATAGTAAATTGAAAAAGGAAATCTAAAGCAACCTTGCAGTTGACTCTGTAGTTTCCTTGTTTCAGGGTCATCAGATTCTCCTTCCCCATCACTGTCATTCCTAATGAAAAGAATTCAATATATTCAAACGGCCACTCAGTGCTATCAAAATAAGGCAAAAATGCAGGACAAAATAACTTGAAATATTTGTTTAAGTGGTAAAATAAGATATTCACATTAAAAGATACGCTTTTTAAAACTACTTTTAAGAATGCATTCAGTAAACTACTAAGCAGGCATATTACCCATCAGTATGGAATCATGAACAAGGGGCAAAAAGACCAGAATGAGGTCAGGAACAAATTCCCACGACATACTCTGTATTACTATGTATGTGTCAATGCACAGATGCATGCCCCACACCTCACCCCACGGAAGATGGAAGATGAATCACAGGAGAGTTGTAAACAACAACAAAGACACCAGAAGCAGGCAAACAATATATTAGAACAAGAAGCCATAACTAGGAGGGAAAACCCAACATTCTTTATTTAAGGTATAAAGATCTGTAACCCTAAGTCTGGGGTTTCCAAGGAATAAATGAAGCTTCTGATGAAAATGAACGAGCCCAACGAACAAGACATCTCATACTGAGAATTTACTCTGAGGAAAATCATTTAAACTGAGTCCAAGGATTTGGCCACAGGGATAACATGCCCACACTGTTCATTCACAATAGGGAAAGCAGAATGATGTATGTTCAATTACATACATATGTAATTGTATGATAGAACACACTGCAATCTTAATAAAAATGATGTTGTAAAAATAGTTTATTGAAGATGATCATGATACATGTTGCAAGTAGCAAAAAAAAAAAAAAAAAAAAAAAAAAAAGAGCACTGCATCATTTTTTGAATATAAGACATAAAGTCTGGTAAAAAAAAAAGTCTGACACGTTTTAACCCAAAATGAGATTGCCTTGGTTGTCACAGGATGGTGGGGGCAATGGGCGAGGTAGAGATTGTAAACTGGTTCCCTTGACACTCACACCAACTTCCTTCTACCTCCTTCTACCACGCTTTTCTGTACAGTAAAGGCCACACCAACCAACTCTGCCCTTCCTAGGCTCCCTTGCAGCTAGGGCTCAATGAGACTAAAGTTTCTGCAAGAAAGAAGCAAGTAACTGAGGCAGGGCCTGCATGCAGGATCACCCCACAGCGAAAAGCCCCGCTCTGCTGAGGGGGCTGTGGCAGAGCTCCGACAGCCCCCTCCCTAGCACTGAAGTGACTGGCAGGGGAGCTGGCAGCAGTGGGCCCCTGCCTCAATGACCCCATCGGAGCTGGGCACTCCTCCTAGCGATACGGAATCCCAGCCGGATTCCCTGGCTTCCAGACTCTGGAAGGTGATCCACCATCATGAATCCCTTTTAGCTTACACTGGCCAAAGTGGCACTGCTGGTCAATTCAGAACAGGCATCCCCTTGCTAGGCAGCCCCTCAGCGAAGAGCAGCACAGTGTCTTCACGCCAGACTGAGAGCCTCAACTCTCGGAGAACACTTCTGCTGGCAGGGAGCCTGGGGGGGGGGGGTCGAGGGCCTAGGTTTCACCCCAACAGTTTCACCCCAAGTTTGGAGCCCCAGTCTTCAAATGCCCCACATTTGCTATGACAGCGCTGCAGTTACAGAAGGTAACATGTCTTCTATGGCACAGAAAATCCCCAGCTCACTGAACAGAGAATATAAAGCCTTCAGCTCATAATTTTCTTTGCCCCCCCCCCGTAGCCGGAAGCAGCCAGTTAACTCTAGCTCTTACATTACTCATGTCCCTCAAACTGTTCTATGGTAGTAGCCACCAAGTCCCCAAAGCACTGCCTTCAAGGTGTTCCATTCCTGGTGATCACAGGGGATTGGCTAAGTGGCCTGTGTCCCTGCATGCCATGAACTACGAGTATCACATCCTCCAAAGCTAACAGGAGCGTCCTGACTTCACACCCAACTGGCCAAAGCCCATCCCAGAAGCTCATTTTCTTACAGTGCGTTGTCATCTGGAACCACTCCCGGCCCCAATTAGCAGGCTGGTCAGTGGGCCTGCACAGAGTACGTTCCCACTGCAGAGTACGTTCCCACTGCTGGGCACAGTTCGGCACGAACCTACGATACTGAACAACGCACTCTGCATCTCGAAGTCACACCCCTCCTACCCGGGGAGATATTCCAAACCTGGGTTTTCATGTTTATAAATTATGCTGTGTTGCTTTACAATGACAAAATAAAAGCATATCTAAAGCAAATCCACGTTAAAAAACTTTACATAAGAGATCCAAAATTGTTCTTTATTGGAGTCCTTTTCCATTTTGTCTATGTGGTTAGTGCGGACTGAGTCAATACTACTAACCAAAGATTTAATTCACAGATCACTCCTACAATTTTAAATCCAGTGTTACATCATGGCTGGAGGGACGTGGACTGAGGACCAGTCCCACCACTGTTTTCTCCTATTACTCCCAAGTGGGCACAGAGGGTCATCTGAGTGTGTCTCCCCTTAGGCTTGATAAAACAGGGGCTGGGCCACTTCCTCTGTAATAACCAGAGAGTAAACGTTTTAGGTTTTGTGGGTCACACAGTCTGCTGCAACTTCTCAACCTTGCTGGAATAGCCAGAGAGCAGCCACAGAAAGCAGGTACAGGAGTGGTGAGACTCTGTTCCAGTAATACTTCATTTACAAAACAGGCTGCAGGTCAGCCCACACCTAGTTTAAACAACAGAGATTTACTTCATAAATAAATCTTTTCACACTTAATCTTTTCATTAGATACAATAGAATCTACACTCTGAAATACATACCCCTTCTCCTCAGCCAGACCCGGCTGGCCCTCCTTCACTGGCTTCTGTGGTTGCTTCTCCTTCTTCTTCAGGTATTCCTTTAGCTTCTCTGCTCTGTCGAGATACTCTGTACACTTGGCCCTGATACTTTGCTTGGCCTTCTCACCCTGCGCTTCATCTGTTAAAGCGAAACAAGAGAGATTTTTTCCATTAGTGTTTCATCTAGACACTTCCAAACCAAGCTCTCAGAAACACTTTCAAACAAGAAAGATCTATTTGGGGGGAGGAAGGTCATCTCCAACTCATGGTAACCAAGGATTTTCAATTCCTTTCTATTCCTTCTCTGCAGGGTTGGACGAGGTATGAGGTAGGAAGAGGTATGAGCAAGGCACTAGGATATTTTAAGTTAATGTTGGCTCATAAGAAATTATTTAATAATCTGTGGGTTTCATATTCTTCATTTTGTGCAGAGTTGAAAGCTGCTTCTCACATAAAACCAATTATAAGACAAACAGAAGTAAAACAATATTCACCATTTTCAGATTATAAACAGCGATAGAAATCCCACCTATGTGTACACTGAATAAACGAATTTCACCACATATAGGCAGGCCTCTGTGAGAGCTGTCTGAAAAGTGGGTTTTAGCAATATACACAATGCATGGGATTAGCCCCACGTCTTATATGTTAGGATTTGTTCTTACTTTGAAAATGCTGAATTATCCAATTGCTAAAATATATTTAAAAATAACTTAAGTTGATCAGAAAGACGTCTTTTCTAACATCTTATTTCACCCGTGTTCAGCATTAGGCTGAAGCTGCACGGAGGTAGCAGTTTTTACCCACTTCCCTCATGGCTGTATCCTGGTGCCTGGCACACAGTGCCCAGCACACGGTAAACACCCAATTCAGGACATACATTAAAAAGTTTCCCAACCCATTTTGACAATGGGATTTTCAAAAAGATACTTAGAAAATGAGTAGATTCACAGTACAAAGTCTGGGTAAAATAAGAACTTATTTCCACTGACTCGGTGACATTTTCATCCGCTCACTAGCTGTGTCCATTTGAGAGCTCAGTACCTAACGCACCCAGATGTGCATGACAATGCTGGGGGAACCCTGTTTTACAAGTTGATGGTTAGAGTTTTCTCCCATTGTATGGCAGTTTTCATAAATGAAATAGAATGAATTTTTCTTTTTTGTGTTTAAAAACAAACAAGCAAGCAAACCAACCAACCCGGCCTTACATTTAACCACGTGGAGAAAATACTGCACCGCATGTTGGTAGAGCTGAAGGGCTTCCTCATAGTTCCCGGCTTTGTCTTCCTGGGCAGCTTTGCCAGCAAGATCTATCGCTTTCTGCAGGAAGAGAAGCAAAACCATACCATCAAAATCAGAGCGTAAGTGGAAGGTGGAAGTAAATAACTGACTTGGAAGTAGTTGTGTGCTTTTTAAAATAAAAACAAAACAAATTCATCATTTTTCTAAATCATAATAACATTTTATTATAAATTATGATCAATTATAAAATGTAAATTAAATTTGTTATCTGGGTAAATGCTATCTGAATATAGGTTGATCTAGTACCAATCACTAAAATTTTCCTAAGTTTCACTCAATAAAAGTCAAGCTTAGGGCTAGTATTGGATAGTCAAATAATCTGAAAATTCAAGTTAAAAAGCATTTAGGGAAATTCTCAAAGTCAAATGCTGCTTTATCTAAAGCATGTAACGGTCAAACATAACTGAGGTCAAGTCCGTTCAGTGGCAATGGGGCAACAAAGCACCAAGAATCAAAAAAATATCCACATATTTTAACTCACTAATTAACTAAAAGGTACTAAGGGCAAAGACAGTAACCATAAAGGTCTTTCAAAAAGCAAAAACAAACCTTGGTAACTTAAATAGCAAAAAGATGCCACATATTGGGAAATTATGGAATTGTTAAAATAATATTAAGAAACACTTGTAATAACATGGAATATATTTATAATTAAAAAGTTTTTGGAAATATACAATTTTTACATGTAGCACAAGTTCAATTATATATATATATAAATTTTAAAAAGAAACAACCAAAGCACGGGAAAGAAATGGGAAGGAAATGTAACTTATCTTTGATAAGACTTAACTTTTTTCATTTTTACTTTTACATTTTCTAAAAATGTTCACAATGCACATGGACTACTTTTGAAGTATTACTTTTTAAACTCCATATGGCCAACTGATTGACAACAATGCAGAAGCAAGTAAATGGCAGAACAGGCTTTTCAAGAAACGGTGTGGGAGCAACTGCATACCCTTCAGCTGAGAGGGAGAGAGAGAGAACGAGAACTTCAACCTAACCCCACACTTGGTACAAATATTAACTCAAAATGGATTATAGACTTAAATATAAATGTGAAACTGCATATAAAATTTCAGTGCTTAGACTTGACACCAAAAGCACAACGTATAAAAGGAAAAAAGTAATACATTTTTTTCATCGAACTTCAAAACTTTCGGTTAGGATGAGAAGACACTCTACAGACTGGGTGAAATACTTGCAAACCACATACCCAGCAAAAGACTAGTATCTGGAACATACAATATAATGAACTCAAAACTCAACAGTTAAAAAAAGAATCCAAGTAGAAAATGGGCTAAAGACACAAACAGATATTTCACCGGAGGATATACAGATATAGGCACAAGAAAAGATGTTCAACATCACTAGTCATTAGAGAAATGCAAATTCAGACCACAAGGAGATGTCACTACATAGTTATCAGAATAGCTAAAATAAAAATTAGTGACAATACCAAATGGTGGTGAGCATACAGAACAACTGACCACTCACATACATATATATATTACAGGTAGGGTGTAAAATGATACAGCTACTCAGAAACTGGGTTGCTTTTTCCAAATCTAAACATGCAACTACCACATGAACCAGCATATGCACTCTTGGGCATTAATTCCAGAGGAATGGAGACTTATGCTCACACAGAAACTTGTATGAATGTACCAGATGTCCATCAACAACGACATGGTAAACAAACTCTGGTACATCCATCCCATAGAGTATTAGTACCAAAAAGAAAGGAACTTTTGCCACAGGGATGCTATGGGGGCGGGGAGAAAGAGGTAATTGTGGTTATAAAAGGTCAGGAGGAGTCCTTATGGATAGAAGTATTCTGTATCATGACTGTAGTGGTGGATACATGAACCTACATGTGACAGAACTCTACACACACACACACAAATACACAGTAGTACAAGTAAAGCTGAGGAAATCTGAACGCCACTGCTGGCATTATCGGTGTGATCATTCTGGCTGTGATGCTGCACTACACTTTTACAAGATGCCACCACGTGAGGCAACAAGGTAAAGAGTACATAGGTGCTCTGTGATTTCTCACAACTGAGTTTGAATCTATAATTACATCAAAGTAAAATTGTTATTAAACAACTATCTTTAATTTTTAAAATCTCTCTCACACACACGCACACAAGAAAAGAACAACACAGTTTATTAAAACATCCCAACTGGATTAATTTAGGTATAAAACTATTCAACAGAAACCAGTGCTAGTAGGGAAAAAATGATCATGCTTATACAGTGGTACTTTGACACATGAGTTTAATTCGTTTCATGGCCAAGCTTATGACTCAATTTGCTTGTATGTCAAATCGAATTTCCCCATTAAATTAATGGGAATGCAATTAATCTGTTCCGGCTCTCAAAAACCACACGAATATTTTGTTTTATATGCTTTTAAATAAGAAAATGTACTTTATAAATAACACACACACACACACACACACACATAATAAGAATGTAAAGAAATAAACTGGTTTATGAAGTGTATTTACCTTCCAGGTCAGGTGAAGATGCTGGCAGAGGGAGGATCCATTAGCATAACAATGGCCCTTCCCAAGCAGGAAGGTAATTAGAAATTTCACAGACAGCTGCTCAGTGCCATTTTTAACAATAAAAGTGAGCAAACTCAGAAAACACAAATTTTACAAATTCATTTGCCCAACAATCATCATTTTCTTCACTGACTTTTGGCTTTTTCACCGCACTTTCCTCGCTTTCTAGTTAGAAGCCGTTTCAACAAAAACCTTTCCATGGATGTTTGTTTCTTCTTCCCTTTCAGATCGTTCTGCAGGCCATCCAGTGGAGGGTGGCAGAAGCTCGTGATTCAAATATCCTCTTGTGACTTAAAGCAAACCCCCCCGCGAGTGACTGCTAGTCTCTCAAATTGCTCGTGATTTAAAGTGCTTGTGTGTCAAGGTACCACTGTACTATGTTAAAAATAAGCATATAATTAAGATGAGAAAGAATTATTCATGCATCCCTCCACAAAGCAATCACATGTGAAACACTGTACTGCGAAGCAGCTGCCCTCGGCCTGCATGGAGGAGGAGAGCTGTGAATGGGCAGGAGGGCTTCCCTGGGGCATCCGAGATCCTGGTTTGGAGCAGGAGGGGAAACATGTATCACATGATTTAGTACTGACAAAATGTAGAAGAGACAAGTTTCAAAGGTCAACTAGCCTGAACTTAAAACTAAATTTTCAAAAGTTGGTAAACTAGACAGGATGGAAAGTTTAGAGTCATAGTACGTGGTCCCCTGGTGTGTCAGTGTGCCGGGTTAATAGAAAACACATCTGGAAGGCTCAGTGGCTAAGCCACACAGCAGAAATAAGCTTTCTTATTCTGGCTATAATTTTCTTTCTGTATTGTTCTGAATCAATGCGCCACGCACCAGTTAGCCACATGATCTTTGTATTTCCTCATTTTATAACTCTCTGATGCCTACAACTTGTTACCACCTGTATGCTAGGCACTCCCAAATCCTCATTTCCCCAGCTGTGCCTCTCTCTCTGGTTCTACACATATGCATCCACTGCTCACTGGACATTTCTTCTCCATTGTCCCCACGTGCATTCCGAACTCAAGACAGATCACCCTGGTCCCAAATGACCCTCGTCTTATAATCCCAGAACCAATTCCTACCCACACAGATATCCAATCCAGGAACCTGGTAGAAAACCCAGACTCCCTCCCCTCTCTCACTTTCTGAATGCAGATACAAGCTGGACCATTCTTCCTCTTCAGTTGGTGTCTCATCAATCCTGTCTCCTTTATTCTAATAGGGACTAGACTCCTTTGGGCCTCACCGTCTCCCATCACACAGAACCCTGCCTAACTGGTCTCCCTGCTCCAGGCCTGCTACCAGCCAAGTTGTTCCCTGTACATTCTAAATCAAAAACCTGAGCATTTACGGTTTGATTCCCCATCTAGACCTGGATGAAGATGGATCAGTCATCTCCATGTGGCCTGCCCAGACTTATCCTCCCACCCCGCATACTCAGTTCCCGTCATACCAATCTACGAGGACAATCAGACAACTCAGACTTCGTGCCTCAGTGTACTCTCCCCAGGGGACACCTGGTCCTACTGTCTGCCTGAAGCTCTGGCTTCTCCAGAACACAGTTCAGTCACATTTGTCCTGCTGGAAAGCCCTTCTCAGCACCCTCAGGTGGCCTACATTCCCACTGCCTCCTGGACACGCTTCCCACGATCAGACAGCACCCTATTAGTCACTTTCCACATCT
Organism: Saccopteryx leptura; assembly: GCF_036850995.1. Lineage (NCBI taxonomy): Eukaryota > Metazoa > Chordata > Mammalia > Chiroptera > Emballonuridae > Saccopteryx > Saccopteryx leptura. The sequence continues at coordinate 9,985,869 of NC_089513.1, read as the reverse complement.
TTCCACATAAGTCCCTGGAAGTCAAGAATGATGTTTTGCATTTATGATTCCCCAAGAAGTACACTCCAAAAAACATTCAGGTCTGAGTCAACGTTTAATTCTATGCAGACTACATTACTTGCAACTTCTCCCAACCCTCTTCAAGGTTTATTACACTTCTAGACTGAAGATATACTATTTTTTTCTGCCTCACTGAATCCACTTTCTTGTCCAAGAATGCATAATCTTGTAGTGGAAAAAGCACAAACTTGTAAGCAGAGAGACCTGGTTTCAAAACGATCTTCATCATTAACTAACTGCGTCTTTGGGAAAATCCAGCTTTAATAAACTTTGGTTTCTTTTTTTTTCTTTTTTGTTATTTTTCTGAAGTTGGAAACGGGGAGAGACAGTCAGACAGACTCCCGCATGCGCCCGACTGGGATCCACCCGGTATGCCCACCAGGGGGCGATGCTCTGCCCACCAGGGGGCGATGCTCTGCTGCGACCAGAGCCACTCTAGCGCCTGGGGCAGAGGCCAAGGAGCCATCCCCAGCGCCTGGGCCATCTTTGCTCCAATGGAGCCTCGCTGCGGGAGGGGAAGAGAGAGACAGAGAGGAAGGAGGGGGGGGGGTGTGGAAAAGCAAATGGGAGCTTCTCCTACGTGCCCTGGCCGGGAATCGAACCCGGGTTCCTTGCACGCCAGGCTGACGCTCTACCGCTGAGCCAACCGGCCAGGGCAACTTTGGTTTCTTATACTGCAAAATTGGAATGATATTCACGGTGAAGAGTTGTTTGTAGGATTAAATGAGGTCACATCAAACACCAGGTAGACAACTAGTGCCAGTACCTTTCACTTTAAGCTCACGATCACCTCCTCTAAAATGTTTCTCATCTGTCCAGGAAGAGTTAGAGGTGCCTTTCCTTTCTGCCCTCCCAAACTAACCTCTAATTCTACTGTAGCAGTTACGGGAGTATTTTATAATTTTCATTTATAGCTATCTGCATACCTCCTTTAGATTATAAGCATCTGGCTACAGGGATTTTTGCCTTGTTTGGTGGGAAAGTTATTTGTTACTTGAGTAAGTTTCATCCATATATCCTAGGTTAGAAAGTTGAAAAGGTTGAATGAGAAAGTAGATCTGTGAACCAACCTCTAATACAGAGGTCCCCAAACTTTTTACACAGGGGGCCAGTTCACTGTCCCTCAGACCGTTGGAGGGCCGGACTATAAAAAAAACTATGAACAAATTCCTATGCACACTGCACATATCTTATTTTAAAGTAAAAAAACAAAACGGGAACAAATACAATATTTAAAATAAAGAACAAGTAAATTTAAAGCAACAAACTGACCAGTATTTCCATGGGAACTATGCTACTCTCACTGACCACCAATGAAAGAGGTACCCTTCCAGAAGTGCGGCGGGGGCCGGATAAACGGCCTCAGGGGGCCACATGTGGCCCCCAGGCCGTAGTTTGGGGACCCCTGCTCTAATAGAATTCTAACTCAGTATCTCTCCTGTTTAACACCAGCAGCTATGCTTTTCACGTGGGTCACTTTCTAGCTGACTCACTTGAGGACATCCAACAACCTAACGCAAACATAATATAAACTGATTATAGAATTAAACTGCAAACCTTCCAAAAGAAAAACAACATCAATAAATGAGTTAAAATCATGTTGTAGAACACCCAGATCACATGCAGTGTGACCACTGAAGAGCTGGTGGAGCCTGACCAGGTGGTGGTGCAGTGGATAGAGAGTCGAACTGGGATGTGGAGGACCCAGGTTCGAGACCCCGAGGTCACCAGCTTGAGCAAGGGGTTACTTGGTCTGCTGAAGGCCCACGGTCAAGGCACATATGAGAAAGCAATCAATGAACAACTAAGGTGTCGCAACGGAAAACTGATGATTGATGCTTCTCATCTCTCTTCGTTCTTGTCTGTCTGTCCCTATCTATCCTTCTCTGACTCTCTCTCTGTCTCTGTAAAAAAAAAAAAAAAAAAAAAGCTGGTGGAATAACACTAGTTAACTGACAAACCAAAAGGGATGATGACAGAATGAAAATCACTTTTGATACTCAAAGGAACAATACTTTTATCCAATGACCGATATTTTTTTCCAAGTACATTTACCAAAAGACACTTTCTGAATGGGGCTACAAAAACTATCCTTAATTGAAGACCATTGCATGTGAGTTTCATGCAATCTTGTTGGAAAAAATACATGAATAAGTACATATGTGATTTATTCTCTGTTCTAAGAAAAAAGTCACAGTTGCAATTTTAATATTTTATGAAAGATATATTCATTTTCATAATCTTTTGGATCCACTGTCAAGATAAATTAAGTCCCAAGCAAGCTCCTTCCTCCTCCGCTCTTTTCTGTGAAATGTTGGTCTCCATTTAAATGACTTTACTTTCAGAGGTCTTTCTTCAGGATCAGTGATCCTGAGTTAACTAAGTCCTCCATTACCCTTGGTGCCTGAACCAGGCGCTCAATAAGTGCCCCTTCAACCAATTACTGCTAAGACCACGACAAGGATTCACTATAGGTATTCACTATACCTATGGATTCACTCTACTCTTCTGTCCCGAACTGGGCGACTTGGAGGCCAAATCACATGCTAAATAAACCCCACTGAAGCCCAGGTCTCTTCTGAAGATAGGAGGCACTTTTCAGAAATGTCTCAATCAATGTCCACCCACAGCGGTCTAGCGATTCAGTATACGTTCGTGTGATTCCATGGTTTGTGTACAAAATACCGTGATCGCCGCGGTGGGGGGTGGGGAGATAGCGCCCCAAATGAAGTAACGTTCCCTAACCTTACATACTACACACTGGAGCCACAGAGGAGTTCCCTGAGCACACAAACACATGGGTTCAGTGACCCCACGGATTCTTCCGAGCCCAAGGCCGTCCTCACGTTTCTACTGACCTGACAGCTCGCAAGCAAAGAGGGGCTCGGAGCGGGGCGGGGCGGCTCCCTCCTTCTCCTCCTCCCCGCCCTCCCCCCCCCCCCCCCCCCCCCCCCCCCCCGCCCTCCCCCCCCCCCCCCGCCCTCCCCCCCCCCCCGCCCCGCGGCCCCGGCGCTCCTGGGGGAGGGAGGCGATACCTGGAGGTTGGGCGAGGACGCCATGGCGGAGGTCCGAGGCGGGTCCCTGGGGAGGTCCGAGGGCACAGGACTAGACCAACAGCGGCGGCGTCGAGTCGCGCGCGGGCCAGCACCAAGCGTGCGCAGGCGGGTGGCTCTGGCAGCGGCCTCCCTCGCGGAACCTGTCCCCTAAACAACCCACAGCCGCCAGACCCTCCTCAAAACACTTCCGCAATCCCGAGCCCCCACCGGGCTCTCGTCCCGCCTCCGGCAGGGCACTTCCGTTTTCGTCATCAGCATGCGCGCGCGCACGGCCGAGCTCTCAATCATCGGGTCTCGCTGCAGGCTGGGGCCTCGCGAGGCTGGGGGCGGCATCCCTGAGACCTGACGTGAGTGGGCGGAAGTCGCGCAGAGCGCGGGCGCCCTGCGGTGGTACGGCGGCCACCTGTAGCTTTTCCAGCAGTTTTTATACTTGAAGATGAATTATTGGCTCTGGCTCCTTTCACTCCATATCACGGGGCATGCCGGCAGGCGTCCCCAAACTACGTCCCCCTGAGGGCCCCCCCCCCCCCACTCCGGGAAGGGGCACCTCTTTCATTCTTTTTCATTGGTGGTCAGTGAGAGGAGCACTGTATGTGGCGGCCCTCCAACGATCTGAGGGACAGTGAACTGGCCCTCTGTAAAAAGTTTGGGGACCTCTGCAAGCGTTGAGTTGAAAAATGTCATCCCGTTTGCGAGACCCGCCGGTTGTGACCTTGGGGCCCCTTTATCTGCCTCACTTATTCCGTCTCCTCCTCGGTCAACTGGGGGGGGATGATTATAGGGCCCCCCTCAGGGGTGTGCCAGCTGCCGGTCTGCTCAGTAACATTGCTCGCGCTTCACTCTTCCCCGAGCGTTATTCAGGGGGTTGTTGCTGCCGCTCTGCAGGCCTTGAGGTCATTAGTGTCTGGGTGGCCGCTGCCCACGGGAGCTGCAGTCTGCTGGACACAAGTCTAGTAAAACTGGCAGCTGAGAGCTACTTAGAGAACAACAGGGTTAATGGCATGAGAGGCTAAGGGCTTCACAGAAGAGCGCATAAGGGAGGGGTTAGGCAGAGCTGAAATAAGACCTTTCCTCGCCTTGCTGTTGTTTGCAGTCACAGCCTTCTTGTTTGAGCTAAAGGCCACCTAAGTCACAGGCTCACGAGAAACCTCTGAGAAACCCTCTGCCCTTCCCTTAATTATCTGGAAGAACTTGAATTAGGCACCTGGCCTATAATGAACAATTATCACAGATAACATCTTTTGACCTACCTATAAGGCAGAGCAAACTTATTTACTAAGTGTGTCCCCCCCATTTAAAAATATTTTATTTATTCGTTTTAGAGAGGAGAGAGAGAAAGAAGAGGTGGGGGGAACAGGAAGCATCAACTCCCGTATGTGCCTTGACCGGGCAAGCCCAGGGTTTCAAACCCATAATCTCAGCATTCCAGGTCGACGCGTCTTTATTCACTATGTCACCACAGGTCAGGTGAGCCTGCTCTTATCATCCTCCCATGGCCCTTTGAGTCCCTCTAGACACCTCATCTCACTCCTAGCTCAGGACGTCTTATGTCTTCATGTTCCCTCTCCAGCTCTGAATCCCTGTGCAAGGGGATGGGGAGTGGGGTTCTCAGACTATCTCATATGCAGGATTTCCATACATGTGTATATATAGAATTTGGTGATTTTCTCTTGTTAACCTCAGTTCCCTTCCAGTTACAGATGAAATACTGACTCCAGCCCTTAGAGTGGTAGTGTATAATAGGCACTTAATAAATATTAAACCATTTAACTGAGCTGTTTAAAATAAGTTGCTGGTTCCTTATTGCCTATCAAATAAACTTGGTTTTGCCTGGAGATACAATCAGACTCCGATTTACCTTTTAGTCCAATCCCTAAATATTCACCGAACACCCATGGAACCACAAGTCTACTAGACATTAGAAAACTGTAAAGATGAATAAGTTGCGGCCTTTGCCAATTACGAGTTTACTGTTTTGTGGAAGACACACACACACACACACACACACACACACACTCATGAAAATAGAGTTCATTGAGATATTGAATGCCACCATGTGCCAGGCTGTTTTAAATGCCAAATATGAACCAAACAATCAAAAATCCCTCTTCTATCACCTATAATGAATCATACTGGTATCATGTACCCCCAATACACCATGAGAAGGGTCAGCAGCCTGGTAGGGGGCATCTGTGGATTTAGTTTGCAACAGGGTCTCAAGTCCAGCTTGTCCAGGACCAAATCCATCTCACTCAAACCATTTTAAAGGAAATGCATAATATGAAAACCCTCACAGTATGCCAGCCACTGTGCCCACCCAGGAGTCAGGTGTCTGCTGTTGAGTCACCAGCTCTGAGCTGGAACAGAACCATGAGGAAGGCAACACTCTGACCATGCTGATCCTGTGAAGGAAGTGACTCAGGTTGTTCTCAGGCAAGAAAGCTGTTCTTCATATGAGGCAGCACAGCTTTCTGGACATGTGCAGTAACCCAGAAGGCCCAGCGCTTTCTCCCTTATTGCAGTTTGTTTTATTGCTTTGAAGCCAAGGAGAGCTTCTGGACTGATGAGCAGGTTGAGAACTGATGCATCAACCATCCATCAGCCACGTGGAGAAGAGCGTACTGCCCCGGACTGCGCGGCTCCTAATAACGGTGCAGAATTAAGGAAACACACTTATCAAAACAAAAACGCGGGGACTGGGAGGACTCTTCAAAATGCCTGGCAGTATCCGAATGCCCCATAGCCCCAGTTTGCTTTATTATATAGCCATATGCAAATCAAGGACCTTGATACAAAGTTGCACATCCAAGGCTAAGACAGGAACTCTCCCAAGGCAAAAACAGGATACATTAGTGAAATCTACCAACATCTGAAACAAACAAAGAGTCAGAGGAAGGGCATGTGTATTGCTTCCAGCAACCCAAGGAAGCAAGTGGAGTGGGTGCAAATACTCAGCATCATAGCCAATATAGAGGTGGAGGGAGGAGAACTTAGGCTTTTGCTAAGCCTTGAATCTAAAATGGCTTTTTGCCATTTATGGTCCACAACATATCCCCCTTTTCTTTTTTATTTATTTATTTATTTTTGTATTTTTCTGAAGTTGGAAACGGGGAGGCAGTCAGACAGACTCCCGCATGCGCCCGACCGGGATCCACCCGGCATGCCCACCAGGGGACGATGTTCTGCCCATCTGGGGCGTAGCTCCGCCACGACCAGAACCATTCTAGCGCCTGAGGCAGAGGCCACAGAGCCATCCTCAGCGCTCGGGCCATTTTTGCTCCAATGGAGCCTCGGCTGCGGGAGGGGAAGAGAGAGACAAAGAGGAAGGAGAGGGGGAGGGGTGGAGAAGCAGATGGGCACCTCTCCTGTGTGCCCTGGCCAGGAATCGAGCCCAGGACTCCCGCACGCCAGGCTGACGCTCTACCACTAAGCCAACCGACCAGGGCCTTTCTTTTTTATTTTTAATTTGTGTGCTGAGATTTGCACTCATCTGATTTTCTAGTTTCCCAGATTCTAATTTGGAGGCAGACTGAAAAAATACAGAACAAACACAAAATTAGTATAGCCAATGCTAACAGATACCCAAACAAACATTGTAATACATTACAGTGATTAAAGCCTTTAAGCAAATTCTTAGCCAATATAACAAGAATCTATAAAAGAGTAATGTCCTTAGCATGTTCACCAAGTCCAAGTTGGCAACAACACCATTCCAAATTTCTGCAAATGCAACCCAACCCCAGTTCAGTCCATCAAAAGCTGTCACAGGAGCAGGAGTCCAGGAAACAAATCCAGGAAAAGTCCACATGGCACTGGAATTGCTGTCACACTTCTATACTTTGCAGCTCCCGTCCAAGTCCCAAAGACCGCTGCTTCTAGCTGGTGATGACCCAGGTAGACTGGAAAAGCCATCTGCAGCACAAATGAAGATGGAGCTTCCGTTTTCTTTAAACTAGAAAGATGAACCCAGGGGGCCTTATACTGGAGCTTTACAGCCATGGGGTGGTAAGGAGAACCTTGGGATACACTAAGCTGGGTGGCAGAGGTAAATTTGTAAGTTGGCAAAAAAAGGAAAAAAGGAGCTCTAAATTAGGAGTAGGTCCTAACCTAAAATATGAGTGGGGCATTGAGGCAGAAGGAATAAAGGAAACACTATATATTAAACAAAGCAGCAGAAAATAGGACTATCAACACCCACAACAGAGATCTTCGAGGGAAGAATTAAAAACCGGAATATTCAGGCAAGACATAGTTAAGTGGCCCTTGTGTAAATGAGATCAGTTTACCTGCTACTTGGGAGAAAGACCCTAGGCTCGTCCACAGTGTCGTAGATGGGGCCAACGGCCCTGGGCACCTTCAGCCTTCAGTGGCAAATACCAGTATTCTGGGCAAGGTTAGGGCACAAGTAGCTGGAGCAGGGCTGGAAGAGACTGAACCCTCCCTTAGAGGAGCAAAGGGGAAGCCTACCTTCCAGTGTCCCTGTTTCCTCACAGCAAAGGCATGTAAGCCTGGCAGGCTTTGGCTTAAATGACCATCCTTTCCACTATTGAAGCAGGACCCTGATGGAGTCCTATGAGGCCCCATGGGGGTATTGGAACATTTTGAGGGTGTATACCAAGAGCTAGTATTTCACCTGATCTCTTTTGGGCTTTTTCTGCCTCTTGGTACCTTAAAAGCCATGCTCAGAAGATCTCACTGAGGGGTTTGAGGATCCCCATCTGCCTATATAAACCTTTTCCGTATATCTGGAGCTATTTGGAAAAAGACAAAACAGTGTTATTAGCTGGATCAAATAAAAGAGGGTAGAAGTTTGCAGGAGAAAAAGATTTGGCATCTCCTGTTCATCAGCATTCAAAAAAAAATTTTTTTAAAGAAAAGGTAGATTTTCAAGAATTCCAGGATATTACTCCCCCTTTTATATATTTTTTAAAATTGACCTTAAATATTTGCTGGGTATACTTTAATAATACCTTGACTTTAAAGATTTTAAGAAATACCCGTAATTCGAAAGGTTTGACAAAATACAGTAAATGCTTTTGCTACATATTCAGGAACATTATCAGCTTTAATCACATCAGGAAGTCCAATAATAGAAAATGCATACAGACAATGAGCAATAACATGCTTAGCAGCCTCTCCTGTTCTGACAGAGGCTACTATAAATCCAGAATAAGTATCCACTGTAACGTGGACAAAGGACTGTTTGCCAAATGAAGGTGTATGGGTAACATCCATTTGCCAAAGTTATCCTGGTAGGAGTCCTTGAGGGTTAACTCCAAATGAAGGGACAGATTGTAGTATAGGACACCTTGGACAAGATTTAACAATCTGCCGTGCTGCTTCCTGAGAAAGTTGAAACTGTTTACACAGGGCTGCAGCGTTCTGGTGATGAATAGTATGAGACTGAATTGCTTGATCTGTCATGGTTGCTCCAATAATTTTCTTTTGGGTAGTTTGATCAACAAGGGCATTCCCTTGTGCTAAAGCTCCAGGGAACATAGAGTGAGCTTGAGTATGTCTTATAAAACATGGAGCTCTATGTTGATGTACAAGTCTTTGAAGAAGGAGAAATTGCTGAAACAGTTCATCTGCAGTTGTCCCTAAGACAGCAGTCTCTAGTGCGGTGTTTCCCAAGGTGGAGCCCACGCCCCACAGGGGGGCAATTCGATAGTTAAGGGGGGCAATTTGAAAATGAACTCGACACGACTTTAACTCTTTCGCCCCGGGCCATTTAAATGCAATGCTAGATATAGGTGCCAAATTTAACAAAAAATGCAATTCTTAAATAATTGCGGTAAATAATTATTAAGTATAATTTCGTTTGACGAGACCAAAATATCAACTGGGTGATTGGCATCGTCAAGGAAACTTCGTCCTGGGTTCACCGCGGAGCGTGCCGTCTGCCGCGGGGAACCCTGGACGTTTTAAAAACTCGCTCCACGGGGAACCCCGGACGTTTTAAAAACTCGCTAAACAACACAGTTATTCTCACCTAATTGGCCCATCGCAACTTCTGTAGTGTTTCACATCATTCAGTTGGTGTTAATTTGAAATAAGTGTCAGTCAAAACTGTTGTAAAAACTTGTTGATTTAATAAATATACATATATATATTGTATAGATATAATTGGTAAGTATTTGATTTTATTTTTATCAATATTAAACTCTTTATTAAGTACTTCTTGCATCGGGGCTAGAAAGCACTAATATTTTATAAATGTTATTGGGGCTATAATAGTGCATGCATGACAATTTTAATTTTAGAAGCATAACTTTCCAGAAAATTTTGTCAAGTGGAAAAAATATAGATACCTTTTGATTTGCGGTGGTAGTGTAGTAAATGTATTATATACATTTAAATAAATGTGAATTTTTAGTATATGTTTACTCTATGTCACATTGAATATATTTTAATATTAGTTTTTAATTGATCTTATTTTTATTTCTTATAGCCTGTAGTAAAATGAGTGGTGCAAGCAAGAAAAAAACTCGTCAATATTTGGAGGAATATTTAAAATTTGGGTTCATACCCGCTGTTCACAATGAGCGGATTCCTTTTTGTCTTTTATGCCAGCAATGCTTGACCAACGAATCAATGAAACGAAGTCGTCTTGAGGCGCATTTGAAGGTGAAACATAGTGCTCATATTAATTCAGATTTGAGTTACTTTAAAACTTTAAAGAAAAATTTTGAAAAAAGAACAACATTAAAGTCTCTATTTACTGCTCATACTTCAACTAATAATCGTGTTCTTGAGGCTAGTTATCAAATTTCTTTATTCATCACTAAAACTGGAGAAAATCACACTATAGGAGAGAATTTAATAAAACCGTCAATATCAGCATTTCTTAAAACGGTTCTTGAAAAAGATGACAAAGATGTAAAAGCTATGCCGCTCAGTGACAATACTGTTGTTAGCAGAAGAATAGATGAAATGAGTGAGGATATTGAAAAACAACTTATTGAAAAGCTGAAAACAAGAAAATTCTCCTTGCAAATGGATGAATCAACTTTGAGAGACAGTGAGGCAGTATTGATAACTTACGTAAGATATATTGATAAAGGACATTTTGCTGAAGAAATGTTGTTCTGTAAAAGATTAGAAAGCACCACTACCTCCAAAGATATATATAATAAGCTAAAAAACTACTTAGATGTCAATGATATACCAATGAAAAATATAACATCTTGTGCTGCAGATGGTGCTCCCAATATGATGGGCAAGAAAAATGGCTGCTTAAAATTGATGAAAGATGCGAATCCAGAAATGATTCTTCTGCATTGTGTTATTCATAGGGAAAACTTGGTAGCTAAAAACATCTCGCCTGTTCTGAATGAAGTATTACATACAGGAATAAAGTGTGTTAATGCTATTAAAGCTAGTGCCAAATGTGAGCGTCTTTTCAAGCTATTTTGTGAAGAACAAAATGAAGACCATGTGAGACTTTTACTTCATACTGAAGTAAGATGGCTATCTAAAGGAAACTCTTTGAAAAGATTTATGGAACTGTTTGATACTCTTAGTGATTTTTTAAGCGACAAACCTGAAATGAAGTATCTGTTAACAATAGATGGTAAAGCATTTGTGAGTTATTTAGCCGATATCTTTGAAAAACTAAATATATTAAATAAGCAACTTCAAAGAACAAATAAAACTCTTGTCGATGCAAAAGCAAAGATATTTGGTTTCATTACCAATATTGAGTTATGTCAGAAACATATTAACAACAAAAACTTTAAACAGTTTCATTGGCTCCAAAAATGTGAAGTAACTGATACCGCTTTACTTGTTATTGTCAATCATTTGAATATTCTATCGGCTGATTTAAAAGAAAGATTTTCTGATTTAAAACAAATTGATTTCCCGACATGGATGATGCAGCCAATGTTAGTGGATTTGTCTGATATATCAAATATGCAGTATCAAGAAGAACTTGCAGAATTGCAAAATGATGAGTCAGTTAAAGCTTTATTTAATATCAAAGGAGCGATGGCATGGCTTTGTGAGGAAACAGAAATCAAATACCCAAATTCAACCAAATGTGCAAGAAAACTATTGCTACCGTTTCCATCTTCATTTTTAGCTGAATGTGGATTTAGTGCTGTAGATGATTTACTGGTAAAAAAAAAATCGGCTGGATATAACACAAGATGGAGACTTGAGACTAAAGCTAACCAAATTGGAACCTAATATAAAATCTCTGTGCAGCAAGCATCAAGCGCAAGGATCACACTAAATTAAAATAATAAATTTATATAGAAAAATCTGTATTAAAATTATTGGAATTTAAATTTGTTTTTCATTATATGTTTTGAAATTTTACTTACTGTGTTTTGTTAACAATTTCATAGTGATTTCTTCCTAGAACCTATCATTTATGTTTATTAAGTGAACAAATCAATTTTTTAATGTTAAAAATTATGTATGTTACATAGGGGGGGACATAAAAATTTTAGAAAGGTTAAGGTGGGGCATGGCACAAAAAAGGTTGGGAAACACTGCTCTAGTGGAAACAACCATAAGTAAATATTTGCTGTCTGTATACAGATTAAAGAAGGAACATGGCAAATGCTGAAAAGCTATGATAATAGCATTTAATTCTAGTCTTTGAGCTGATTTCAAGGCGAATTATTTTAGTATAAATTTGTCCATCGATTATTAAGCCTGCTATTCCTGAGCTAGACCCATTAATAAAGACTGTAGGTGCTTCAGGAATGAGCTCATTAACAATTGTTTTAGGAAAAACAAATGTAGTAATTAATGAAAATTGAACTATTTTATCAGCTGGGTAGTGAGAATCAATTTGGCCTGTAAAATTTGCAAAAGCAATTTGCCATTCAGTGGAAGTTTCCCAGAGCCATTGTTGTTAATCCTTTGAAAAAAGGAACAATAATTTGAGGCTCAAAACCTATAAACTGTAAGAGTCGCCTACATCCCTTGAAATCAAGGAGGCGACAAGATCAAAATATGGAGACAAAACTTTCTTTGGAGTAACAGCTAGATGAATCCATTCAATAGGACCTGAAGCTTGCCACAATAGTCCTGTTGGAGTGTAACTCGAGGGACAAATTAGTAAGGCAATTGATTCTTCAGGATTTATGCATTTTAGTTGTGCTTGTTGCAAGGCTTTTTCTACAAGCTTTAAAGCTTGCTGTCCTGCAGCTGTAAGTAGCCAAGGAGAAGCTGGTTTAGCCGAGCCTCTAAGACTATCAAAAAGTGGCTTCAGTTCCCCAGTAGTTAATTTCAAGGAAGGTCTTGTGATATCTTAGGACAAGTGGTGCAGGCCACCAGCCATGAAAACTGAGTACATCCAGTACATGGTTGGAGGAAAAAAGATAAACAACCATTAGAAATGTAGCAATATTTTCCACTGAACTCTATGTACCCAGATCAAGGAAGCCCCTACCCTAGAGACTTAGCCAAGAATGAGGTCAGAAAACCGCACCCCTCCCGCCCTTGTAAGCATTGCTTGCTTGCTTCAGCCTAGATAGCCACCCTATAAAAAGAGCCATTTTAGAAGCTCAGGGCTGCAGTGTTCTCTTGCATGGGTTACCTGCAGTCCCTGCGCAGGTTTGCAATAAAACTTATAAAATTCACTTTGGGTTTGCTGTGGTCTGTCTCCTGGGATGTAACATATGGAGGCCCCAGTGAGATTGGCCGTGTAAGACCCCGCCTCACGGAGTGGACTGCAGCAGATGTTGGTAGCTGGCCAGTCTCCGGCAGTTGCCATTTGGAAACTGAATTTGGCTGATTCGAAACATTTGGAGTCTCGAGACTGTTTGGTAAGGAAGCTTCCTTTTTGAATATTTGGAAACAAAGCTCTGGTTAGAAAAGGGTGATGTGGAGCAGGCAGGACGCCACCTGATTTCTCCCCATTCGGTCAGTGGGGGAATGTAGGACGCTGCCTTCTCCCTTTGGTTTTAGTTTAGAAGTTTTGTTTGTTTTGTGTGCATATTTGGTTTGTTTGTCTGCTTCGCCCATTGCTTCCTCACAGGATTTTTTCGAGAGTCAAGGGCCATGTATCAGGAGCAATCTACTGCCCTCATGCCTCTTCAGTGCTTGCTTGATAACTTTTCTGATTTCTCTCACAGGGCACGGGACTATGGGACTCCTGTTGATTCTGCCACGTTGCGGACTCTTTGTGAACTAGAATGGCCAACCTTTGGTGTAGGGTGGCCCTCGGAGGGCACTTTCAATTTACCCACACTCTTTGCTGTCAGGGCAAATGTCTATCGGGTCCCGCACCCTGATCAGATGCCATATATAGATGTGTAGATTGACATAGCCACGGGAAGACCAGGTTATATTAAGAAATTTTTAAAGAACTAAATTAAGGGAGATAAAGTCTGGGCAGGAGGAAAAGCTGTCCTATTGGCAACCCCAAATGAAGGCAAAGGGAGGCTTCCCTCCCCAAAACGAGAAACTTTGAGAGAACAGCCACAGCCTGCCCACAGACTTTATCCAGTAATACAAGAAGATCCAGGGGCCGCTGAGTCCTTACTAGATCCCATTCCTCCTCCATATCCAGAGCAAGCTGAGGACCCGCCTAAAGCAGTGGGGCTACCCCCCCCCCCGCAGCAAACCCACAACCTGGATTGGCTCCCTCCTGGGAAAGCCCACCCCATACCCGTACAGGGGCCAATTATAGTCATTCTAGTATGCCTCCAGCTCCAAAGCCGGCACCTTTGCTTCCCTTCCGAGAAGCTGCAGGTGGGGGATTCTAGGGACCTGGCTAGATTAATTTATGTCCCCTTCTCTATTAGTGATTTATATAATTAGAAACATCAGAACCCCCCATTTTCAGAGAAACCCCAGAGTCTAATTTCTCTTCTTGAAACCATTTTCCGTACTCATCGTCCTACTTGGGATGGTTGTCAACAGGTTCTTTATACTCTCTTCACTTCTGAGGAAAGGGAAAGAATCTACCAAGAGGCTGCTAAAGCAGCATTAGGGGATAGAGATCTACATAGCCTTAGTCGAAGGCAAGAATTAGAGGAAGTTCTCCCTTCGACCCCCCCTGAATGGGACCCCAACACTTCTAGGGGATAGGAGGCTTTACACAAGTATTATGATTTCCTGCTCAGGGGTCTCCGGGCAGCAGCAAGGAAGCCAACTAATTTTAGTAAAGTCAGAAAAATCATCCAGGGAAAGGATGAATCTCCTTCGGCTTTCCTTGGAAGGCTTTTAGAAGCCTATAGAACATATACTCCATTAGACCCGGATGCCCCAGAGAATAGGAGGCTCATAAACGTAGCCTTTGTCTCCCAAGCGGCCCCAGACATTAGAAAGAAGTTACAAAAGTTAGAAGGATTTAAAGGAGAAAATAGAAGCAAGCTTTTAGAAGTTAGTCAGAAAGTTTATATGAACAGGGAGGATCCAGAAATACAAGGTGCGGAAAAGGTGGCAAAAATACTAATTACAGCCCAACAAAAGAAACCTGCTAAAGGAAAGCCACAAAGGAAAGGGCAGAATAGTAGACCGCTCTAGACAAGAATCAATGTGTTTATTGCAAGGAGACCGGGCATTGGAAAAATGAGTGTCCTAAGCTAAAGGAGAAGAAAGGAGAGGTCCTCTTCGAGGATCAAGACTGAAGGGGCCGGGGTTCCATACCGTTAGACCCCCAGGAACCCATAGTAACACTGTCCATTGATAGGAAGCCCACAAATTACAGGAACTAACTAAAGACCTAAGAGAGTACTAGAGGAAATATAGAGTAGAAACTAGTTTCAGATATTCAGATATTCACCTACTGATTCAAAGAAATTTTACCCATTTAGAAAATAAAGGGTAAGAATTAATATTAAGAAGATACATTGAGGCCCTGGCCGGTTGGCTCAGTGGTGGAGCATTGGCCTGGAGTGTGGGAGTCCCGGGTTTGATTCCTGGCCAGGGCACACAGGGGAAGCGCCCATCTGCTTCTCCACCCCTCCCCCTCTCCTTCCTTTCTGTCTCTCTTTTCCCCTCCCGCAGCCGGGGCTCCATTGGAGCAGAGTTGGCCCGGGCACTGAGGATGGCTCTGTGGCCTCTGCCTCGGGCGCTAGAGTGGCTCTGGTTGTGACAGAGCAACGCCCCAGATGGGCAGAGCATCGCCCCCTGGTGGGTATGCCGGGTGGATCCCGGTCGGGCGCATGCGGGAATCTGTCTGACTGCCTCCCCGTTTCCAACTTCAGGGAAAAAAATAAAAATAAATAAATAAATAAAAATTAAAAAAAGAAGATATATTGAGAACTCTCTGTAAATTAAAATAGCCAACTTAAGAGCAGACTGGTCAAACCAAGGATTGCTAGACCCATAAAAAACATAGAGAGTCTAGCATACTATCACCAGCACCCACCCGCAGGCAGGTGGCACGGTCAGTATGCAGCCCAGTACAGCAGCAGAGGTAGAGAAAGAAAAGGCAGCCAGGCTGCAGCTGGCTGCAGGAGAAGTGGCAGAGAAAAAAAGAAGCGGCAGGCTCCCCTCACAGTTATAGTGTATATAACAAAAAAACCTCTTTCTTAGCTCAAGGGCTGAGCCACTGCTTGGTCAGGCAAAAGATAACAGCGCAGTAAGCTAGAGGCTATCATCACCTTGCTACAGCCCCCTGCCCTCCTCTGCTTTGGCTCCGGGGAATCCCCACCTCCTACCTGGAGCCAGACCCGAGGAGAAGATTTAGGGAATACGGCCCCCTCTAAACCCACTACTTTAGCCATAATAGTCAAGAATTATAAGAAAAGGGTCCTCAGGGAATTATAGGGTTACTATATCCCTGAGGAAATTGAGGACCTTAAGTAAACTAGAATACCCCACTGTTAAGAAAATAAGTTTATAAAATTGTGTGTTTTTTTAGTTTGCTACCCCGACCCTTATAATGACTTAATGTTGTAAAGCTCTATAGGTCAAAAAGAGGGTTAGCATCTATTTGCCAGCTGGGAAGCCACAAAATAGTAACTACATTTTGACCATTCCTTATTTTTCTCTGAAAATCAGTAGTTCATTAGGGATAGTAGTTTATAATCTCTTATTGTGAATCGTACTAAATTTGTACTACTAATAAAGCATATAGAATTATATAGTCTGTCAAATACAAAGACTTCCTTTTTGTACCAAGGATCTATTGTTGTAAAAACAAACAAACATTTTCTATGTTAGAAATGTGTATGTTATTTCAACAGTCTTTTGTTAATTCTCCTTTTCATTTGCTATTTCATAGCCTGTAATGTTAAATTTTTAGTTTAAATATTAGGGGATATGTAATAATTCAGTAATTGTTAATTGTTCAATGTTAGGTCACAAAATCCAGAGTGACAAATATTACTATTGATTAGCTTAATAGAAGAATTCTTAACATAATAAGTAGAAAAGAGAACTCTAGAGACATAATCCTGAACCTCCACCTGATTTACCACCCTATCAAATAGCAATTGTTAATCAGCTAAGTAAATAAGTACATTAGGAAAAGTGCAGAGGTGAAACTGCTCGGGTTTTACTTAGTATTTCCTATAGAAATGTCATAGATTAGAGCCCTCATAGTTCCAAACGAGTTAAAGGGCAGGGTGCTGATTTAAGGTAGCATAAGAACAATAGTTCAATTACAGCTGATAGTCAAGGAAAGAGAAAATAAGAAATAGTTTAAATTCTTTTTTCCAAGTAGCCTACAGAATTAGAAAGCTCAGAACCCCCTTTTCTCAGAGGAGACTCAAGCCTGAACAGGACTGTTAGAAATCTGTACTGTACATAGGCTGCCCCACTTACAACAACTGAGACCGCCTTGAGAAAATGTTTCTAATTGCCTAGCCTAAGCGGGACCCCACCACCCAAGCAAGTGAAGAAATTTTTAGACACTTTCCACCAGTTTCTGTTAGCCTGGATCAGAGAAGATACTCAGAAAAACAACCGTAAGTTTATCTAAGGTGTCAGAAGTTATTCAGGATCCTCAGAAGACCCCCACAGCTTTCTTAGACTTAGAAAGCTTACAGAGTCTATACATTCCTAGACTTAGAGGAGCCAGAAGATACTAAGGCAGTCAACTTAGCCTTTACATAGCATTCAGCTCTAGGAATTAGAAAAGAAATATAAGTTTTTCATTTGGTAGAAACATCAGCTGCTAAAACTAGCATTTTAGAAGGGACGTTGCTCCTCCCTCACTCTCATGGCCATAAATAACTCTGGCCCCTAAGCTGGCTGGTTAGCCAAAGACGGGTAAGATTCCTAAAGGCAGGAACAACCTAAGACAGGCACAGTCGAAGAGGGGCCATCAGGAGAAGGCTTAAAAACCAGCAAAGGTGAGGCTCAAACCCTCACCCCGGAGAATGCAGGAGACTGCTCTCCTGAAGTAGTGGTCATCATCCACTGTCCAGGCCATCTAGAGAGAAGGACTCCATAGAAACTCTCAAGAAAAACCAAGCAAGCAGCTGATGATGCTACCAATAAGGTAGCCCTAAAACCAGTAGAGTTTTAGGAAATTTTAGTAACTTTTCTAGAACCCAGGTTGCCAAAGGTTTTTTTTTTTTTTTTTTTACAACCAATTAGAAAAGTCACACTTAGAATCTAATAGAGAAAGCATAATTTCTAAGTGTTCAGTCTGTACCCAAATAAATATTAAGCAAAGTAAAGAAATTATAAAGAGAAACAGAGAGAGAACTTTCCCAGGTAAATGTTTAGAAATAGATTTTACTAAAGTAATTGACAGGTAGGAAACATGAATCGAATCTTAAAGGAAACTTTAGACTTGTTTTAAACCGGTAGAAAGTAGCCCACCTTACTCCCCTTAGCCCTCCTTGGGGCGAGGTTCACCCCCTACAGGGAAGAATTCACTCCTTTTGAGATAATGTTTAGGAGACTCCCTCCCTTCCTACCGAAGCTCAGAGAGGAAATAAAACAACTAAATTAAATAACCACTCCTTCCTTAAGTACTTACAGCAGGTGTTCCCAAACTATGGCCCCCTGAGGCCATTCATCTGGCCCCTGCTGCACTTCCGGAAGGGGCACCTCTTTCATTTGTAGTCAGTGTACTAGAGTACTGTATGTAGTGGCCCTCCAATGGTCTGAGGGACAGTGAACTGGCCCCCTGTGTAAAAAGTTTAGGGACCCCTGAGTCTTACAGGGTCTACAGATTACTCAGCAGGCTGTCCAAAAGACTGTCCGAGAGGTGATTCCAGCACTGCCAGAAGACCTAATACATCCCTTCCAGCCGGCAGACTCAGTCTAGGTAAAGAAGTACACCACTCAAGGACTGACTCCCACGTGGACGGGTCCACACACCATGATCCTGACCACTCCCACTACTGCCAAGGTAGGAGGCACATCCGCCTGGGTCCACCACAGCCGGCTGAAGCTTGCAGTCCCAGCAGAGACACCCTTGTAGACAGTGGAGACTGACCCCGCCAACCCTTGTAAGCTGACCCTGAGAAGGACAGCATGCCCTGCTTCAGCCACAAACCAGAAGTTGACTGGTCCACGCATGGCTAATGCCTAGAGAAACTCACTAAGGACCTCCTTTTAATTAGACTTTGGGAAGGGAGGGGAACTAAGGTCAAAGGAAAGCCAGAACAAGTTGTCTTAAAAGTTAATACATGTACTACTATAAGTCCCTTAGGTAGAAGGGAAGCTACAAGGTAATAAAAAATATATGTGTACTTACACTTAACCTATAAATACTAGCTACTTAGAGGGAGGACACCTCCAAGAGGAAGTATACTTTAAAGAAAATTACTTATTACCAGCTTAGTTGTCACTAAAGGTAAAGGTTAAGATTTTTAAAATTAAGAGTTCCGACTAAAAGGAAATTGTAGTTTCGGTAATAAAAGGTATAAGGTATAGAAATACTTTAGAATGAAAAAGGGAGAAAGTAAGTTATTATAAAGCCAGTTATTTCTGAATAGGTAAGAAAGTTCATAAAAATTAAAGGTTTATGTAAGTTGCAGAAAGTTTGTGCAAGTTGTAAGAAGTTAGTACAGAGAAGAAAAATGCAAGGCAGAAAGAAATTAGTATGAGAATTTATTCTCTTCATCCCCTTAGCTCACTATGTTACTTACTGCTCTTACCGGACCCCTCATTTTGCTTATAGTAGGGGGGTCACCATTGGTTCGTGTATTATCAACTGCCTCACGCAGTATGTACAAAAGAGAATTCAAGCCGTAAAGCTTGTAGTACTAAGGGCACACTATCAGTGTGTCAGCACATACTAGGGAGGACCCTTGACCCAATTAGCTTATAGCTACAGCTAAAGTAGAAAATTCTCATGAGCCTCAGCAAATCTAATCTTGCTAGCAAAGGCAGAATACGTTCCTTGTGTATCAGCCCTGCAGATATTGCAGGAAAGTAGTTTATTATCTTAGAACAGTGTGTACTTGTGTGCTTTTGCAAAGATATTGTACAAACCTGCTGAAAACATTGTAACCTTGTAGGTTTCACCTATAAATACCCCTCTCCCCTTGAGCTCATCACTGACCATTGTGAGAGGCATAGTAGGCTGATCACTAGCCAGTGTGTAAAACCCAAATTGATTGCATCAATTTAGGGTCCAGTTCGTTTGTTGCAGTTGCACCACAGCCTTTGTTCGAGAAAGAATGGATACTGTAAGACTTATGGTCTTAGCTCAGCCCTACCAGATTATACCAAGTTCGGATGAGCAATACCAAAGTTCAATGATTTGAACTAGTAAGAAGAAAACGGGGGAATGTGACATCTTAGGACAAGCGGTGCAGGCCACCAGCCATGAAAACTGAGTACATCCAGTATATGGCTGGAGGAAAAAAGATAAACAACCGTTAGAAATGTAGCAATATTTTCCACTGAACTCTATGTACCCAGATCAAGGAAGCCCCTACCCTAGAGACTTAGCCAAGAATGAGGTCAGCTAACCGCATCCCTCCCGCCCTTGTAAGCGCTACTTGCTTGCTCAGCCTAGATAGCCACCCTATAAAAAGGAGCCATTTTAGAAGCTCGGGGCTGCAGTGTTCTCTTGCATGGGTTACCTACAGTCCCTGTGCAGGTTTGCAATAAAACTTATAAAATTCACTTTGGGTTTGCTGTGGTCTGTCTCCTGGGATGTAATAGGTCTAAGCCAATTAGTGTCTCCTAATAATTTATGAAAATCGTTTAAAGTTTGCAAATGATCTGTATTCCTAATTTCTGTGGACAAATTTGTTGTCCCTCAATAATTTGTCCTAAATAAGAAAAAGGTAAAGATTGCTGTACTTTTTCAGGAGCTATATAGAGTCCTGATTCTTTCAAAGAATATTCTAGTTGTTGTAAAATGGTCAACATAGTGTCTTTATCTGGATGAGCAATAAAAATATCATCCATATAATGAATTATGTACGCCTTAGGGTGCTGCCTTCATACTGGAGAGATGGCTTGAGCAACATATTTTTGGCACAAGGTAGGACTGTTAGCCATACCTTGAGGCAAAACTCTCCACTGGTATCGCTCCATTGGAGCCTGGATATTAAGTGAAGGAACACTGAATGGAAAACGCTTGCAATCATGAGGGCTTAAAGAATAGTAAAAAAAAGCAATCCTTCAAATCAATAATTACAAGGTGATAATTCCATGGAATGGCAGTAGAAGGAAGTTCTAGCAGAAGAGGACCCATAATTTCCATAGTCTTATTTAATAGTCTCCAGTTTCCTGATTTCTTTTTAATGACAAATATAGGTGTATTCCATGGACTATTAGATGGTTCAATGTGCCCAAGCTGTAACTGCTCTTGTACCAATTGAGCAGCTGCCCTAAGTTTCTCCTGAGAAAGGGGCCATTGGTCTACCCATACAGGATTATCTGATTTCCAAGCAATTGGGTCTGCACAATGCACCACTGGGGTAGCAGGAGCCACCAAGGCCTCCATGCCAAATTTTGATATCCTAATCCACACCTTCTGGTATTGGGTGCCACTTCTATGGGGGTGAGAATTCCCCGCTGTTCTTTCCCTAACCCCTTAGTGGGAAAAAATCCCTGATCAAGCATTTGAGTGCTGACTAAACTATTAGGACTGACAAGTAATGCTCCCGTATTTTTCAAAACATCTCTTCCCCACAAATTAACTGGCAATCCAGGGAGCACTTAAGGCTTAAAAGAATCCAGAATGACCTTCTTTATCTTCCCATTATAAAAACTAGAGCTTTTTGGCCCTGACTGGTTAGCTCAGTGGTAGAGCGTCGGCCTGGTGTGTGGAAGTCCCGGGTTTGATTCCTGGCCAGGGCACACAGGAGAGGCGCCCATCTGCTTCTCCACCCCTCCCCCTCTCCTTCCTCTCTGTCTCTCTCTTCCCCTCTCGCAGCCAAGGCTCCATTGGAGCAAAGATGGCCTGGGCGCTAGGGATGGCTCCACGGCCTTTGCCTCAGGCACTAGACTAGCTCTGGTCGCAACAGAGCGATGCCCCGGATGGGGAGAGCATCGCCCCCTGGTGGGCATGCCAGGTGGATCCCGGTCGGGTGCATGTGGGAGTCTGTCTGACTGCCTCCCCGTTTTCAGCTTCAGAAAAAAAAAACAAAAACCCAAAAAAACCCAGAGCTTTTTGATTGAGTGGATTTATAATTCTGTGGCTGCTGCATGAGTGGGCCAGGAAGGAGGCCAACGTAGATTAGCAATAACAGATATATCAGCCCCAGTATCTAAAAGTCCTTTAAATTTATGCCCTTGTATTGTTAGTTCCATTTCAGGGCGGTCCTGACCTATTTTTTGAATCCAATTGGCAAAATCAGAGGAGCCAAATCACCAATTTCCTTGGGGCCCCTTTTGCAGGATGTAGCCTGAGAAGCAGAATTAGGACCCTTATACTATTCTTCTAACTGCCTGAATTAGCCGTGAGACAAATTCTTGAAATGACTTATTAGGGCCTGCTTAATTTTGCTCAATTCCTTTGTTTTGCCTGACTGAGTATAACCTTACACATAAACAAGACAATTTATGCACAAAAAACACAAGTATAACATATAACTTTGATTAATCCTAAAACTTGAATTGCTATTTGGCTCCTAACTCTGAACACACCTCACAATGCACTGACCAAATCAGTAAGTCTTAAGGATCTACATTCTATTCTATTTAAATTTAAATGAGCGCTCCTTACAAGTTCTAAAAACATTTTATTTTTTCTAAATATTAGAGCCAGCATTTCCAATTTTTGCATGCAAAAAACCCCTTAATTCAGGCCTTAAAAACAGACACATTTTGACAACATTAAACAAAGACTAAACAGAAACAAGAATTAGATGAACCAGACAAACCAGAGAGAAACCCGGGATTTCAGAGCACATCCAGGTTAGAAAGATGCCTGCCTGATATTAGTCAGGGCATTTTCTGACAGAGGGACTGAAGGATGTGACTAAAAATCTCCCTGAGAAAATTTGCTCTCAGCAGCTGCTGGGATATTTTCTATAGCCAGATCCAACACAGGTCTCCTGCCTCAATTTCCAGGCAAAGAATAAGAAAGAAACAAAATGATAGTTCAGAAGATTGTAGTTAAAATATTAAAGAAAATCAGATCATGACAGGAAAAGCTGTAACTTTCCTAATACCTGAATCTCCTATCCATTCTCAAATTCTATAGTTGCTGTAACCGGCGGCTCAGGTTGACTATGCTGAGATTTTTCTCCTACCTTAACAGCCCCATCATGAAAATCCAACTTCCACAGCAAATAATCACCCCCGGAGAGACAAGCACAAGCAATTACCTCCCAGTCATTTGGGGGAAGAGCCTTTGCACTAATAGTATCTGATAACCCAAGTGAAAAAGGGGCAGTAGGCCCATACTGAACACAAGCAAGTTTAAGCTCTTTCAGAGTTCAAAAAGGTTCAGGTTCATGTTCTCACACTAGTTTCTGTAGCATCCACCGGGTACAAGAACAAACGTCGGAGACTTTCAGGAGTATAGATGTAACTTTATTGGCCAGTTTTACCTGCGCAGGGGCAAATTCCCGAGGTGTCCAGAGACACCGTGCTCACAAGGAGCTACAGATAGGAATCGCACCTAGCGCTCACAGCTAAATCTTTTTATAAGCTAAGCAAGCAAGCCTAATACAGAAGCAGATGTGGCGGTAACCTATTTGCTAAGGGGGCTGCACATAGCATAGCAACAGGGGCTGGGGTCTAGCTCATAGGCGAATTCCAAACCTAAACTTCTGATAAGGGTCTTTTAACCAATAGAATGCAAACGTTTGTCTCTTTTTCTTTTTTTTTTTTCTTCTCTCTCTCAGCTTCCCAGAGTCCCTATCTGTCTCTGCTTCTTGAACGACCTTGGGCATGTTACTCCTAACAGAACAGGAGCAGGACCTGCCTGTAACCCTTAAGTTCCCTGTTCCATTAGTGCCCTGCTTATTTTCTGATCTTCTCTTGGTCCTTACAGTTTCCCTGTATCATCCTGTCTTTCTACAACAGGAAAATGAGTAAAGCTATCATTTATTGTTTCCCCTACATTTCGAGCCTGGTCTATAGATTGTTGGAGAGGGGATTTCCCAGATTTTGAGCTATAGACTCCGCAATCAGCCCAGGAAGGGAACGGAGGAGCAGAGGGTTGAATGTAGGAAGGAGCTGAGGGCAGTGGAGGCCCCGCGGCTAAGGCAGCCATAGCCACAGAATTTTCATCCCCCCTGTCATCCTCAGACTCCAAGTTATCCTTGTATTCACATCCTTCTGTTTTCAGCTCACCCTGATACTCTTCAGACAACGATTTGTCTTCATACAGAAACATTTCTACATAAAGGTCCCTTATCACTGACCCTATCTGTCCCATAATCTTTTACTCCCGACTACACTTTCCCCAAAAACTTTCTTTACTCACTGTGCACACTTCACTTTGGGGAGTTCCGTCACCTTCCTTCAGTTTTAGTTTCTTCGTACTCAGGTCGTCTGTTCAGGCACCACTTGCTGAGGACCAGCACAGCTCCTAAAAATGGTGCGGAATTAAGGAAACACACTTATCAAAACAAAAACGCCAGGACTGGGAGGACTCTTCAAAATGCCTGGCAGTATCCGAGTGCCTCATAGCCCCAGTTTGCTTTATTATATAGCCATATGCAAATCAAGGACCTTGATACAAAGTTGCACATCCAAGGCTAAGACAGGAACTCTCCCAAGGCAAAAACAGGATACATTAGTGAAATTCACAAACATCTGAAACAAACAAAGAGTCAGAGGAAGGGCATGTATATTGCTTCCAGCAACCCAAGGAAGCAAGTAGAGTGGGTGCAAATACTCAGCATCATAACCAATATGGAGGTGGAGGGGGGAGAACTTAGCCTTTTGCTAAGCCTCGAATCTAAAATGGCTTTTTTGCCATTTATGGTCCACAACAGCATACTGACTGAAGCAGCCATCGCCCACTGTTGATGCCCTCTGAGCAAATATGATGTATGTCATTAGTGTGGAGGAAAAGGTGAGGTCCCTGCCCTTGAGACGTGCGCAGTCTAACTCCAGCATCCACCCCTGAGACTGTGAACACCAGAAACTGGAGAAGGCACTTAATACCAGTCAATTTCAAACGTCTTTCTCAACTCCTGCCCAACCCAAGTCTTTTCCTTTTAGCCGCATGGACTTATGTCTACAAACATTTTCAAAAAGTTATCATGTCAGAAAAAAAAAGTTGGTTGTGGTTTTATGTAGTACACATAATTTAATGACTAGCTATACATTTAGCGAATTGGCTCTATGTTGAATTTCTAAGTTACAGAAGAGGCTCAGAGTCTGGGAAGAGAGCGTTGTGGAGACAGGACCTGGGAGCCCTGAGTTAAAGGGCGAGGGGACCACCTTCAGATTGAATTTCAGCTGGCAACTTTCTCATGTACACTTATCGGCTTCCCTATTTAGTATTTAGAAACAGATTAGAAAATAATACATTTCCATGGTGAAATGAAAAAACACAAATCGCCAAACCAAATGAAGCACTTAATACTCTCATCCCTACTCTCTTTGTTGGACTTTGGAATCAAAGCAAGTGGGATGGAATTCCTATTTATATGTGTAAATAGATACGAACCCTGGGATTCTAAGCAGAGACAATAGAATTGGTGACACATTTCTGCTGGAATTAATCAATACAGACATGGCTTGCTTTACTGTTTTATTTTTATTTTATTTATTTACTTATTTTACATATTGAAGGCAAGATCCTCCACCAGCCAAAAGATTCTACTTGCTTTATTGTGACCCTCACTGTATTGCAGTGGTCTGGAATGGATCCCGCAATATCTCTGAAGCCTCCTGGTGCTGCTTGAGCTCCGGTTAGGTATGTAGCCCCTGACTCTGATGTTTAAAAGTATCCATATGAGAAGTCAGACATGGCCCTTTCTCCAAGAACTATCACAGTTGGAGAAATCAAGCAGGTACAAACAGAAAGCTACACCTGGAACCTCTATGATTTTTTTAGCCAGTATCACCCCAATAAACTCAATAAAAAAAAATAAGAAGCAAGTGGTGAGAAATGTTGGCTACAGTGATCATGGAAAAGGTTGGGGCTGCATTGTACTTAGAGAGGAAACTTTACATACACCAAAGGAACTCCCATATGTTTGTGTAAGGACACTCTGTGCTACTGAGGAGAGTCGTCCTTTCATATTATTTGAATTATAATTACAAAATGAAAGTCCTGAAAGCTCAAGTGTGTATTCATAATCTTGGCCAAAGTCCACCTTGGAAGATGAAGGATAGGTTAAACTCCACAGCCAATTCAATTATTTAATTTCACTGTATTAAAGCTCAAAGTTGCCAAATGATCTCATTACCAAATTGTATCCTAAGGTCATGCTGAGAAAATAGGCCATTCTATGCCAGACAGACTACTCCCAAGGGCAACTCCTGGCCAATGATATTTTTGAAGTTGCAAAATAGCTGTGTTTTTCATTGGAAAATTCCATCATCCACCCCTGGTACTCTTGGAGAGTTCCTTGGCTTTACCTAACTCAGTGCAACCAAGCAGCGGGCCAAACACTCACCATGTAAGGCACTTAGTAACCTGTGGATGACAACTAGTAGCAGTTTCAAAAGCAAGTCTGTAATAAATTTTATAAAGAGGCAACTTGAGTCTATAAAAATCATGTTGGAGGAGGCAGCAAATTATGGTATAAATGACAAGAACCTTCCATGTATCATGATCAGGGGGTTCACTGGTTGTTAAAACACTATAATAAGAGATGTCATGCTTGGGGAAATTATAAATAAAGACGTGCACAGACTGAAATGCTTAGCTTTCCTTCTTCATGTTTTAAGGCCTGTTTTTTTTTTTTTTAAATGGTGGAACTTGGTAGATGCGAAAGATTCAGGTTCCCTCTTAAAAGAGAAAGTATAGTACCCCTATCAAGGGAAGGAATACCCCCAAAGAAAGTGGTTTTATTGTGCCAAGGAGAAATTCCAGGAAAAAGATATTATAAAAGCCCCTAAGGGGTGGATTTAGGTCAGGGAAATATATACCTTGGAGAGAGACAGAGACATTAACTTATTTAGAAGTTGGCTCTCTTCAAAGATCCCAGACTATAAAGTATCATGTAAGCGATCCAAGTGGACAATGTGTCAATTAACAAATCTAAATTGAATTAACTATTATGCGAAAGACATCTACCCTCCAAGCTCCTTCTAAATTTCCCGAATGAGAAAGGCCAGCATTGTGCATTGATTGTCTAACTGAAGGGTATTACAAACAAAATGTATTTTAGAAGTGCCAACAGTGCTGTGTCTGCATGTTGTAGTGAGGTAGAGAGGGCTCTCTTTGGGCTTGGCGTCTTGACGTCCTAGGTTCCAGTCCTGACTGTCTCACTCACTGGCTTCCTTTTGAGAGTTAAGGGAGGAATTTTGATAAAGTGCTGAGTGATGTAATCAGGAGACCCTCGTTCTATACTCAAGCTATGCAGCTGCCTTGCTTTTCAACCCTAGGAAGGTCACTAGATGCTCTAGTCTGTAGGTTGCCTGTTGGGAAGGGAATGAGCTAGGTCATCTCTGACATCTCTTGCTGCTTCAAACCAATGCCTTGCAGAAAAGCATAATTATATTACTTAAATTGACTGTGGATACTTCCGCTACATTTCTGTTTTCCTGCCAGGTTGTCGAGGCTCCACTGTAGAGCAGAACTTATTAGAGACGTTGAAATGAGATACAAGGACAGGCACTTACCTGCTCTGAAACTTAGTTTTATCTTTAAAACTGGACGGATAATTTCCTACTTTACAACCTGACCCCAAAGATGAGAGATAGGGAACTGATGTCTGGCCCATAGTGGGCATTCAATAAACGGTGGTGCTTTTTTATTTTTCCCTCTGTGGACGACCTGATGCCGAGGCGTAGCATTATTCCTTTGGGAGAATAAGAGAGACTTCATAACAATCTACAGTTTCTAAGGCGTCACCAGGGCAGGCACCGCGTAATGCTACCTTTTGTCAGGTAGATAGTGATCAGGTCTGAAATTTTAGGGAGACTTACTCATGGACTCCAGTGGGAGTCCATTACTTCACACAGGTATTGGCTGTTCCCTTTGTAATGCCTTGTTCTCCGATCTTAGAGTTAAGTCTGACACTGAGCCCATGGGCTTGCCCAGGTAGTCAGGCCAGCTCTGCAGACCCTGTGCCCACTGGAGGGGCAGCAGTACACACTGAAGAAAGCATCTTCTCAGTGTGGCATTGTCCTCGACCGTCCCTTGCGGGATCCCCCTTATCCCCACCATCCCTGGCACGGCCTGTCCCCACTGTCCCACGCTTCTGCATTTTCTGCCACACTTAGAGGCTGCTGGGCGCTTCCTCTTTCTCTCAGCAGAGTGCAGACCAGCATGCAGGGTTCTGCCCCCTGTGGCCACTTCCTTCCCTTCTTGGTTGGCACCAACAGTGACCACCAGATAGTGCCAAGTTAGAAACCCTTGACATTGTACACTTCCATGCTTGATTCTGGGATCAACTTCGAATTCATCTGTTTATCCCGTCCACTGCCCTGGGACCTGGGACTCCTTTTGTGCGCTCACAGGTGTGCATTGAGCTGCACTGTGTCAGGCTGCTGGCCTCCCTCAGAGAGTTCAGAGAGGGGTTCCGATAGGACACTGTGTGACTGAGTCAGGAGACCCCAGTCCTACACTCGCTGTGCAGTTAGCTGCCTTGCTTTTTGACCCTGGGAAGGTCACTAGCTGCTCTTGTCTTGAGTTTGCATGTCTAGGGTGGGGACGAGCGAGGCCACCTCTCATAGCTCTTGCGGCTTTAAGCCCAAAAGTGCTTTGACCGTTTGGCTGGCCGCTGCCTGGATAAGGTGCGATCCCCAACCTCAGAGAGTGGACAACCCATTCCTGTTTGGAGAGAGGAGCCGAGAGGATCGGTAGATGCTCCTGGTGATTGGTAGACACGTGTGAGATGAGTGTGCAGCAGATGCTGTGGGAGAAGGCATTGCTGTTCACTGCGCTGGCCGCTAAGGGCAAGGGCAGCCGAGCTGGTGGAAGGAGAGGCGGGGGCGGCGTGCTGCCCACCTCGTGCTCCGTGAAGTCTCTGCGGAGAGCTTTCACAGACCGTTCTTACTTCCCAATCGGTTCATAAGCTTATCTCTGCTGTGCATCTCCTACTGGATGCAAGAACTTGGCGAGACCACGTGGCCACGTTAAGTCCAGTTACCACCAATCTCGAGAGTTACTGTGTTTGACAGTTGGAACCCATGTTATTGGGAGGGAGCAGCCCATTGAGAAATGTGATCTGCCACCTCTCCATCTGCTCCGTGTACATATGACAGGTGGGATGGGGTCCTGTTTATCTCTATGGTTCATGGATTTTATGTAAGAATTTATTCACATAGTAATTCACACATTTATGTGAATAAAACCAAATGTATAAAAAGAAAGAAAAACAAAACAAAACAAAAAACCAAATGTAGTCAAACTGTATGGTTTCTAATGCTTTGTTATTTCTGAAGTATTTATGTGATAGATTGAAAGAGTATGCAAAAGGTCATTTGAAAGAAATCTTGTCAAATGTATCAGCACAGAAAGAGGTAGATTGTGTCTGGGGTATTTGGTGGGCCAGCTCCCAAACCACCGTTTCTTGTTTAGGGCATCTCCAGGGTTGTAGTTTCCCGGGGTTGCTGTAACCAAGCCTCACAGACCTGTCAAGCAGCAGAAATGTATTCTCCCACAGTCCTGGAGGCTGTAAGTCCCCAGTCCAAAGTGTTGGAAGGCTATGCTCCCTCTGAAGGCTCTAGGGGCGGGTTGGGGGGGGACTCTCTCTTGCCTCTCCTCCTAGTTTCTGGTGGTTGCCTGGAACCCTAGGTGTCCCTCAGTTTGTAGACGAATGATTCCAGTCTCTGCCTCCACGGTCATCCCCACGTCCTCCTCGTGTCTGAGCCTTTGTGCACAATTTCCCATTTTCTTATAATGACACCAGCCATCTTGGATGTAGGGCTCACCCAAATGCAATATGATCTCATCTTAATTTCATCTTCATCAAGATATAATGATATAGATTGCTCACAAAAATTAGGGGATATTCAAAATGAATATGAAGCTATAAAATATCCCCTAATTTTTGTGAGCAGTGTATAACATTTTATTAGTTTGAGGAGTGCAACACAATGATTGAGTGTGTGTCTATGTTGTGAAATGATCATCTCAGTAAGTATAATTAACATCCATCACCACTCACAGTTACAATTTTCTCTCCCTTGTATACCTCATACCTCATCCTGATTCAGTTAAATGCAAAGACTCTATTTCCAAGGAAGGTCCCATTCACGGGTCTGGGCGGGAAGGACTTGAACCATCTGTTTTTGGAGGACACAATGGAACCACAGCACCCAGATTGTCCAAGTAGAGGAGGGAGACAGAACCCCCAGTGTGGAGCCTGGGGGGTGGGGGGGCAGTCTCCCTGGGGCACAGGGCACCAATTCACAACCTCAGCTCGGGTGTTCTTGTCTGAGCTTTTGAATCCTGAGCAAGTGGCACAGAGTTTTAGGGAGAGCGTGGACGCCGTCACCTGGCCCTGTGTATGGCGGGGACACGTGAGTAGCTGAGTGGGGGACATTTCTGCCCTCCTGTGGTTCCTGCTTGATTCCTGAACTTAATTCTCTGGCCTCCCTTCAATTCTTTCAACTAATTCCCTCTCCTTTGTGTAAATTAGACAACATCAGTTTTTCTTGTTTGCAAGCAAAAGCCCTGAGTAATGACAATATCAAATTAAACAAATTTGTTATACAAGTATTACCAGAAGTTTCCAAAGACCAGCAGAACCTGGGGACAATGAGCTCAGAGGAGTAACTTCCATTAAGAGCATTAATTATGACAGGACATTAAATATTGACTACCAAGTTACCTGTCATTGTAAATATTTTATATCATGACAAAAGAGAAAAGCTCCTTTATAAAGTAGTTAGTTACATTAGAAAATTTGGAAATTTTACTCTTTAGTACCTAAAGGTCCCAAAGGGGAATTCAAATTATTTAAAAATTTTTAACTAAGAGTTTTTTTTGGGGGAAAAAAAGGTGGAATTCAAATATTGTTTCTCCTTTTAAATATTTTTTTGGCTAGTGAAGTGGTTCCCAAATATCAGGTCCATCTCTAATTTTAAAGGAATTCTTTGGTCAATGTAAATTAATTAATTTTCTTATTTCAATCCATCTTTCTGCTAATCAATGTGTTTATAGTCAGTATGAATTATTTTTCAGCCCTAAGTGTGGTAAGGGTTCCCTCTCCTGGCTGATTACAGAAACTACAGTCCTTTACCAATGCAGCTGTTTACCAGGGATTCAAAAATAAGCCGTGAATCTTTTGTCGCCTCCCTCACCCCCTTGCAAGTTGTCAGAGGCAGGCGTGGTCTCAGGGTAGGAACCAGAAGACACGCAGCTTGGAAAGCCAGCTATGAAGTAACATGGACCTACAGCTCTCTCGAATAGAGCTCTTTATAGAAACACGCCTCCCTATAGAATAATGTTGTTCAGTCAAGAAAATAATGCAAGGGACACGTGTGTGCCACAAATATAATCTTAAATTTCCCAGTTGGCCATGTTAAAATAACTAAAACAAAAACAGGCAGAATTAATCTCAAGCATTCATCCTTGTTTAACCTACTATACCCAACACAATATCACTTCAGCATGTAATCAATATGAACACGTTCTATGCTGGCACTAAGTGTTTGGCATCCGGGGTGTACATTCCACTTGCTGCGACTCCCAATTCAGACTTGTCGCGTTTCAGGTGCCCAGTGCCCCCCTCCTTCGGTGCAAGCGGTTGTCAATTAAATGCCTGGCACCAGAGCAAACTCCAAGGCAAAGAGAGGAGCAGGAGGGGTATGCGTGAGCCGTCTCTTCATTTACAATTCGTACAGCGCTCAAGGTAGCGTCTCACCATGGTATCAAGCCCATTTAGAAAAGGACCATTAAACATTAATCAATTGGCTGGCAGGAGGCTAGAGGTTTACGTTTTTTTGCATCGTTGGTGGAGCGTAACTTGGCACAGGGCTTTTGGAAGGTGGGTTGACTTTACGTACAAGGACTTCAAACATGCAGACCTTCTGGGACAGTTACACTTAGGGGGACGGCAACCCGGGAATCTGGGCCCGAGTCTGGCTTGGGACGCCAAGCTCCCATTGGACAGTCGATAACGGCTCTTCATCTCTCCGCCCAATTCCGGCAAGTCTGTCAGCTTGACTCAGGGTGGCTGCAGCCCTGCGCTGCAAGGCCGAACCGGGGCCCATGGGCCTGGCCAGAGGTGGTGAGTGGCGGCTCTGCCCGGAGCTCAGGAATGGCTGACACACCTGGCGCTGGCGGTCATACTCTTCGCTTGGCTTTCCTTCCCCTCCCCCGTGGGGTCTGAGGCTGGGGGGTGGGGGGTGGGGACTAGTTACACATAAGATGCACATGTAAAATTAAACTAGTGAATGAACATATACAATTTAACTAATTAAAGTAAGTGTATAATTAGACCAATTAAAGTTATTCTCGATCACGAAAGCATTTTTATTGGATCTAATCAGAAGGAGTCGTGGTGGAAGGTCATAGAGCCCACTGGCTTCTGCCCCAGAATGGGAAGCTACCCCGGGCGGGTCATCAGAGATGCTACCACCACCCAGGGGCGCAGCTCTTCAACAGGATGGTGCTTTATCCGGGAAAGAGAGAAACAGCTTCAATACGCAGCAACAGGAGATTGCTTATCAATATGACATCTCCATATGGTGGCTATTATGCAGCTTTCAGAGTAAGGTTTCAATGACCGCTTTTTCTTTTTATGTTTAGTTTTGTCAGTGATACCCGAGAGTTTTATGGGGTTTGCTATGGAAAGCATCACCCCCTTCTTATATTTTAACTCTTCCCAGAGGCCCCCTCTTTTGCTTCTTTGGAACTGGTCATTTTATTATTTATTTTTTAATTTTACTTTTTTTTAGTGAGAGAGACAGAGAGATACAGATAGGAACAGACAGACAGGAAGGGAGAGAGATGAGAAGCATCAATTCTTCATTGCAGCTCCTTAGTTGTTCATTGATTGCTTTCTCACATGGGCCTTGACCGGGGGCTACAGCAGAGTCAGTGACCCCTTGTTCAAGTCAGCAACCTTGGACTCTAGCCAGTGACCATGGGGTCATGTCTACGATCCCATGCTCAAACTGGCAACCCTGCGCTCAAGCCGGCGACCTTGGGGTTTTGAACCTGGGTCCTCAGCATCCCAGGCTGATGCTCTATCCACTGTGCCACTGTCTGGTCAGGCAGAATTGGTCATTTTAGAACGGACATCCAATTCTCCGAGAGCACATATGTATTTCTACTCCTGGATTTATTTGCGTTAGTCGTTATCTACTGCCTATTCACAAGGTGAGGACTTGGTTATTTTCTTTCCCATCTGCCATGAATGTCTTCACCCTTCCCATTCCTAAACCTCTTTCTCTGTGGGAGTGTCACCCCTCCCCAGGTTGGGCTGCTGTCCCCAGCTTACCCCATGCATTGCTTTGTCTATCTCTGGTACCACATTAGATTGTCATCATTTGTTTACTTGTTTCATCACTTGACTGGGAATCTTCGAGGATGTTGTCTATGCCTCTCTACTTTGTGTCGTGGGTGTATGATACATTCCAGACGATGTTTGGGAAACTTATGATTATACCTGTCAAGTGAGAGCCCATGGGTTGTTAAGAAGGGGATGGAATACCTGTGGGAATTGATACCACCCCACAAGGAATCATTAGGCAAGGGACTTCCATTTCTCCATACTGGTTACCATACCTTCACCAGCATCCCACCCACCTTCCCGAGATTTCACTTCTGTGTGGAGGTAACTCTCAGTTCTCCCTCCCTGTATTGGTCAACTTTGTCTCCAAGTCTGTCCAGGATTGGGAAAACTAAAAGCAAATTATCAAGGTCATTTAAAATGGGTATCCTCACTGAATTAGCCCAAGTGGAACTGACTTTTCTTCTTAATAAGATAGAATAAAGGACAGGAACAGAAGGGCTATGTCATTTGCTGTTTCATAATTTACAATTCATACATAGCCCAAGGTAGCATTGCATGTATAAAATCCAGTTAGAAAAGGACCACTTAATATTAATAAATTGGCTTACAGGAGTCTAGAGGTTCATAATTTTTTTTTTTTGTATCATTGTTGGTGGACCTGGCTTGCACCAGGAAGTAGCAACAGTAGTT
The DNA here is from genome assembly GCF_036850995.1 of Saccopteryx leptura. Classification (NCBI taxonomy): domain Eukaryota; kingdom Metazoa; phylum Chordata; class Mammalia; order Chiroptera; family Emballonuridae; genus Saccopteryx; species Saccopteryx leptura. The sequence goes on along the minus strand of NC_089513.1, from coordinate 9,952,190 downwards.
ATGGGAATTGAGGGGAATTGAGTCCAGGGAGTGTCGTGGGAACAGAGGTGAAGGAATTCACAGACAGAACCGAATCTACGTTCTGGAAGCCATTCATCATGTGGTTCTAAAGAAACCTCAAATTACTTTTAAAAATTTATTCATTATAATTGGAAACAAGATTGCTTATTTTATTTCTTGGGCATTAAAACTTACTTTTTCTTCTTTTTGACTTTGAGTAAATTGCCTAGATGTTTGGAAATGCAATAAATTAAAAGCATGTGGTAGCTTATAGAAATATTACTCTCCCCCCACACCCCCGCCCCAAACACACCCAGTGTCTCAGTTGGTCAAGCTGAGTGTCTTTGCAAAATGTACTTTCTGAATGAGGCAGTGATGATGTCACTCCTTGGCAGTAAACTCAAGGTGGGGGTGCTGACAGGAAGCTAGAAGGACAGATCTCCAGGGATACAATTTGCTCTGCTTCTAGTTCCTTTGGATATAAAGATGTCTCTGCAAATGCACACACATGTGTGATTTCCCATCACCCGATGAAAATGTATCCCTAAGGCAGAGTGAAAGTGGTGGGTTGGTGTGCTCAGCAGTCACTGCTCAAAGTTTCAGGTCAGGAGCCCCACTCCTGGGGTGACCGAGGACCTGAAATATGATCCTTTCTTTAAGTGTTTCCCCAAATTCCTTCCCGCCCTTCCTCGAAGGGAGTTCATTGCGTTGAGCCAAGGTACGGTGAAGACAGGGCTTGCCCCGTGCCCTGATGCAATGTTCTTTTCAAATGTGTAACAGAATCCATTCATTTCTAGAAACTGGAATCTGGTGATTGTCTTGTAGTGGCCTGTTCGGTTGGGCATTCCTCCCTTGGAACAAACTCCACTGGGAACTGGGCCCAGACCTCAGCCGAGAAGCGACGCAATCACATTTGCATCCTAAAGCCACAGAGCTCATCCTCTGAGGCAGGAGTGAGGGCTGCCAGAAGGTTCACAGGAGCAGCAGAGGGCTGGGTTCCACAGAGGCCATGGAAAAAGGCAGGAACAGGGTCTGGAGAGCTGAGAATGGTTTAGGGTTATTAGGAGAAGTCTGAATTTGGATAGGGGAAAATTCTGAATTATGAAATACTTGAAACATAACTTGTTACTTTGAAATATGATGTGTCATAAACGAAAATGCCTATGGTTATTAGTCAACTATATGAAAAGTCTAATTTTTAATCCTCTATCATATATCAATATACATAAAAAAGCCATGTTATTGTGAACTTTTAAGCAAATACAAGTCACAGTGCTTGCTATGTATGGCAGGATAATACCATACACTAATTGCAAATTACTCAAGTCAAACTCAATGGAGACATTTGACTTAATACTAGTATTAACCGTTTGAATAGTGAGTTTTTTTCATGCTTGCTGACCCCCAGGAGTGAGTTATTTTTTTTCAAAAAATGAAATCAGTTTCAGTTCTAGTTTTATTAACTTAAAATCATGTGTGTTTGATAACCAATTTATGGAAACAAGAAGAACATACATTTGCCTTTTTTTAATGTTGCCTTACACATTTTAAAAATAAATTGATCATAGTCTGGATGGTCAGGAGGCATGAGGACGTGTATGAATGTAACCTTCATACGACTCAAAGAGTTAAAGTAATTATTGTCTGACCATTAAAATGAGAACTGCTCTGAAGTCTCCGAAAGGTCGTGTGAGGGCTGTTCCCCTTCCCACTGAACAGCCTGAATCTGAAGAACTGATATCTGTTGATATCAGACTGGAGACGGACCTGTGCGTGGAGCCGGGACAATCAGGACGCTTCCCTGAGAGGTTTTTGAGTGGAGTTGGCAGGAAAGGCCCTGTGTTCTCTGATGATGATGCGATACTACCTGTGGCTGAAGTGGCGGGGCCAGTGTCCCCTTGCCTGGGGGAAGCCCACCTGCAGGGGAGGTGAGACCAGCAGGCAGAGAGAAGCAGAGGTGAGGTGCATGGGAAGCAGTTCTGAGAGGGTTTAACCCTGGTCCATGCCTGCCCTACCCACCACTGGGTTACATGGGCCTATACTGTCCCCAGCTTAATTAAGTTTTTAGGCAAGTTTGCTTTTCTATCACTTGCAACCAAAGGGACTTGCCTGATCTAATAACACTCTGTAGCATTAGCTCGCTGGGAGAGGCAGGGGGAATGAAATATCCCAGGTGCACCAGCAGAAATGACATAAAAGCAAAAAATAAAATAAAATAAATGGTTTATTCAGGGAACAGGACATTCCCTTTGGTCAAAATAGGGGCTCTAGGTCAACTTGCAAAAAGCCAATATATGGCAGGCTCAATTCACTGAAAAAAATATTCTTGAATGAATTAAATAAATATGTGCATATATATGTATATATGTCTTTGTGTGTATATGAGTATATATGTATGTAATTGTGTGTTTATGTGTATGTATCCATGTATATGCAATTCTAATGGCTACATTAGTGAATATATTCTTATTAAATATGTTATTTTTATGTTTTCTCTCTGCTCGAGTTGGAGATGGGAAGAAGTTAAAAAGAGGTAAGGGAAGGTGAGGAAACGTAACATATTATTAACTCACATTCCTTCCTAATTGAATTGGTATCTGTGTCTCCTACATAATCTTTCATGTTGAAATGTGATAGTTAAATTTGTTTAGGAATGTCCTCATTCTGAACAGAGATTTTGGGTCATCTATCATACAGTTTGTCCTTTATAACCAAATGATAGAAGTGAAGGAAGTCTATAGAGTAATGTTCAATCTGCAGATATTCGAAGATATAAAAAAAGATCATGAGCTCTGGCCGGGTAGCTCAGTTGGTTAAAGTGTCCTCCTCACATGCCAATGTTGCGGGTTCGATCCCCGGTCAGGGTACATATAAGACTCAACCAATGAATGCAAAAATAAGTAGAACAACAAATCAATGTTTCTGTCTCTTTTAAAATTTAATTAAAAAGTTAAAAAAAAGATTTTTAAAAATTATCACTTCTGGGGTTGGGGCTCAGAGAACTACTTTTTCAATCAGAATTTGGAAATATTAGTTATACTCCTCTCTCCTGGTCTTGAGTTTTAGTATACATTCTAATTATCTGGGAAAATTATTAAAAGTGGGGACTTGGGGGCTCCTCCCAGAAATTCTGACCCAATTGGCATAGGGCAGGGTCCTGCCCTGGAATTCTCATTTTATAACCAACCCTGGTGGTTCTGTTGAAACCGATTCCTAGATCGCAACTGGAGAACATGCCCTGTTGCTATTTGGGATTGCCCTGGAGGATTTCAAAAATACTGATGCCTGGGCGCCACCTCAGAGCTATTACACTAGGATTTCTGGGGGTGGACCTTGGCAGCTGTCTTTGTTAAGTGCTCCCAGGTGACTCTGACATGCGGCTTGAGAGAGTAGAACTCATGCTAGACAACTGACTGTTTTAGGGTGAAGTTGACATTGGATTGCACACGTGCGCAACAGTGTTTACTTACCATTTAAGATGTTCATTTAAGCTTCACAGTGAGTTTGGTGTAATTATTCCCATTTTATAGATATATAAACTGAGGCTCAAAAAAGTTGTACAATTAATCTGAGGATATAGAGTCTATGAATGTTAGAACTGGCATTGGATTCTGGGGTCAAGGTCCTAATATATATCCTTCCATAGAGAGACGCTAGGGAAAAACAAAATGGGATTCAATTTTGGAATTCAAATGAACTGATGGTCAAAATGCCTTTATATGAGACATACATAATATTTTATAAGCCTAGATAGGTCACATGCATATAAGATGATGAATGATTAAGCAATTGGACACAGGCTGGTCAGTTTGTGGCTTGCAGGAGTAAGCTGGCTAGGTTCCTCCCAGACAGGGCAGCTGCCACTTGTTTCTCTGCGTTCAATAGTCGTTTTGAAGCTCAGTTGAACATTAATTCACATATAAAAATGGAAAGAGAATACTTCCTCTCTCATTCTCTCACTTACAGGGTTTCATCTCTGATCTGACACAGCTTCGATACACGGGTGTGACCACCGCAGTGATCTGTCCTCGCTACCTAGCCTGTGAGGTCACTGGCTGCCAGACTAATGGGTATGGCCTTGACTTTGGCAGAATCTTGCTTACTCACTGAGAGCTCCCGTAGCCAGGGGCTGTTTGAACACTGCCATTAACTGCCTCACCCATGTTTCTATTAACTCACTCATTTAGGAGGGGGTCCTCTGTATGGTATTTCAGTGAAATATAGTAATCTCAGGCTTTCTGCATTCATAAGGTTTGATCAGGTGTATTTTTTTCTCGTGAATTACAACACGAAAACTTTGATTTTGAAGGTAGATTTTGAGTTTACAAGAAAGACTAATAGTCTAGGTTTTAGATTTTTCAGGAACGCTCAGGAATGACACCTAGAATGTCACTGAGACGTGTTACTTTCGTATATATACGTAATTGCAAAAACAAGCCACGCCCCAAGGTAGCTGCCTGACCCCTTCAGTCTGCGCCTGCGCTCACTCACTCCGCCCATTCCATCTTCTGGTGATGGTCTCCAGCCACGCCTCCATCATTTCTTACCTTCTTTCCAAGTTTCTAGAACAGCCCTCATTCTGTCAAGAAGCCTCCAGAAAAACATGACGTTCTCCTAACCTGCAGCTGGCTGACTTCTAGTAGTTACGTGTTTGGGAGAGTTCTATTTAAGTAACAGTTTCACTGAGAGATAATTCACGTGCCATGAAATCCACTCTCTTCAAGTCTACAATTCAGTGGGGTTTTTTTTGTTGTATATTCACAGAGTTGTGCCACCATCCCTTCTAGCTAATTGTAGACATTTTTATCGCCCCTAAAATAAATCTGGTCCCCATTAACCGTCCCCCCCCCCCACCTAATTCTAGGAAACCACTAATCTGTGTTTCCTTTCCATAGATTTGCTTTTTTCCCCCTGGGTTTTCCGTATAAATAGAATCATACACGATGTGGTCGTCTGTGTCTGGCTTCTTTCACTGAGCAAATTTTCGAGGTCCATGCATGGTGTGGCGTGGATCAGAGCTTTATTTCTTTTTATGGCTCAATCATATGCATTGTATGACTAGACCACATTTTATCCATCTATTCATCAGCTGGTGGACATCTGGGTTGTCTTAAGTTTTTTTTTTTGCTGTTATGCATAATACTGCTATGGACATGCATGTGCACATACGTTTTCATTTTGGGGGCACACACTGAGGGGTGAGGTTGTTGGGTCTCGTCTTTAGCATTTTGAGGGACTGTCAGACTGTTTCCCAAAGCAGCTGTGGTGATTTCATTCCAACCAGAAATGCACACGGGTTCCAATTCCTCTACATCTTCAACAGTTTTCTCCCCCTCCCTTTGTTCCTCTTCCTTCTCTTCCTCCCCCCCCTCCTCCTCCTTCTTTCTCCTTCTCCTTCTTCTCCTTCACTTTCTCCTCCTCCTCCTCCTCCTCCTCCTTCTTTCTCCTTCTCCTTCTTCTCCTTCACTTTCTTCTCCTCCTCCTCCTCCTTCTTTCCATCTTAGTGAGTGTGAGGTTGGATCTTGTGGTTTTTACTTGCATTTCTTTAATCACTAGTGATGTTGAGCATTCTTCCATATGTTCACTGGCCATGACTGAGTACAGCTTCCTTGGAAAAACATCTATTCAAATCCTTAACTCATTTAAAAAAAATTGGGTTGTCTTTTTATTGTGGAGAGATAAGAATTCTCTATATATTCTGGATCCAAGTCTTTTTTTCTGATTTGCAAATGTTTACTCCCATTCTGTGGTATAAATATTATATATTTTTGTCTTTTTACTTTCTTGTCCTTTGCATCACAAAAGTTTAATAAAAAGTGTAATAAAGTCTAATTTATCTATTGTTGTCATTGTTGCTTGTGAGTTGATGTCACTTCTTTAAAAATCCATTGTTTAATTCAAGATCACAAAGATTTACTCCTATATTTTTTCCTAAGAGTTTTATAGCATTTGTTCTAATGTTTAGGTTCAAGGAGCATATTTAGCTAATTTTTGGATGTGGTGTGAGCTGGGAGTCCAAGTTTATTGTTTTGCATGTCTGTACTCAGCTCTCCCAGGGCCATTTGTTAGAGACTATTTTTTCTCCCACTGAATTGTCTTAGTACCTGTACTAGTCAGCTTGGGCTGCCATTATGGAATGTCACAGGCTGGCTGATATAGACAACAGAAATGTGTATCTCTCAGTTCTGGAGGCTGGGAAATCCAAGATAAGATGCTCATCAATTTGGTTCCTGGTAAAACCTATCTTCCTGGCTTTTAGACAGATGCCTTTTTGCTGAAAGAGAAAGAGAGAGAGAGGGAGAGAAAGATATTGAGAAAGAGATTCAACCTATAAATCCAGGGAGATCACAAACAGTCCATAGCATTTTCCCCTTAGCTCTTCAAAATGTCATGTTCTTCATGCATGCAAATTATATTTACTCCATCCTCGTAGCTCCAAAAATCTTATCTTGTTCCATCCCTGATTTTAAAGTCTAGAGACCAAAGTTTCATTTAAGTAAAACAGATATAGTGAGACGAGGTATCATTAATCCTGAGGAAGAATTTCTCTCCAGCTGTGAATCTGTGAAACAAGATGAGTTATGTGCTTGCAAGACATCATGGCCAGGCCTAGGATAGAAGTTCTCATCCCAAAAGGAAGAAATAGGGAAGAAGAAAGGGTGATGGGTTCTGAGCAAGCTCAAAACCTAGGAAGGTGAACTACATCAGATTTTAAGATTTATAAATAACAAAAAGTTATTTTTTTTCACTGTTTTGGAGTCTGGAAGTTCAAGATCAAGGCACTTGCAGGTTCATTGTGTGGTGAGGGCCTGATTTTTGGTTCATAGATGTCTTTTGACTGTCTCTTCACATGGTGGAGGGGGCTAGGGAGCTCTGTGGGATCTCTTATATAATGTAGTAATTCCACTCAGGAAGGCTCCATACTCATGACCTAAGCCCCTCATAATCCATCACATTGGGCATTAGGTTTTAACATACAAATTGGGGGTGGTGGCATTTATGTTCAGCCTTTGCCAACTGGTTCACTCAAGTGCTTCTGTGTGTGACAGACAGTTCTGATACGTACAGTGCTTTTCTTCATCGTTCCAGGATTTTCTTTCACAATGAAATGTTTTCTAGCACTATGAATTGCTATATATAATTGGCTGTAGGTGAAATTATCCAACGGCACCACACCCCTTACGTGAAAATCACAGCTTGGGCAGATAGGATTTTAGATGTTGTCAAACACGCTCTACATCAGAAGAGATATTGAGAATCCTCAAGTAATCACTGCAGCTGCCCATTCCTTTCTTTCCATGTGCTGACAGTTGATTTACGACATCAATCCCTCTTTCACAACGGTTAAACATTCTAACCATCTCTCTGTGAAAGACGAGACCTCAATTCCGTTTCACTTATGTGTGCAACTCAACGTATAATCTTTTGTGTTTGTCTCAGCGATTCTGGAAAAATTGATTTTCATCAATTTTGGTGCATGTTTTTATTGTTTAAAAAAATTTGCTTAGCCTGACCAGGCAGTGGTGCAGTGGATGGAGCGTCGGACTGGGATGCGGAGGACCCAGGTTCGAGACCCTGGGGTTGCCGGCTTGGACACGGGCTCATCTGGTTTGAGCACAGCTCACCGGGTTGAGCCCGAGGCCACTGGCTTGAAAAAGGGGTCACTTGCTTGGCTGCAGCGCCCAGTCAAGGCACATGTGAGAGAGTGGTCGATGAACAACTGAGGTGCTGCAGCGAAGAATTGATGCTTCTCATCTCTCTCTCTTCTTAAAATAAATAAATAAATAAAAAATAAATAAGATAAAAAAATTTGCTTAGTAGTATTTCTTTGCATGGATATTATGAAATTTGTTTATTACTAGTGATGGACATTTGGGTTGTTTCTTTTTGTTTTTGTTTGTTTATGGTTTGTCTTATTTTGCTATTACAAATAAAGCTGTTATAAATATTTTTGTACATGTCTTTGTGTGGATAAACGTTTTTGTTTCTCTTGGGTACAATTTCTGGATCATATGCTGAGTGTATATTTTTCTTTATAAGAAATAGCCAAATTGCTTTTCAGAGTAATGATTCCATTTTACTTCCCATGGGCAATATCTGAGAGGTCCAGTTCCAACACGTTTTTGCCAACATTGGTGATCCTAGTCATTGTAAGTTTAGCAATCTTACAGATGTACAGTGGTATCTCATTAGGGTTTTAATTTATATTTCCCTGATAATGATGTTGACTAGCAACTGATTTGCTTTTAAAGCCTATCTTCAAAATGAATTCATTATGTCTAGCAGTCTCCCCTGCTTCTTGTGTCAAGAAGCTATATATTTCCCCTTGTTTTAATTTTTAAATTACCTCTTTCTTTTTAAGGTTTTATTATGGGGTTTTGCAAATAACAGAAGTAGAAAAAATATTACAATAAACCCTCATTTTATCTGTAAAAATGTTAGCAAATACCTCTAATTGAGGAGGGTTAAAAAATATTGTAATCCTGATATCAGAATCACACCTGAAAAAAATGATATGTGTCTTAAAATCAACAAAATTCAATTAGTGTTCAAATCTCCTCGGTTATGTCATTATTATTTTTATTTATAATTTGTATGAGGCACGATCTAAATCATTGTGATTATTTATGTCCCATAAATCTCTTTGAACGAAGAGGTACCTCCTGGAACTCTTTTGCTTTCTGCACTTTAATTGTAAAGAAAAGAGATCATATGTTGGCAGAGTTTCATGTATTCTGGATTTTGCCGACTGAACCTTTATAGTATACCGTTAAGTTCTCTATTCCTTATATTCCCTGAAATTTGTAGTTAACTCGAGAAGCTTTATTATACCCAGGTCTGATTTTTTTGGATAGACTACTTCAGAGATGAGGTTGTCAACTTACATCAAGAAATACACAATGTGGCCTGACCAGGCAGTAGTGCAGTGGATAGAGCGTTGGACTGGGATGTGGAGGACCCAGGTTTGAGACCCTGAGGTCGCCAACTTAAGTGCGGGCTCATCTGGTTTGAGCAAAGCTCACCAGCTTGGACCCAAGGTCACTGACTTCAGCAAGGGGTCACTCTGTCTGCTGTAGCCTTACGGTCAAGGCACATATGAGAAAGCAATCAATGAACAACTAAAGTGCCACAACAAAAAATTGATGATTGATGCTTCTCATCTCTCTTCGTTCTTGTCTGTCTGTCCCTATCTATCCCTCTCTCTGACTCTCTCTCTCTGTCTCTGTAAAACAACAACAAAAACCCCCACAATGTCCAATTGTCTTTTTGTGATGATGTCATCCATTGATGATCATAGCCCAGAGCAGTTAATTAATTAGGGCTTATCAAGTGGTGTTCTAAGCCTATCATTCCTTCCTCCTTCTTTGTATTCATTAGCTGGGATATATCTATACAGAGAAGTGTGTTTATGAACTAACGCAGTGGTCCCCAACCCCCGGGATGTGGACCGGTACTGGTCCATGGGCCATTTGGTACCAGTCCTCAGAGAAAGAATAAATAACTTACATTATTTCCGTTTTATTTATATTTAAGTCTGAACAATGTTTTATTTTTTAAAAATGACCAGCCCTGGCCGGTTGGCTCAGCGGTAGAGCGTCGGCCTAGCGTGCGGAGGACCCGGGTTCGATTCCCGGCCAGGGCACACAGGAGAAGCGCCCATTTGCTTCTCCACCCCTCCGCCGTGCTTTCCTCTCTGTCTCTCTCTTCCCCTCCTGCAGCCGAGGCTCCATTGGAGCAAAGATGGCCCGGGCGCTGGGGATGGCTCTGTGGCCTCTGCCTCAGGCGCTAGAGTGGCTCTGGTCGCAACATGGCGACGCCCAGGATGGGCAGAGCATCGCCCCCTGGTGGGCAGAGCTTCGCCCCTGGTGGGCGTGCCGGGTGGATCTCGGTCGGGCGCATGCGGGAGTCTGTCTGACTGTCTCTCCCTGTTTCCAGCTTCAGAAAAATGAAAAAAAAAAAAAAAAAGACCAGATTCCCTCTGTTACATCCATCTAAGACTCACTCTTGACGCTTGTCTCGGTCACGTGATACATTTATCCATCCCACCCTAAAGGCCGGTCTGTGAAAATATTTTCTGACATTAAACCGGTCTGTGGCCCAAAAAAGGTTGGGGACCACTGAACTAATGTACATATTTGGTTGTCAGAGATTTTCACAGGAAAGAAAAAATTTATTTTGGATTCTTTTCCTTTTACATTCATTTACAAAAACAATAGATTGTTTAGGAGAGGAGGAGACTGCCTCTACAGACTATGTTGGCTCATTTGCCAAGAATTAACCATACAGACTCTTGGCATAGTCTCATCTTCAGTTTTCCTGCAGAACGTGCCAAGGAAAACGGGAAGTTTGGCATCTTTTTGCCAGACAACGAGCACAAAAATAATGGGGCACTTTTTATCTTCAAAGCCTTTCAGGCCTAATTATTTCTCCCATTGCCCCAAGAAGTAGGTGTTATTAATCTCATTTTGAAGATAAGAAAATGGAGACTTCAGGAAGATATGACAGCCACTTGCCCCAAGCTAAGAGGACGTCACCATGAAAGAGGAGGATATAATTTATGTATGGCTTACCATTAAATTTCATGCTGAGGAATAGAGATGTAGGGAAAGCCAGGGAAAAGAGGGTTTCAAGACCACTGACTCAATCCTGACACTATGTTCAGTGTGCCGAGACTGGAGGACACTGGGCCACCGTGGCTCATCAAGGAAGGATTTGATCTTGTAATGCCTGACATGGTACGTGACGAGCACCTGCTTGTCGGTTGTCTAGAAACAATTAATCTGCCACGTTTTGCTACTACAGATGTCCCTAAGGTATGACAAAGACAGAAAACTTTCTGCTAGATTCAGACGCTTTAATTGTTGTACACCAGATGGTTGGAAGATGACTGTCCTTTCTCTCTCTCTCACTCTCTCTCTCTCTAACTCAGAACTATTTAGTGTGTGCTAAAGCAAAGACAGTGTTTCTATTCAGGTTTGAGCATGTTCGGTGCATGCTGACAAGCCACGCGTAAGTGTGAGTCTGATTCAAACAGGAGATGATGCAATCTTGGCACTCAGTCTTCTCAACTTTGGGGTTGGCGCTTGGATTTTTCTTTGGAGAGAGATGCTGCAGTTAAAATAATCCCAACACTTTGGAGCCAGAACATACGCCACTGGTGTTCTGCACCCAGACTCACTGCCCAGCAGGCTCTCATTGCTAGGTGCTGGGGAAGTTGGTCTCATCGGGGCACGAATCCTGCTGTCTGTGGTGTGAGGGCGAGGGGAGAAGCAAGCTAAACTATGGGGATTTTCAAAAGGAAAAAACCCAGAAGCCTTTTTTTTCTGACATTAGATTTGTCTTACTAGTCACCTAACAGCACTCCTAACCTATAACCCACCTGGTAAGCTTTATAATGGGCTAGTTGTTTAGCTCTAACTTGCAAAAAACTGCTGATACCTTCCATGTACTGTAGATTTCTGATTCAGGAATTAAATGCTACGTGTTTTATTTATTGGGCGAGAAATCTGTTTAATTTGTACCTTCTGTTTCTTCTTTCTATTCACTTCTCAACTTATGCGCCCATAAAACTATTTATTGACTTTTATTGTTTTCTTTTAGGAGCTGCATACCTTTTTAGCTTCTCTCCTTCCTGACTTAGAGCTAGCTTTGATGTTCTGGGAGCCTGGCTATTTAAAGGCATCTTTGTGATCTCTTGGCCAGGTAAAGAGGAAGGAGGGACCTGGCCGTTCTCACACAACCTCCTCCTTCTCCAAATGCACTCAGACTTGCTCCACTGTGTGGTCTGGCGCCACCCTCTCTGGTTTGTGATCTCTCCCTGTGAAGTCGTGGCTGGTGGCAGTAGGTGAACACCAGTTTGCTTATCCACTCCGGGAACACAAAGACCTAGAAAGAAAGTAGTTTGAAGACAAATACCAAAGAGGCACGATTTTGCGCAAGAGTGATTCCATCACCTTTGCAATACTAACAAGTGTTGGAGCTGACAATCTAGTTTGGTTTAAGGGTATGTAAGCACCATGGCTCCATAACAGAGAGATGTGTGGGGAACACACGTAGCAGAGGGCAGCCGTGACTGCCGGCCAGTGACGGGCACCGGGCACAGGAGACAGAGTTCGTCTCTAACCAGGCGAGTCAGGATAGTGGTCCGGCTCTGTAGGGAGTATTGCTTCCAAATCTCTTTTGAACAGAAAACTGATAATTAATGTCAGGGGAATTATGTTTGATTGATTTGTTATCTTCCATTCTTGAGCTATATTCAAGACTCTGTACTTATTTGTTGACTTAAAAATTTATTTACCTTGTTTTCTAAGCAGTGGAAGGTGGGTGCTGTTTGTACAGGGCTCTGGGTTTGGAGTTGCAGTTCTGGGAGTGAGCGTGGTTCTGTCTCTTCCCAGCAACCCCTTATGTTTCCAAGATCACTTTCCTCATTTGTGGAATTGGAATCCTAATACATAACTGACTTGAGAGAGAAGATATACATAAAATTGCTTTGGGGGCAAGGCTGGGTATGTAATTAAAACTTATAAATTGCATTATAAGTTGTCATAATGGTAGTAATGGTGTATCAATTAGTTAATATATTTAATACACGTCTCTCTTCAAAGTCTTCATCTCCCTCTTTTACTACTTGTAAATTCTACTTTCATTCTTGCTGTAGGGTCAGTAAGTGGCAAAGCTGAGCACCAGCCTGTCTCATGCCAGAACCAGCACTAACCACTGGACAGCCCGTGTCACTGTGGAACCTGCAGGAATCCTGTGATTGTGCAAGTGTGGCCTGTGAACCACCAGATCAGAACCCCTGGAAGGAATTTCTACCCTGGGGCCTGGACAAATGGCCTCACATCTCTGGAGATTGGGGCCTGGGAGGTGTGCAGTGTACTTGTACTTCCTTTCCCCTCTGGGCTGACTCCACCTTTAATGTCCTGATGCACCATGGTGTTGCAGAGCCAGTGGCATGAGCAGCTTGATATAGTTTCATAATAAAGAAAACTTTGATTTACTTCCTATCATGTGGTTCTTGATGTTTTCTGTTTGACTTATTTCGCTTAGCATGATATTCTCAAGATCCACCTGTGTTGTTACAAATGGCGGTATTTCATCTTTTCTTATGACTTACTACAATTTTTAATTCTTTCTATTTCCAAATATTAAAATAGCAACTCTCTTCCTTAGAAGTGGACACCAGTTGCTTTCTTAACAGTCATTGTTTGTACCTGCTGTTGCTACAAATACTGCTTTCTACTACCGATATCTGATCATGTGTTCTTTTACACATTTCAGATGTGTTTATTTGAAGTGTAGCGTGCAAAGCACCGTGTGAGCTCCGGGAGGAAGAGCAGGGATGCATAGATAATGCAAGGTGGTCCCTGCTCGCCAGGTGGCTTAGCGCCTCAGGAGGGATGGGGCTGAAATGCCCCTGACAGTGGATGTGATGAATGGGCGCAAGTGCAGATGGGGCTCAGTGAAAAAATGTCGGTCTCAAGTGTCCAGGGTGGGGGGCTTGGAGCGACAACAAGCCAACCCCAAAGCCCTCCAGGTCTGGGGAAGAAAAGACTCTGGATAGAAGTACCCTTTAGACTTTCCTTGAGGAGGTAGAGACCAGAATCCAGAGCTCTAGTCTGAAGAGCCTGGCCTGGTGCCTTTCGTGCATGGCCACTGGTAACCCATCCATTTCTTTCTCTCCTCCCAAATATCTTGGAAACTTCTGGAAACTGTCCTCCCTTTCCAAGTGAAGGCAGTTGACTCTACGTTTCTGAGATGTGGACTGTCCCGCATCCCTTCTCTCACGAGTCCAGTCATCACAGAACCCATACTAGAAGAGGAAGGAGCACTTCTGACATTGCACACAGTGCGCTCGGTCACCCCACCCAACAGGTGCGCGCACTCTCAGATGAAGCACAGCAAAATGGTGCTGGATAGATACGGGGGTGCGGTATATTCGTCAAGAGCAGCACTCGGGGCCCTGGCCAGTTGGCTCAGTGGTAGTGCGTCGGCCTGGCGTGCGGAAGTCCCGGGTTCGATTCCCGGCCAGGGCACACAGGAGAAGCGCCCATCTGCTTCTCCACCCCTCCCCCTCTCCTTCCTCTCTGTCTCTCTCTTCCCCTCCCGCAGCCAAGGCTCCATTGGAGCAAAAGATGGCCCGAGCGCTGGGGATGGCTCCTTGGCCTCTGCCTCAGGCGCTAGAGTGGCTCTGGTCATGACAGAGCGACGCCCGGATGGGCAGAGTGACGCCCCTGGTGGGCGTGCCGGGTGGATCCAGGTTGGGTGCATGCGGGAGTCTGTCTGACTGCCTCCCCGTTTCCAGCTTCGGGGAGGGAAAAAAAAAAAAAAGAGCAGCACCCGGATTAAATATGGAGTCTGGTTCTCCCATTATCCACCTCAGGACCTGGGGGGAGCCGCTCATGAGCCCTGCGCTCTGTAATTACTTCCGTTGTATAAATATATAAAACGTTATAAAAATAGAACTTACAGAAAATGGTTATTAGAAGTCACGTACTAAAAGGTCTTAGGTCATTTTTCACAATGCGCACCCAAGGCCTTGGGGCTCAAGTCTTACCTGATTGAAGGGCCTTGGACTCGGTGCTGGCCAAGTTTCCTTCCGAGCCCAGCCTCCCTTCTTGATGCAGGGTGGCTGGACTGGGGGGTGGAGCCCGGCAGAGATCAAGGCCTCCACGGGGTCAGCACGTAAGCTGGTGCTGAAGTGGAGGCGGGGAGGAGGAGGGAAGGGTCAGGCTTGTTCCCGCGTGTACCGCCCTCCTGGGGCGGGGATCCTCCGGGAAGGGCTGTGGCCGCCAGTACTCGCCCGACTCCTGTCCTCCTGGGCCTGGCTCACTGCAGGAGGGCCGTGGGCTGATGGCTGTCTCGGTGTGACCCCAGCTTCTGCTGGGCATCTTTGAGCTCCTAGACCTCATCAAGGGGACACTCTGGAATTTCTACATCTTAAGACACAGAGCTTTTTAAAAGTCAGGTAGCCCTTTAAGAGCTACTAAAATAGCAGGTGTCCGCTGTACATTGCAGGCAGTATTTGCCTAAACTGGAGACTTGTCAAGAGACAGAAATTTCTAATCATCAGAAGCAATATATGATAATTATAAGAAAATTTGGAAGATACAGGGCACAGCAGAAAAAAAATTAACATCACCTTTAATTTTACCAGCCAAAAATAACTACTGTTAAAACGACTTTGGCCTCAGCTGGGTAGCTCATTTGTTAAAGCGGCATCGGAACATGCTGAGCTGCAGGCTCAGTTCAGGTCAGGGCACATACAACATACAAGTGATGGCATGTATAAGTGGGACAACAAATCGAGGAACCCTTAGTGCATTACAGCAAGAGACGAAGGTCCCTAAATATGAATATATATATGTATATATTTCTTAACCTAATGTTATACAACTTGATCTTGTGAGCATTACTCTTTCCTCATCGTTTTTTTAAATTGTCTTATTTTTTTTATTGCCCCATTCAGTTTGTGTCTTAGTGGAAAATTACATGTAAATTATTTTCCATAACAGGCTATCATTTACTATAAAATTCCTTCTAGACAGAATGTTTGGCTTCTTAAATACTAGAAGTTGATGAGACCAAGAGCATAAGATGTTAGGCTGTTGGATTCTTGAAATTAATGTAGTTAGGGTAAAAGATTATCAATCTGAGGTTTTGAAAATATATATTTTTTTCTGTCTCTGAAACGCTAAGGTAAAGTTGCCGACCTTTCCTGACTCAGTTTCTTCACATGTGAGGAGACAGTTCTCAACACTGAGATGGGGGCCTTTGTTGTATCACTTCTGTGCATTGCTGGAGACATGCGAGATTCTGTTATTCCTCCGCGCTACTGGGACCTGTCATCTACGTTGGAGGGACTCATAGAGGTCAGTGGGAAAAAAACACTTGATTATTTGTACGTGTCTGGGGAAGGTGCTCAAGAATTCCTGGCTGGAATTTATCTTCTTGGGGAGTGAGGGGGAGGAGAAAAAGAATGAACATGAATGACTCTAAGCATGCTGTAACAGAGTTCCTTTGAGCTGTTCCTGGGCACGGCTGGGTGTGGCGAGCCATTCCTCAGCCTGAATGCTGAGTAATCAAGTTACAATGTGTGCGACATTTCAACCTGTAGGTGAGAAAAAGCACCAGCTAAACAGTCTCCTAGGTTATTAAATATTTGAACTGCTGATAACTTTTGTTGAACTAGAGAAAATTACTGTTTGGTAAAGTTGTATGATGAATGAATGGACAAGTCATTCATTAGGCTGTATGTTTTTCCTCAAAAAAAAAAAAAAAAGAAAAAAAAGAAAACCAAAAATTATTCTTTTTAATGCACAGTCAACAAAATGTTTTTTATGGCAACTGAAAGAGAGAAGAAAATTAGAGATTATTTTTGGAAGTATAGAGCAAATGTTTCTTCCTACAAACAGGCATATAATTTTCTACTAAATATTTTTAAAGAAACGTTTCTTTCCAACTGTCAGAATTAGGTTTGGGATTCCTTGGATATTGCTGAATTACTGTCGCCGGAAGTGCTTCTGTCCAGGTTAGACAAGCCCTGAACAGGAGCGCTACGGAGGGAATTCAGCCATCAAAAGGGAGAATGGACACAGCTCTCTGACATAAGTACAAGTCTCTTAAAATTTTGGGGTCACTATAGCATGCATGCTGAAGTTTAATAAGTGATTTTATTTATTTTAAAATTTATTTATTATTTTTAGAGAGAGGGGAAGGGAAAAAGAGACACAAAGAAACAGATCTGTTCCTATATGTGACCTGACTGGGGATCAAACTCACAACACTTGCATATTGAGAAGACACTTTCTAACTAACAAGCTATGCAGCCAAAGTAATAGATGATTTTAGTGACTTAGATGTGCATATCCTGCATCAGCTTTTTGGCCATTTTGGTACTCCCTGGGGCTGTGCCTGTCTGAGGAATAGTCCAAGTGGAGGCGATCACCACCACTATTGGGGAACACATCTGTGTGCCACATACATTATGTGAATTGTCTCTTCATATATATATGTGTCTTATTTACAGATGAGCAAACTGAGGCTCGAGAGGATAAGCGCTTTGTCTAAGATTTGTCATGCAATAAGTGGTAGAGTCAGTTTTCAGATTTACCACCTGGCCCCTAACCCCACTTTCCCCACTACTGCTGGATAGTGCGATTTTTGAAAGGTATCCTGACCACATCACTCTCTTATGATCTTCCTGCCTCTACTTGCTCCACTGATGCCTGAGTTAAACTTGGAGTTTAACTCATTTAGTTTATGACCTTGATCCCGGTTAATAATAAAATACCTGGAGCCCAGGGGAGAAAGGAAAACTATTAGTCAGTCTTAGGTTAGCAAAACGAGTTGTCGTCATTTGTTTAGTCAACAAGCCTTTATTGACTGCATACTGTCTCCCAAATCCCTACCAAGGGCTGATGTTACAAAAATGAATGGGTCTTGGTCTTTGCCTCTCAGAGCCCTGTGTTCAGGTAGAGGAGATTGTACAATAAATAGTTATGAAACAGTGTGGTAAATGAACAACAGGGAGTATTCGGTGAGCAGGACAGAGAAGGAATTGGCTCAGTTTGAGGTCCTCTCCTGGGCCAGATTCGGCAGAAAGGGAGGGGGAGGTTCCACCGAATGAAGGGGTTCCAGGGGATCCAGGACAACCGGTGTCGAAGCAAAAAGCAGGCTCCACAGAGAGATTTCAGGGCAGAGATGTGTGAACCAAATCACCACACCATATCGATGACCCCATCAAACAATTTCTCTGATCAATTTGGTATTCCATATGTTGCCTGGTCTAATTTATTTGACACACTCCTTTTTTTCTTCTGTGACTGCCTTTTTATTTACTAGATAGCTACTACCTCTTTGGCATCTGACAGAATGAGCAACTGCAATTCACAGGGAAAGGAAAGAGGTTAGGGTCCTCTTTGTGGAACTTTAGTTCATATTGGAGAAGTATGAATTATTTCCAATCATCACATATGCCTACTATTCCATATAATATTTCACCTTCCGGTCCCACATAGGCGACTAGGGTTGCCCTTATATATGTATTATGTGTGTATGTTTTACACCCAAGGCAGGATTTATGACAGCACCTTCCTGCCCGAGCCTGTCCCAGGCCTTTGGAAGCAGTGCGGGCAACTGCAACTTCAGCCTAAGTGATTTTTTCAGTCCTGGAGATGCTGCCAAGAGACGTGAGTAAGAGCTGAGTGGCAGAAGTGGGAGGGGCGCAGAGTGTGGGCGGAGTGGGGCGGGACCTTGCGGGAGTGGCCTCAGGGTCCAGGTGAGCAAGCCTGCGGCTCTGACCCTCAGAGTTGCTTCCGCGTCCAGGTCCTTCTGAGCCTCGCTTTCCTTTGCCTTGTCGTGTTGTTTCCCAGGATAACTGTAACTCCAGGTGAGCCAAAAGCGGGTAGCAGGGCTGGTGATGGTCCCTTCTTAGGGCAGTTCTTAAAACAAAAGAGGTGTTTGAGCTGATGCCAAATAGTGAACAAAGTCGACATAATGGGTTATTTTCAAAGAGAGGCTGTGGGCTTCAGTACTGTTGCCCATCACCTCCCCCCAGGGAGGCGTCTCCAGCTCTGAATCCCCAACAAGGATGCCGTGTAGGGAGAGAAGTCACTTAGCCATTACAAGGTAAAGAAATGAAGACCTAACTTGGCTGGGAGGTTTTGTGGTTATAGTGGTGGGGCCACAGCAGTGACTGGGGACGGGGGAGAAGGTATTTCTGAGCGCACCTGTAGCCCGATCTTGGAATTAAGAATGATTTTTTCAGCGCTTACTTGAGAAAGGGTGCGGTACTCAAACCCCAGAGAAAGTGAAAACACATTTGAGTGACTGGCTCACTTTCCCGGCTGGCTTTGGGTGAGTGAGATTCAGACTTCAAAACTGCTCTCTTCTATTCTGACATGTTGAAGCGTCTAGTCAGCGTCCATTTCCTTGAAACTGTATTTATCTAGGCAGAAAGTATTCTCCTCTCTCCCTACCCTCCTGTTTTTTTTCTGGGTTTCAGGATACTTGAAACAAGTTACAGATTTCAAATATGAATTCTTGGGCAACTTTCAAACAGGTTGGCTCACAGTTTATCTTTTATAGATGCTACTGTGTTCATGGCTTCATTTAAGTGTATTGTAGGAAAGGTCAATGGACCCACTGGGCTGTTCTGTTGACTCAGATTCAGAGCTGAGAGCAGGGAAGCGCTGCATCTTGGCCCCTCACTTCCGTAGTCAAGGGACAGAGGCTCACAGAGTGACTTGATGTTCTAAGTCACACAGCTTGTAAGTGGCAAGATCAGTAGAATTCAGGCCTTCCAACTCACAGCTCTTGGACGTGTTTCCACGACATCACAGGGATTCTTACCAGCCTTCTCACCCCCTCCATCACTTAAAAGGTTTTGACTAGAATGAGGTGGGTCTCCAACCTCAGAGTCCGTGCCAAGAGGGGCAAGGACTAGCTGGGTTCCTTGGTGGGTGGAGAGGTAGAAGCTCGCCTGAAGACAGGATTCCGGCAGAAAGTGACTCAGCAGCTTTATGTCTTCGCTTCCTAACGCCTTGAATTCTGCCACTTCAGTCCCTCTGGGTTCTGGGTTGACTTTGAGGGCTGCAGCCTCAGCGGTTTTGGTCATTCCAGTGTGGCCAATCTGGGCCCTCGTTGACTGTCAGGCAGCAGTGGAATGGCGCAGTGGTCAACGCCTAGCTTCTAATCAAACAGGAGCAGATAGGACATCTCACAATACCGGAGCAAAGCCGAGGCTCTCTTGCCCTTGGAAATTAGGTACTAACTTTATTACTAATAGCTACATTGTCCTTTCCTGCTAACAGAGACCTTTCTATATGTGTTTACACCTCCTGTCACTTCATTTAGTTCTCCTGATATGCGTTCACAGTGCAGAAGCTGCAAGGCCTCTGATTTTCTTCATCTGGCCCTGGCTGGTTGGTTTGTTTTCCTCTGCAAGTTAGAACACAGACAGCAGAGGCTGTGTTTTCAGGCTATCCGGCATAGTTATTCTAACAAGCAAGGTCTCTCAAGGCCTGACTACACCATAATTCTTAGGAGATTTTTTTGTCTGCATTTTTCATCATCTGTGATAGGAGGCATTTATCTCACCCAAGTGGTCTACAGGCAACAAGTTTGAGGAGCATGGGCTTAGTTACATGAAGGACTTTGGATATCTTCATGCAGGGGCCAGTGACCAGCTGTGTCTAGAGAAGCAGGCACGCCAGGTCCTCCTCACATTGAGTGCATGCCCCTCCATTCATTAGGGATGGCATGCAGTTTCTTCTGGGCACACATTTTTTGGAATAGCCAACTCCTACTTGTCTTTAGGACTCACCTGTAGTGTGACTTAATTTATATGTCGTGGTCTCTCAAGAGACCTCACTGAGATTTCTGCTATAAAATGAGCTCTCACTTCTAAGGGTTCCCATGGCAACTCATGCCCCCCTCTCATGAAAATGCCCACGACTCATTACACACATCCTGCCACTAAGCTGACAGCTCCTTAGAGGCAGGACCCATGTTGGGTTCACCTTCGATTTCTTAATACTTAACTCAGTGCCTGACATGCATTCGGCATTCAGTTAATACTTATTAAATGAAAGTACTAAAGCATTAATAATTTGCAATGTATATGGCCTAGAGCAGTGCTTCATTTAAGTGTATCGTAGGAAAGGTCAACGGACCCACTGGGCTGTTCTGTTGACTCAGATTCAGAGCTGAGACCAGGGAAGACCAATACCGGAATGTGGGCCATTTGGTACTGGTCCACAAAGAAAGAATAAATAACTTACATTATTTCTGTTTTATTTATATTTAAGTCTGAACAATGTTTTATTTTTAAATAATGATCAGATTCCCTCTGTTACATCCATCTGACTCACTCTTGACGCTTGTCTCGGTCACGTGATACATTTATCCGTCCCACCCTAAAGGCCGGTCCGTGAAAATATTTTCTGACATTAAACCGGTCTGTGGCCCAAAAAATGTTGGGGACCACTGGCTTAGAGAGGAAAAGGGGTTCTTCAAGGAGGAAAATGAGGGGTGAAATGTTTGTGTTGATTAAAGGAAACATGTAAAGTATCTTGGTACCTCCAAAGGGGTAATTTAGGACATGTGGGAGTTTTGGAACTCTCAAGACTTGCGAGGGAACAAAGGTCAGCTGAGTTACCATGTGTAGTTACCTAGGACGGCTGGGGAGGGTGTGGCCGGACATACTGGGCTGTCAGCGGGAGATGTGCGCGTGCGCGGCAGGACTGGTTTCTCTGCTCTCGCTCACTGTGTGGGTGGCCTGGGGAATCCCTTCGTCTCTGTCTGCCTCACTTTTCTCATCTGTTAAATGAAGAAGTGGACCCAGATGAGACCCACGCCAAGATCTTGTCCCACTTTAAAGGTTTATGATTTTAGGACACGTTACAAAAAATTTTAAAAGGCAACTTAGTGATACATTCGTGCTCTTCGTTTTTTATTTGTTGCATTTGTATTGCTACTTAAATCTCCATTCCACTTTTCCCTGGTTAAAAAAAAAGTGTCGTTTAAACTTTTAAGGGACAAGTGCCCCCCCCCAAAACCAACAAACCAACAAAAAATGCTGTGTTTTCTATGTTAGAGCTGTGAATGAAATTCTCTTTATTTGTTATAATCATTCAAAGGGTTTCATGAAGACCAAAGAAGTTATCTCTGTAACAAAGGGACAATCAAATGAAAACAAGATTTTAGCCCTGTAAACAGAAGTCTCTAGACTTGTAAATTTCCACTGTAGATCTTGCTCATCTCCACTCTTGTACCCTTAGTTTTTATATCATTTGCTCTGTAGAGCAGTCTGTGCAGGAGCCTGGTGCATTCCCCTGTGTGTGCCGCTCACGTTGCTAAAGTCTGTTTGAATGCTTTGACTGCCCAGCCGAACAGTGAGGTGACCACTGGCTGTGGCCCGAGGCATCCCTGGGCCACCTTAGCCTAGGTCAGCTTTACAGTATTTTTAGGTCACTAAGGACCAACCACCAAACATCTGATCAGATTTATTATGCAGTATCTGCCGATGACTTCATTGGTGATTGTTTGTTTCTGGAGCAGTTTCCACGTCCAGACCTTTTCTGATTCCTTTGTCAAGCATCCAGCAACATTGCTGGTGCTGGGACCTCAGGTGTTAAAGGCTGCATGGCCTTGCTCAACCTGAAGGAGAATAGAATTTTCTGGGAAAGGAGATATGTGGTCAGCACATGGATGGGACAGCAGGCATTTAGGACTCAAGCATTGAGGACTCCGTGCAAAAGAAAGAACTCTTTGAAAGGAGTGTCTACTACGCATGAGGAATCCTCAGACTTCAGC
Organism: Saccopteryx leptura; assembly: GCF_036850995.1. NCBI lineage: Eukaryota > Metazoa > Chordata > Mammalia > Chiroptera > Emballonuridae > Saccopteryx > Saccopteryx leptura. The sequence continues at coordinate 9,929,873 of NC_089513.1, read as the reverse complement.
AGTGAGCTCACTGACGTTCTCCAACAGGGACCTGAGTCTAAGCCTTGAATTGCAACAGTGGTAACTATGTTGTGTAATTAATTGTATTGAAAGCCTCCATGAGCTGTACTTCCTTAGAGCTACTTAGACTAAGTGCATCTCAAAATGGTACAATGAATGAGTGAATAATGCTTTGGTAGAACCAAATGGTAACAGGAACATTTCCTTGCCTTTTGATACAGTTTGAGATGTTGACAGTCCTCAGCAGACCACTCTGAGGTCTTCAAGGCAGGTTTTCCACACACAGCAAGTCAAACTTTATAAAAGTAAAGTTTGTTACAGATTATGCAAATTTATTTGAATTGCTCTTCTTGGAGAGTAGTAAATACTTCTGGGAAGAACTTGTGTTTATTAAAGCACAATTGGTATGTTTTCATATTATCATTAATGTGATTGGGCTTCAAATGGTTGAAAGTTTGAGAAGTTTGCAGGAATCTGGGTTGAGGCTTCTCTTTAGTAAAACAACAGCAAAAACAAAGCAGCTCATTTAGGCTTCTCGATTTGGTGGAGAAATGGCTCATGTTGAATTTTAGCTGTAGACATACTCGGCATTATCAACATTCAATTTGCAGCTGGAGAAAGTACTCCCCATATCTTTTGTGAATTTCCTTTTTATTTCCTGGTGGTGCACATACTGGTCAAAACACTCGGCATGCTTCCATTTCTGTCTCATTGTCCTCTGTACACATAGTGCTGGTCCCTGTGACTAGGGGTGTACAGTCATCCCTCAATCCCTGCCTCCATCCCAGAAGAAAGAATGGGATTGTGGGCCTTCACAAAGTGTGAGATGCCCACCGGGACTTTAGGATACCTTGTTGTAGGTTTGTCATGACAGCAGTGACCTGAGTTCACTTAGCTCCGCTTGTTGGGGACATAAAATGAAGGAGCGAGAAGTCACTGGACGTGACCAGTGAGCATGAACTGGTTGACAAAATATTTTTGTTAATGAACTTGCTTTTCCAGATGTATTATAATCTTATGAGTCCATCCTATATACAAGCCACCTATCCCGTAAAAGAAAGAGCCCTGAAGAAATATTTGAAGACTAAGTGCCCATTCCTTGATCTTATTTTCATGTCTCCACATTTTGAATTTCTTTTCAAGAATAAGGTGCAAAATTGAGGTCCTAGTAGTGCATTTGACTCTTACACCTCGTTGGGTCCTGCATGAAGGAAGTCCTCTGTCCTGGAGGCTTTGACTGATGACCTTCAATGTCACAACTTTGAAGATGTCTTTGTCCACATCTGTGCACGTGACTGCGCAGCACCTGGACACTTTGGGGGAAAACTGCAGGCTTTCATCTATGCACTAGTCTCTCAGGGGTATTACTATCGATCTGCGTTTCTTAGGAACACGCTGTCCTGAGGTCAGGTGGAGCCCAGAGAGTCTGTGTAGCTCATCTCAGGGAAGAGCTTTGCCCTGACTGCTCGACTTTTCCCAGCACCTTCAGACCTGATCAGTAACTACAGGACTAGACAGATAGAACTTCCATCCGAAAAGCAGTTCTCAAACTTTACATCTTAAGACCCCTTTATACACTTCAAATTACTGAGGTTCTGGTTTTCTTTTCCTTTTTATAAATGTTGGTAATATCTATTAGTATTTATCAAATTAGAAATTAAAACTGGAGAACGTTTGAAATATTTATTGACTAATTCATTAACATAATAGTGTTGCCGTTACACATTAACATGGATAACATTTTTTAATGAAAAAATAACTTTTCTAAAGCAATACAATGTAGGGAGGAGAGTAGCACTTTTCCCATTTCTACAGATCTCTTTAATATTCAATTTAATAGAAGACACATCGATTTCTGCTGAAAAACTCCACTGCATATTTGTGAGAGATTGAGTGTGAAAAGGCAAATAGTGCACAAGTATTATTATGAAAACAGTTCTGACTCCACGGAGCCCCTGAAAGGGTTGTAGGGACTGCCGGGGGTCAGCAGGTACCACTCACAGGACCTCAGCACGAGAAGAAGAGAGTTCTCAGGCAAGATGGAGGCCCACCTGCTGCTGCTCCCACTTAACCAGGTTCCCTGTTTTTCGCTGAAGCTGCCCTCTCTTCCCTTTAACTCCACAGTACTCGTTATACCACTCACATGGCATTAGGAAGCTTTGTACTTCATTTATTTTCTACATATCTGACCAAAGGGATTGTGAACTCAGAGAAGAAAGGACTCAGTTGATCCTTATAATACTATGTACAAGGGCTTTCAGAATGTATCAACATTAAAAACAATAACAACTTCTGTATATGAAATACTGCTATGTGCTGGGTGCCCCACCAGAGACATTCCTTACTATGGGACTTCGATGCATCTTTTTGGGTGATCCATTCATATCACTTACTCATTATGAGACTAAACCGCACAAAACTGCTGTGATTTAACTGTTTTTGATTTACAAAAATGTCAGTTTTGTATGCTTTAACTTAAAGCCTAAAAAAAGCAGTATGGCTAGATAAAGCCAACTGGTTCTGATCAGTGTCGTCAGCTGTTCTGACCACTAGCTAAGGAACAGCTGTGATCTCTGGGCTCCTGCCAGGGGCCACTGTGGTCGAGTGGAAGACTCACTGCCTGAATTGGAAGATTCCATATACAGAAGGCAGCTCTCTTGCTGGACTTGTTCAGACCTCAAGGCATTGCCCAGAAGTTTCTTTCCCACTAGCTTTTTAAAGACCCCCTAGTGAAAAGTTCCTTCCTCTCTCCTACCCAAAACCATTACTTTCTTCAGCTGGGATTCTGACTGGGTCGGTAGAACGCAGGCAAGATGACTTTAAAGGCCCTTGTCCTTTGTTCCAGGCCCACAATGGACGCCCTGCAGCTGGCAAACTCGGCTTTTGCAGTTGACCTCTTCAAAGAGCTGTGTGAGAATGAGCCCACCGGCAATGTCCTCTTCTCTCCAGTCTGTCTCTCCACCTCCCTGTCGTTAGCTCAAGTAGGAGCCAAAGGTGACACAGCCAATGAAATTGGCCAGGTAAGCCCCCCACCTTGTTTCTGCTCTGAGTAGGAATGGCGTTGTTAGAACACTTGGGCAGTGCCCGGGGAAGAACGAACACGGCTCTGTGGTCAGAGTCGCTCAGGACTGAGAGCTGTGCCCCTTCTAACACACTCTTAGTCTATTTGTAAGTGTGAAAGGAAATTTGTTGACCTGTCTACAACCTGTGAGGAAGAACCTGAGGGTCTGCTAGGCGATCACTAGTTCTTCATTAAAGAGTGGCCATTAGCAAGTCACCAACGTCTTTCCACATGCTCTATAGTAAGACCCAATCAGGGTGGTGCTTATGAAATGATCCGCTGCAGCTGCCCCAACCAGAAAGAGTAGGAGTCTCTGTCCTTGTCTTATGCACAGTATTTATCTACAGAATCATGCTTTATTACTATTTTCTGTTGAGGTATAGTGGACAGTCAACACTATGTTAGTTTCAGGTACACAACGTAATGATGTGATAGTTGCATATAACTGCAGAATGATCACCACAACAGGTCTAGTTCCCATCCATCATCGACTTTTTCTTGGGATGAGAAATTTTAAGCTCTACTCTCTTTTAACTTTCAAATGTACAATAGAGTAGTATTCACTGTTGTCACAGTGTGCATGTAACATCCCCTTGCCTATTTCATGATGGAAGTTTATACCTTTCACCCCTCCCCCCACTTCTCTTACGCCCCCTCCCCCATTTACTTTTCGATAGTATGTGAAAGCCCTTCTCACTCCATCGCATCATTATTCTCGTGTTGATCATCCTAGATTCAACAGAATCTCTCTTTCTGTGAGCTCATAGCTTTCAAAAGGGAACATCCTCTTGTTTCTGTAAATCCCCGGAAAGTATGACCCATGAAGTGTTTTCCGGGTTGTGATAAGTGAAAAATTTACACTTGTAACTGAGTGCACCTGAACAAGAACCTTCATCTGTGGGCGGAGGAGCTGTCTTCTCACCTGTCCTGTCCCCTCCACCCCTTGTTCCCCATTTCCCGCCTCCCGCCAGAGGAGGGACAGAGGGACAACTTCCTGGCAGTGGGTCTGTTCCTCAGTGACAATAATAAGGCTCAAGCACATGCAGTTGTTCCCCCAGCAGTTGTTACCTGGGCTTTTTAAATTTTCTGGTCCTTTTACCTGTCACCAGGCATGAGGGTTACGTGTGGCCTTGGACCCTGCGATACTAAGGCTGCATGACTCACTGGCGCCTGTGCCCGTCTAGCGATGTTGCCTGAGCTGTGGCATCCAGGCACAGTTCTGATGAGTCAGGTGTGAGGAGAGAATCGCCTTCCACTGACAGCACGTTCTGAGGCACCACGGGGCAGAGGAGATGCTAAGCGGTTGACCATAACACTAGAAAAGTTCAGAACAAAGGAGAAGGACTTAAGCCTTCCAGAAGATGACATCTTGATATTAAGTGGCTTAGAATATTACTGTAAGCCTAATTATTAACATTTTGAATTGATATGATATTCTGGGTGTTTTATATATGATGTCTATAATCCTTATGACAAGTCAGAAAAGTAGGCATTCCCTGCCCAGTTTACAGAGGGAAGAGGGGAACTTTGCAGAGTCAGGCTAGCTTACATTTCTAGAAGACCCAGGCTGGGTACCAAAGGCCAGGTTGTCTGACATTAGCTCAGCCAGCACGACCCCCCGCTGATGGTAACTGCCCATCAAAAATTACACATCAGCCCGTTGGGCACTTGTTAGAGAAACTAACAGGAGTATGCAGACCCTGGCTAGAGACACCTCCCTCCTGGAATTGGTACCTGCCTAGATGATTATCTCCTTTGCCATTAATCTCTCTCTTCTTGTGTCTAAATTGGATGGCAGATATAACCCACCTTCTCTCTTTTCCAAGTTTGGAAAGCCTTTGTATGTGCACGACAGACATCATTCTGAAGAAAGGGCACATTTTCCCCGTAGTTAAACCCAGAGGATTGTCTCTAGGGCCGTACTTCTCAATGGGGACAGTTCCCACCCTCCCACCCCCTGGGGACATTTGGCAGTACTGAGGCTGTATGACTCACTGGTGCAGTGTGCCCATGTAGTGACCTGACCTGAGGTGTGGCATCCAGAGACATTTTGGGTTGTCACAAATGGTACCTATCGGTCAGAGATGCTGCTAAGCATCCTGAAATACCCAGGTGCCCAGCACAGCACCCCCACCTCCAGCCACAAAAAAATCCTGCCTGCAATGTCAGCAACACTAAGGTTGAGAAGGCGTGCTTCGTGGGACGACGGAGCAGGGAAATACGGCACCCCCCAAGGAGGGTGACAGTGACCACTGCAGTGGGAAGACACCAGGCTTCGTGGGTCATGGATTTTTTTTCCTCTTCCCAGGTCTTTCATTTTGAAAATGTCAAAGATGTGCCCTTTGGATTTCAAACAGTAACGTCGGATGTGAACAAACTTAGTTCCTTCTACTCGCTGAAACTAATCAAACGGCTTTATGTAGACAAATCTCTGAATCCTTCCACAGTAAGTGGTTCAATGTCATTAAAAGGTTCAACTCTCTCTCAGGAGTCACATGGTCACATGGTCGGACTCACAGCCTCCTCCCAACCAGTAAAACTTACTTCTAGTATGCTCATTGATGACTGAGACTAATTAAAATAAATCAGCCCCAGCAGAGAGGTTGAATATAGTGGGATTCAATTACAGTCACATCTTCCATCTCAAAACACTGAGAAGCTTGTGAGTCGTCCTGTTCCCTCTCAAGCACACGTAAATCCTACCCTTCCTCTTAGCTTCCTCAATCAGAGGAATGGAGAACGGAGTTGCTAATAATGTGTCTATCTCCAGAGATGCAGGACAGCTCACAATTTACACCAGCGGTTCTCAACCTGTGGGTCGCGACATCGGAAATACATATTTTATTTAAAAATGTATTGTATAATAAATATGTATTTTCCGATGGCTTTAGGCGACCCCTGTGTTTTTGTCGTTCGACCCCCGCTGGGGTCGCGACCCACAGGTTGAGAACCGCTGATTTACACTGTTCTTTTTAAACAGCAAGGCCCCTGGCCTGGAACAACATTTTAAATTCTCCACCTCATTGCTTATGTTTGCAATGTTCTGATTTTCTCAGAAGTCCATGAGAAAAATAATAACTGTATGAATCAACAGTTTTCAACAGTCACCACTTGTTTTTGTTTGTTTTATGAGACTGGCCATGAGGGTGTCTATGCAATTCGTTCTGGGTGTTTGATTGCGTGCATGTCTTGAAGAAATCATACAAATGAGAACTCTGTGGTATCCTTACCTTTGATCCCAGAGGATCACATAACATTTAAAAAAATATGTATTTGAAACACATAGCTAACATCCTAGGCTACAAGGAAGTTTATTCTCTGCATTAGTAATATAGAATGATTCAATTTGTATTTGGATGGTTGGAATTTTAACCTTAAAAGGTAGACTACCAGTTAGATATCTTACCAAAGTTTTATTACTTTCTTCAGTAGCTATTTGTTTTTCTGGTTGAGACATTTTGAGAACATTGGTCACTAGACATCGTTATGAGTTTACTCTTCTTGTTTGAAGACACGTTCACACACTTATTTTTATTACAACAATCTGAAGACACATATATACACCTATTTTTCTTCCAACAGTCACCCAGGGAATTAAAATAAAATACTGAGATGTGAGTGGGGGTCTGGGTAGAGAAGATATTTCAGAGCTCCTGGGTGGTCCCTAAGGAGGTGCTTAATACATTTTGTTGCTGGCAGTGAGAAGGGTGAAGGCCATTCACTCTGCTGATGCCCCAACGCTCTCAGGTGGCCCTGCTCTCTCAGCCAAGTGCAACACTTAGTCCCAGGATTGGGTTGCAGTGAACAGAATCAGACTGGCCAAGGCCATGGTTGCTCTGAAGAAACTGAAGAAGCCCTGTGTTAGGATATTTAATCAGCTGTGCTTAGTTTGGTTGAACTTCTATTCCACATTTTGAATTATTTCAACCAAGCCAGAAGTGGGAAGGGATTTTATTTGAAGGCTGCTTCCATGGCTCCTGTTGGTTGTATAGCACCTGCAGATTTTCTGGTAACAGTACAAACAGGTGTGGTATGAGGACGTTCCACCTGCAGGAGAACTACTGGGCGTTTGAAGTGCAAGTTCCTGGCCTTAGATCAATCACTTGAATCAAAATCAATCAATGAAATGCAAAAGCTTTGCATTTCCACAAGCATCAGAATGAGAGTCACTGCCAGGTCCCGTTTCCCATGGCACTGTTTCAAGCTTCCTGCTCAGACGAGTCCCCTGGTGTCTTGATAAAATGCACGTTCTGAATCAGGAGGTCTGGGGGCCTCTGAGATTCTGCACTTCCAACAAGGTCCCAGGTGATGTTAGAGCTTTTGGTCCTTGGACCACACTTTGAGTGACAAGAGTCTATAGAGTATTTATTTCAGTGAGAATAAGAGTTTTCTGCTCGTAATTTTTTAATTTCGGTACATTTCTTCTATTGTAAGATGCATATACATACATACACTTAAACGTTTCTGCAATCAGATTATAACTGTTATGTACATTTAGCATGGTGTTTCTTTTTTCCCAAAGTTGATGCCAAATTGATGAATGCATTTAATAATTGATAGTCTTCGAATTGAAGAAACGAAACATTCAATACAAAGAAAATTCATCGATTTCTATGTGAGGTTTCAATTTGCCTAATAGTTCAGATTTTGAAAGTGTATCCACAGTCATAGACATTTAAAATTCCTTTGGTTAGAACCAGGGGACAATGTGATGGTTTGGCTACAGACTGTGAGTACTTTGTGGTTTTATAAACGGGCTGCTTTGCAGGAGTTCGTCAGCTCTACGAAGAGACCCTACGCCAAGGAAATGGAAACTGTTGACTTCAAAGACAAACTGGAAGAAACAAAAAGTCAGATCAACAACTCAATTAAGGACCTCACGGATGGCAAGTATCTCTACTTATTCTGCTAGAAATCGCTCCCCACCTTCTCATGACTCTTTCTGCTAAGCCAACACGTCATACACCTGGAGGATTCCCGAGATGTTTTCAGTACAGAAGCTCAATTCCTGCCCATCAACCCATCTCAGCAAACTTGGATTCCCGAGCCTTTCCTCCATCATCTCACCACTTGGTGGAAATTGCTGGTGTTCCCATTTTAATCTCCTTGCCTTGCTCTCCACTGAGTGGCCCATGCCCTCCTGCAGCCTCAGCAGTGCCCCTTACAACATATGGTTTTGGGCATGTCACAGGTCCAGTTTTTCACTCCAGAAGCGGAGGGCAAGGATGATAACTTGGTGATCCCTGAGGCCACTTTTAGCTCAAGCATTCTACAAATTTATTAAAAAAAAAAAAAAAGGCATAGAGAGTCTTGGGCAATCACATATACATATAGAAGAAAAAACAAAACAAAACAAATTGTACCAGATGGAAACATGTCCTTAGTCCCGTGATGCCCCCACCCAGTTGGCCCTCTGATAGCCTCTGGCTGCAGCATCTACACAGTCCTGCCTCTGGCTCAGGACCTCCCTCAGCACTGCCCATCCCTTTTCCTGAATCTTCCCTCCATTAAAATGCTCCTTGAGTCTTCCTTGCTGGAAAGGAATTGGAAGTGAGATGACTCCTGAGTGCTGATCAGCATCCACACCCCCTTTCCCGGGACCATGTTTACATTTACACAGGGAGGAACCTAATTGTGAAAGGTTTTGCAGGCGTCATTGCAGTCTGGGGAGGGACACGCTTCTGGGGCCAGGGACACGCACTTCCTGTCTGAAAGGCCAGAGCCACCCTGGTGCTGTGAGGGCACAGAGATCATAAGGTTCATGCCATAGCTGCAGAGCGAGGACACGAAGAAAAACATGGCCTTGGGGTCTTCAAGACCTCAGATTCAAGTCCAGACATAGCCACTCATTAACTGAAGTATTTAGTCACAGAGCCTCAGTTTACCGACCTGTGAAATGGGGCATATGTTATCTAATGTTTACATGTTTGTTGTCTGGCTTGCAGTCTGGCACAGGCTGAGCATTTCGTAGCTTGTGCTTTTCCTCTTCCTCCCCTCCCCTCCCTCCCCTTCCCTCCCTTCTCTTCTCCCTCCTCCTTAGGTGTCTTTGGTGAGCCCAGTTGTGGTGAGGGGAAAGCAGAGAAAGGAGTCCTGGAATGAGGTGGTCTGGCTCTCAGACCCTGCCTGGTGCGGTGCTAGCAAGTGTGAACCGCCCAGCGAGTGGACAGGCGTGGGGAGGGCAGTGCGGCTGGGAAGAATAACCCCGTGCCACTGTGGTTTCCTAAAATTATCTCACAGGCCACTTTGAGAACATTTTATCCAACAACAGCGTAAATGACCAGACCCAAATCCTCGTGGTTAATGCTGCCTACTTCGTCGGAAAGTGGATGAAGAAATTTCCCGAGTCGGAAACCAAAGAATGCCCTTTCCGGGTCAACAAGGTAGGTGGGGCAGTGTGTGAGAGGGTCCTGATTATCGGTCTGAACAATTGTAGCCACAGAAGGAACCTGAGGGGTTCACTCCAATGAGGGAAGTTAAGGCACAGGGGTGGTGTGCCTTCCATCATAAAAAAAAGGACTATCATCCAGAGACTGTTCCCCAGAATGCTCGCTGAGCCTGAGCTGAGTGAGAGCTTACAGAGCGTCCAGTCCAGGGGGTAAAGCTACATCACCTCCTGGAAAGTGGATACAAATATTTGGGACCATTAGCAAGAAAGGCAAAGAGACAAACCAAATCTTAACATTAGAGTCCTTTGAATCATCCTGAAACCTGGGCCGTTGGAGAATCTGGTTCCAGGTTAATAAACTCCCCAGTGACCTGTTTCTCCTCTGTTCATACTGAAGTCAATGATTCTGGCAGGAAAAAGTACAGCCTCCTGGTCTGTCGCTCTGGGAGTCGTTACAGGGCCGAATGAGAAACCCGTTTCGCAGGGAAGTCTCATTAATACTGCTGAGTGAACGAGGAGGCGTACCCTATGTGAACAAGGGACGGAGTGCCTCTTCTGTACAGGAATCCAGAGAACTGTGGCTGGGAACTGGACCCCTCTCATCTCTCATGAGAGGGCCTGGGAACCCACAGAAGCCTATCTGTGATGGTGATGAGATTTGGTCTCATTTGATGAGATCTGACTCGTGCTAAGAACACAGATCGACGAATCCCGAGCCCAGGTAGCACACTGAGGGTCGTGGGCTCACCTTGCAGCTCCCAGGCACTCATTCCAGTTCTCAGGTTTCTCTCAGCACCTTGAGCGCTGCGCACGAATCGTTTTTGTTTTTGCAAGGCAATGTAACTGCACTTCCCTAGTGCTAAAACTCAGGAAGAAAAGACCTCGGAGGTACAGTTTATGCCTGGGTTAGCTGGACAGGCTTTTGGTACTTTTCTTTGTACCCACAGAATTTTCTTTTCTCTGCCACTTCCCTGCCCTTCCCCAAGTTTCACTTTCCATAGTGAACTCTGATTACTTGTTTACTTAGCCAGATGCCTCTTGTGCACACAGGTTTTGGAAAGGCAGGGAGGATGCCTTTTTCATCTCAGTTTCTAGAATTCCTGGCCCAGACCCTGGTACAGTAGTAGATGCTCAGCGAATGTTTGTTGAATGGCTGAGCCATCCCTAAAAGTCAGTCTGAATAAGCAGTCTGTAGCAGACAGAACCTGACGGGCCTTCGGGACCACCATGATCCCTCTACAAGACCCACTGGGCAGGTACCCTGCTGAGAGTCCTGCTTACCTCCCGGAATATCCACACAGCCCAGGGAAGAAGGTGGGCCCTCCCTCCGCTTCCTCTTCCTAACTCACCTCCCAGGAGTTCTCAGTTTTCTCAAAGCCGCCAGCGAGGGGCAGGACTGACCCTGCACACAGGGGCAGGTCTCAGATGGCAGCCATGATATGTGACTCTACAGCAGTGGTGGTCAACCTGGTCCCTACTGCCCACTAGTGGGCGGTCCAGCTTTCATGGTGGGCGGTAGTGGAGCAACCAAACAGCGCGACTATTACATACTAATCGACTAACTGTTGACCAGTCAAGATCAGGACAGCGGTCAGACTCTGTTACAGGGCATTTGTATTGGGACCACACCTGACCTCTTTCACGACCACCTGGCCCGCGTCCGCGAGCGGCCAGGTACCTGACCCCGGTTCCATACCCGCCACCCGATCCGGCAGGCAGTTTATGACTGCTATTGTCGCCCAAAAACTAGCAGTTCGTCATTTTATTACTCCATAGACAAAGAACTCCATGGTTCGACACTTCTTTCTATGACAGAAACTGCTGGACAATGGAGACACCAATTAACTCATATTTTCGTCTCAATTCCTGGATTTTAGGGTAACAGGGTGACATTCTAGGAACCCCCCTTGGACTGCCCAAACTAGCTGATGTCTCGCTACTTTGCCCCGATCGCAAAGAAGTGATGCCATTGGCCAACACCTGCCACATAAAATTTTATAAAACGCACCACCACGGATACTCACTAACTTAGTCTCGTCTCGACAAACTCTCGCTCAACCACGACACTTGTAAGGTTGTGACCACGCAACAGACTTCAAGCACATAAGTTTTGTTCACATTACATAAGTGAAGCTAAATTGTTACATAATCAAAACTAAAGTCAGTACGTAGTTAGATTTCTGAGAGCAAGCATGTGCTTACAGCTTCAAACAAAATATTGTGAAATATTGTGAGCCCATGTCTCAAAAAAAAAAAAAAATACACACACGGATATTCACCAGAGTATCTGAAGATGGGTTTCATAGAATCTGTTGCAAATAAACAACATCCAATGTGTTTATTGTGCCATAAAACATTATCCAATGAGGCAATGAAGCCAAGTTGATTACGAGAACATCTTTCTACAAAGCATCCAAATGACAAGGACAAGCTCATTGAATATTTTCAGGAAATATATAAAAAATTTCAAAATTGTTCAACTATCGTTGCTTCATTTAAGAAACAACATACAACAGACGAAGATGGATTAATTGCCACTTATCGCATTTCACAAATAATTGAAAAAAGTGGTAAAAGCTATAATATTGGAGAAACTGTAATAATACCCTCTATAAAAGAATTTATCTCAACAGTAATGCATCAGGATATACCTCAAATTTTAAAAACATTGCCCCTAAGTGATAGCACAGTAAAGCAACAAATTGAAGAAATGGCAGTTAATGTTGAAAACAAACTTATAAGTATTCTCCAAAACTTCATTTTCCATGCAATTGGACGAATCTACCATTGCAGATAATGATGCTTTATTGATGGCATATGTATGCTATTTTGATGAAAAGAATATATTACGAGAAGAAATGCTTTTTGCAATAAATCTCATCACAGATACAAAAGGATTATCTATATTTAATACTGTAAGAACATACTTTACAAAAAATAATATTCCTTTGAATAATATTGTTGCATGCACTACTGATGGAGCACCATCAATGGTAGGTCACTATCGTGGATTTGTTGCTTATTTGAAGCAAGAAGTGCCAAATGTTTTATGTATTCATTGTGTGGTGCACAGACAACATCTTGTAGGAAAACATCTAAGTACAAGTCTCCATTCATCATTAACTATAATAACTCGAGCTATAAACAAGATCAAATCCAATGCAAAGAATGATAGAATGTTTCGGCAGCTTTGCCAGGACAATAATGAAGATTTTATTGTTACTTTTGCACAGAGAAGTTCGGTGGCTGTCAAAGGGTACATCTTTGGCTAGATTTGTAGCATTATATGATAGTGTCACACAATTTTTTGAAAGTAATAATGAGACCAATCTGTGTCAACAGTTAAAAACAGTAAAGAATAATGCCTTTTTACTTGGCAGATATTTTCAAGAGATTTAACGATGTCAATTTGCAGCTTTAAGGAGCTAATAAAACTCTTATAGGTTGCCAAAGTATTGTGCTATTATTTATTTATTATTATTATTTTTAAAATTTATTTATTTTTTATTTATTCATTTTTAGAGAGGAGAGAGAGAGAGAGACAGAGAGACAGAGAGAGAAGGGGGGGGGGGAGGAGCTGGAAGCATCAACTCCCATATGTGCCTTGACCAGGCAAGCCCAGGGTTTTGAACCGGCGACCTCAGCATTTCCAGGTCGACGCTTTATCCATTGCGCCACGACAGGTCAGGCGTGCTATTATTTATTGACAAACTTGAACTACTTCGTCATAATCTATTGAAGAGAAAATTTCATCAGTTTCCTCAATTATCATCTATAAAAGATGAGAGGATATTGACAGATTCAGCAGCCACCTCAATGAACTTAAATTGGACATGGAAAAACGATTTGAAGATATTTTGAAATTGAAGGTATATGACTGGATGAAAAATCCTTTTACCGCAAATATTGAAGAGGCTGATACAACTTGCCAAGAAGAACTGTTAGAAATTAGATATGATGAAGAAAGTAAACATAAATTCGACAGTGCTGGATATGAAAACCTATGGCAAAATAAAAAAATGCCGGTCTTATATCCAAATATGTGGAAAATGGTATTCAGTTTATTGATACCTTTCCCTACCTCATATCTTGTGGAATCAGGATTTAGTGTAGGTAATCATATTATGACAAAAGAAAGAAACCGCTTGAATATTTCCGAAAGGGGAGACCTTCGTTTGTTCCTCACAAAAATTGAACTGGATATTCAATATTTAGTTTCCCAGCATCAGCCTCAGGGATCCCACTAATAATTCAATTAACTAATGTAATTTCTATGTATGCAAAGTATAAATAAAAAGATAGATTTAACTATAGTAAGTTGTTTTATAAAGATTTATTCTGCCAAACAGTGAAAATCCAACATAAAGTACTTGGTAAGTAATTATTATTATATGCTTTAACTTGCTATAACTCTGCTTTATAAATTTTATAAAGTAAAGTTACTTCCCTACTTTATAAATCACCATTACTGGGGAACTGGTGGGCGGTTAGAAAATTGTACTACTAAAAGAGATACAAAGTGGGCGGTAGGTATAAAAAGGTTGATTGCCCCTGCTCTATAGGCTACATTTCTCCCCTGTAGGTCCTTGGGTTTCAAACGTGGCTTTGAAGGGTCATTGCTCTCAGTGAGCGCTTCACCAAAAAAACAATGAAACATGACTCAAAGCTGCCTGCGGACACACCATCTTTTTGAATGCAGAGGTCATTACTTTTCCTTTGTTTCCTTTGAATGGCATTTGTCAGCCTCTGAACTTCCAAGTGACATCACTGAGCCTTTCCTCATGCCCTGTGGTGTCTCCTTTAAAGGCTAGACTAAACTGATGAAGTTATGTTATTGAAAGTTTAGTATAGTGCCTATTCATACAAAGGTAAATGCACACACATCAATTTACGTACCACTTACCTAAAAATAAAAAGGCCTAATTAGTTAGTGTCCCCCTCCTACAAAGAGAGAGGACACCTATTGGAGGTGTTTCATGGAATTAAAACAAGAGCAAATTAATGTCTGTATACATGTATGTCTAGATATGTGTGCATCTACGTGTGCAGATATGTGTATATGTATGTGCACATATACAAGCATAAGTTACTGTCTTTTATGGAGGAAAATGAAAAAAGTGTATAGGAAATAAAATATATATCTACATATACACTTGAGAGAATTAAAAATTTCTTCTCCTGTTACAGACGGACACCAAGCCAGTGCAGATGATGAAGATGGAAGCCACGTTCTGCACGGGCAACATCGACAGCATCAACTGTAAGGTCATAGAGCTCCCCTTTCAAAACAAGCACCTCAGCATGCTCATCCTGCTACCCAAGGACGTGGAGGACGAGTCCACGGGCCTGGAGAAGGTGAGGAGGGAGGTGGTGGGCAGTACCCAGGTGCCACCTGCTGAGGCGCCTGGTGCAGCGGGGATGGCGCTGGGCGGGGCTGCCCCATGTGTCACCTGTTCTGCTGTCTCTGAGGGTCTGTGGTTCTTTCTGGGCCTTCCTTCCTAGTGTTCACAGCAGTCCACACTAATGGGCACTGACAGTGTGCCCAGAACTCTCCCTCTGTGCACTGTCTCATGTAACCTCCCCAGAAGCCTAGGACTTAGAAATGGTTTAAGGGCTCATTCTTAAAAGAATTTACCTTAGCTTTAATTTGAGTTATTAAATTTGATGTCATATCAATACTAGAGTATTTTGTGTTTCCTAGTAGAGAAATCACAATAAAGCATTCAGGAAATATTATGTGAGAAAAACCTTCTAATTTTATATTTATCTCGCTAGTATTTATGCAACACCCTAACCCATGCATTTGTTTCTATAAAGCTACTCTATAGCTTAACAGAGCTGCACTTAACAGAGAGCTCCATCTTTTCTTCTTCTGCAGCCATGACTCGGTTGGAGCAAGTTGACCTGGGGCACTGAGGATGGCTCCATGCCCCCCTGAGGAGCTAAGAAGAGCTCGGTTGCTAAGCAACAGAGCAATGGCCTCAGATGGGCATTGCCCCTTAGTGGGGTTGCCGGGTGGATCCCGGTTGAGGTGCATGCGGGACTCTGTCTGCCTCCCTTCCTCTCACTGAACAATAAATAAATAAATAAAAATCTACTCCTGTATGTGCCCTGACTGGGGCTCAAACCCGCAACCTCTGTGCTTTGGGACAACTCACCGACCATCTGAGCTATCTGACTATTTTTCATCAAGCAGAATCTTTTACAGTTGAAAATAAAAATAATAATAATTTCCTCTCCTTTTTGCCCTTCAGGTTGAAAAACAACTCAACTCCGAGACCCTCTTGCAGTGGACCAATCCCAGCACTATGGCCAATGCCAAAGTCAAACTCTCCATTCCAAAATTCAAGGTGGAGAAGATGATTGAGCCCAAGGCTAGTCTGGAAGCCCTTGGGCTGAAAACCACCTTTAATGGGAATACAGCTGACTTCTCGGGCATGTCAGAGACCAAGGGAGTGGCGCTCTCGACTGTCATTCACAGGGTGCGGTTGGAGATAACCGAGGACGGTGGGGATTCCATCGAGGTCCCGGGCTCGCGGATCCTGCAACACAAAGATGAATTCAACGCCGACCACCCCTTTGTCTACATCATCAGGCACAACAAAACTCGCAACATCATTTTCTTTGGCAGGTTCTGTTCTCCTTAAGTGGCAGAGCCTAGCCTGAGTCCCACCTGGCTTTTCTGTAAACTCTGCATCCAAGAATCCCTTTCTGAATATGATAAATTGTTAATGTTGCTGGTTGAGGAAGGCCTTGGTACTTGTCCCTCACACTAATATGCCCTTTCCCCCCATCTTTTCTTTCAGGCCCTTTTCCTGCCCATCAAACACCATACTTTGAACGAAAAGGAAATATGTATCCATTATTTATCACACTGTCTAGGGTGATGGGCAGGAATATAGTCTTTCACAAGAAAATTCCTGTGAGGAGGAGCTGTAGGATTTTATTCCCAGAGCTTTGCCTTCTTTCCCTGGGATAACAGAATATTCCAGATGTCCTCACTTACTTGAAAGACTAAAAGAATTGTGGTTCACGGAATTGCCAACCTTTCCTGGCTCCGGTGATACTTGGCCACAAGTTCAGGCTACTGTAGGTTCCCAGCTCCTTGTGCTAAACCCTGTGGGACAAAGGTTTGCTTCGCACTCTGTTTTGGGGGGCTTTTGGAAAGATGATCTGTTGCATGAACTGTATGTTACAGTGGTCCACTGAAAGAGTCTGAAATAACACCCTGTCCATAAGTTGATACCTTGATATTTCCGCTGTGAAATGTAAACTATTCACACACAATGGATCAGGACTGTAAGGTGCCCATATGTGTCAGGCTTTGCTGACGAGAGCATATGCCATTAGCTCGCGAACAAGCTCTGTTTTCAGAACTTTTTGAGATTTTTGGAATGCTGGGTAAGGAATTGCAGACCTATTGTAGTTGGTACACAGCCCGTCAAGGGGAAGCTCAGATCTCATAAAAAAATTCACTTTCGCTTTTGATAGAAGGATCACCTGGTCAGTTGGTTGGGGACAGACTGCTGGCTCGGGCTTCTAACTGACTCAACAAGGTTTTGGATGTTTGACAACCAGGGCCTTAAAAAAGCACAAGGACTCTCATGGTAGAGAGAATAAAAGAATTTTATGAGTGTCGAAGGAACTTGTCTCTTTGTCTAATGTGACACTGGGGAAGGCAACGGGACTTACACCTTTAGAAAATATAAAACTTTTGAAGTGTTCATGCTGCTTTGATGCATATTTTTTTCCCAAGCCTTTGGGTTTAGTTATCATAGAGAGTAACTGGCATTCATAGTACTTTTTAAAGCTGGTCTGGTAAGTTATCTATGTTACAAGTTGATGTATTAATTCATTATCAACAGAGAACATTTTCTGAAGATGTTGTGACAATCCTTCCTTACCTCTTCTCTGGTATTCCTTATAAATAGGTTCAACTTTCTTGTGGCTCCAAAGGATCAATATTAAATTTTTTTTAGGCTATGGACAATAAAATATTAGTAAACTACATGTCTTGTTTTTTATCCCCCATAGAGTTAGATGAACTACTTTGGGATAGAACCAAGCCATCTATTTATAAAAGCATTTCTGTACATACATCTTTTTGGGGGGTGGAGGAGGGGTTGATGTGGAATGAGAAGAAATAAGACTAGTTACTTCCCCTGTTCCCTTGTCTTCCTTTCTCTCTGCCTACAACCTCTTGCTTTCACTTCTCATCCCCTTCTCTCCTGGGGCGCGCCCAGGGGAGTCTAGAAGGACTTTCAGTCACATACAGGTAGATCATGAAATGGAGGCCTTTGGGCTCAGCCACAAAATGTAATTTTTTAAAAATGTTTTGAGTGAGAGGAGGGGAGATAGACTCCTGCATGTGCCCCAACTGGGTTTCACTTGGCAACACTTGTCTGGGGATGATGCTTTAATCAACCCAGCTATCCTCAGTGCCTGAGGCCAACATTTGAACCAATCAAACCACTGGCTGCAGGAAGGGAGGAGAGAGAGAGAGAAGGGAGAGAAGGAGGGAAAGAGAAGCAGATGGTCACTTCTCCTGTGTGTCCAGACTGATGATCGAACCTGGGACATCCACGTGCCAGGCCGATGCTCTATCCACTGAGCCAACTGGCCAGGGCCACAAAATGTAATTTTATCAAATAAGCTGTATAGACCAAAAATGTTTTCTCATTAAGCATTTTTTCCTTGATGTCATCTACATTTGTTTTAAATGATTTACAGTGTTTCTGAACCTAATATTCAACATAGCCCTTTTCCTGTCCCCATAATGTGCCCAAATAGACGTCCCCCCCTTGCAATAAATGTCAAGTATCCAAAGTGACAAATATTCTGCATTAAAAAAAAAAAAGACCACTTGTGCCCGATGACTGGGAGTGACCCAAACCGGGGTATCCCGCTCTGAGCTCCTTATCCTCCTCTTGAGGCTGTGAAATAGGAAGTAGAGGAGACTGGACAAGCTTGGTAAGTATTACAGGAGGGGAGATTAGTGCCTCTTTAAGCCAAGTGGTCATGGAGCCTAAAGATTCTTCTGGAGTTTAGAAAGCACTCAAATTTGTTATTAGTTCTTCCTTGGGTTAGTGATCCAGTGGTTTTCAACCAAGGCAAATTCTGCCCCCTAGCGGACATTTGGAAATGTCTGGGGACATTTTTGTAACCGGTAGGGGAGGGTGCTACTGACATCTAGGAGGTAGAAGCAAAGAATTTTGCTCAACACCCGACAATGCCCAGAGCAGGAATAATCACATGGCGCTAACTGCTAACTGCAGGAGGCTGAGAAACTTGGGACTCTACAGCCGTAAAGGACAGGCGCTGACTGGAGGAAGCCCCAAAACAGAGCGAGGGGAAAAGCCCAGAGAGGGCGTGGAGGCAGGTCCCTGGTTACTGTCACCACAGTGAGACGTGGGGACAGCCT
Source organism: Saccopteryx leptura (assembly GCF_036850995.1). NCBI lineage: Eukaryota > Metazoa > Chordata > Mammalia > Chiroptera > Emballonuridae > Saccopteryx > Saccopteryx leptura. The sequence continues at coordinate 9,911,006 of NC_089513.1, read as the reverse complement.
GGCTTGATGATTCTGAGTCTGCTCAAAAGGCCTGCCCAGGGAGCACGCGGAGTCTCTGAGGGCCCACCAAGAACACCCGTGAAGAGGAGTTAATGTCGGGTGCCTCTCGTACGGGACACTGGATTCTGATCGCACCAGTCGAGTAAGGTCCTTACCTCCTCGCCTCCCTTCCCTGGCCCCACACGTCGGGTGCTGTGGGGGGGAGGGGAGAGGAAGAGCCAGGAGGGCACATGGTGAGGAAGCCACCTCTACTTCTGCCCGCCCCCGCCGGGTCGTGAGCCCTACCCAGACCCCAGCTGTGGTGGATGGAGAGGCTCTCAATCAGAAGAATGCTGCTCTGATGGAAGAGAATTCTGGGCTTTTTCATTTCTGAAAATGTCTTTGTTGTTACAGGACAGTGACTGGAGGTATGGATTTGGTCCAGAGGGTGGAGAGGGATGTAGTGGGCTTGAATGGGCACTGCAAACAAAGAATTCTGCTGCATTTTCCTGCCGTCTGCCAGTCCAGTTACAAGTATATTGTCTTACTTACTCATCACAACAAATATATAAGGGGAAACACAACCCGTTTTCTAAGTGAGGCATCTGAAACACAGAACAGATATATGATCAGCTCAAGGTCACAGAGCTAATGCAAGGCGGTGGCTAGATTTGACCCGAGGCTGACTGAGCCCAGAGCTAGAGCTCTAACCTGTGTACTGGACGCCACCACCCTCCAGCCAGCACTGCCCGTGAGGGGTGGCCACCAAATGCCCCGGAGGAATTCCTTTCCTCTGTAACTTGTCTACTTTGACAGGCGGGGATATTCACCACTCTACTAAAGAAGATGAGCTGTTACCTTCTGTATTTTGGAATTCCCAAAGATTTTTTCTCATTTTGGCAGTCTTTTTTGTCCACCAAAGCGCCCTCAATGTAACTGGCCCAATTAGGTCTGTTTACGGAGCTTCTTTTGTGGGCCAGGTGTTGTCTGCAAAGGTGCGATATGGATGTTACTCCATTTGCCCGTTCTCACAATAACCTTAGAATTAGGGGCTATTTCATTCACTCATCTATTTCATGAGGACATACAGGCTCAGAAAGGTTGAAAAGGATCCAAGCTGGTAACCAGCATGGTCTGGCCGCAGCTGTCTGACCCCAGGGCCCACAGTCCCTGCACCATGACTTGACCTCTGGACCATGCGATGGAGCAGCCTCCTTTGAATGGCTTTGCTGAAACGCATCTATCACACGGCCCCCTGGCCACCCAATGTTGCCAGAACAATCAGTCTGTCCCTGGACTTCAGGACAATAAGAAACAAAACTTCTCGGCCCTGCATTGGTCCCTAGCAGGACACCGGGAGGAGCAGGACCTCTCCCCCACCCTGAGGGAGTGCTCAGGGCTCAGGCTACCTGGCGGACATTGGACTTCTGCCTCAGGTGGCTGGGCCGAGGGCCCGGAGGAGGAAGTGGGATTTGAGAAGGGCCTGAAGCCTCAGTCTGAGGTAGACGCACGGAGAGGGGGCAGGGCGCCCCCGAGGGAGGGCGTGGGTGCGTTGGTTACGGGAGGATGGAAGGAAAGCGAGGTGATGTACCGGGAGGATGGAAGGAAAGCGAGGTGATGTACCGGGAGGATGGAAGGAAAGCGAGGTGATGTACCTGAGACTCAGAGTGCTTGTGGAGCATGCTGGACAGAGCAGGAGCTCAGACTGAAACTGTGATCGAGTGAGGGGCGCTGGGGTCCAGATGGCCCGATGGCAGCAGTGGCCTGGGCTGGGTGTATGATGTCAGGGCTGCCTGGCAATGGCCCTATCAGTCAGAAAGGGAGATATAAAACATAACATCTGTCTGTCTGTTTATCTACCTGTCTGTCTGTCTATACATCTCACACACACACACACACACACTTCAGAGTGGGGTTACTGAGTCACATATAATGCAAATATTCAGCTTTGATAGATACTGCCAAAGAGTTTTACAAAGTGGTTTTCCTTAATTATTGTTATTATTTATTATTTATACTTATCATTGATTATTTATTTTCTTATCATTTATCTTTAAATAATATTAATTTAAAATTAATATTATTTAATAATAATTACCTAAAATATTATTTTAAAATAATTTTTCTGACTGTTGGTCTTACCGACCCCACTGCCAATAACAAGCAGGGCGCGACTTGCGTCGTACGTTCAGCTTCCGCGACAGTCCTCCCAGGACCTGTCTGAGGTGAAAGGCACTGAGCCGGGAGGCACACAGTCACCTGCTAGGCACATGTGGCTGTGGTCGGGATTTGACCCCCCTGGCTTCAGAGTCCCCACTTTTAAGTTCTTACATATTTTATTACATTGACAATTTTTATTTGGCGAATTAAGCCATTTACCTACACGAGTAGATTTTCATCTGTTTACGTTGAAAATGAAATATCATGTTAAATACAAGACCGTGAATGTAAACAGAGATAACCCCCAGCTAAACATTTATGTAATAAGCCAACTTTCCTGGAATGTTTACTTTTCAAACATTTCCGGTGAAGTCACACGCATTATTTTCAGTGAACTGTATGCCGTTTGCTAGTCTCGCCAGATGTGGAAGGCTCCCCTTCCCCAGCTGTAGGACTCTGACCTGAAACCGCCTCTCCAACATTCCTGCCCTCCACCTCACCCCACTGAAGTGAAAGATTTAGTGGGGGCGCCTCCCTGTTCAAAGGCTCCTTCCTGGTCACTGTCCTCCGCCCGGACAGCCACAGCTGCCCCAGTTTGGGAGGGCTTTCAAGTGAGGGGGTCCAAGTGTCCTACTGACAGCTAACGACTGTTCTTGACCCAAGTCCTAGAACAGAAAACGTAGATGACCTGATTCATCTTCCACGCTTTTCTTTTTCAGGCATGTGTCCTTGGAACGTCACGCCACCTTGGAGGCCTCGTTCCAGACCCACGTGGCCTGGATGGAGCCCTTCTCGTCTGTCCGCACGCTCACAGAGCAGAGAGTCGTACGGGGGTTGCCAGGGGCTGCGGGAAGGTCAATGTTCAATGGATAGAAAGTTTCAGTTCTAGAAATCTGCTGTACAACCTTGTGCCTCTAGTAATTGAGGCAGTATTGTGCAATTAAAAATGTGTTGAAAGGGTAGATCTTTTGTTAAGATTTCTTACCACCATTAAAATAGAAGTGGATAGAATTTAGGAGCCAATAAGCAGAGGAGAAATAAAGCCACGCCTGTGAAGACATAACTACCCAGGGGGCAGGCTCGTGAGCAGGGATCTCTGCATCGATACTGAGCACCTGTAACCGCCTGGATTGTTGCGATATGCATCCTGCTTGCTGTGACAACAAGCTAAGACCTGACCTGATGCCTTGATTTCACCCTTGCCTCCTCCTCAGTCCACCTGCAGTCCAAAACCAGTCATTCCCACACCACCTCTAGTTCCCTCACTTCTTAAGGAGGGCGCGCGGGTGAAGGGAGTTTTATGCCGACTGACCAAAGCTTGGACAGGGCGGGAGCAGAACACTGCATCCTGCGCTGAAATAAGCAGGCCTTCTTTCCTTTCGCAAGAGGCTGGTGTCCATGGCAACGTTTGGTCAAAGACTGCAGGCAGGTTGTGGGCACTGGGATGAGCTGTTTTCCCCTGCCCTTAATTCCCCTGTTTGCTGACTTGGGGCGGGGGGTGGGGAGGGAAGCAGGAACTAAGTGGGTAGTAATTAGGTCAAGGCTTTCGGGTGGAGAACAGGTTTCCCATCCTCTGGGAGGCTGCACCGCCACGCTGGTGGGCAGGGAGTCAGCCTGTCTAAGCTGCTGGGTGTGAGCCCATTCTGAGTGTTGTTCCTGTTGCCACAACGTTCATCCACGTGGGGACACGAGCGCCAATAATGGAGTCACCAATAACGGAGTCACAACAGGAGGCGAAGGAACTTCACAGTTCTGTTTTCAATCACCTTAAACGCCTCAGGCTTATATATATAATGAATCATTTCTTCATTAAAGTTATATTGAACATCCAATAGGCCAAACGCTCTTTGCCCACCTAACTATGAAACGGCCTAACTGGACTCTCATTTCCTATCTCTGTCCTGTTCACAAAGTCATCGAGAAACTTTCATCAACCCAATCTTTCAGGTATTCATAAATTCATCGGATGAACGTTTGTTGGGTTAGACACAGCCAAATTGTGGGGGGATGAGACACATGAATTAGACACCGAGGCCGTGGCCCTTCGACGAAGGAGCGGAAATTAGTATGGTGAGATAATTGGAGTGCACGGAGGGAGGGTCCTTATCTCAGTCTGAGGGATCCTCCAGCATATGGACTGAATCTTAAAGGACCACAGGCAGCAATTAGGTGAAGAAGCAGGGAGAGCCGGTATATGCAAAGCAGAGAGGCTCAGGGGTAGGCCTGGTTGTTGGTTGGAGGGCGTATGAGGGAGTCAAGAGAATGAAAGCTGCTTGTTTCACTTAGCGCAATGCCCTCCAGGCCCATCCATGCCAACAAAGGCAAGGGTTCCTTCTTTTCATGGCTGAATAGTATCCCACTATTATAATAGTATAGAGAACCGAGAGATAACCACAGGAAGAGGGACTTCCACACAGCACTCTGGGAAGCATCATTTTTCATTGATATCCTGAGACTTTTTATGAATTAAATAACTCGTTTTCAATTCCAAGGTGTTTATTTTTGTTTTGTTTTTGTGCAGAGACCAAGTGAAGTAATCGTGATAGATGTGTTGGTTCTTTTAGAAGAAGCATGTCCCAGACAGTTGAAATGTCAGCTTTAGGTCACCATCATGAACTGCTTCAAAAGGAAAATCATTTATGCTAATTTCAATAATGGTTTCCTTTTTCTTTTGTCTGGTTTATAAAGCTTTTGGGATTTCAATCCACTAAATAAAAAACATCTGACATTGTTGTGAATCCAATAGTTAATTTGGTTATAAGGTTCATTATTAAAGATAAAATTATTTGTACAGCAATAACATAAATAGACACTTTGGTGTCTTCAATCATTTTGTTCACCCTCAGTTGAAAGTGTTCAATTAAAGCATTTAAGGAACAGGGCGCCTTAAAAATCTCAGCTTTTGGTGTTCTTAGCTTTCAATTGGCAACTACTAAAAACAAAACTCACATACAGGAAGACATTTAAATTGATTACTGAAAAAGAAAGGGGGAAACTGAATAAATTGAAGAACAGGAGTTACTCAAATTTGCATAAGATTTGAATGTGAAATTCTATAACTGTACTTTAGAATATCTCAACTTGTGGGAAGAGTCTTCTGATAGATCTTGGCAGGGTAGTTCAGTCACTTAGAGCATTGTCCCGATATACCAAAGTTGCAGGTTCAACCTCCAACTGGTACACATAGAAGCATCAGCCCATGAATGCATAAATAAGTGGAACAAAAATTTGATGTTTCTCTCTCTCAGATCAATAGAATAAAAAGAGAATCTTCTGATAGAATTTATTTTTTAAAATTAGATACGTTAATATTTCTTACCAGAATATAATAAAACTGAGGCCCTCATTTTTGCATAATCTAATTGTGGCAAAATGTTCAAAAGATTCACGAATAGAGGGAACTTTTTGACAAAAACTGGGTTGTTGAAGAAATGTTCCCTGAATAGAGGCTGTGACACTATTGAAGCTGGCTTAGTGAAGTATGGAAGTACAGAAACTTTGACTTGAGAATGACCTCCATGTGGGAGGAATTTGCTCAGTTTACCAGATTCTTCAGCACCTCTAGAGGGAGACTATTTATTTAATAATTTCAACTTTATCAATCCTAAAACGCAATTTTAAAGACAATTTCTGGCAATTTTATGAAAGAATTAAAAATAATGCATTGTATTACAAAACTATGTTATTCCGAAAAATGCTGATGATGGCTCAGAGACCAGTACTAAAACTGTTTAAATTATGCAACTACAATTATTCTGTTCATGTTTACTATATTTTTAATGCTTGATCCATTCAAGGAAGCTCCCCCCCTTTTCTATGTTTTGCTCAATGTGCACAAACATATGCTATTTTTAAAAGAGAATTTTAGTTTTGAAAAAAAAATTTGTATGGAACTATTTTAAAGGTCTACATATGAAATAGAACCAGTTTGCTAGTCAAGTCAAGATGTCATATACCTCTATTATCCATTTCTAGATCTATTTATGTCATTTCATAACTACATGTTTACTTATTTTTGGTGCCCTTTTCACTTTCAAAGGTATCTTGGTTTGGAAGCCTCATTATATGGTCACATTCTTTACAAAAGACAAGGTGAAAAAAGAAAAAAATGGGTTTCTCCCTGCAAGTGTTAGAGAAGAAAAGAGGAGAGAAACCCATGCAGTTTGGTGGGACAGTTAAAATACTGTCAAGGGAAGGGCCTTTTAATGTCAAGTTCTCCCCCACCCCCACGTCGGCCTCCGGTGAGGTGTGCTCGGTGGTCTCTACCCTGGTGGCATGGGAAGGGTTTGGGCCACGCTGGGGCAGACGCCCAGGCTGAGACAAAGAAGCAGCACTAAGGTGTGCGGGACTCCACAGAGGCCTCGGAGAGATGCTGGACATCCCGCAAGGCAGGGAATAAGGATTTGATCTGAACCCTGGGCAGGACCTAAGGAACAGGGAGACCCCAGGGACACCTCGGTCACAAGGTCTGGGGGGTCTGAGGGGTTTCCTTGCTCTATGGCCCCCTTGGCTGCAGTACAGGGTAATGGGGCTTGGGAGCTGACTGGCCGGTGCTGGTCCAGCACTGTCACCGAAGAACTGGCATGACTTGCGGGGAAATCAGACTTCGTCCTAGTGGCTCATTATATTCGCTGCAGCGTCTCGAGCTGATTTCCAAGTCAAGAAAATCGGCTTCTCTCCTCTGTTCATCCAGCGGTCCGCTAGATGGCGCTGTTCATCACATGATAGCCGTGGGGTTCCCCGTCCTCAACTTGAAGATAGAATTTGGCACTCACTGCCTTAAGACCTCTTACCCTGCTTTTCTGGGGGTGTTCTTAAAGTGCTTTCCTCCCCTGCTGCCGAGACAAAACATTCTGCAACTCACCTGCCGGCACCTTAAATATGAACATTCCTTCATGTTCTATTCTGGATCCCCCTTTTGTGATTGGTGCAATTCTCTGGCTTCAGTGACTACTAGCTCAATGCTGACCGCTCTCAAATCTTTATCTCCCAAGTCTCCCTTCTGCGTTCCAGCCACATAGTCACTTACCCAACCAACTGCCCAGGGGAAACCTGCATGTGACACAGGCACCCCATGCGGAATTCACCTGCCCTTATTTTCCTGTCCCCTTCCTTGGTTTATGGCCACATTGTCTGCTCAGAGCTCCAAGTGGGATTTGCATCATTTCCCACAGTGGTTTTCCTTCTTCACCCTGCACAACATCCCGATATCCCTCAAAGTCACCCACATCTCCGTTGCTGCTGTCCCGATCCAAATCCCATGGTCTCTTCTCTGCATAAAGACTTCTAAGTAGTTGCTTCCTGTGTTTTCTTCCATCTGTTCTCATATTGTAGACACACACACACACACACACACACACACACACACTATTAGCATACACATGTGCATAGTGTATACACATATTCTTTCAGGAAGAGAAAAATAGAAATACTTGTTTATGTATATAGTATCTGCTCCTCACCCCATTTTAAGGTCCCTGAGGGCAGAGATCTTGTCCTTCTGTCGTGTGCCGTGTTGCAGAGCCGTCCACAGTGCCTGACACATAGGGCTCAGTAAGTATTTGTGGAATGGTGAGCTCACTGTTGAACTACTAACTGTGGCTGGAGGAATGCTGTGTATTGGATCCCTTAGATGTTGGTTGTGTACACTACTTAGGAGGTGGTGGGGAGGAGGTGCTCTGAGAGACATCATGGACTTTTGCTTTGCACCCTCCTCACTCTGAAAACAAATATTCAGTGTGTGCTTTGGGCTAATGTTATGTAAGGTAGGTGTTAATCCTTGTCGGGAGTGATCCCACAGGTGAGCTGAGGACACTCAGAGTCTGTTTATCGTCCACGTCTTTTTCTGGCCCTGTGCCGTGTCTTCCAGTAGTTGTGCCATTCCTCATGGGACTTCTGGGATGTGAAGTTAATTTTAAAGCATTATCTAATGGGAGAGGCAGCCCGTGAGCTAGAAGATACATCGGCCTGGGCGGGTTTATTTGATTATTTCATTATCACTCCCTGCTCTCGTGAAGATGCTCGTTTGGATGAGGGTGTGTGTATAATGAACTAGGCTGGGGGAGTGTGGGAATGCTGGGCATTTGGAAGTTTTTCAGGATCCTTGAAAATTAGAACGTCGTTTCTAAGAATAGGTGAAGCAGAGAAGAAAGCCTTCTGTTCTGTACGTTTGCTTGGGTCTGGCTCTGCTCCTCAGACAGGGCTTTCAGAATCTGTGGCCCCACATACTTCATTGGTTCTGGGCATCTCTCAGCAACTGTCTCTTTTCTCTCATTCATTTTCTGCTCCTTATATCTTTATACTTCATTTTCACTTACTTCTTTTATGTCTATCTTTTATCTCACTAATTCTTTCTTCAGCTATATCTAATCTGTTTAACACTTTATTTGATTTCTAATTTCAATACTTATATATTTAATCTTTAAAATTTCTACTTGGTTCTTTTTCAGATATTCTTGGTCATATATGATGGTCTTACTGCTTGTCCATTTTTGGAGACTGTTAAACTAAAAAACAAACAAACAGAAAAACATTTCACACATGGTTATTTTATAGTCTAAATGTGATATTCCAACAGCTGAACATCTTGGGTTTTAAAACTGTTGTTTTGGTTTTTGCGGGCCTCCTCTCATGATGTCTTATTTTCTTGTATGTCTGGTGATACTTTATAGTTGGTTGATATTAATCTGGGGGAATGCTGGAGGCATTTATTCTCAAATGATTTGCATTTTCCTTTGCTGAGAGCCAGGAGGTGCTACTGATCTGTAATTGATTCATAATCCTTGCTGTGCCCAGAGATTCATGTAGAAATTTAGAGGTCAGATTTTTCACATTTTGAGTTTGATTAGCCTTTAGAGCTCAGATTTCAGCTCACAAGTTATTTATTTTTTAAAAAACAGAGGCTGAAACTGTGCATATGTGCTGAGTAATTTAAGCATTTCCAGAGACCAAAGGCCACAGGTAGCTAGTGGCCGCTGCATCGAGCAGCAGAGATATAGAATGTGATCATCCTTGCAGACATTTCTGTCGGACAGTGCTGTTCTTGGACATCATGGGAGTCGAACAATGTGTTAAAAAGCATACTTTATAGAAGTGAGCTGTTTTGTCGAGGGAGAAATCTTCCCACCAGAGACGTAAGACAAAAATATCTCATGCATCTTTCTCTGACATCAGTGCTATAAACAATGGAGAAAACAGTAGAGACTTTTGATAGGCGACAGGGTATGACTGTCTCGTTTATTAAGAAGAATTACCGAGACAGCACTGTAGCAAATATATCAGAGGGGGAGAGACGAGAAGCAGGAAACGCAGCCAGGAGGGTACTGCCATGTTTCCGGTGAGAAATGTTGAGGACTTGAACTAAGTCAGTGGGAGTGGAGGCAGGGAGGACAGAAGAGACCTAGTATTTAAAGGAGAGTTCACATTGACAAGGGCTTGGGTGGGTGAGAAAGAGGAAGAGGAGTGGAGTGGATTACGAGTTGGGTTTCTTGTTGAGTCAGTGGCCAGGAGGTGATGCTCTTAATCAGAGTAAGCACTGCAGGAGAAGGGACACATTTAGGGGAGAAGTTGAGCTCAGTGTGGGGCGCTTTGTATTCAAGGCATGCAGCCCTGAATGGTGGTGTTTGAGGTACTCTTAGAGAGACCTGCGGGTCACCCTGTGCCGAGCGAAGGGAGCGCAGCCCAAGTAGTGCACATGTGGAGCCCCTACTCTGAGCCCCCTGCTGTGATGTTTGAGCCCCTTGGCACTGAAGAAAGCTGGGACGGCTGCAGGACCCACTCTGGTGAACCCCATCATCACTTGCCTTCTGTGCTCATTCACCCAGATCTCACCGGTCCATCACTTTTGGTCTTTCTGGGCCTCGTATTGCATCTCATGTTCCTCTGCTTTCCCCACATAGTTCGGGGTGAGGAGACCAGAATATCTGGTCGAGTGGCCTGCAATGGCCAGGGTGCTGGGCTTTAGTGTGTAGGAGCGACTCTGGGCCCAGGAACACCTCCTATGTGCGTGAGGTGAGCATCATCTACAGGTGAGACCAGTGAGCTCCGCCCCCTTGTGGGCATGGCTCTGTAAGCACCAGGTGTGGGCTCATGTGCCGGGGCTCCCTTTCCTGGGCCAGAAATAGCTCCCACCCCACATTGATGATGCCAGGGAACCCCAGTCACCCTCCTGGGCTGCGAGGAGCACCCTTCTGTCTCAGTTGTCCCCTCCTGGCAACCCAGGTGCTGTGACTGTTCCACAATCAAGCCTTTTACCTCCCCTGAGCCTGCACTGAGGGTGAGACCAAGCCCTCCTCTGAGCAGAGGGGCAGGTCTCTCCTGAAATATGGGGGTCTCGGGGCTTCACACTGAGGAGCCCCTCTGAGTACCTCTCACAGAGACCGGGTCTGTAAGGGTGCGCCACCCCGTGGGGGAAGCCCAGCTTCTCAACATGGGAGCTCCGAAAACTGCTTCCACAGATGCACCTGTGCTACTTGTTTCACAAGTAGGACCTTGTCCAGGTTTAGCACGGCGCACATGGAAGGACCTCGGTGGAAACAACCCTGAGACGGCTGACGTCTGTTGAGAATCTGCTTTGTTCCAGGCGTGTGCCAGCTGCTGCTTACTGTTTATTCGCAGCACAGAACCCTGTCTGGTAGAGAGTGGTACCTGGAGCCTCGCTTTGCTCCTTGGACTTTCGCTCCTTTGCTCCTCGCTTCCTCCTCAGCCCCAGGTCTGCCGTCCCTTTCAACCTGTCATACCACATGACCGCCATCCCAGCTTTGTTCCGAGATGCCAGCCCCTTTCGCTGCATTATCAAGACTCACTAGTGCAAATCCTGACTCTCTATGTCAGGGAACTGCATTTTCTGGGTGGAATCCCGTGAAAGACTGGTTGTTGGTGGGCTTGTCTTAATTTGCTGCTATGAGATGCCTTATCACTCATTCTAGGAATTCTAGAAGATTTAGTGCATGAGAATCTCCCGAGAGTCTTGCTAAAATGCAGATTCCAAGGCCCTGTCTCCATTGGTTCTGATATGTTATCTAAGGTGGGCTCAAGAATAAGCATTCTGAAACAAGTAGCACAGGTGCATCTGTGGAAGCAGTTTTCGGAGCTCCCATGTTGAGAAGCTGGGCTTCCCCCACGGGGTGGCGCACCCTTACAGACCCGGTCTCTGTGAGAGGTACTCAGAGGGGCTCCTCAGTGTGAAGCCCCGAGACCCCCATATTTCAGGAGAGACCTGCCCCTCTGCTCAGAGGAGGGCTTGGTCTCACCCTCAGTGCAGGCTCAGGGGAGGTAAAAGGCTTGATTGTGGAACAGTCACAGCACCTGGGTTGCCAGGAGGGGACAACTGAGACAGAAGGGTGCTCCTCGCAGCCCAGGAGGGTGACTGGGGTTCCCTGGCATCATCAATGTGGGGTGGGAGCTGTTTCTGGCCCAGGAAAGCAAGCCCAGCGAGAGGGCCAGGTATGTCTGGGCGCAGAGGAGCATGTGTGAGGGAGGGTGTGGAATGAGGCCACCGGAGAGGGGTGGCCCTAGAAAGGAAGGACCTGGACAGCCGGCTGCTGGCGCGGGAGGTACCAGTGCAGATCAGCGTAAGAGAAAAGGGGAGACAGGCTGAAATAGGGGTGCTCAGTAAGAGAGCGCTATCAGAGGCTGTCACAATAGCACAGAGGAAAGATAAAAAGGCTCACACCAGGGGGCAGTGTGGAGGAAAACCAGCTGGGAGGGAATGATTGGATTCAGTTTTGGGTGTGGACAGTGTCTACTGGCCTGACATCAGCACTGTAAGATACAATCATAAGTTGGAATATTTTTGTCATAAGCGTCAACATGGGTAAACACACACAACCACACAATGGACCAAGTGCTGTGCATGTGTGTGTGCGTGGGGGGGTGTAGGGGAGAGGGCTTGGGGTGGGCAGTGATATCCAAATCAGTGAAGGCACAATCAGGCAGTTAAAATAAAATAATTCATCATTCTGAAACTTGGGTCTTGTTCATCAGTTTGGAGCACAAAATTAGGATCCCTCCCCCCCCCCCCATTTAAATTAAATGACTTTGGCCTGGCCAGGTGGTGGCGCAGTGGATAGAGCATCGGACTGGGATGCGGAGGACCCAGGTTTGAGACCCCGAGGTTGCCAGCTTGAGCGCGGGCTCATCTGGTTTGAGCAAAGCTCACCAGCTTGGACCCAAGATTGCTGGCTTGAGCAAGGGGTTACTCGGTCTGCTGAAGGCACATATGAGAAAGCAATCAGTGAACAACTAAGGTGTTGCAACGAAAAACTGATGATTGATGCTTCTCATCTCTCTTCGTTCCTGTCTGTCTGTCCCGATCTATTTCTCTCTCTGACTCTCTCTCTGTCTCAATAAAAAACAAACAATAAATAAAAAACCAGCTAGATGACTTTATTATTAGTCATCTTACTTATTAGATGAATGTCTTTCTTCTCTTCTTCAGGTGCTCCCTCCCATGATGATTTTAAAACCTGCAGAATGCTTAGGAATCATTGCTGATGACTATACTATTAAGAGGGGAAGTGAAAAAGCCATCTGAGTTTGCAGAGGGGTCCCATTCTACCACCATGGTCACTGTCCTGATTGAAATACAGACATCTTGGCTGCCCAGTGCTGTTGGGGACCTGGGTGTGGAAAGCATGGACCAGGTACCCTGCAGGATCGATTATCCCTGTCCACTGAAGCAAAGCTTTTTGGTGGCCTAAGGCTGCAGCCCTCACTGCTGGGTGACCGTGTGTGGGGGACAGGGTGGCAATGTCTCTGCCCCATTGTTCTTCCCGGTTGTGCGGACCACACCACCACGTCTTGACTCTCCAGTCACATTGCCATTTTGTGCTATTGTTGTTGTTTGTTGTTCATTTGTATATACATGCTCATGGCCAATTTTCTAAGAGATGCTGCCGGAGAGCCAGGTCTGGGCCTGTCCTTATCCCCCAACTTCCACGTCTCAGCCTTTATAGCAGAGGGTGACCCTCCTTCCCTTGGATTTAGAGCTTGGTTTTGTTTCTTGTCCTAGGATGAAAGATATTTCTCTACTCAACTTGTCAGATATCAATCAAAAGAATGTTGGTAAAAGTCAGAAATTGCTGTCACACTGCTGCCTTCAAAATATGCCTTACCTCCCAAGAGTGGCCCTCCGACCCTGGTGCTAAGTTCTATCAGTCGACATAATTAATCATCAGTATTTCTCAGGCTCCAGGTTACATAACTCCCGGTGCTCCTGGCATGGGCCCTCCCTCGGGGATTCACAGGTGACCAGTATGTAGTTCAAGGTAGTATGTCCTCAGGAGAGCAATAATTAGAACAATGTTTTTAAATGGGAGGGGTGGGTTAGAGATAGGGCAGATGAATTGGTAAAGCCTTAGGTAGATTCTGAACAGTTCAGAAATTCAGATCATATTTAATAAATACTTACTGCTTACCTGCCTTAATGAGAGCCAGTCACATCTTCATGCACTATTTTTTTTTTAAATAAATTTTTATTTTAATGGGGTGACATCAATAAATCAGGGTACATACACTCAAAGAAAACATTTCCAGGTTATCCTGTCATCTAGTTCTGTTGCATACCCATCACCCGAAGCGAGACCATCCTCCGCCACCCTCTATCCAGTTCTCTCTGTACCCCTCCCCCTCCCCCTCTCCCTCCTTCCCTCCCCCCACCTCCCCATAGCCACCACACTCCTGTCCATGCCTCCTAGTCTCGCCCCCATGTCCCACCAATGCATGGAATCCTGCAGTTCCTGTCTTTTTCTGATTCGCTCATTTCACCCCGCACAATGCTACCAAGACTCCACCATTCCTCTATAAGTGATCCAATGTCACCATTTCTCCTAGCTGAATAATATACCATGGTGTATATGTGCCCCATCTTCTTCATCCAGTCCTCTATTTTTTTTTTACAGTGATTAAAAGCCTTTAAGCAAACTCTTGGCCAATACAGCAAGAATCCCTAAAAGAGTAGTGTCCTTAGCATGTTCCCCAAGTCCAAGTTTGCCCCATCACCATGCCAAATCCCTGAAAAATGCAACCCAACCACAGTTCAGTCTGTTAGGAGCTGTCACAGGGAGCAGGAGTCCAGGAAAGTTCCCCACAGGAAAAGTCCGCATGGCACTGGAATTGTTGTCACCATTCTGTATTTTGCAGCTCATGTCCAAGTCCCAATGACTGCTGCTTCTAGCTGGTACTGATTCAGGTAGACTGGAAAAAGCCATTTGCAGCATGCGTGGATATGGAGCTTCTGTTCTCCTCTGCCTGGAGAGTTGAGACCAGGTAGCTTTTTCCTGGAGCTCTGTGACTGTGGCCTGGTAAAGAGAACCTTGGGATACACTAAGCTGGGTGGCAAAGGTAAATTCATAATACAAATTGGCTAAAGGAGGAAAGAGAGCTCTAAATTAGGAGTAGGTCCCAGCCTGAAATATGAGTGGGGCATTGAGGTAGGAGGGATAAAGGAAACACTATATATTAAGCAAAGCAGCAGAAAATAGGACTATCAACACCCACAACAGAGATCTTTGAGGGAAGAATAAAAAACCTGACTATTCAGGCAAAACATAGTTAAGTGGCCCTTGTTCATGCACTATTTTTGTTGTAAGAAATAGAATTCAAAAGAAAGAAAGAAAGAAATAGAATTTTTCTCTCGGTACATGTTGCATGTCAGAGAGAAACGATACTTCTTTAAAACCAGCAGGGTTCCCCAGGGCACTCGACACCTGTCTTCTATTGCCCTGCTGTGGTCTGAAGACTGCCCTCACTTGCCCCAACGTGTGGAGGTCTGCCAGGTGGCAGCTGGGCTGTGCCAAGTCCCAGTTCTTGAAGTTTCGATCAGCGATTGTTGATAATAAATCTATGCACACTAAGAGATTTACGAGGGTTTCCGTGAGGCCTTTAATTCTCTCCCAGCCTCCTTCTGGATTCTGGGATCTTGAAGCTTGAATTCCTGAAGACTTTCTTAAATTCTAGCTAACATGGGCATTAATAATTTGGGCCAACTTCACAAGAGGGTAAAAAAATTGCCACAGATAGATGCCAATTCTGTGGTTTTCAAACTTGTGAGGGTTGGATCACTGTATATAGTTTTTACCATACAGTTTTAAATTCAAAATTAAAAAAATTTTTTTGGACAAAAACACAGGCATGTAGTTTTGGAGGCAGATTTCTGAGTTAGAAAGGTGTGGGTTTGAATCACACTATTTAGTGTTCAGTGACCTTGGGCAATTCACTTAAGCTCTCAGAGATTCCATTTCCTAACATGTAACATATATATAATATTCCCTATTTCTTCTTGAAGGTCAACTGAAATAAACTAAAGACATACAGAGTTTAATGCCTAATTCAACATGTATTTGTTACTTCTACCTTTTTCTTTCTTCTAAATTAAATGCCATCTTGTCCCTACTTCTAAAATAGATAACTTGCAACAAATGTCAAAGGTTTAAAAAATTGTTGATATTGAAATAATCATATCTGTGACTATTTCATTTCTGTGACCCAAAGAAATGTTATTGAACTATAGTTGAGGAACATTTTAATCCAAACTGTGGCACCCAGGACATGGAAGACCCCCAGCTGGTACGGGTTAGGGATGGTGCTGCTCCACGTGACATGGTAGCCGTGGGCTCACTTCCTTTTCACTGATTTAGAAGGTTATTTTTGAGATCTTGGGAACAGTATCATTGTAATTAATACAAATCTGTTATACAGTTCCTGAGGCCAACGGGACACTAGCTCGCGCTTTTGCCCTCTTACTGCTTATATTTCACTGGGTATGACAGAAGACATCCTGCTGGTGGGAGATATCTTGTCCTACACTGACGCAAGACTCAATCATACATTTTAGTTAAGAGACACAGTGGCAGCTTTTCTACAGCCTTTACTTACAGTATGTCAAAGCTCTGACAGCCTGTGTCATGAGTTTGAAAATGATCTCCATTGATATGTCAATGTGGTCATCAAGGTGAGGGTGGGGGTGTGGGGGTGTGAGGGTGCGGGTGTAGGGGTATGAGGGTGGGAGTCTGGGGGGTGAGGGAGAGGAGTTGGGGACATTTAGAGAAGGCCACCTGTACTGTAGGAAACATTCCACTTAGCACAACCTTATCAGATCAGCGGACACACCTTTCACTTTAAAAGGAATAATGAACAGGTTCATTTCTCCTTGGGGCCTGAACATTGGGCATTTGGGACTCAGCGAGAGAATGCTGATTAAGGAAATGCATACTACCAGGTAGCATCCTGGGCTAAGTGTCCCCAGGAGCAGTAGGGATATTGGAGGTGGAAAGTCTTGGAGGAAGTTTGCCTACTCTACAGTTTTGTTTCTCACCCCTCCCTGTACTCACCCTGAAGATCAGCGTTGTTTGAGATGAAAGAGATTGTCTCCACAGTAAATACAAATGATTCTTAAAGCCCAGTATGACAGAATTTGCTAGAGTGTTGCTATTATGAAGAACACCTCTAAGGGTGTGTCTGCGAATCAGGTGGCATTAAGTCTGGTCTCTGAGTGATGTTTGAAAATGAGAAAAAACAATGGCCACAACAGCAGCAGCAACAACTAACCCATCACCATTCTGGCTTGTTCGGGACCAGGTCCTATTTGTAGTGTTTCCATCAACTTTCTTGAGCCTCATAAAGTTGACCTTGGGAGCAATAGAATCTCCTTATAACACAAATCCTTTGTACACAGTAAGCACTCAGACCTGACACTCACCATTTTATCTTCCAAGATTAGAAGCCTCAATATTACCATATAAAATAAAAACTACATTAAAATAACAAAAGGCAACAATAACAAAGATAAAACACGAGAAATTTGTTTTTGAAACTTGTGATCTATTAATTGAATGAATTAAAATCTAAATCCTTATGGTTGAGGTTGGGTAAGGTTGCATCATGAATGTGGCGTTTAATGAAGACTTCCAACCTTGACTCTTGCTCAAGACACCAGTCCATCCAGTTGTCTTCCCATTCAATTATTCTCTGAACAAATATGGTACCCATTGTATACCTCACACCAAGTCAGAAATTACAGAATGTCAGAACAGAGAGTTCCTTTTGTCTAACCCCGTAATTTTCACAGATAGTGACACAGAGGTAGAGTTTTAATCCCTTTGGAAACATGATAATCCAGATGCCCTCATGACTCTAATGAATAGGTGCTGATCTTCACTGCTGACCCAGAGCTCAGCTTTTAGGGAACAGTTTATACAACTCTGTCCATAATAATGGCGTACTTGTAACCTTGGCAGCCTCCCACCTCCCCTTTTTGTGAACCCTCCCAACTTTTGAATTGCCATGGCCAACCATATATATATATATATATATATACACACACACACACACACACACACACACATATACATATGGTAGAATGGTAGAAATCTGTCTAGAAACACTCTAAAAAGATAAAAACTATTTCAAAAAAAGAAAAAAGAAAGGATGCACAAAATGCTAACAGTTCTTCCACAAAGCAGAGTCAGCACTAGGGGGCATTGTGTGCCCCAAAGTGTTTCTTTTCTTTCTTTTATTTTTTTCTGGTATTTTTCTGAAGCTGGAAACAGGGAGAGACAGTCAGACAGACTCCCGCATGCGCCCGAACGGGATCCACCTGTCACGCCCACCAGGGGGCCACGCTCTGCCCACCAGGGAGCGATGCTCTGCCCCTCCGGGGCGTCGCTCTGTTGCGACCAGAACCACTCTAGCACCTGGGGCAGAAGCCAAGGAGCTGTCCCCAGCACCCGGGCCATCTTTGCTCCAATGGAGCCTTGCTGCAGGAGGGGAAGAGAGAGACAGAAAGGAAGGAGAGGGGGAGGGGTGGAGAGGCAGATGGGCACCTCTCCTGTGTGACCTGGCCAGGAATCGAACCAGGGACTTCTGCACGCCAGGCCGACGCTCTACCACTGAGCCAACCGGCCAGGGCCCCCAAAGTGTTTCTACCATCTCCAGAAACCTGGAGAGAGGTGGGAAGAGAGGGCTGCAGGAAGCGACGTGGGAGTCTTTGCTTCCTTGCCTGGCCGTGGCAAGGATAAATCACCAGTAAACTCCCGTCATTTCGTTTGGGTACTCACAATAATGTCTGATGCAGGGTTTTGCTTAAGTGCATTACCTCCCCCAAGCACATGGGGATCCAGATGGTGGTGAGGTGACTGCTGTCCCAGAAACCCTTCTGGTAGAAGGCACAACCAGCTGGGCATTAGCCGGGGGAACTTGCCCCATGGATAACCTCCATATGTACTGTTTTATTTTAGTCTCATTTTATGCATGAGCGTAACAGATAAATGAAGTGTTTGAGGACTGTCTTCTAAGAATTGCGGTGGCATCTCATGCCAAAGTCATTGCTGGGTGCCACCGGAGAAATTGGTGCCCAGACGTGGAGAATTGCATCAGGATGAGAGAACCCCAGGGAACAATACAAGGCGGGTAGGCTGCAACCTGTCCGTGGTGTTTGTTCCCTTAAGAAAACTCGTAACATTAGGAGGTCACACCCTGTCCCCACCCCACAGTGAGAGACTGGATGAAGAATGTCCAAAACCTGACTAGAAAAAAACACAGATGGTCTAAGTTGTGCAAAGTAGAGATTTATGTTAGAGGAGGTGAAAAGAATGCCGATCTTTTTCATTCCTCCTTCTTAGGAGAGAGGTTTGGTTGCCAGGTCGTAGGGGAGGAAAAACAGTCGGTATGTAACAGTGGAAAGGCAGCCCCTTCCAATTACTGCTGGTAGGGAGAACATCGGACATGATGTATGTAGTCAAACATAAAAGCGCTTACACATTTTATCCATTATTTATTTATTTATTTATTTATTTAATTTTTCTGAAGTGAGAAGCAGGGAGGCAGTTAGACAGACTACCGCAGGCACCCAACCGCGATCCACCCGGCATGCCCATCAGGGGGCGATGCTCTGCCCATCTGGGGTGTTGCCCCATTGCTGCAGGAGCCATTCTAGCACCTGAGACAGAGGCCATGAAAGCATCCTCAGGGCCCGGGCCAACATTATTCCAATGGAGCCTTGGCTGCGGGATGGGAGGAGAGAGATAGAGAAGAAGGAGAGGGGGAAGGGAGGAGAAGCAGATGGGCGCTTCTCCTGTGTGCTCTTGCTGGGAATAGAACCCTAGACTTCCACACTCATTGCTGACACTCTACCGCTGAGCCAACCTGCCAGGGCAACACAAGTGCCTTTAATAGCATTATTCATATGAATTGGAAACTACCTAAATGTTTAATTAATAAGGGAATCGATGAGTAATTTATGGCATATTCTTCACATAGTCATTGAAAGTAATTCTTATAAACAGAATTTTTAAATATAGAGAAATATTTAGGTTGAGATGTTAAATAAAAAAAAAGCAGGACACAAAAGTTCAAATGTCATGGGAGCTCCCCAACGTAAAATATAATGTGTAGAAAAAGAGGAAATTATGAATTTTGATGGATTATCTTGATTTTTAAGTTGTATTACTAATTCATTTTTATTTTCTCAAATGACACAACATTATCTAAAATTCATTTCTAGTCGACTGCTCCAAATTTTCAACCATCTCCTTATTCAAAACTTCTATTGCTTTTACTGTTAGTTCTTGGTTATATTATTGTATTATTCTATGGGTTAAATCTGACTTATGGAAAGTTAATTTCATTGTTGCAATTTATATGCTAATTTAAGGTCTTGTAGATTTTCTGATTCTCTGGTTTATAGTTAGGGGTTCACAACTGTAGCATTGCACAGAAGTGTAGGGGCTCTTTTTCTGGTGGGTTACAGCCTGCATTTTTGACATAAATCCAGACAGAATGCGCTCCTCCAATCATGATCCCCACCGAGTCATGGCCCCGGGTTGGGTTTCCACAGAACATCAAGCAAACCATCCTGAAATGACACAAAGAGGAAGAGACTGTGGAAATTCAATGGCACAGCTTTGTCTTAAGGCTGCAGGATGAACTAAACGGCCTCTAAATATCTCAGAAACCCTCCAAGGACGCGTTATTTTCTTTCACAGCACACGAGGTGTGTTTCGAGAAGGAGCCAAGGTTGTTCTATGATAAGGCAGATCTTGTGAGTTTTGCAGGTGAATTCACTCCTCTAAAACAACCGAGGGCGGGGAGGGGGGATGGGGAAATGGGCGAGGTGGGACCACAGGACAGGACATGAGGAGATGAGGAGACAGAGATAAGGAGAAGGAACTCGGAAGAGAGGGGAAGTGGGGAGAGAATTTGTCCCATGCTAGGTTTTGTCTGAGAAGCTGAGAGACAACCTAACAACCGCTGAGGTCGCAAAGGGCCTGGCCCCAGCAGCCACGATTAGTAAGTCAGTCGTGGAGGCACACACAACTGTCTGCAATACCTGCTCCATTTTGCTTCATACTTGGCTCCGACCCCGGAGTTCTGTCACCACTCTGTACCTTTGCTGGGAGTGGATTGGGACACGCTATGGAAATGATTCCTCTGGGTTTTGTGTATTTCACTTACAAATGATGACTCACAGGGTTTCACAGTGCTGGAAAGGATCAGCGAATTGTTTAGGGGGATCAGGAGCCGAGATGGGACACCAGGGCCCTTCCAGCAGCCCTTTATAAAGACTCCCGCTGTAGCCGGCTCCAGCAGCAGGCTGAGGACGGCTTGTGACAGAAGGCTGTGCTCGGATGCTGCAGTCTAAGAGAGATTCCACAGACTCAGAGATAACTAATTTAAAAGGCACTGAGTCAGTGACCATAAATATATACCCCCCTCCCATCTTATAGTTCATTTTCTGATTCATGACCATTATTGAAAAGTCACAGAATTTCTTGCTCAGCACCTACATCTCCTTTCTGGTTTCTACAGGTTGTAAGACCCGGCTGCTCCCTCCTCTGCGTGACATTGGGTTGTCTCCATCAGAGCACAGACCTTAGCTGGGGACAGTCTGCATTGATTTCCAGGTATGTGCTGGAAGGTGGGCAGGCTGTTGTTGGTTTGGGTGCTTTTGGGGACCAGTTGTCCTGGTATGAAGCAAGCTGTGTGTCAGGTCTTTATTCTTGGGAGCTGTGAGGTTATCTTCCTGCTGTTGTTTAACATTGTGGGTCTGAGCAACTGGACTGTCTGAGTCCCTGTTTTCTCCTGCGGGATAATAATGTGTCTCTCTCTGACTCATTGGAAGGACGGAAGGAGATAATGGCTGTGGAAGGGTCTGTTTTATACTGCTCACAAACATTAAGGGATATTTAAAAGATGAATATAAAGCGATAAAATATCCCCTAATGTTTGTGAGCAGTTTATGTTAGGGCCACCCTAAATGTTTATTATATCTGGATGCTGGGTTGTGGGCTCTTACTGTGCCAGGTGTCATGAATGTAGGGACAATTCCGTACTTACCCAATGCCTGGCACATGGTAGACACTCAGTACCCACAAAATGAACATCTGGGCTATTATTTTACTGGCATACTCAAGGGGCTTAAAGTTTTGTCTGGGGTTAAGACCAAACCAAAATGCATATTTTTAATTTAAGAAACTATTTCTTATAAGTGTATTTTAACATTAGTTTTACAAAAGGAGAAGTTATATGTCTAAGGATGTAAAAACTTCATAGGCTCTAAGTATTATTGTTTCATCCTTTAAAGCAAGGGTAAGCACACTTTTCAGGACAGGTGAAAGGAATGAAGAAGTGTACACTGCCAGTTATAGAAACAGTGTGGGATGAAATACAGCACGGGGAATATCGTCAATAACATTGTGACAACTATGTCTGGTCTTAGGTGGGCACTAGACTTATGGGGTGACTGCTTTGTAAGTTAAATAAATGTCTAATCATTGTGTTGTATACATGAAACTAATATAATATGTCAACTTTAATAAAAAATAAATTTAAAAAATTAAAAATTATTATGTTTTATTATTTAAAACAAGGGTCAGAAAACTTTTCAATAAAGGAAAAGAACCAGACGGTAAATATTTTTGGCTTCACAAGCCATATGGTCTCTTCACAACGACTCACCTCTGCTGTTGTCAAGTAAGTGCGGCCTGGGGTCCTGGTAAATGACTGGGTATCAGTAAAATTTTGAAAAGCAGGCATTGGTCTAGGTGTGGCCTGCAGGCTACAGTTTGCGAACCCTGATTTGAAGGATGAAGCCCTCAGTACAATTACAGAAGAAAGAGACATGTGTCTACAGATTTGTCTGAGAAATGAAAATGAGTTTATGCAGTACTAATTCTATGTAATTATAATAATAATACTAACATTTGTATAACACATTAGAGCGTGCAAAGCCATAGTTATTATTCCTATTGTTTTATAAGTGAGAAAATTGAAGTTCAAGAGGAATCTGCTCCAGGTCACAGACTAGTAAGAGTCACTCTGGGATCTGGGTCCTCTGACTGCAAACGCACTGCTGTCCCTGCCATGTCCTCTCTGCCTCCTCAAAGCTACACCTCTCTTTGGTCCCTCTGTCTCGGTCACACAGGGTAAGGCAGTTGGCATCATTTCTGGTTCCGGAGGCTTCTGTTTTGGATCTGAGAGAACTGAAGGTTTTTGTTTTTTTTAAAGATTTTATTTATTCATTATAGAGAGGAGAGAGAGGGAGAGAGAGAGAGAGAAAAAAGGGGGGAGGAGCAGGAAGCATCAATTCCCACATGTGCCTTGAACAGGCAATCCCAGGGTTTCAAACCGGCAACCTCAGTATTTCCAGGTTGATGCTTTATCCACTGCGCCACCACAGGTCAGGCTAGAACTGAAGGTTTTTTATGGAAAGGGTAATTGCTATCTTAAGGGTGAGCGTAAGTTTTCAAACAAGTTTATTGTGGTTTAGTCTTTGTTATTTTCCCTTTTTGTCAGTCAATTTAATGGAGTTTTTTTCTTTTTCTGGATTTTATACATTGTAACCAAGGCTTGTCAGTGTGGAGGATAAAATCATGTCTGTCAGCTCAGCTGTCTACTTTAGATGAAAGGTACATTTGTCATAGGATCAGCAGTCTCCCTGCTGATATTTTCCCCGTAAACACGTTTTGGTTCCTTAGCACGGTGGTGTAAAATGAGATGAAACAGAGCCTCTACAATATCTCAGAAACACTGCCTTGACCACACAGGGGAACTGTAACCATATCATTTTGCAGCCTTGAAATTTTTCATTCCGGTCAGGAAAAGACTAGTTACTAACGGGTTAAGTGATCGGCTCGTAACTCGTGATAAGTGGTGACATTCCTAGGTGGAGTCATCT
This sequence comes from Saccopteryx leptura, assembly GCF_036850995.1. Taxonomy (NCBI): domain Eukaryota; kingdom Metazoa; phylum Chordata; class Mammalia; order Chiroptera; family Emballonuridae; genus Saccopteryx; species Saccopteryx leptura. The sequence continues at coordinate 9,887,695 of NC_089513.1, read as the reverse complement.
GTCTGCTCTTGATGGATCCCTCCGTTTACAGCCTTGTTGACACAGAAAGACTTTGTAGCGTGCCTTGAAGAAAGCTGAGCTGTCAGGTTAGTGCCCTCCTGAGCATCTTCCATCGCTCATGGAGTTCTCCGATGCTCTCAGTCCCCGTCTCAGAGAGACTGACTTTCTTTAGTCACTCAGAGGAGGTTGTCAGGTTACGTATGCCAAGTCCCTGGTGGTCCTTGGCACGCAGGTAGTGCTCCCTGAATACTCAAAACCTCTTTACTGATTTATCAACTGACTTGAATGTTTAGCTAGGTGTAGTGGTGGATTTCGTCATGACTGATTGAACAACCGTGCCACACCAGAGTGGTAGGCTTGTGGGGCACAGCCAGGTGTTGTCATAGCTTTGCTGACTTATTTGAAAGGCTGAACAGATGCACTCCTAGATGAGAGATATCTGAACCAGCTCTGGATCTGCGCAGGCACCCAGAAGCCCAAGGCAGTGTGACTATCACCAGCCAGCAGTGAGCAGATGTGGCAGCCAGAAACCCAGGGAGCCAGGAAGACATTCATCCTGTGCTAAGTGCACGTAGCATGCTTTTCTGAAAGGTGCTGTGGGACGGCGACCACACGAAGTGGTTATTGATCGAGTGACATAAAGTATTAATTGAGTCACATGTTAAAAATATTTTAAGCTCTTATAATTCATAAGCAATGACCAGACCCAACTGGAAAATGCTGGTTTTTAGAATTTCATGGAGGTATTTAAACAAAAAATAAAACAAAACACACGCAAAAAACAAGCATTCTTCAAATGAAAAAGTGAAGTGAAGAAAATTCATAACACATTTGTCTTCTATGTTTACCACTGAGAACTGGAAGACCCTGTGGATGCCCGGTTACTAATTTCCACTGGTCGATGCCTACCTTATAAAACTGGTTTCTACTTATTTCTACACTAGCTGCCTAAATAGCTTATGTTCTTCTATATACATAATCATATAGTAGACTGTAAGCAGCTTCTATTCTCCATAAAGCTAACATCCCCACTTTATAAAGTTGTCTTTTGAATTTCCCTATGTCTAATGTAGTCAGACTTGTGGGGTTGGAGCTGAGATAATTTTGACAAGTTAGAAAAGGAGATGAAAGGGTCAAAAAGGAACCCGGCCAAAGAGGAATCCTCATTTTTGTCCCTAAGTTATATATCGTTTGCCGATGTTTTCACTGTTTCTAACGCTTTTCCGGTTACCACCCCTGTGCCTCGTTCACTCAGCCCCATGGTCACGGTCATAAACAAATTCGGGTCAAAGAATGTTAGAACTAAAAGGAACAGCAGAAGTTATTTGACTCAGTTTTAAACTTATTTTTTTTTCAGTTGTCAAATATATTGGTCTCATGAAATCTTTATTAGAAACTTTATAAGAAAGAGAGAGAGAGAGAGATAGGAAAGAGGGAAGAAGGAAGAAAGGGAGTAAAGAAGGATGAACAAAAAAGGAAGTGAGGGGGTGTTTGGGGCTCAAGAACTCCTTTGGGGAGCAGGTCACAGTGCCGAGAGCTAAACTGGACAGAATTTCCAGAGGTATTGGTGCGGAGATGATTAGTTTTCTAGTTCCTAGCAAATTAGTTCTCTCTTCTAGAAATTCCCTCCCTCCCTCTCTCTGTCTCTCCTGATAATTTCTATCTTCTGATTGATATTCTATTCTATGACTACACATGTCCATAAAATGGACTATATGTGACTATTTTAGTCAATAAATTAAATAGTAATCCTTACCCACACCCCAAGTCTGCTGCAGAAAAAACCTTACTACTTCAAATAGCCTTAGAGCTCATTTTATAAGTTCTATGCAGTAAGTCAAAACAAATTCAGAATAAAATAGAAACTCAAGTATAAGAGAATAATGGGCATATGAAGTAAATCAATTCTCTGCTTCCCTCTTTATTTAGTGTGGGGATTTGGGTTGAAAGTTATGGCTCAATATTAGTATGATGCTCCGTAAAAAGGTCCAATTAGAAAGAGGAAAGAAAATATAAATATAGTAAGTTAAATATTTAATTTAGTTGAAAGCATAGAGCATGAATATTTGTTTAAAAATATTTACCCATTCCTTTTCTTTTTTCCTTTTTTCCCTTTCATCAGTCAATAATAATTTGACCCTGGCTTCCAAAATGGCAGTTGGAGAAGTGCCGTTGTGGGAGGGGCAGAGCTCATACATTTCCATTCCTGACAGGGTGTGGACTGAAACTTACCCGGCCAGCTGTTAGCTGCAGCTCTGAAGGCAAGAAGGTAAATGCGAGCACTGCCTAATGTCATTTTTAACAACAAACACTGCACTGGAAACTTATTTTAAATAATAGAAACCCAAAGTAGATTCTGTTGAAACCAAAAGGTATGCTGTTTTTATTTAATTGAATGTCTTTTGAAAATGAGTAATTTGTTTTATGATGTTTTGAATTTTTTGTAAACGTGGTCATACCTGTTAAGAAATGTTAGCAGTATCTGTTACCTCCCTCCGTCCCTCAGCACCCGGTCAGATGGTGGATGTATCGGATTGATTTCTTAAAATTGTGGATGTTTGAATAGTTTTTAAAAATCTTTACATACTTGATTGTATATTATGTTTTACTAACTTCTGAAATAGAAAATGGCATAATATTTAGGATATTTTAGACAATATGTGTTTTCATTTCTCTTTGGCAATGTAAGATGGGAATGCTTTGGTTGCATCTTTCACAAGTATTTCTTTGTTTTTAGATATTGCTTATCAGTTAGTGTTATAACCAGGTGTGAAAATTGACTCCATCCGGGTAGCATCTACCTGTGTGATGTTGAAATTTATTTGTAGCTCGTTAAAAGCTTTGTAAAAATTATGGAGATTAGAAGACACAAAATATTTGGGGGGTATAAAATTTCCCCTGGTATACAGAAAAGAAAAAATTACACTTAGAATAGTTTGAGTTGCTAGAAAATCTAGCCTAAACTTTTACATTGCCATTATAAAGAAAATAAAAGGAAATAATATTTTAGTAACTAAACTATTTCTAAGAGAGTAGAAAATTAATCCAAAGTTGATTCTACTGTGTAACTTCTCTATTGACTATGGCTGCCTGCAGAATTTATAAGGTTAATACAAAAAATCAATTTCATCTACTGTTTCAAATATTAGAATTATTCACAATGAAAAGAAGGGGGTAGGTAATAGTAAATAAACCCATAAATATTTAAATGCTCTTATGCACCATTGTTTATATTCTTTACTAATGGGATACAGAGATGAATAAAAACATGGAACCTACTATCAAAAGAATTATGTTTTGGAAGGAAAGATAGAAATATAAAAAACAATCACATTATAGATAGAGTGATAAGGGAAATAGAAATAGGAACATCTGTCTTTCATGTGTAGATGAATGAACATGTGTATGAATATATATGCTATGATGGCAACATGAGAAAACACATGGCAAATACAGGTGACTGACTTGTGAGAGCAAAATTTAAATTCACTTATACAGGCAGCAGACCTCATTACTGATATTCTGCCGTCTGTACCACCAACTTTGAGATTCGAAACTCTTCTTTTACTTTATGACAGGTCAACTAATGAATCCCTTGAGAAGTATTACAGGCAAAAATGTAACATTTATATTGATATCAAATTCAGTTTCTTCTTTTTTCTGAATTAAAATTGTTCCTTAGCATCCCCCTATAGAGCTGCAGTTGGTAGGGGCTGGTCCTGGGGACTGTGGATGTGAAATTATGCAGGGGCATGGCGTCTTAAGGCACAAGTGTCATCTGCCCCAGATGGCAGTGTGCTGAAGGGAGAGACGGGGGAATTCGAAATCAGACTGAGTTGACTGATTTGCACACCAGCTGTGTCACTTCATGGTTGGATGTAAAATGAAGATACTTTCTGACTTAGTATAGGATTGTTCGAGGATTAAGATGGCATTTGTGAAATGCCAGGTACAGTGTAGGCTCAAATTAAATGGCAACTGTTATTAAAAAGTCATTTAATTAGGTTTGTTGAACCCTTGAGCCGAACAGATTTCTGAAGAACCTTACTATTTTAAAAGGTTATTTCAAGTTTATTTGAAAAGAATGGTGACTGAAAGCCCATTGTGTACAAGTTTTCCAAGTTGTAGCTCATTGAGAGACAGCCTACATCAGCAATCAGACTTTAGATCAGGGTTTGGGAACCTATGGCTCGCAAGCCAGATGTGGCTCTTTTGATGGCTGCATCTGGCTCGGAGACAAATCTTTAATAAAAAAAATAATAACATTAAAAATATAAAACATTCTCATGTATTACAATCCATTCATTTCCTACTGCTCATTTTCATGGTTGCGGGTGGCTGGAGCCAATCACAGCTGTCCTCCCGGATAACACCAAATTTTTATTGGATAATGCGTAACATACATGGGTCATTGTATGGCTCTCATGGAATTATATTTTAAAATATGTGGTGTTCATGGCTCTCTCAGCCAAAAAAGGTTCCTGACCCCTGCTTTAACTCAGTCAAACACTGACTTCTTACCTAATATTATCGTTTTGAATTAGGTTGGATAGACTAAAAAGAACACAACCTATTAAAGTGGGAAAATGTTGAAGCCAATGCACACCATTCAATTCAAAGCAATAACTATTTCTTAACACTTGCTATGTGTCATATGTCTCATGATAAAAACACAGAGGATGTTTACATTTCTGTCTTAAAAATACACAATATCCATAGGCAAAAAAAAAAAAAAAAGACAAAAGACATTTTATTTGAGAGAAAGAAGACCAAAGTGAGATCCACATAAAATTGTTGTGATACTTCTGGACTAGATTATTGGGGTGGGGGCTAACTTTGGTTTCATAGCACCTGTAGTTCTACATTGTCAAGGGACGGTGTTAGAACTAATGACTTCTAAACCCCCAGCATCTTTCAAGATCTGTTAACTTTTGGACAATATCAAGGACTGACTAAAGAGCCTCAAGTTCTATAGGTTTTATGTGGGATAAATCCAAAAGAGGATACAACGTTAACAAAAGACGTGACCCGTGACAATTTGCTGGGCATGTAGTCTGCCATAGAATGTTCAGAAAGAGTACAGACAAATTCTTAAGTACAACCAGGAGCAAAAGGAGATGGATTGACGTGGTTGCTAACTTGACTATGGGGACACGGTGGCTTGTGACTTTATTTTACTTGAATAAAGGAAGTTCCACCACAAAGTGGGTGGTAATTTCATGGTAATATGTTATGGCAGCCCTAGCAAATTAATTCACACCACTGAATGAAAACAGATCTCTACCTGTCACATTATCAATATTGACATCACTATCTATCTATATTCCAGGATGATGGTAACAATACTCACCATACTTTCCAGTTTTTAATGACATAACTGCATATGATTCTATCTTGGGTATTTAAAACAAGAACTAATTCCCTATTTCCCTCTGATCATTATTCTTTCTCTCTTTTGTTTTTGTTTGTTTTAGATTGTCATCAGTTTCCCGATGGATTCTCTCATTGCAGCAAACTCCAAATTTTGCTTCGATCTTTTTCAAGAGATTAGCAGAAGCAATGGTGCTAAAAACATCTTCTTCTGTCCTCTGAGCCTCTCAGCTGCCCTCGGCATGGTCCGTCTGGGGGCCCGAAGTGACAGCGCCCGGCAGATCGACCAGGTGCGGTGCAGTGGCTCTGGGTCCACTCTCACAGCCAGACTGGAATCAGACCCTGATCCCGAGTTGGCAGGCCTCCGGGCTTCCTTGGGAAAACCACGCCCGCTGCTGCCATGGGGTCCACTGCATTTCCTTTGCCGGGTGGCTCTTCTACTGGATAACTGATCTCTATAGAGCTTACTTTCTCCTTCAGGACTTTGAGCAGAATTCACTTACCTTGACTTCTTAACCTAATGCTGCATTCTGGTCCCAATCCCTAAAGACACCCTCTTATCCTAGCCATGCTCCCGCCATGTGACATTTTCTGTCTTCTAGCATGCTGCATACAGTAGCTGATTACTGTGTGTATTGCTTTCCGTGTGCCTTCCCCACTGGACTCGAATCTCCTAGGAGGCAGGAATCTCTGCCCTCGATCCGTGCCTGATTTATAGCAGCCGCCCATCACCAACGTGAAGACTGAGTGAATTAAAGCTCAAGGACAACTCCCCAGATAAGCCACAGGCTCCTGAGGCTGGCCTTAGACCTCCCTAGGTCGGGCACTCCACGCAAGGGTTATGTTTGAACACGGCTGCTGTCTCTAATACGGAGGAGTGAATTCCTGGATCAAGGCAGAGCGCCTTCAGGGTCATTCTGCTTTATTCATTTACTTTAATTTGGCATGTTATTCCTTTAGCAAAACTTAGCTTTAGCATATGCTTGGCGTTCTGCAGGTCAGGTTTCAGACAATTTTTCTCTAGGCACATGGGGCCACCTGCTGGCAGACCTACCCGAGGCGTGCCGGGGGCTCGGTTGGCTTCCTTCCTGTCTGCGATGCTCTGGAAAGCTTGTCTTCCCCGTTCTCACTCGCTTGATTGATTAGAGGCGCTAGATCAGCTCCGTCTAACTCTAACACATACAGAATTTGAGCCACACATGTAATTTAAAAGTCTGTAGTAGCCATACTAAGAAAGTAAAAAAAAAAAAAAAATGTGAGACTATTTCAATTAATTTTTTGAGACTAATTTTAATAATATATTTTATTTAACTCAATACATCCCACATATGATATATCAACATGTAATCAATTAAAAATTTAAATGAGATATTTTATGTTCTTTTTTTTTTTTTTAATAATAAGTCTTCAAAAACCAATGTGTATTTTCAAACTTAATTCAGACTGGCTCAGTGGCCACAGGTGGCTGATAGTCCTTGAAATTGGTCCCATTCACTCTGACATGTCCCAACGGGGTGGAGTAGCATGCAGTTGACTTCCCCTCCACTCTGCTTCACAGCCCAGGTCAAGAGGAATATCCACTTTCCTTTACACTGTGGCAGATTGTTTTGTGTGACTGTGACATTGTCATGCTGTAAAAATGTCCCCGAAGCCCTCCAGACATGGTAGTGTTCACACTGTCTGAAAGACCCCCGTCTCCTGTACCACCCCCATGCAGGCGCTCCACTTCAACGAATTTTCCCAGAAGGACAGCAAGGCTCCGGACCCCTGTCTGAGATACAAGGAGCCGGCGGTGCTGGCCGAGAGCTCTCTGGAAGGGCAGAAGGGAACCGGGGAGCCTCTGAGTCCGCAGGTGAGCCGCTGCCACCACCTGCCCCCCCCCCCCCCCACTGCTTGTGCCGCCTTTCACATCGGTGCTGACAGCTGCGGATCCCTGCACATTCTGTCCCTGCTGTCATCTGCAGCCCAACAACAGCCACAACCCCACGCGACCCACCATTCCTCTCGGTGTATACCTCTTACATATTCTGGGCTGTAAGCTACTTTCCTGAAGAGTCTGATCTCGTATCTTCTCTTCATGTTTCTAAGAGACTTAGCCCAAAGCCCCGTTACGCACCCAGCGGCTTGTGCAGGCCACGGGGGACCAGGGCAGAGCTGGTGCAGGATGCAGGGCGGTGAGGGAAGGGGACAGCTGCGAGGGTCCGCAGCTCCTTCCACTCCTGCCTGTTTTCCTTCCCGCTTGGATCTGGACTGACACACAACTGCTCCACGTTCTAAGTCCTTCCACCTTCAAAAGTGTGAGGGGAAGGGGGAGAGATGGGCTCGTCCTCCTCTCTTGTGAATACAGAGAAAAACGAGGGATGCTGATCTGGAACATAGTAACAGACTCAGTGTAGAGTCCCCTGCTGTCTTTTTCCTGGGTGGTCTCCCACTGGGACCCCTCTGCTCTCTTCTATCCTCTCTGTCTCATCTTGCATCCCCACCTGGTGACAAAGCCAAATGACAACTTGCTTTTAACTGATTAAGATCACACTTTGTTTCTTCTTTTGTTAGGCGGAGCCTTCCAAAGATGCGAATGTACTTCTTAGTTGCTACTTCGGGCAGCTTCTGTCCAAATTAGATAGGATCAAAGCTGATTACACTCTGAGTATTGCTAACCGGCTTTACGGAGAGCAGGAATTTCCAATCCGTCCGGTGAGTTAGCCAAGCATGGTGCTGAGAGCCGTCATGGAGCATGCTGTTTAAAGATCACCTGCCATCTAGAACACCAAGCTCTTTGACATGCGCTGTGGGCTGGTGGGACGTCTGGGACTCCCCGCCTCTCCCACACCTTCTGTGATCCTCCTCCCTGTTTTCAACTTGAGCAGTGCATGAGGCTTCTTGTGAGTGGACTAGAGAGAGTGGGAAGAGGGTCAGTGACTAATAGTGACAGAGCAGGTGTGGGTTTGGTAACGCTGTTCTCTCTTAGGATCTCTTTCCCAATCAAGATGCCAGGTACATGCCCTCGGTCACTCCCCTTCCTGTTGTCCCGTCCTCATCCCCATCTTCCAAGGTGCTTCCCCTTTGGTGCCACCCTTAGGTACCCTCGCCCCCCACCCAGAGAAGTTGCACTCACTTAATAAGTGGAGTAGTGTGGCAGCAGGAGACTGAATTGGGAGCCAAAGGCAGTCTAGAGCCAACTTCATCTGAAGTTGGGCTTCAGTTCCCTCTGTCACCACTAGAAGGAGCCACATACCTGGTACTAAACAGCAGGGTGTGACCAATGGCAAAAGTGTCATACAGCTGGTGAGGGCTGGCCTAGTAAGGGAGAGGCAGCCTTCTTTGACCAAAGTAGGATATAAATTCTCATATCCTAAAATTCATCTAATAAAAATGTACAAACTAATGGTTTTGAATGGTTTTGTACATGTTTTGAAAAAAAATTGTGCAATATCTATAACTTAAAAAATATATACAGTTCAGTGGTATTAATTACACCATGTAATCATCTCCCTATTTCTTTTTTCTTCCTTTTTTTTTTTTTTTATTAAGTGAGAGGCAGGGAGTCAGGGAAGCAGAGAGACAGACTCCTGCATGCGCCTCCACCGGGATCCACCCGGCAAGCCCCCTACTGGGCGATGCTCTGTCCATCTGGGGCTGCTGCTCCATTGCTTGGCAACTGAGCTATTTCAGTGCCTTAGGTGAAGCCATGGAGCCATTCTCAGTGCCTGGGGACAACTTGCTTGAACCATTTGAGCCATGGCTGTGGGAGGGGGAGAGAGAGAGAGAGAAAGAGAGAGAGAGAGAAGAAAGAAAGGGTGGAGAAGCAGATGGTTGCTTCTCCTGTGTGCCCTGACTGGGAATTGAACCCAGGACTCCTACATGCGGAGCCTATGCTCTATCACTGAGCCAACTGGTCAAGACCATCATCACCCTATTTCTAAAACCTTTTCATCCCTCAAACAAAAACTCTGTAACCATTAAGCAATTTTGATTTTTAACAATAGAGGCATTTTACTTACAGCTAAGCTGCTTGAGTTACTTGATATTTATTTTGTGATGTCTCCACAAATGGAATGTCCTAATATAAGGGTATCTGGTAGGAGAACCTTGATCCATAAATAAGCATCCTGTATGCTAGACCGTCACTACAACAGCTGAAATGTCTATGGACAATTAAGACTGGGGCTAGATAGAGCCTGCCATGCAGCCAGTTTGAATGACATGACTGCTTCACTCCCAACTGTTAGTGTAATTATAGGATTTTGTCCCTTTGCTTTCGTTTGTTCTCATTTAACAGGAGTACTTAGATGGCGTGATTCAGTTTTACCACACGACGATTGAAAGCGTTGACTTCCGAAAAGACACTGAAGAGTCCAGACAGCAGATTAACTTCTGGGTTGAGTCTCAATCCCAAGGTAAGAAGGACCAAACATGCCTTAGCTGGTATTCTTTCGCATTTAAAAGCAAACAGGTCAGCCCAGCTTTTCAGAATGCTTGTCTGGGACCAGCTGCTCACACGTGTGGACGGACCGGACCGAGTCCACAGCTTCTTCTGCACGTGTCAGTTACAGTCTCAGGGACGACAGGCACTTACTGTTGCCTCTCTGCTCTGTCACAAAGGTGACGTGCCTTTCAGTCAAGCACAATGCCGGCAGGACATTAACTATTTCCATTTCTTTTAAAAGGTGAAGAAAAAAAAGATTGTGAAGGGAATCTAGTTAGTCAGAGGGACATGGAAATAATAAACTCCTTATTTTTGTCTTTTCATTAGAAATTCCAGTGTTCTGGATAAAATAGGATATATGGATAGTGATCAGTGGGGAAGAAATTTGTGTTCAACATCAATGGAATTATTATTTTTTATTATTTATTTATTTATTGTTTTGTATTTTTCTGAAGTGAGAAGCAGGGAGGCAGAGAGACAGACTCCCACATACACCCAACTGGGATCCACCCGGCATGCCCACCAGGGGGCGATGCTCTGCCCATCTGGGGCATTGCTCCATTGCAACTGGAGCCTTTCTAGTGCCTGAGGTGGAGGCCATGGAGCCATCTCAGTGCCTGGACCAACTTTGCTCCAATGGAGCCATGGCTGTGGGAGGGGAAGAGAGAGATAGAGAGGAAGAAGAGGGGGAAGGGTGGAGAAGCAGATGGGAGCTTCTCCTGTGTGCCCTGGCCGGGAGTCGAACCCAGGACTTCCACACACCGGGCTGATGCTCTACCACTGAGCAAACTGGCCAGGGCTCAGAATTATTTTTTTTAAACATGAAATTCCCCTTCCAACGTCATCCAGTTCCCAGCAAAATGGAAGTCTCCAAATGGACTGTATGAACAAGAAACTCCCTAATTACCCCCTTCCCCATCCCACTGTAATAGAATTGACCTCCCTGCCTTGCTTGCCAGCAGCCCAGCTCATTAAACACCTACTAGCTGGGCCACCAGAGCCTCAACCATGACCCCTCTGAGCATTAATCTTCACCTGCCCTCTGATCTTATTGCCTTCTTTCTAATGTTTTCTTCAATAGAGCTCACTTATGTGGCTGTTTCATATTAGTTGAGTTCCTTTGGAATAGTGTCAATCTTTGTACTGCCTATCTCTTGACCCTCTGCTTACCTTGGTGGACTACGGGGTTCTTCATCACTGTGATGTTTGCATTGAAAACAAAACAGAAAATGCACGAAACTGGAGCTGACTGCAGCTAAATTGGTCGAATGATCTTGGTGTTAATACTTTTCTGGTTCTCAGTAGGCACACCTGTAAAATAATGGAGAAGGTGGCAACAGGTGTCTTACTTCCATAAAATTCCAAAATTTGCATTCACTTTAGTAAACAGATCTCACAGTTTCATGTTCTGAATAGTTTTGTTTCACCGGTCCTGTTTCTTGTTTTTATGTTTCTAATGCTGGGAATGTTTTCATTGCAGTTTAGTGTTTCCCTCTGATAGTATCGATCACTCTCACTGTTTAAACTACCCCCATGTTTTCAGCACTAAATGTTCATCTGCCCACAGAATCAAAACTTATCTTCCCTCTAAAGTATCCACTGATATTGGAGTTTGTTATATTAAAAATATTAGGGGCCCCGTTTCTTAGACAACAAAAATAATTTAGCACATTTAAAAACTATTCTTTAATTGAGCTGTAGCTATTTTAGTGTCCTGTATTTACTTGTAATTAATATGTAGTCACATTGCCTTAATAAGAACCCACCCAAGTACAAAGTTTTCAAATGATTTACATGATGAATGAAGAACAAAAGGAAGCTAGAGAACATTTAGGCAGGGAGTGAGTCTTTAAAAGATGTCTCTGGCCCTGGCCGGTTGGCTCAGTGGTAGAGCATTGGCCTGGTGTGTGGAAGTCCCACGTTTGATTCCCGGCCAGGGCACATAGGAGAAGTGCCCATCTGCTTCTCCACCCTTCCCCTTCTCCTTTCTTTCTATCTCTTTATTCCCCTCCTGCAGTTGAGGATCCATTGGAGCAAAGTTGGCCCAGGTGCTGAGGATGGCTCCATGGTCTCTGGCTCAGGCACCAAAATGGCTCTGGTTGCAATGGAGCAACACCCTATATGGGCTGAGCATCGCCCCCTAGTGGGCATGCTGGGTGGATCTAGTTCGGGAGTCTGTCTCTCTGTCTCCCTACTTCTCACTTCAGAAAAAGACAAACAAACAAACAAACAAACAAAAACGACGTCTCTGACTGTAGACTGGGGACAGATTGGAAGTGGACAGGAGTGGATCGTGTAAGTGCCCATGTGAGAAACTGAGAGGCAGGCTGGCGGCTCGGACCGAGTGGGGACTGTTTAGATGGTGAGGAGGGGTGGATCTGAGAGGTGTTAAGAGGTAGGTCAGGAGAATTTTACCAAATATTAGGAAAGATGATGGATTGTTTAATGAGAGTCACCAGGAATGATCCCTAACACTTTAACATGAAACTTTAATTCTTCAAAATGAAAAGCCAATTTGATGAGCCCAAGTAAAAATCACCTTTCTGTCATGCCATTTATGTCTCCTGTAACAGATGTCAAATATTCTGAAGTACTTCTTTTCCAAGCAAAGGTTTTCCTGCTTGGGAATATGCCCTCTCCCCTCCCTGTCTCCTGTCACATTGGTATTTTCCCCTGGCTTTTCCTTGGGGGAAATACCCAACTTCCAAAATTATTTCTCCTCACTTCTTCCATGTTCCACAACCCCCACCCTCTAGTCCAGACCTTCAGGGTTCCACTCAGTTGCTAAGACAAAAATGGTTCACTAAAATCTATACAGAAAGGCATGAAAATCTAGTTTTTCCTTAGTTTACTCTCCCAGATTATTGCAAGTGTAGATGATGACAACATAGTCTATGATTATGAGATTTAAGTGGAAATTCCCTTGAGGAGGAAGAGCCTTCTCGTCTTCAGGCCTAGACATGCACTCGATTGAGGGTGATTTGGTATTTTGAGGTAGAAAAGGAGGAGTATTGGCAAGGGGCTGGTGCCTGATGGCACGACTTCTCTGGCCCCCAGGGGCTGTGCTGGTGCGGAAGGAACCCAGACCCAAGCCACCAGCAGGGAGGACCTGGGACTGATCTCTGTCGGCTCCCCTGCCTTTCAGCCGTGTGGCCTCACCTCTCATGGGCTGAAGTTTATTCTCCTTTAGAGAAAAGATAACAATATCTACGTTTCATGGTTGTGGTAGGATGAGATGAGAAAGGGCATGTGAAAGTCCCTATATCATTGCCTCGTCCATGTATACACATTTTTGTTTATATGTAAGCGTGTGCATGTCACTGGGATGAGTGCTTGAGATGGAGTTGACACAATTGCCCTTTCTCTCAAGAACGTTATACTATAACCAGGCAGCGGGGTCTCTACTTTGAAGGGTAAATCAGGGCATCAGATGCCTGATGCCAAGTCCCAAGCACAGGAAGGTAGAGAACCGAAGGAAATTCCCTTGGTTACAGGCTCTGAACTGGGCTCTTCCCCCCCGCCCCCCAAGCCCCCAACCTTACCTCCACTTCTATCTCACCCAGGACTCTGAGTGGTTTCATTTTCTTGGGGTAGTTCTTTTTATAAAAAATTTGTTTATTGATTTTAGAGAGAGAGAAAAGGAAAGCTAGAAAGAGACAGGAACATCCATCTGTTCCTGTAGGTGCCCTGACTGGGGATTGAACCAGCAACCTCTGCGCATCAGGACAATACTCTAACCCATTGAGCTATCCAACCAGGGATCTTGGCTAGTTCTTGAATAAGACACTCTCTAGCCCTGGGGATGTTAAGCTGCATTTAAAAAAGAAATCTGTCGGCCCTGGCTGGTTGGCTCAGTAGTAGAGCATCGGCCTGGCGTGCAGAGGTCCCGGATTCAATTCCCGGCCAGGACACACAGGAGAAGCGCCCATCTGCTTCTCCACCCTCCCTTCTCCTTCCTCTCTGTCTCTCTCTTCCCCTCCTGCAGCGAGGCTCCATTGGAGCAAAGATGGCCCGGGCGCTGAGGATGGCTCCTTGGCCTCTACCCCAGGCGCTAGAGTGTCTCTGGTCGCAACAGAGCGACGCCCCGGAGGGGCAGAGCATCACCCCCTGGTGGGCAGAGCGTCGCCCCCTGGTGGGCATGCCGGTGGATCCCGGTCGGGCGCATGCGGGAGTCTGTCTGACTGTCTATCCCCGTTTCCAGCTTCAGAAAAATACAGAAAAAAAAAAAAAAAAAAGAAATCTGTCTACATGAATACATTTGATACAATTCACATTTAAGACATTCTCTGTAACTTTTTTTTTTTTTAGGTAAAATCAAAGAGCTCTTCAGCAAGGACACTATTAACAATGCGACCGTGTTGGTGCTGGTGAACGCTGTCTACTTCAAGGCCAAGTGGGAAAAATACTTTGAATGTGAAAGCACGGTCGATGCACCTTTCTCTCTGAATGAGGTACTAGATCAGAGCACAGGGCTTCCCAGGGCATCCACTCCCAGTCTCCACCAAGGATGGTTTGCAGAATGCGTACCCAAACCTAAAACCTCTGGGTTACAGCTTGTGTTTATAACAAGAGCACTTTTGCTCCTAACTAAAATCAATACCTGCAGCTGACTGAGCATTCTCTGTGCCAGGCACTGCACTGAGCATTTCCCACTGTTATTTCATTTGCTCCCTAAAATCACGTCATGAGAAGGGGTGTTGTTATTATGATTCCCACTTAGGAAGTGGGGTGGGGGGTGGGGAATGCAAAGGTTAAGTGAGTAGCCAAAACCACGCGTTAGTGTTCTAAGCTGCTAGGCTAGAGAGTAGGAGGACACGGAAGAGTGAGACCCAGCCCAGCACTGGTTGGCTATGTCACTCTCAAGGGCTGCATGTCCTCATCTGTAGACTGATGGCCCCTCCACATACAGTGAGGTTATTATGAGGGTTAAGGTGTCTGGGGCCACACCCTGCCCTTTGATGGAAATCTGTGAAACAGGCGTTGTTATTTACTAAGTAGGTAATTATCATTTAACCAAGGCTCCCACTAGCACTGCACAGGGTCATTCAGTCCAGTGGGGAGGGGGGTCATGTGAGTTCACCAGGCTGGGGCACCTGAGGAGTAAAAGATGGAGGGAGTTGCAGGACTTGTTTCTGCCAGAGAGGCTGTGGGCAGGTGCCTGGATCTACAACCTACCGACACATGGTCTTCGGAGCTGAGGAACCCACTGAAACCACGGGAAGAGAAAGTGTGGGCAAAGTAAGGGCCAGCTAATTGATGAGTGGGAGGATGTCTGTTAGATTGGGTCACTGGTGTGGCTCAAAACCACGAGTGGAGACCCTGCTCATCTTCATGGACCCCTTCATGTTCTGGGCAGCTGGGGACCCAACTCAGCTCATCCTGGCAGTCCTGTGACTTTCTCCCTTGTTCATGACAGAACGAGAAGAAGACTGTGAAGATGATGAATCAACAGGGTGTATTCAGGTTGGGCTTCATAGAGGAGGTGAAGGCTCAGATCCTTGAAATGCGGTACACCAAGGGGAAGCTCAGCATGTTTGTCCTGCTGCCGTCTCCCTCTGCAGACAACAGGAAGGGCCTGGAGGAGGTCAGCCTTCCTTTTCCTGTCTCTACAGACGATGTTTCATGATAGATCTCGGGAGAGCAGCCCATCTACCATCCACCCTCCCAAGGCAGGGTGGTACCCGAGGCTGTCAGAGATCAGCAGAGAGTATATAGGAGTCTGAATCAGTCGAGCTATTCACTCCTCATTTATTTAGAAACGAGCAACATGGCGAAGATGCAGGCCAAGGCTTTCCTCTCTAATCTCATTGCTCTCTGTAATCATATTCTTCCAGATCACGGAATCTGGACAGGGAGTAACTGAGAATGGTTGCAAATAAAACAGCATTTCCTTTTCCCTGCATATCCTGACTGTTGGCCTCCTGGACTATTTTGCTACCGCTCAGTTAAATAAAGACTCTTCAGCTGGGTCCTGCTTTGGGGTGCCTGTGCCCCCCAAAAGCAGTGGAGATGCAGATAATGGAATAGATTGCTTGTGCTGCAGGAATAGAGGCTGGAGAAGCTCAGCCACATGTCCTGGGGGGTAAGAAGATAGAAGGAGGGAGGGAGGGAGAGAAGGAGAGAGGGAGGTAGGGAGGGAAGGAGGTAGGGAGGAACACTGGCTGGTAATCACAAGGATAACTGTTACTCAAAATTTATTACGTTCCTGCACTGTGTTAAGCAATTTAAATACATTATTTTGTTTACTCTTTGGAGAGCCTAATGGCATTATCTCTCTTTTATAGAAGAGATTGAATTTCCAATGTCAAGGCTGGGTCATGCTCACCCAACTTAATCTACTGAATTCTGCTGGGCTTTGAACACAAATCTGTCAGACCTCAAAGAACACGGGAACTCAAACTGTCCTGAAGCTTCTAAAGAGAAAAGAGAACTGCTCGCAGGAGTGTTAGATGAAGTCAGAGTGTTCCGAGGTGTAGGAAAGGAGGTTGAGGACTGCTACCTGCTATGCAAGTCGACTCGGGCCCTGAGAAGGACCTGGGTTGTCCTTTGTGGGCTCATAATCTGAACCTAAGTGTTATTTTCTTCCTCTTACAGCTTGAAAGGCACATCACCTATGAAAAAATAGTGGCCTGGAGCAGTTTGGAAAATATGTCAGAACAGAAAGTTGCCGTCTCCTTCCCCCAGTTCACCCTGGAAGACAGCTACGACCTCAACACTATCCTCCAGGACATGGGCGTCACGGATGTCTTCGATGAAAGGAAGGCTGATCTGACCGGCATCTCTCCCAATCCTAGTTTGTACCTGTCCAAAGTGGTCCACAAAACCTTTGTGGAGGTGGATGAAAACGGTACCCAGGCTGTCGGGGCCACTGGGGCCTCCGCCGGTGTCATGTCTGCACCATCCTGGGAGACCTTCAACGCCAACCGCCCTTTTCTCTTTTTCATCAGACACAACAAGACCCAGACTATCCTCTTCTATGGCAGGGTCTGCGCTCCTTGAAAGAGGAACGCCGTCTTGTGCCCGGGAGCTGGGAGGAAACGGCAGTGCCATCAACCCCCTGCAGGACATGGGCGTCTGTGTCTAATGTCTAACCCAAGAGAGTCCACCCAGAGCCACGCCCCTCCCTCCGGCCATTGGCCTGGGCTTGCCCTGCTCTTTTTCTCCCCCTGTAGCTGATTTTCGTCTAAGTCCGTTAGTACCTAAGGGCCCCTGCTTCCCCCCATCACCTGTCCACCCTGAGCTTTCAAGCCTGTAAAAGAAATCTGCCCTCTGTGACCCGAAGGTCGACATCATTGAGAATGACACTGATTGTAAGGCACCTACCTCCCTATGAGGGAACCCTGAAAGTTCAAGTCACTAGACCCCTTCTAGGAGATGGTGAGTTGAGAAACGACTTTAACAGGGGTGACGAGGGCAAATGTTGAAATGGAATGTGTTTTGGAAACTCGGCTGTTCCTACGACGTCACTGGGCGGCCCCACCATCCTCTGTTGCCCGGTGCCGTCCTGTCCCGTGTGAGGCTTCCCACTCGGGAGGAAGCGAGGCTCGGGGGTGGGGTGGGGGTGGACTTCAGCGAGAGCTCAGAGATGTAAAACCACACCACCCAGCAGTCATTTTGCACAAAGAACTGATCTTATGAATTTGCAACGACCCAGGAGAGTGACGAGTGAATTTAAGAGAGATTAGTCTCAGTTTTCCTCATTGAGCCTCCTAGGCCATCGTCATGAAGCCCTTCTTGCTGTCTCTCCTGCACCCCTGCCTGTCCCTTACTCAGAGAACTTCCATCTCAGCACCCAGCATGGCGAGGCCCGCGAGGGCGGCCCTGCCCTCCCTGTGGAAAGCTGGGCTCCCACTCCCTCTCTGTACCTGCTCATGCAAGCCTATCTGTCCCCACAGTGGCCCCCAGCCTGGGCCTGGGCATGGTGTGTGTGGAAACCCTCATCAGGAAGGCCACTGGCTTCACATCCGTCCCCAATCTGCCCCAAACCCGAGGCCTGTGTGCTCAGGACCCCAGAACCCGGGCCCTTGTTCTCTGATACGCCCCAGGCGCCCAGACCTGGTCCCTACCGCCCACTAGTGGGCGTTCCAGCTTTCATGATGGGCCAATCGCGGCCTTGTTTGGTTGCACGGTAGGGACCAGGTCTACCAGCACTGCAAAAGTGGGCGGTTTTTATAAAAAGTTTGACGACCCCTGCTTGCCCTGCCTTAAGTCCCTCTTCCTCCCAGTGCTGTTCGGTGTGGTTGTTAGCAGTTTCTGCAGGTGAAGATAGGTTAGGTCACCTCTCTCATGCTGCCCCCCCACCCCGCCCCCATTTTCTTCCACACTGGAGAGTTCTGTGTGTGGTGAGGGACAAGTTCCGTGCTCTTCGCACAGGCTGCAGGTCAGCGAAGCTTGTTTATGGTGCTGAGAAATTTCGCATGGGTAATGTGATGCAGTTTGGGAAAGCTCTTACAAGTTTTTTGCACATCCCCCGGGCCGAATTTATCTCAGATAATCGAGTGGTTAGTGTCTTCTATGTTTCCTTTGGGGCTGATGATTTTGAGGACTGATTACACACTGGCCTGCATGGCCACCGGCCACCCAGCCGGATAATCATGACCTGTGCCCAGGCGTGGCATTGCCTGGCGTTGCTTATGTCTCTGTTATTTTCCTTGCTGAATAAATCTCCTGATTTGTACTGGGATTTCTAAAACTTTAATCATGGGGGCGGGGGTGGTGCAGAATGCCTCTATTTACAGAAAATGAGAAAGAGTGAGATTCTTAAATCTTCCTGTAAATCTGTGAACATATGCTTTACTAATCTTTGATTGATTAAAATATTTCTTCTTAATGAATAAAGCACTTTTGTCATTAAAATACGTACGATGTGTTGTTGCCAACCAACTTTTTAGCGATAGCAATTTTACTTAAAATATTTGTATACAAAAATATCAAAATACATAGTCGGTAAAACTAACAATTCATCTCAGTTATGTAGGAAAGATATATCTTCACCGCAGAAGTTCTCCCTACTTTACACCATAATTTTCACAGAGGCATAAAAAGAAGCTTAAAATTTACAACACTTCTAACACGTACAAGATAGCCAACGAATTATTAAAATGTGGAAGAAACTGCTGCTGAAGACAAGTTAATGGGGCTGATGGAAAAGTCTAGTTGAGGGGGTGGCTGTCGGGAGGGCAGCTGTGTCGTGTCTCCAGTGGGGCAATCTGCCTTGTTTCCCCCGAGTTCAGAAACACGAGATCTCTGCCAGGCTACACAATGGACATCATCTCTCTGCTGTGTCCTTCTTACCAGCTTGTTTTCTTTCTGTGGCCATGTGAAGACTGGAGGAAACTCCCCACAGTGTGACTCAGAGGAAGGTGAGGACAAGTATCGGTAGTTTCCACCCTACGGAGGTTAGTCATCACAAGTCAAGTGTTTTTTTGTGGGAGGACAGAGAGAATGCTGGTGGCAACATGTAGGTTTGTGTATTTTATCCACTGTGTCTTTGTTTGGAGTGCCAGTTGGTCCATACGCAGAGAAAGGCATTCTAGCAGTCTCGTGGAGCTACAGTAGATGGAAGCCGATGGGACTATGGGAATTATGCTCAGAAGTAGGGGCTCTTGACTCTTCAATCTTTTCACACCAGCGAGAACTGACCCTCCGTCAGGCAGGCAGAGAGGTAGGAGAGCGTATACATGAGTAAGCTGCCATATTTGTTAGAGAGGCATGAAACTCTGGAGAGGAAACTCCTGCATGTTCAGTTCAAAGTTCTCTGCATCGAGCAATGCTGCAGGGCAAGCGAGGCAACGTGGATTTCAAAACCATCGATTCTCTTGTGCCGACAGGTTCTCTGGCACTCTGTAATTCACAGGCTCTGGGGATTATGTTTTATTTCAACCCAAGTCTTCCTTATGATTTCATACCTTATCTAATGAACATCTCCCCTTCAAAGTCCTCCTCAATTTCTCCTGGAGGTGGGACAGGCCACAACACATGCTGCCACATTCCGATGCTGTTTACTTCTTTTGCATGTGTAGTATTTTATTTTTATTACAATGTCATTGCCCTGTAACTGGGAAGACAGGATGAGGAAGATGTGCAGTTGTATCAGTAGATTCCTTTGTTCCACTGTTGAATGCCAACCTCGGTCATGTTCTCCATCCACGTTACTCATGTTGTATTCTTGTTTTCCCCAACCCACTGTCTCCTCTTCTCTTTTACTCAGTACAAATATCACAGCACTCAGCCCATATATGCACGCCTTTCAACAATGTATTCTCTGTGCTGAATATTTAAATATGCTTGTATCTTAATATGCCATTTCTCTTCTAAATAATGTTCTCTATAACATGTATCAAACAATGCTTTAGCTATAGATGGTTGAGAAGGATTTAAGATGCAATAGAATAAATGCACAATGGTGGGGCTGGTAGAAATCGCATACCCTCTGTTGACACACATGGGTTCTGAGTACATTAACCTATATCCAAGATTAAATAAATGGGTACAAACTATAGGGTTATGAAAGAAATTAGTGTCAAATAAGCAGGGGATACACATGACCTAGATTAAAAAATGAGACCAGAAAAAGATTTATGGCACGAATTAGAAAATCAGTAGTATCTGAAAAGGAAAAAAAGAGGGCAGGAAATCTATGGGATTGGAAGGGAAATCAGGAAGATAAACTATGATAAAATGTGAGAGAATGGAATGAAATAGAAGACAGCTAGGAACTAAAAATACAACAGCAGACTTTAAATAGATTTTAGAGGCAGCAAAGAAGCAAAACTGAGGCACTGGGAAATTTAGTTAGTGATGAACAAGGTGTCTTTGAGTGTCTCTCCTTGAATGTATAGGGATTACTAGGAGAGAAATGGATAGATACAGAGGGAACAGAAAGTAAAACCCAAGAATTATGGTGTTTCTGAGAAAGGAAGCAGATCAATTGGTATGAAATCAATAATTAAAGATATAATTTTCAAGACTTTCTTAACTTGGATAGCCTCCTGACAATACTGATTTCCAAGAAGAATAAGGAAAAACAGACGCCCTAAAACTATTTAAACATAAAAGGTTGAGAAAATCATTCTATTAGCATTTGGGAAAAAAAGAAAATTTACTTATAAAGGGTAAACTCTCAGACTGGCTCCAGACATTTGTGTTAAATTTCTGAAGAAAATAGCGTGTCAAGTTGTAAACACAACAGAAAATACTCTTCCAAGATATTTTTCCACACATGAGTGTAATCTGTTTAATCCCCAGTATGTTGTTGTAAACATCATAGAAACTGAAACTGAAATTAATTCTTGTTGCTTTGATCAGACTCCAACGTAGTCAAATATTCCAAAGTGTTAGTAAAGAAATCCCTTCAGTGAAAATACGATTTCAATTGATAATCAAAGGCAGGAGAGGAATCCTTATTTTTAAACTCTAATGATGTTTCAAAATTGTTGGCAGCTGTGACTCTTCTCTTTAGTACTGATTTTTTTTTCTTTTACATTGGGGCCAAGTATGGAGTGAATGTCGATATCCGGAATAAGATTGCAGCCTTGCGATCTCTGAATTGGAACAATAATAATACCTAACATTTATTGAACATTTATTGTGAACTGGTATTGATAAAAGACCTTGATATATGTCAACCCATTGGATCCTCGCAGTCTTCCTGAGAGGCAGGTTATTATTAGCCACGTTTAACAGATGACAGATCTAAGGCACAGAGAGGTGAGGTCATTTGTGTGAGGTCACTCAGGTAACAAATGGTTGAACAAGGATTTGAACCAGGCTGACCGGCTGGGTGTTGTGTAGTGGATTTCTAACCACAGCTCTATTTATCTTCCAAGCAGAAATAAAGAAATACAAGTGGTCATTTGTATCCATTTCTTTATTTTGTCTATGTGAACTTTGAGGGTCAAGGGTTACTCAAGATAAATTTTAGGTGGCCAATAGAGTTGAAAATACTGGTGTTCCTTGTTTGGAGGTAGAAAATTCAGGAAGCAGGAGGAATTACGAGGCAGGCAACAACCGTGGGGACAGGTGCGAGTGGCACTTCAGTAGACGCAGCCAGGCAGGTGTGTGTCTTCTTTCTTCCTTATGCCAGGTGGTGAGCCACAGAGGTCTTTGCCCCCAGGCTGGAGAAGCAGGTGTGTCTGCTTGAGTCACAGAAGTATAGCAGTGCCCCAAGTAACCGCCATTATCAAAGAGAAGGGAGAGTTTCCACTTAATGGTTGTAGGTTACTGTCCCCTTGCCTGGAAGCACTGCAGCCCCTCCCACTACTAAACTGCCAAGCCAGGCTGTGGTAACCGCAGAACACCATTCATAGACATTCTAATGAGGACTCTCATATACAGAGATAAGCGTACAACTAGATTACCAAATGTCTGAAGGAAACAACCCTTGGCAGAGGAAATCAACCTCAACGGCGTTAACAGGTCAAACAAGACGTTAAAAATACACTAAGGACAGGAAATTTTTATATATTTACTTAGAGTTCTTGTAAATAAACTTAGTTATTCCTAAAAGGTTTGTTATTTGACCGAGTAGCAGAAGGGGTGAAAAGTCAGTTCAAAGTGTGAACTGTGCAATTCTACAAGGCACGGAAGGAAAGAGATAAGATACTTAGGTAGTTTAAGAAGATCCAGCACTTATCAAGGAAAATTTCAGGAAGAGAGTTCTGGGAGGTGGGAAGGAAGTACCCACAGATATATGAAAAAACCTCCCACAGAATTGAAAAAAAAAAAAAGTCATGCAGATTGAAAGAGCCCATTAAAGAACCTATGCTTCCACACTGTGGCAAAATGAGAAAAGATCAAGGGAAAAAGGAAGTGTTCTAAAAGCTTTGGGATGAAAAGAAATAGATTTCATGGAATGGAATGAGAACCAGATCTTGTTTAAGCATCTCCTTGATCCTACAAGAAGACACAAAGCAGTGTTTGAAGTTCTGAGAGAAAAAAATGATGAAACGGGAAAGTGTATCCACACAAATTATTACTCGTGTGACAGCAATACGTTGGAGCCAGGATGCTAAGTGCACTACTGCACATTTTGACCTGAGAGGATGCCCAGAAGTTCCACTGTAGAGGGTTTAAAAGATGAATCGGAGAAGGAAATGTGGAATATGTGTAGCTGTGGTGCCCCCCCCAGCTAAAAAAGATGAAAATGATTTAAGCTTAAATTAGAATAAATAATTTAAAAATTAAGATTTCGATGATCTCAACACGAGAGGTGGGAGACGGTGGGGCTGAGGAGTGAAGAGGGTATTAGACAGAAATAAAACTTCACGGAAAATTACGTCTGATATTTGTGCTAACCTAAGGATAAACAGTTGAAGAACTTAGAGAAAATGCATTAAAACATTAAGGGGGAAAGAATGAAAAACTCTCGCTCAATTCAAAGAAATGTAAAACAAAGAAGAAAAAAGTCCCAAGAAAGCATGAACAAAATTTAGAACAAGATGGTAAATAAGTCAAAATATGACTAGTCCCACGAAGTATGGATGAGTTACCTTGAACAATTAAAAGACAGACTGAATTAAAAAGATAAAGATTTATTAATAGGAGGCAATAATAACAAGATTAAAATAATGATACCTTAAGATACTAAGAAAATATTAATAGGAGGGAAATGAGAATCACAATACTATCAAATAATAAAAATTGAATCAAGGTCCAAAATAGTAATAGGAACAAAGATAAATATTTCATTTTGATAGAAGATGCCATCTAAAAAAAGAAAATAAATTAGTTAATAGCATAATTTCTAAAGACAAGGAGGTATACAAAAAAGAAAATTTTAAAATCTATTTTAATATACCTTTTCTAATAATTTAAGTAAACAAAAAAAGGCATTTTTCTTAAACATTGGTCTGTCTACTCATGTGCCAATATCAGTGTTTTAATTATAGAGGCTTTATTGCTTTAACTTTACAATGTCTCTTATTTATTCTTGTTTGTTTATCTTTACATATGAACTTGAGAATCGTTTTGTTTTGTTTTACTGTTTTAAAATGTTTCTTCTTTTTAATTTTTCCTTGTGATATTCAGGAAAGTCTGTATTTTCTTGTGGTTGTTCGAGATATTGCTTTTATACTGTAGCCTTTTTTTCTTACTTAGGTTTTTATCATATAAAAATATCTTTTGACTCTCATCTATGACGTAGGTAATAATCAATGGACTTACTCTACCTTCTCATTTCTTTATAGTATGTTCTCCCACTTTTCAGTGTTATTTCTGCTTTGGCACTACATCTGTGCAACGACGACCAGGTAGAAGAACATAACGTCATCCTCACCCCAGACCCCTCTTTGTGCCCTCTCCCAATCATTACTCTCTTCATCCTCTTTAAAATACGACCAGTGTATGTGGACAGGCAGCACTATCTTTAGTTTTGCCTATTTTAAAAACTTTATATTCACAGAATCGTTGAGTGCGTATTTTTCTGCATTTGGCTTTTCTTGTTTAATACAGTGAAATTCATCCCTTTTCCTGGCTGGGGTTTTAACTCACTGGCTGCCGTTGCTGCTGTTGCTGCTCCACCATGGCGCGTGTCTCTCGGAGCCCACAAGCACACATTTCTGTTGGGTGTATAACTGGGGGGAAATTACTGGCCACAGGGTATATGTCCAACTTTAATAATTTTTTTTGATTAATGAAAACTTTTAATGTTTCTGTAGCCAGGAATAGTAATTAATAGTAATCTCTACTATTAATGTTAACACTTAGCCTGTTTCATTGAATGTTGCAATTCATTTAGAGTTGATATGCTGTGTACGGTGCGAGGCACAGGAGTCACAATTGATTTTGCCTGCGTGGGGACCCCGCTGACTCAGCACAGGGGACTGAAAACACCAGCCACTCCTCCTGCACTGCCCTGAGCAGCCCTTCTCAGAACAGCCCCGCGTGGTGCATGCCTACGTGGAGTCCCGAGTGGTGCACGTGTACGCAGATATGGGTCCAGATACTCGTTGGGCCCCTTGTTCTGGCCCCTCCTCTGCCCAAACCAAACTTAGTTATTTAATGATAACTCCTCCTGTCTGACAGAACCGCTTTCTCTATCTTCAAGAGTGTTTTGGCTATTCCATCACCTCTGCTATTTGATATATTTGGAATTTATATAAAAAATGGTTAGTTTTTTGAAAAAAAAAGAAAATAAAAAAGAAGGCTCCTGAGATTTCATTGAGATTGTAGCGATCAATTTTGAGAGAACTGACATCTTTACGATATTAGTCTTCCAAATGGCAAATAACGTCTCTCTCACCATTTGCTTAGGCCAGGGGTCCCCAAACTATGGCCCACGGGCCTCATGTGGCCCCCTGAGGCCATTTATCTGGACTCCGCCGCACTTCTGGAAGGGGCACCTCTTTCATTGGTGGTCAGTGAGAGGAGCATAGTTCCCATTGAAATACTGGTCAGTTTGTTGATTTAAATTTACTTGTTCTTTATTTTAAATATTGTATTTGTTCCCGTTTTGTTTTTTTACTTTAAAATAAGATATGTGCAGTGTGCATAGGGATTTTTTCATAGTTTTTTTTTTATAATCTGGCCCTCCAACGGTCTGAGGGACAGTGAACTGGCCCCCTGTGTAAAAAGGTTGGGGACCCCTGGATTAGGCCTTCTTAATTTCTCTGTGTTATAGTTGATCTTTTTCTAGGTAGAGGCTGGCCCAGCATTCATTTCTAATAGATATTTGAGGCTCTTTGATCCTTTAAAAAATCATATATTTTTAAAACTTCCACTTTCAAACTGTATGTTGCTAGTATATTAAAAAAGTATTTGATTTTTTTTTAATGTTGACCTGTAGTCATCAATCTTGGTGAATTCACTTTTTAATTCTTATAATATGTGTCAGTTCTCATGCGAATGATAATTTTATCTTCTTTCTATTTTGAGTCTTGGAACTTTTAGTGAATGAATGATTGAATAAATGAATAGATAAATAAATGAACCAAGTGCCTCA
This sequence comes from Saccopteryx leptura, assembly GCF_036850995.1. Lineage (NCBI taxonomy): Eukaryota > Metazoa > Chordata > Mammalia > Chiroptera > Emballonuridae > Saccopteryx > Saccopteryx leptura. Next base: position 9,861,959 of record NC_089513.1, on the reverse strand, counting down.
TTGCGCCTGCTGGGCTCTGTGGTTCAATTTGAATGGAGGCAGTGATGGTGGGCATGTTTGTTCTGTTTTCCAGCATGAAGAGAAGCCTCTCTCTCTATTTCTTTCTATCTGTAAGTACTGTTGATGGACTTGTATGATGAGCAAAGTTCTTGGCTTGATATGTGAAGATGCCAATCTTCCTCCCATTAATGTATCAATTCCTAAAGGTCCCAATTGAAATCCCCAGATGATGTTTCATAGGCCTGAAGAAACGGATTGGAAAATTTATCTGAAAGAGAATGACTATATGCAAGAATTGCCAAGGAATTTTTGGAGAGCAAAAACAGTGAGAGGGTTTGGGCTAGATATTAAAACACATTTGTCTCAGGTCAGCTCCCCAAGAAGCCGAGCTGAAGACTGGGATCCCTGTTTAGGATGGGGTAAGGGGAACATGTTCATCAGTCACGTGACCTCAGCTAGGGATCGGAGTCAGTCTGATCCTGTGGGGAAGTTCTGGATGACAAGTTGCACTTGCAAAATGAGTCCTATTTTGATGCAAGGAGACTGTCCTTATGCTGATGAGTCACTCCTGAGGTGTATCCTGATGGGGGTGGGGTGCTGTGTACGTCCCTGGTAGGTGGTTCCCATCTAGCTGAGAGTCATTCAACAGACATACGGGCAGCTGTGAATTATCAGCCAAACCAGTAACTGGGGAATTGAAACACCGGCTGGTGTGAGGAAAGGTGCACGGGACCCCAGCAGCACTTACTGCAACATTATAGGTTTGGAGGTGAAAGCTATCACCTGTCAGTGTCAGTCACAGACGTGCAGAGGTTGTATCAAACCTGGGAATAAGGTGGGGAGCTCATTAGTACTCTGATTCAGGGCTTAATTATTTTCTGTCCTCACTCAAGCACAGAAACCATTTTTATAGTTTCTAATCATTGACATGGATTGACATGCTGCCCCGAAGTGATGACCAGCCTCCACAGCCCTGGTCCAGGCTATACTGCTTTCTTTAATGACCTTGTAGAGCCGGTAGGATTGACCCTGGATTGTCAGGAGAAACTGGAAGTTGGAAGTGGAATTTCCTGTTGAGATTTTTATTCTTTCTTTTTTTTTTGTCAAGTGTCATTTTCCTGAAATCAATAGCTGGTTGGATGTTTATGAATTATTATTAACTCTTAGCCCAATATCTGGTACATAGCAGACTCAATTAAGTTTTTTTTTTGAATGAATTAAACTGATAGATTTCATAATTGAAGAACAGAATACTTGAGAACAAGAGATGGTGGGGTGTGTGTGTGTGTGTGTGTGTGTGTGCATGTGTAGCTGCCAGCCCAAACTTTTCTCATGACCTTTTCTCACTACTTTACTAGAAAGATAGTTTTCTCTTATTTTCTTTCTCGCATCTGGCATCGCCCACCTGATGTAACTACAAAGTTAACCTAATTACAGAGTCTGAGCCAGTCAGGCCAGTAAATGAACCATGCGCTAATTCAGAGCTTCCTGTAGCTCTGAACCAGTGGTTCCCAACCTTGGCTGTGCATTAAGTCACCTTGGGTGATAAAAATTTTTATGTCTGGTTCCCACCCCAGAGATGCTGACTATTGCGTGGGATGTGGCTTGAGCATAGGTGTTTTTATTATTATTATTTTTTTAAATTTTAGTTCCCCAGGAAATTTTAATGTGCACCCAAGGTGGAGAATGAATTCTTCTCAGACGACCTCTGACATCATCATTAGGGTGGAAGACCCTCTCCAGGTCTCCCCTCACCTTGGGTCGTAATCTGTTTAACTTGGCCATTTTAAAGCTGCCGTTGGTCCTGGAGGGAGCTCTTGCTTTTTGTCTCATTTTGTTTCTTGGTTAATTTAGATCTCTTTACACTTAGACCCTCCCCCCCAAAGAATTTCTAAGGGAATTTGGAGAAGTTAGAAATTGCAGCTCTCTTCCGCTGTGCCTAATGTGTATACTACATGAACTACGATAGTTAATTCACTGTACACTTGCTGAAAATTCAAGCGCACAACGTCGTGAACACGCATGACTGAAGTAGGAAATTCAGTCCTCAATTTTGTCTTAAACCTTGCACGCTAAGTTTCTGAGAGAAATCATCATTGAGAAACCAAAGGTTGTTTCACTGGAAATGCAAAAACGATAATGACTAGGGAGAGGCAGAGAGACAGATATAAATTGAAGATCTCAATTACTCATTTTACACATGCTTCCCAGCTCCATGCTCAGCCACCACCATCTCTTCAAAAGCCGGGTGAGTTCTTCCCTCAGCTGCAGCTGAAGACTTTTTGTTGTTTCGAGAATGGTTGTTACTTTAAGAGAAGAACTTTAATTGTGCATACCTTTCTTTGGGGTGGTTTTATTTAATTCTGTGCCTGCACGGCCACGATGCTGTCTCTTCTTCATATTGGGTGACAGTAAGTTAATTCATTGTATTTCTGGGTTAACCTGCAAAGCAATCCCTTCAAAGCAATGCCTGCATAGAAACCCGGGGTGAAATGGAAATTTTAACAGCAGACATCAGATGCCTTGGTAGGAATAAGCCCTTGATTGCAAAGACCCCTCCCTCAAAGTATGTAGGCTGTTAAAAAAAATTATTCTGCCTGATTCTCATTCTTGATTTAAGATTTTTTCCTTAAAGCCTTTATTGACTAATTATAACATAGTTAGCTGGAGACCAAGAAAATAGAAAATGTATTTTATTTATATTTGGTAAATATTAATTGCTCTTAAGTTGTTTTTTTTTTTTGTGAGATAATGAAAGTAGTATGAACCCACTGTACAAACTTGAAACAATATAGAAAATTATAAACAGGGAAACCCTTTTAGTACCACTCGATAATCTATGGCTAGAGATATGTCATTGCTGTTGAGGAAAAATTGAATCAAGTTTCTATGCAGTTAGGGGTTGGGGTTTAAGAGAATTAATTTATCCTACCATTCTTGGCACTGGATTTTGAATCAATTGAGAAAGAAAGCAGTGATGGAAGGAGACTTGACTTGGGGTGGTGAACACACAATACTGTATACAGATGGTGTATTATAGAATTATATACCTGAAATCTGTATCATTTTATTAATCAATGTCACCCCAATAAATTCAGTAAAAAATATTATTTGATTAAAAAAAATAAAGAAAGAAAATACCAGAGAAGTATGGATACACTCTTGGCTTTATTTTACGAAGGCGGAGACAGGAGGACACTCCTTGGACCTAAGGCTCACGGGCTTCCTCTGCCTTCCCTATACCTGGTCGTGGGGCTAGGCTCTGGACAAGCCGGACATGGAGGGCAAGGAGGGGCCTCCCTGGGGGAGCTTGGCTCAGGAGGAGGCGGCGGGCGGGCAGATGCAGGCAGGTCCAGACAGAGAGCGAGAGTCACAACATGTAAGGCAGCCACCTCGCTCCCCGGGGGAAATGAGAACTGAGAAGCCCTGGACGGTGCCAGCTGACTCATGTCTTCTGTCACCGGAAGGCCAGCGAAGGGTGAGAAGCAGGCTGCAGGGACCTTTCACTCAGTAGGCAAAAAAATCCCTCAATTTTTTTTTTAAGAAAACACTTTTATAAAGTATAATTGATATGCACAAAGCTCATATGTTTCACGTTCACAACTTCATGAGTTTGGAGATAACTACATACCCTTGAACTAATCACCATGATCAAAGCCATGGACAAGTCCATCACCTCCTAAAGCAGGAGTCGGAAACCTTTTTGGCTGAGAGAACCATGAACGCCACATATTTTAAAATGTAATTATGTGAGAGCCATACAATGACCCATGTACACTACACATTATCCAATAAAAATTTGGTGTTGTCCCGGAGGACAGCTGGGATTGGCTCCAGCCACCCACAACCATGAACATGAGCAATAGGAAATGAATAGATTTTTTTTTTCTTTTTTTTCTTTTCTTTTTTCATTTTTCTGAAGCTTGGAAACAGGGAGAGACAGTCAGACAGACTCCCGCATGCGCCCGACCGGGATCCACCCGGCACGCCCACCAGGGGCGAAGCTCTGCCCACCAGGGGGCGATGCTCTGCCCATCCTGGGCATCGCCATGTTGCGACCAGAGCCACTCTAGCGCCTGAGGCAGAGGCCACAGAGCCATCCCCAGCGCCCGGGCCATCTTTGCTCCAATGGAGCCTTGGCTGCGGGAGGGGAAGAGAGAGACAGAGAGGAAAGCGCGGCGGAGGGGTGGAGAAGCAAATGGGCGCTTCTCCTGTGTGCCCTGGCCGGGAATCGAACCCGGGTCCTCCACACGCTAGGCCGACGCTCTACCGCTGAGCCAACCGGCCAGGGCTGAATAGATTTTTAATACATGAGAATGTTTTATATTTTTAACGTTACTATTTTTTTTATTAAAGATTTGTCTGTGAGCCAGATGCAGCCATCAAAAGAGCCACTCTGGCTCGCGAGCCATAGGTTCCCAGCCCCTGTCCTAAAGGGTCAGTGGCCCTATCGTTGGAGGAAGTGCTGTCTGAAATCCTCTCTTAGAAGTCTGCAGCTCAAATCCAAGCCTATCCCAATATCTGAACTTAATTTGTTCATTGACATATTTCAAAACTTCTCTATTCTGGATGAATGCAGGAAGGGTTCCTACGACCTAAAGCAATTCAAACAAGTGAAATGTGCTCGTTTGGTATTACCTCTTTTTTAAATGTTATTTTCCTTAAAAACCTTTTTTTAAAATTATTAATTGGTTTGAGAGAGAGAAAGAAAGAGAATGAGAAACATTGATTTGTTGTTTGAGTTATTTATGCATTTGTTGGTTGCTTTTTGGATGTGTCCTGACGGGGCATTGAACCTGCAAACTTGCTGTATCGGGACGACACTCTAACCAACCGAGCTACCTGGCCAGGGCTAAATTTAATTTTTTAATTCCAGTTCACATTCAGTATTCTTTTGTCTTGGATTTGACTCTTGTTGCTGTTCTAGATCTCGCTAGCATCACCATGGAGCGTCTTGGCACAGTGACCGCTCAGTTTGGGTTTGATCTTTTCAAAGAGCTGAGCAAAGCACACAGTGGCAACATCTTATTTTCCCCCGTGAGCATCTCAACTGCCATCGGCATGCTCCTCCTGGGGGCCCGCGGAGCCACGGCCACCCAGCTGCAGCAGGTAGGTGCGGTGGGCTCCTGCGGCTTTCAGGCACTATCTCTTTTCTGGGATGAGCCATCTGCTTCCCGATGGTTGAAATTCCTTTGGGTGAGGGCTGGGTGAGTGGCCCTGTCCAAAGCCTTTAACCTCATAACTACTGACAGAACTGAAGAAGCATACTTCCTGGGAGAATTTGCATAATCCCTGCTAGGGTGTAAATGACGCATCCCAGGTAAACACATGCACGGGTGAACCAGCCTGGGCTCCTCTGAAGACACCCAGACTTTTCCATGGTTTTGCAAAAAGATAAATGCTACCCATGTGCCACTGAGGTGCCTTTAGCAAACGTCCCTTTTCCCCTGACTGGTTCTGAGAGGTTTTTCTCTGCTCTGACCCCCGCTGTGATATTTTCTCTCCCTTCCAGGTATTTTCCTCCAAAAAAGACACAGGAAGCTCAAGAGTCAACGCTGAAGGAGAAGAGGTGGGCAACATGTCTTGTTTGCTAAGTAAGGTGGCTTTGTAGACGTGGGCGCACTGGGGATGTGTGGAAGAGGTAATGCTTCATCCTTAGTTTTGAGCAGTTATTTCAGTAATAATCGCAGCACTGAGATACTGTGACTAGGGTTACACGATTATAATAAACCCTTAGAGTTAAGGAGGAACCTTAACTTGAATGCATACTAACCACTATGATAGATACTGGTAACGCCTGTAGCAGAATGGATGGGTTTGGACTTTAACAGATTCTGGTGCAAGTCTTGGCCCAGTCAGTTAATAGCTGTGCTACTTTGAGCAAGTTACTCATCTTCTTTGGGCTTTTGTAAAGTGTCCAGTAGAGTGGAACATGCTGGTGACCTATCCAGTGGTAGTCACGGTAGTAGTTGGTGATATTGTTACTACATGGTGTTTTTATTTTTAAGTCTCCCCATTCTTTGCTCTGATGTTTTATTTTAAAATAACATTAGCACAGGACTAATGTCATTGTAACGTTCCTCGTGCAGAGGAGAGAGTGTGGTAGCGAGGTTAAGTCTGTAGGTTGTGGTTGATGTTGGGAGATGGTTAGAGCTTTTAGGAAGGGCACATCTGCGTGGACAGTAGTCACAGCTCTGTCCCAGACCCTGATTCCCCTCGTAAAATCAGGTCAAGTCACCCAGCAATGTGGGCTGCTCGTTTGAAACAGCGGGCTGTCTGGGCTCCTCAGGGGCCTATGAGAGATCCAGGCTTCCTTCCAGGTCCCGTATGACAGAGTGGGTGAGGTAGCTGCTCAGCTGTCCACTCGGTCAGCGAGCACGGTTGTTCGAGAGCTCTTTTCTTCCCAAATAAAATCTTCGTGGGAATCAGAATAAAAAGAACACAGACATTAGATATTTTAAGATAGTGTGTATGGCTTCTACTTCTGGCTCACATTTTATTTCTATGAGATGGTGCTGGTCTATAGTGTATGCCTGGGAGGGGAGTTGTGTGTGTTCCACTTGATCACATACTGTTTCCTGGTTTTTGAGAGGGTGACCCCTGCCATCTGTTCCTCTCATGCCCACTTTGTATCGTTGTAAAGAGATAGTGGGACCTGAGGTCATCCTCAGCCAACCATTTTCATCCATCCACCCTTCCATACATGTGGATATTTTTTCTGTGTCTGTTGGTAATCAATGATTTTTTCCTCTGTAACTGAGTGAACTACATTGGTAGAATTTCTCATGATAAATCATGTTTTGCATGTGTGGGGTAATCAAGTTGGTCATGATTTAAAAATAATGATATATTATCAAATTGGATTTGGTTATATTTTGTTAAGTGTTTCAAATGTTTTTATATTATAAACACGATCAATCTGTAATATTCTGCTTTGTCCTGTCCTTTTCTAGTTTCAATATCAAAGTTTACCGACCCATGAGGTAGGGAATGTTTCCTGGTTGTTTTGTTTTATTCTCTGGGAGAGTTTGTAAAAATTCGGAAACACACCTAATACTCTGTTCAGAATTTAGATTTAAAATTGCCTGGGTCTGGTGACTGATTGATTGATTGATTGATAATTTCTGTTTCTATGAGTGTGACTACTTTAGATACTTCTTCATATGAGTGGAAGCATATAGTATCTGTGTGTGTGTGTGTAGCTGACTTATTTTGTTTATTATAATGTCTTTGAGATTTATCCATGTTAACACATGTAACAGCATTTCCTCCTTTTGGAAGGCTGTAAAATATTCCTTTGTATGGATACACCACTTGTTCTTTATCCATTTATCTGTTGATGGACATTTGGGTTGATTCCACTGCTTGGCTATTGTGAATAATACTGCCATTAACATGATTGTGCAAATATCTCTTTGAGATCTTGCTTTGTATTCTTTTGCATATATTCCCAGGGGTGAGGTTGTTGGGACCTATGTTAATTATATTTTAAATTTTGAGAAACCTCCGTACTGTTTTCCATAACAGCTGCACTCTTTTAAATTAGCACTAACAAGGCACAAGGCATCTAACTTCTCTACAGCCTTACTTGTTATTTCCCATTCTTTTGATAGTGGCAAAATTCATACTTTCCATCAATTCTGGAAAATTCTCAGCCACTTAATGTTTTGAGAAATGCACAAGCTCTGTTCTTTCTTGCCTTTTGGAAGGATACTAGAGTTCTTATTTGATCTGGATTTCTCCCTCTGTCATACATATTGTAATCACTTTTTGTCTTTGTGCTGCACGCTGAGAACATTATTCAGGTTTATCTAGCTTACTAACTTAGCAGTGCCTACTTGGCTGTTTAACCCACCTATTGAACTTTTAAATGTCAGTGCTCTTTGGACATATAGAAATTCTGGTTGATTATAAAACCAGCCTGAAACTTGATAACAGTCTCTTGTTTTTCAACCATGTTTTTAACCTCTTCCCTCAATATACTGTTTTTTAAGTGTGATATCTGATAATTTCAACATCTAAGGTCCTTGAGGGTCTAATAATGGCTGTTTGCTATTTTTTTCATCTGATTCTTCAAGTGGGACTTATTTTCTCATGATGTGTAGTTTTGGAATATGAGCTAATATTTGGTCTATAATTTATGGTAGTCTGGTGAAACCTGAGAGGTAGTTACCCTTCTAATACAGGAAATATTTTCTGAAATAAGATCCTGGGATATTATCGACCCAGGGTCACTTTAAGTGAGTTCCTTGGTTTGGGGTTTCCCAGTCCACAACATGCTATAATTTTAGACTCCAAACGTGTTTGATAGGCAGCTTTTATTCCCTTTCTCCATTTTCCGATATACTTAGTCACAACTGGCCTGACAGAGAAATTCTCCCACTGCATCCTTCTCTTTGATGCTCACATCACAGAGCAGTCCACATGAGCAGTCATGGAATGGCCGTTAGACATCTAAAGTCTCATAGTAACAAGGAGAGAGCCACGGTTCGAATTCAGCCTCAGATAGGTTGTGAGAGCAGCACACTTTTACATTTTCAATTGGAATGTCTTCAACTGTTTAAGTTATTCACAAAAATTAACTGAGTGCCCTTAATCTTCCAGATTCTACTCTGGGCATTGAGAAACTGCAGTGAAATAAAAAGATGAAACAAACGAACAAACAAGCAGCCATGGGTGTTGGGGAAGAAAGCCTTTCTGTTGGTGGTGCTGTCAGGGATAAGCTTTCTCTGCCTTGTGTCCCACGTGCATGGAAGTAGCCAGACACCACCTGGCGGGGGTGGGGGGCAGTGTTTCTTTCTGCTTTAGGGCTGTGAGCGGTGTCTGCTGGCCCTGCTGTGGAGCCTCATTCCTCAGCCCTCAATCAGAAAACACGTCTGGAAAAGTTTTATTCACCCTTACCTCCCCAAAGGTAAAGGGGGAAAATCTCGCTTCAGCCCAGTGTAGAGCTCTGACCAATGAACGGCTACTTAGACCCTCGGGAGTCACTTTTCGTACCCACTGTCTGGACCAAATACTGCCACCTTAAAATGGATCAGAGTCACCTGAGGAATCATCTGTTTTCTCATGTGCTCAGTCCTGGGGGCGCTAAGAGCAAGCCTCTGAGACATTGAGTGGGCAATCTGAGATGACAGAATGCCACCCGGGCCAGAAGAGCAAGATCTGCTGCAGTGTTGGGCTGAGGAGCGGGCTTCTTTGTGGAGCTGAGATCGGCTGGCTGTGACTTACGTCATCATATAATTTGTGTAAGAGCCACCTGGCATGCAGGGGACTTACCAGTCTCGCGGGCCACCCTCAAGGCCGCCAAGCCGAGGACAAGTCCCTGCAACTGTGTCCTCTTGGGGTAGCATTGAGGCTTGCTTTTGCTAAGGTAACTCATGAAATTGTTGTGGGTTTTTTTTTGTTTGTTTTTTTGTTTTTTTTTTTTTTAGCTAGAGAATGCAGAAGAGATACACCACCAACTGCAGATGGTTTTGACTGAAATAAGCAAACTCACTGTTAATTATGAACTGAAACTAGCCAATAGGCTATTTGGAGAAAAGACGTACCTTTTCCTTCAAGTAAGTTTTGCCATGTCCACCGTCTCTGTGAGTTGTGGTTGTGAATGGTCAATGGCCCGGTGGGGATGGTGGGTCCTGGAGGCATGCTGCCCACGTTGACTGCCTGGCTCGGCCCAGATCACTTGGTGTCCCCCTCCCCCCTAAGTATTTTTCAGACATCTGGGTTCTTTGAGAGCTCCATTTAAATCTTAGCACTTTAAATCTGATTTTTGCTCTAACCTTACTGAACCTGCAAAGAAATGTGCACGGAAGTGCTCAGAGTGACGTGCCAGGTCCTGAGAATCCCTGCTTACAATGTTATTGATCCTGATGTACAGCTAAACTCATTTAGAGGTGTTGGCAGATTGAATTCCAACCTCTTTCTATTCCTTCCCTGTTTCTCCTAAAGAAATACATAGATTATGTTGAAAAATATTACCATGCTTCCCTGGAGCCCGTTGATTTCATAAATGCAGCAGATGAAAGTCAAAAGAAGATTAATTCCTGGGTTGAAAGCCAAACACATGGTAGAGTATGGAAGGGTCGTTCATCATAAAAATGACTCTTGAGTGCCCGCTGTGAGTGAAGCCCCGTGACTGGCACTGCATGGGGTGCCAGGGTGGGAAGGCTTTGGGAGGGGACTCGGTGTGGGTTTTGCAGGGTTGGAAAGGCAGGCTAGGGCATGAAGGTCGGGGAAAGCACTGCAAATGGTGGACAGGGCTCAGCAAGTGTGGAGAGAGGCAAGGAGAACCAGGGAGCAGACTTGAGAAGCCAACTTTATGGAAACACTTAGTGAAGAATTATTTACACCTGGTTGTAAATCACAGTTTCTTTAAGTGGAAATGTCATAGAGGGGTTTCCTTTCTCTTTATCAGGCAAGAAACATTCAGCTTTCCCTTCAAGACCTGCACTGGTTAGCTCCAGCTGGGCCTGCCTGAGCCCCATCTCCATTTGAGTATCATGTGGTGTGATGACACATTTCAGCCCCTCCACAGCAGAGAACTCAGCAAAGCCCTCACTTCACCCCCCTCCCCTCCCCTCCCCTTCCCTCCCCATTCCCTACGGAGTATGAGCCAAACACACAGGAAATGCATGAGAGGAAAATTAATATGCAAATACACTTTGGGGATGGGTTATAGCTGATACTTTAGTGTTTGAGTTTTAGAGTACATTTTTTTTTTAATTCCAGTTATCAGGGAGACATCTGTTATTTCAGAATGCATTTTTTTTCTTCATAGTTAGTCCAAAGGAAATAAAATGAAAAAATAGGAAAAAAAAGGCAGGAATAAAAAGTGTCTATCAAAAAGGTTGAAGGTTCAGTTGAAGGCAGTGTGCTTTAGAATGTAGTGTGAGATGGGCTGACCCCAGAGACAAAAACGTCACCTCTTTTTCCAATTAAATAAGAAGCCTCTAAATCTCGGGTGGCCACGATATCAAATGCGTAAAGATAATAATAGCTAACATTTACTGAGTGCTTAGCGCAGTGAGCGGATAGTAATCTAAGTGCTGTCCACATAGGAAATCATTTACTACTTCCAACAACCCCATGAGGCAGGTTTTATTCCTGCTTTACAGATGTGGAAACTGAGGCACAGAGAGCTAAAATACCTTGTGCCAGAGTCCTTAGCTGTAAAGAGGCAAAACTGGGTGCTCACAGAGGCAATATGATCCCAGAACTTGAACTCTGAACCCTTACCCCTCAGTTCAATCAATGGGATAAACAGCACTGGGCAGTAAGACCCCTCCTTATGGGCTGGAGGGGCTGACCTGGCTGAGGTTCTCACGACCAGTCAAGTCCACCCGTGTTGAGCCTTCGATGCATAGTCCCTTATAATAACCGAGATGGGACGGACACTTTTGTCGTTGTTTGTTTGCAGAGAAAATCAGGGACCTGTTTCCAGATGCCACTCTAAGCAGCTCCACAAAGCTGGTGCTGGTGAGCCTCGTGCATTTTAAAGGGCAGTGGGACATGGAGTTTGAGAGAGAACGCACAAAGGAGGAGGCATTCTGGCTGGACAAGGTCAGGTCCTGTATCCATGTGACGTGCTTCCCCCCGGGATGAACGTAAATTCTGAGGCCATGTCCCAATGGGTGCGTCAGGTGGACGGCGAATGCCAATGCCCAGGCTCTGTGCGTTCCCGGGTTCAGGTTGGGCTCCTGGTTTCAGCGAGCTCGCCTGGTTGTCTTCTGCCTCTTCTGACATTGGGCGCTCTGTCCCTTTGCTGCAGGACACAAGTAAACCCGTGCTGATGATGATGCAGCGCCAGTCTTTCAGCTTCACCCCCCTGAAGGACCTGCCGGCCAGAATTCTGGGTATTCCATATAAAAACAAAGACCTAGGCATGTTCTTGTTGCTGCCCGACGACATTGATGGTCTGGAGAAGGTAAAAAACCTTGCCTCTCCCAGTTCTTGCTTTCACATCTGGAGGCTTCGTGTCCCAGAGGTTGACTGTTGAAAGAGGAGCTTAACTAAGTGACATCAGGCTTTTGGAGAACAACCAAAACTGAAATGTGTGGGAATGAGCCCACATGACCTCCCAGGGATTGTGGAGAGTGGCCCGTGTTCCAAAGAACCGTTGATGATCTAAACACCCTCTTTCCCGGAAAACTAGCACATGTGTGCACATCCAGCGAATTCTGCATGATATTCAAACTTTCTGAATTTTTTTTTAGACCTTCAGTTTTTTAAAAAGTTTTAAGTTTACAACAAAACCGAGAGGAAAGTATAGAGGTTTCCCACTCATGCATAGCCTCCAACATGATCAACATCATTTATCAGAAAAAATGGTGCTTTTTTTTAAACCAAGGATGAACCTACATCAACATACACTAATCACTTAGAGTCCACAGTCCCCTTGATCTTCAACCTCTTGATTTAGTCCTATCCACTTTACTGTTGAAATATTGACATGGGTGGTATCCTGTCTATTTGAAATCAAGAAGGCTTCTCTTCAAATTCCTATTCCTCTGTTTAGTAGCATTATGTCCTCTGAAGCTATTTAACTTCCTGAATCTCAATATTTTCCCGTCTTTAAGATGGGCTTCATGGTGTTTAATGTGTAGTGCGATTGTAATGATCAGAGACCATATTCTATCACTGCCTCTGCCTCAATCTTTAGCCCTATGACACACATAGACTAGCATCAGGATTATAACAATATAGCACGTATCACATATATTAATAATATCAGGTGGATGCTGTTTTGTTGCTTTGAAACATAGTTAATAGCCTTCCTTATACATCAGAAAATACTGTGGAACAGTAAAATGGTACTATGTATAAAAGCTTTTAAGAGTATTCCTACCCTGACTCACAAACGCAGTGGTGGAAATTATCCTAGGGAAATAATCTAGAAGGAAAGATTGCCTTTCTGAGTCTAATTAGTCATTTCTGCATTAAATACACTAGGGTTCTTAGTTTGAAATTCATCATCATAATTTTATTTTTGTATATTTACAGAATCTATCCTCTACCATAATGTATGATACATATTAGATACTTGTGAAGTGAATGAATGGGTTGAGTAAGATTTATCAATTTAATGAAAATGCCTATCAGTTTGAGTATATTTAGGAGTGATATGCAGTAGTGTAAATACATTTACATTATAACAAGTAAAAGGGACATTTATTGCAATTGCAGATATGTATATTTATATTTAAATATATTAATAAGTATATTATAATGAATATTATATTAAATATTATATTATTTATAATAATATATTGATTATATTTATTTATTATATAACTTATATAAACATACATTTTATTTTCTATAAAAATTATATATAATATATATGCAAACAAAGACATTAGGGGAATAGTAAAATATGAAATAATATGTGGTAGATTGATAGATAGAACAAGAAATTAATTACATTTCTCATCTTTAAAAGTTCAGTAAATGCTATCTTGACTTTTCACATATGCACAGATAATTTAAATAGAGAAGTATAAGACAGGTGCCTGCTTTCTAAAAACAACTGTCTAGAGAAATGGAATTTCTACTTTTGTTACTAAAATGAATGATTTCTGACTGATACAAATCAGTGTTCCACTGGTCCAAACTCTTATTGATAATGGTACTGTTCTCTCCTCCCTTTTTTTGTAATAGATTATAGATCAAGTGACGCCCGAGGATTTAGTAGAGTGGACTGGCCCAGGGAAGATGGAGGCAAGGACGCTGACTTTGCACTTGCCCAGGTTTGAAGTGGAAGGTAGCTATGACTTGGAGGCGGGGCTGGCAGCCATGGGGATAGCGGACGCTTTCAGGGAGCGCAGAGCGGACTACTCGGGAATGTCGTCACGGCCGGGGCTGTATGCCCAGAACTTCCTGCACAGGTCCTTTCTGGTGGTGACGGAGGAAGGTACCGAGGCTGCGGCTGCCACTGGGGTGGGCTATATGGTCACATCAGCGCCAGGGCATGACACTTTTCACTGCAATCATCCTTTCCTGTTCTTCATCAGACACAATGAGTCGGACAGCGTCCTCTTCTTTGGCAGATTTTCCTCTCCTTAGGTCCGTTGTGGGTTCAGCAGAGAACCGGTGTAGGAGTATCCATACGGCGATGGAAATAGCCCATTCTCTAAAGAAATCGGTTTTTCTTGCTTGCCTTCCAATTTTACCATCAAAATTGCTGATTTAGTGACTGTACCGGGTGTGTTGTGTTGATCATTTTTCTTAAAAGTGAAATATGCTTTTGTTTGTGTCACATGTGAAGTGAGTTAAATCAAGGCTCATTAAAGCTATGCTGTTGATTTCTTCTGATAGTAAATTAATAACTTGTAGTACTATTAATAAAAAAAAGTCTCATCAGTAAAGACTATGAAGTAGTGATTTTGGGAGTTCCTCCAGTTCTAATATATTTATATTTTGCAGATTATAAGACAAGTAAAATATAGCAATATATAATACAGGCAAAATAAAACAATAATTTACTCAGTTCATGTGTTACTTTTTTTCCTTCTCAGCAGATAATCTGGTGAATAGCACATAGGGAAGATAATTTATAATTCAGAAACACATGGGCAAAATATTAATTGAAACTCAAAAGGCAAAACAAAGTGAAACAATATACCAAGCAGAGAGGAATCCCATATTTTCACTCTCTATTCTAACAAAGCATATCATTCACTGTCAATCACACAAGCATCTTGATATTGTGAAATCCACGTGGTCATAAAATAAGATGCGCTCATTTTAGTCCTAGAAGTTGGAGAGTTATGATCCTTGTAGACACCTGTGCAAACACCACCGCACCCAGCATACAGAACATTTTCGTCATTCCCCACCGTTCCCTTGTTCTGTCTTCCTGTCAGTCGTTCCATATAGCCCCAGCTCAGGCAACTGCTGACTTGCCTTCAATCCCTACAGGGTAGATGTGTCATGTACAGGGTTTCATTCAAATGGATTTAGGTCGTATGTTCTTTTTGTCTTTCTAGTTTTTTTTTTTTTTGCTGAGCACTGAGATGAGTAGTTCGTTACTTCCTATCGATAAACAGTACTCTGCTGTATGAATAAACCACATTTTGTTTATTTGTTTACACAATGGGCATTTATGTTGCTTCCAGTGTTTGGCTACTATGCGTATTGCTATGATGCACATTTGTGTGCGTAAGTCTTCGTGTGGACATATGTGTTCATTTCTCTTGGGTAGACACCTACGAGTGAAATGGCTGGATCATATGGCATTTACAGTATCTGTTAAATTGATAAGAAAGTGCTAGAATGTTCTCCAAAGTGGTTGTACCATTTCCCACTCTTATGAGCAATGTAAGAGCATTCCAGTTTCTCTGCATCCTCACCAGCGATTGGTGTGGCCAGGGTTCTTCATTATACTCATTCAAGTGGGTGTGAAGGTAACATCTCCCTATGGTTTTAATTTATGCATTTCTCTTATGACTGTGATGTTGAGAATCTTTGATGTGCATATGGCCATCTGTATATCTTTCTTTGTGAAGTGTCTATTCAATATTTTTGCCCATTTTTATTAAAGTGTTTGTTTCCTTGTTATTGACTTGTAATTGTTTTTAATATATTCTGAATAAAAGTTCTGTGTCAGCTATATGAAGTTAATTTTGGAGTCATTGATCAGCTCTAAATTTTAATGGAGTCTAATTTGTTCATTTTCCCCCCTTTTATGCTTCCTGTTGTTTTCTGTTTTATTTAAGAACTTTTTGCATATCTCAAGTTTGCTAAGACTTCCTTCTATGTTCTCTTCTAGAACTTTTATGACATTAGCATTTACATTGAGGTTTATTTTCAATGAGTTACTGTGGAAATAAGGTTTAGGGTTCATTATTTTCCATGTGGTCATTCAGTTGTTTCAGCCTCATTGGTTAAAAAGACTATCCTTACATTGATGAATTAACCACCCTGGAAACTTTGTGACATATGCATGTGTGATATGTTTCCCCATCCTTTGTTTCTCTACTGGTCTATATATATGTCTATCACATGTCAATATCTCCGCACCCCTGAATATAGTCCTTCCTGAGATTTGATTTGTTTAAGAATATAACTGCTCAGGCTTTCATATGACTCGTGTTGACATGTATGTCTTTTTTCTCTATCTTTTCATTTTAACTTAGATCTGTCCTTATACTTAAAGAGAACTTTTATTTTTTTACTCTTTAAATTAAATTTATTGGGGTAACATTGGTTAATAAGATTATATAAATTTCAAAGGTACAATTTTATGACACATCATCTGTATATTGCATTAAGAATAGACATCATAGAGTGGGACGTTGGGACCATCCCACAGAGACAGAATGGACTCCCCCCACCTCCACACAAAGAACTGATTGGACACTAAGACTGATGATACCACATATGTGACACGAAGGCAGGAAGAGATGGATTGCTGACATAATGAGGCTTTCCGGGGAAGCAGGACAGGGTCCTTGGCTTCAGAGACCCGGGTGGCCTTTGCTGTGGGATTTGGGCTCCAGTGCAGGGCTCCTGCACTTCCTCAGGACTTGCTTGGTTGGTTTGCACTTCCTGCTGGTGCCAGGGGAGGGAGCTTTGGGGCTTTCTCATGAGCTAGCCCAAAGTGGCTCTCTGACACACCAAGAACCTCTGTGGTGAAGACTGGGTGTAAACCTCCCCGGTGTCTGAGGCTTGCGGGGGTTCTAGACACTGGTTTTCCTCACGCTGGGCCTTCAGCACTTGTCTAAGGCCCCAGGCAAGTCAGTGCTGGCCTTCTGTCTGGTCTTGGAGACACCTGTGTTTCCTCAGTTTTCAGGCTTTCTGATGGCCTTAAGAATTTGTGTATTATCCAGAAACTTCCTTTTTTTCCCCCCTGTTGGGGTGGAGTAGCACTTGTGGCAGCTTTCCCCATCACAGCAGAAGCTGGAAGGCTGTGCTTCTGGGGCAGGCGACGCCTGTGGTCTGGGCTCCTGAGCCATGAGGGGCTGGAAGACTCCCTGCTGCTGACCGGAGTGCCGGCCCACGCCTCTTACTCCTGGAGCAGTTATACTTTCTCCTGTATTCAGGGAGAGGCTCTGCCCTGTGTGGATGCAGCCAGCTGACCTGGGGGCTCCACGGGCCATCGCCAGAGGATGAGAAGGCGGATGATTAGTAAATAGGAAAGTGTCCTGTCCTGCAGAGACGTTGGCAGAAGTCACCCGATAGTCTCCCATCATGAGCAGGGCCCTGGTTCGGATGTTTCCAGGTTGTCAAGGGAGGGCAGACGTTGCTCCTGAGCCCGCAGTGCAAGTGGCTTCAGCTCATAGCAGTCCCACATACCGCAGAGACACATCTTGGGGTGACTAGCTCTGAACCCCCACACAGCCTTATATGAACTATGAGACCTTGAGTTATGCCTGCCTCCTAACTTTACAGAGCTATTTCTTCTTTTGCTCCTCCCCCGCCCCTCTTCTCTACCTTTGCCTGCCCCCTTCTTCTTCTTGCTTATTAGGATTTGAGGTAGAGCAGAGGAAAGAGACTGGTGCACAGGGCCTGTCTCATGCTGGGGATATCATTTTAATTTTTTCTTTTCCTTCATTGACCAAGCCGGTTTCTCACGTACAACTTGATCTGTGAACTCAGCAACGGGAAGGAGTTCCCAGGGATAAGGTAGACGGAATTTATGGTACGATTCCTGTTATGAATCAGTACACTGACATCCAGAATTTGAAAAATGCAAATCAGATATTTCTGAGTTTGAGACATTTTCTGCCCCTCCCAAACTATCCCACCAAATGCAGTCCTCCCAGAGCGCTTGGGGGAGATGATGCTTTCTCTCTCCATGACTCACTGTAGTCACCTTTGCACCCTCAGCATCCCATCTCTGAAAATGCAAGTGCTCAAAAGTCTGACTAGTTTAAGGTTCTTGCACACATCTTGGAGACAACATTCTATCCACCAACTTATTGGGGGAACAAAGAAATAGCATCTAATGACTAGTTTTCAACGAAGAATATGACAGTGAAAACTTGAATGCCCACAAAATCTGTTAGGCATGAATTTCAGTGCAGTCAGTACTGAGCCCGTTGATGGCCAAGGACAAGCATATCTGGGAGTGGGCACCCCCAGGCAGCCAGTGTTTTTGAGGGGTAACAGATCAATGTCTGAGTGGCAATGGGACATGTAACATTAAGTTTACCAACCCATGCAGGGAAGGAAGCAAAGTGCAGCCCGACAGGTCTGGAGTCAGGAAAAGCTGGAGTGTTTACCCTAACTCTGCCCTGACCTCTGACCTCACTGGGATCTCCAGGATGGCCGTGAGTTTCTTTGGAATTTTGTTTTTATATTGCTTAAATGAAGAGAATTGTATAAATGATCTCTAATATCACTTCTAAAATGTTATACTGGTAACTACTCCTTAGGAAATGGTCCACTATCTAATTATAATGGAGAATAATTAATCCAGGCTTACAGAGGGCATTAAAGTCAGCCACTTTAGCAACCAAAACACATTTTGTTCACGTCCATTTCCAAAGCCTCCTTCTGTGTGCCAACTTTAGGGTCAGACTAACTGGACACAAGTGTGGGCTTTGGAAGTAGATACATGGCCTTGGGCAGTCAAGTTCACCTTTCTGAGCTTCAGTTTCTTTGTCTTAAAAATTGGTTTTTTAAGAGTTTCTACTTTATTGAGCTCTTGTGCAGATAAATAGAATACATGCTTATTAAAGAAACTGGAATGTGGTATGCATCCAATTAATGTTGGCTGCCATTTTCTTCACCATTATCTTTCTACCCTCACTATCACTGCCACCACCACCACCACCACCATCATCATCATTACGAACAGTGACAGTAACATCCCCTAACTTTGCATGGAAACCAAATCATGACCATCCTGTTCTTAGCCACCACACTGGACTCTAAGCTGTTATTTCATCAGTTCTAAAATGTTAGTGGTTTCCAGGGTAGAGAGGTATTTTTCTCACTGTTTGAAATTTCCACGTCAGTATTTGGAAGCAAGTTTTCCAGGAAGCTATAAGCCGATGTGTCTCTTAAGCCCATCAAAGGTGCTTAAAAGTTCTGACTCACTAAGCTTATTTCAACTAACTCTTGGGTTTTGAAAATATTTACTTCTGATCCTCTATTTCTTAAGCATTCTGCAGCTCCAAGCAAATTTTAGCTCGTCGCCACACCCAAAATCTTTCACGGTGGGGCTGTGTGGGCAGAATAACTGATCCTAAAGTTAGCATCCTTTCCATGCTTGCCTCTGAGGGGCAGCAGAAGGTCCCGGGACCTCCGAACACTGTGACTGCTACATCTGTGCAGCTGTGTATTTGGAGGGCGAGGTCTTGGGGTGGAAAGGATGACCTTCCCAGCACTACCCCTTGTGCAATCCGGGGTGTGCTCTGAGCAGCAGGAGACAGTGTTGTGAGGAGCTTCATCACAGAGCACCAGGGTCCGCTGCAGTACCTGCCTTGACATTGCCTTCAAGGTCATTGGTGTGCAACCCCCGGAATAAATATAAATGCAGAATGTGCTCTATTTCTCAGGTGCAATTAACTAGAGGTGAACTTCACTTTAGTCTGATCATTACCAAAAAAAAAAAAAAAAAAAAAAAAAAAATTCAAGCTTTGCTTTTTAAAAAATTGTTAGACGTAAAATATAGGTTTAAAAAAAGTTCTTCTTAGGAAGAAAGCAAGTACATTCTTAGTTTCAAACGAAACGTGAATCATCTTAGCTAATATTTTGGAGAATGAGTGTTTCTGGTTTCCACCCATTAGGGCAGACAGTTATCAGGAACAGAAACAATGCAGCCTTAGATGTTAAGGTTCTAGAAGGCAAGGGCGTGGCCCTGGGTTTCCGTACCCTGAGACGGCTCTGCTCTCGGAGGAATAGCATGCACAGCCACAGTGAGGCGGGTAGTACATTCTTGGATTTTTGTAATGTCTTTTATAATAGAAATATAAATGAGCTCTTGTAGAAGAAATGATAGGCTCTGAGTGACTTAAAGAGAATGACTCAATCATTCATTCGTTCGTCACACAGCTGCTGGCTGACCCTCTGTGTGTGCTCTAGGTATAAAATATAAATAACTCTGACAGAGCCCCGTTCTGATGGGGCCAACAAGATTATACATTGAGGGTTTTCTCCAGAAGAGAACAATATGGCTTCATAAGGGACGAAGGGATGTATCCTTTTGTTTACACAACATAGCTAGTTTGTGAGGCTTGGTTTTCATCTTTAAGGAAATGCAGCAAACAATATGAATAAGGTACCATTTTATTGACAAAGTAGTTCATAAAATCAAAAAAATTTAGACATGTAAGGGTCCCAGGTATCGCTTACTTTTAAATAAATGTAGGTGTGAGGTTAATAAATTTGAATAGCAGATAGAAATTTTGAAAAAGCAGATGCAACACTTCAAGTTTAGAAGATACAGTGATGAAATACCCTTTTACCTTATCTTGAACACTTTGTCCCAATGGTGGAATCATCACAGGGAAACAAAGTACATTTAAGAGTGTTTGTAGAAAGAGAGAGATAGACAAACATGCTGTTGCAACCGTTACACTCTCAGGGCCGACTATGGGATTGGAAAAGAGAACTAAAGGAAACCTATTTCCCGCAATCACTGTACTGGAACAAGGCTGGGAATGTTCCCCTAAAGCAGGGGCATGCTAATGGCATCTAAGGGGAGGAGATTCTGCCAGGGAAGAGGATGCTGTTGGTCTTGTTGTGCTTGATGAAGAACAGGAACGGGTGATTGCAATTGAACAGTTCATAGCGGGGTGCCGACAATACAGTCATTCCCACGCCGGTAGCAGCTGCAGCCTCTGTGCCCTCCTCTCCTCAACAAAGGACACGCGTAGGACTTGAGACAGGAAGAGACCTCGGCTGCCTGTCATGCCCGAGAAGTCAGCATCCTGTGGCTGAAGGCATCCACCATCCCCAGGTCTGTCATCGTGGACCTCTTTCACTTTGAACCGAGGTAGGTACAAATGCACATGTGTCTTGTGCATATTCTGTGAGCTCGACTACGCTATTAACTTCTCAGTGGTGAGTTTATCTTCCAGCTGTAGCAATGGAAAAAAATAACAAATGATGTGATTCTCAGTGGACACTGAACTCAATTTAACATTGGATTGAAATATTACAGCAAATGTGAATACTGGAGATGCAGTTTTATATATACATATATATACACATATATACATGTATATATATATGGTCTACCGGAAAGTTCTGTCTGTTTTTGGAATAAAACAAAACACAAATTTTTCTTACCATCAATAAACTTTATTAAATAATATAATTGCCATTATTATTAATGATTTCTTGCCAGCGTGAGGGCAATTTGTATATCCCATTTTTGAAAAATGTTTTATCTTTTGATGCGAAAAATTGAACCAGTGCTTGTTTGATATCTTCTTCATTTTCGAATTTTTTGCCCTTCAAAAAATTTTGTAAGGACAAAAATAAGTGATAGTCAGTATTATTCCTTCACCAAACACTTTCATTAAATTTCTACATGCTTCTGTAGCATTTCTTCCTTGTTGAAATTCATAAAAATTACAGTGGCATAAATGAACTTTATCAGTAGTCTTGGGTACACTATTGCTTCACACATAAGACTAACATGAATCAACTTTGTTTTAGTTAATTTGCTACATCAGTATGTATACATAAGTGATAAAAATAGAGAGGCACACATGCGCCAAATAAACATGTGCTTACGTGTTGAAACTTGTTGTGATAGAAACAGACAGAACTTTCCGGTAGACCTTATATATATGTATAATAAACTAATATTCTGTATTATATATAAAACAACAGGATCATTAAATAAAATTATTTTGTAAAAGATAAACTATGTGTATCCTTTTCTTTCTTTTCTTTTTTAGCAAAGAAGAGAGAGAGAGAGATGGAAAGACAGACAAGAAGGGAGAGAGATGAGAAGCATCAATTTGTAGTTGTAGCATTTTAGTTGTTCATTGATTGCGTTCTCAGTTATGATATGATTGAACAAAGTCTCTATCCCTTGTTCTTTTTCTTCTTCTTCAGGAACCCCTATGATGCGGATGTTATTTCTCTTCATGTTGTCACAGAGCTCTCTAAGTGTTTCCTCTGACTTTTTGAGTCTCTTTTCTCTTTTCTTCTCTGCTTTCATGCCTTCATTCCAGTTGTCCTCCAACTCGCTGATTCGATCCTCTGCTGTATCCATCCTGTTTTTAATTCCTTCCATTGTGGTCTTCATTTCTGATATTGTATTTGTCATCTCTGACTGATTCTTTTTTAATATTTCAATATCCTTTTTTATACTTGCTATTTCTTTATTTAGGTTTTCAAACTGCCCCTCCATTGTTGTTCTAAGATCCCTAAGCATCCTTACAATCATTATTTTGAACTCCGCATCTGGAAGTTTGATTATTTCCGTATCACTCAGCTCATCTCTCAAGGGTGTCTCTTGTGGTTTCATTTGGGTTGCACTCCTTTGTCTTCTCATAATGGTGTTTTATTTGTAGAGTTGCTTGAGTCTAGGCTTGGTGTTTTCTGCCTCCTGTTTTCAGTTGTGTTATTTCTAGGTCTTCTTTGGTTGGTATCAGCTATTATTTGTAATCCACCTTTTGGATTTGGGCAGCTTTGAAGTCTTGATTTGTTTGTTTTCTTAACAGGTGATAGTCTTGTTAACTGATCTCAGCAGGGGGCTTCCTTGAAACTGTAACCAGGAATGCTGTGGGTGTAACCTGAGACCATGAAGGTCTCTTCCACCTACTAATCTCACTGGGGGCAGGGTTTTTTCTCAGCTTCAGTAGGGGGAGGTGTATCTCAGATCTCCATGGAGACCTGAGTTACTGCCCCTCCTCCCCACTTCTTGTTTTCAGCTGTGTCTTGTTGCGCTGATTGGAGCTGGATAGATGTCTGGAGATCTCTGATCCGGAAGCACTTCAGCTCTGTTTTGTGAAAGGTTCAGTCCCTCCCCCAGCTATGGCCGCCTCCAGCACGAATGAGTCAGCTTTTTTATTTCGTTTCTTGCATACCTTAGCCCCTCACAGTCTGTCCCTCTCCTTGTCCTTTCCACTTGGGAGATAAGCTGGTCTTTTCAACCCACCTTGCTCCCTGGTCACCAGGTAAGTGGCTGTGAGCAGCAGTTTCTGCTCTTTTTCCTCTGTGAAATCCTCTCTGGGCTCTCAGCCTCACCCCCCCCCCCCCCCTGCCGTTCCTGTAAGCAGAGGAGATTCAGGCACTCCTTACCAGGTTTATTGTGGCTTCCTCTTTGCTCCTTGGTTTTTGAGAGCTGTTCTTGCAGTTCAGTGTTGGTTTTTCATGCTGATTTTTCCTAAATTAATTTGTATTCCAGTTTGGTGTTGAGAGCTGGGCGTCTGTGCGTCCGCCTACTCCGCTGCCATCTTCCTCCTGATTGCGTTCTCATATGTGCCTTGACCAAGGGGCTCCAGCTGAGCCAGTGACCCCTTACTCAAGCCAGCAACTTTGGGCTTCAAGTCAGTAACCTTTGGGCTCAAGCCAGAGACCTTTGGACTCAAGCCATTCACCATGCTGTCATGTCTATGGTCCCATGCTCAAGCCGGTGACCCTCGTGCTCAAGCTAGCGAACCTGCACTCAACCCGGTGACCTTGGGTTTCGAGCCTGGGTCCCCAGCATCCCAGGCAGATGCTCTATCCACTGCGCCACCACCTGGTCAGGCTACATCTCCATTTCTTAACTGCCTGTCCACTGCATGTTTCAATTTTAAACTCTTTACTAGTTAGTGTCCTTTTGTACATAATTATTTTTACAATTTATAACATACAACTTGTTTTTATTTATTTTTTGTTGCTTGACCTATTTGTAAACATTTTCCATATAGCTGTATATTTCTTTAATCACATTTAAATTGTTACATAATACTACCCATTAACTTGATAGTCAATGTCTATATCTTTATGTAATTAACCTTTTCTGAGCATTTCCTGTATGCCAGTCCCTAAGCTAAACTATCAGCAACATAAAGCTGCACCGTTGTTCCCTGTTTTGCATTTTTCATTATTTTTAGCCACTTTGGTCTAAAAGCTTTCTCCTTGTTTAGACTTATTAGCGTAAGGTAAATCCCCGGATGGAGGTTCCTGATGTCTTTGATAAGGAGGACTGCTGAGTGGGGGACGCAGATCACAATGGCCGTTCACATAAACTCACCACACCTTCCCAGAGGCAGCACAGTACGTATGCCGAGTGTGGCAAGCTCACTACAACTTCAGCAGCCTCAGTGGCCGTTGCAGTAGTTGCAGATGGCCATTTTTGGAATGTCCTCAACATGCCAGATAGTGTTATTGATATTTTTACACTCTATCTTTTAATCATTACAATAATGTTAAGAAGAAAAATCATTGTTTTCTTTTTTACTTTTTTTTTTCTCACAGGAATGAGATGTCAAATGACTTTGAGCTCCTAGGGATAGGCTATTTCTAAAATGAAAAGTGACCATCACGATACATCTCTGTCTATGACCCACAACCCCACTGGGATTCCGTATGCAAAATGGCGCCCATGGGTGCTTTCATTTGCTTGCTTTTGTTTCTAGGTGACCTCGCATATATTTTCCACGTGTCACCTCCATCAAAGTTTTAGTTTCTGCATTATTCCATACGTAGGTGGGACATAAAAGTGAAACTAAGAGACATTGATAAGAGTGTGGTGGTTAGGGCGGGGGAGGGGGGAAAGGGAGAGGGAAAGGGGGAGGGGGAGGGGCACAAAGAAAACTAGATAGAAGGTGACAGAGGACAATCTGACTTTGGGTGATGGGTATGCAACAAATTGAAAGACAAGATAACCTGGACTTGTTATCTTTGAATATATGTATCCTGATTTATTGATGTCACCCCATTAAAAAAATAAAATAAAAAAAAAAGTCTTAGTTTCTCATCTTCTAATGAATAAACTGAAGGGTATCAGAGATTCTTGCGGTTGTCAAATATTCTACGTGTGTGCCAAGGTATATATATATTCTGCTGACCAGACATTCATGGTTTCATCAGCATATAAATGGGACCTGTGATGTTAAAATGTATACTACATATCCTTCCACATCCCAATGTGATACATACTTAAAATATTTATTTATTCATCTATTTATTCATTTACTGGAACATGACAGAATGCCAGGTTCTCTTTAGGCTGCACGTAGAGAAGAGGCAGTGAGACCGATCCTTGAGCCCCGCCAGACGTCACCTACGGGCATGAGTACCGCTTCCACCAACGGCCCACACAAGTGTTGTACTGCTATGAGGAAGCATGTGCACCAGAGGGAAGGACAGGGAGCACACGCTGTTACCTGTGGAAGACCGTCTCTCTTTTGGCAGCAGCAGCACCATGCTCAGGTTTCTGCCTTTGTATGGGATTTCCAGGATCTGGGCTTGCACATTCCCCAGTGAGGCGAAATGAAACGGATGGCCTGTTGCATCATCTGCACGGGCTTGCTTTGATCCTACGGGAAATTAGTGTGGCCGACCGATGCCAAGGGAGACAGACACTAAAAAACAAACAAACAACAAAAGATCGATAATACTGCTGAGATACCAAACATCTTCCATCTATCTAAGCGATAAGCTGGGACACCTGGGATGGAGAGAGAAGAGAGCAAGAACAGCGTTGGTAAGGGCTGTTTCCCGCCCGCGGCTGCAGCGTGAGCCAAAGGTGTGTTGAGAGGCAACATTCCGCGCTCGGCCACGCTGCGTTATGTAAATTAATAAAGAGCAGGCAGTACCCTGTTCAGCCAAAATTCAGTCTGCTCAGTCTTTTTGGGGTCAAATCGCTCGTCCCACTGCCCTTTGAAATAGATGGTGTTCACCAGAAGTAGAATGGTGGTGCTGTCAAGAGAGTTTTGGGGAAAGAGATTCTTGATATTTTCTGCAAAAGAGAGGAAAACAAAGGTCTGTTGTGGAAGGTCCAAGTGGTTTGCCGGGGAAGTTGCAAGAGAAAGTTGAAGTGATCATTAGTTGGCCACACAAGTCACCACTTTAGGGGTTCTGTGACCAACGTGGTCTCACAGCACCCGCTTGATGAGTGGTGTGTCCTGGATGGAGAAGACGCCCCTTGTAACTAGGAGTGTGACCAGCTGCCCTGTGCGCGCTGACTTCAGCGAATCTTTCAACAAATGCATTTCCTCCCTCCGCACCTCCTCCCTTTCCTCCTGGCATTTTTTATCTCCTTTCTTTCCTCTTTTCGTTTCTCCATATTCCCATTCTATTCTGCTTTTCCTCCTCCTTCCCTCCATTTCTTTCTAGTTTTCCAAAGGTAGGCTCACTACTCAGAGGAAATAGGGCCGAGAGTCCATTAGGACCAAGGACAGGAGCCGCGCAATCGGAAACGCTGCCCTGCGCGCAGTCAGCCGCGTTCCCTGGGGTGTCCTCCTCCGCTCTGCAGCGCCCGCTTTGAATGGCTGTGGGAGTAGTCGAGAGGGCAGGGGGGAGAGAGGGTATGCATCATAGGATAGAGGCTTTGTCCAGCTCCCTGATGTGGTCGGGGGCATGGCTGTGGGATGGCAAAGTGGGCGCGTGGGGGGCAGGAAGGGGGGGGTTACAGCAGAGCTGTCTATTTCCCAGTTAACAAAGGCCTAGGAATCCCTTTCTACTATTTTGTCTCAGCAATCGTAATCTAGATGTTAAGCCTCTGCTGTCAAGTAAAAGATATGACCCCCAGATGGGGTCTGAGCAGAGATGTGGGGTCCACACCGATGCTGTCAATCTCCAGCTGTGTGTCCACGTGGCTGGCCCAGTGGTCCTTCTTGGGTTCCCCTCGTTTCTCTCCTCACGTGCTTGGACCCTGCACCATCTGCAGCGCCCTCTGCCAACCTCTCTGCAATCGCATCTCACCCCAGTGTCCCGGTGGCCCCCGCAAAGTCAGGCACGGGTTCGTGCGCAGTGGGGACTCAGAGTGGTTTCTCAGGGGCGATCCTCTCCCACTGTACCGTGCGTTTGGCTTTCCACCCAGGAATTAATCCTCTTTCGGCTCTCTTCTGCAGCATGGGCAAAATCGGCAGATTCCACACTGGCGAGGTAAAATTTCTTAACGTTTCCAAGTATTCCTGTGATGTGGGAAAAAACTGAAGAGTGATTGATCAGGAACGATGTATTCCCAAATTAAATGATGTTTAATCATGACCAAACATACTATACAAAGTCACCCCTAAACCCACACTTGAATGGTGGGTTGTCAGGCTTGTAGGCACTCCAGCAGACAGAGGCTAGGAGACACCTCTGGGTAAATGATCTCCCGGTGGGTCAGCCGGGCTCATGTGACTCCTTTTCCCCATTTTGGTCACTGAAGACAGAGGACCCAAGATGCTGAGGAAAGGCATAGTAGACCCGTGAAACGTACTGGGAGAAATGGAAACTTCCTCTCTCCGTAGAGCCTGTTGGCGAGGTGCAGCTCATAGGTGTTGGTGGGTTTGAGTTCAGTCAGAAGCTTTTGAAACTGCTGGGGCACCTTTCTGGACTTTTCAACCTTCAAACATCAAAAAGGGAGCTTGCTGAACCCTCCGTCGATGTAAGTACTAAACCCATGTGCTGTGTCTGTTAGACCCATCCCTAATGTTTGGTGGCCCCATGGAGGACTTTTGTTGTAGGTCTCTGGTATTTGATATACTTCACCTCAACTATCCTTCATAATCCTTCCATTTAATTGTCCAGAACTCTTTTTCTTCCTGCTCTAACCTACCCCAGTCTTTTCTCCTGTGGACTCTTGGCAGCAGCATTGCTAATTGGCTTGTGGTTTGATGGGGTCAGTGGTGAAGCTCAACCTTCCATCTGAATGCAGACTCCTTAAGGACTAGACCGCCTGTCATTTCTAACAGCTGTCAGTGGTATGAGAATGTTGGACTTAGTTATTTTAATATACTATGACATGGAGCCCTATGTCCTTGGCAGTATTATCTCCTCAGACCTAGTGACTGTCACCTACACTCGTTACTCAGGATGGCCATTCCCCAAGAGGAGGAACAATGTGTGCTGGTTTATTACTGAAGGGCTCTATGTTGGCATCTCTAAGTCCCTAGTCTAATTCAGACGAAAACAAGAAGCTCAGAGAGTTAAGTAGCTTCTCCAAGGCGATAGTGTCACTGAGCCCATTTTTGAAACTAGGCCTGTCTAAACCCAGAACCTTTTCCTTGCTAACTCAGGGTTTCGGACTATTAAGGCTATAAGCCGTGTATCGCATACAGTCCTTTCCCAAAACTTGGATATATGCTTATGTTTCTTAATCCTACTTACGACATAATGAAAATTATATGCTTTTTAGCAATGTTATTGTGATTACTAGACTTTTTGTTATTCTATAATAGCGATAACACATTTTTTTTTTTTTTTGTATTTTTCTGAAGCTGGAAACGGAGAGAGACAGTCAGACAGACTCCCGCATGCGCCTGACCAGGATCCACCCGGCACGCCCACCAGGGGCGACGCTCTGCCCACCAGGGGGCGATGCTCTGCCCCTCCGGGGCGTCGCTCTGTCGCGACCAGAGCCACTCCAGCGCCTGGGGCAGAGGCCAAGGAGCCATCCCCAGCGCCCGGGCCATCTTTGCTCCAATGGAGCCTTGGCTGCGGGAGGAGAAGAGAGAGACAAAGAGGAAGGGGGGGCGGTGGAGAAGCAAATGGGCGCTTCTCCCATGTGCCCTGGCCGGGAATCGTACCTGGGTCCCCCGCACGCCAGGCCGACGCTCTACCGCTGAGCCAACTGGCCAGGGCACGGTATTTTTTTTTAAATCAAGGTTTCCAGTGATCCAGGCATTGCTGCAACGTGTTGCATGTATTTTTGTGAATAGAGGCAGATCTTTCATTGCTCCTAGTTTATCGGAATAAGGTCATTGTGGCTCAGAGCAGTTGTATCTTGCTCATGGTCACCATGTAGGAACAGTAGAGCAGAAATTTGAAGTGCTTCTTTTGAACCAATTTGAACCAATTCTTATTGGTTCTAGAACCCATGCTCTTCATCACAATGCTGATCTCCCCTCAGGAAAACAAAAATATGAAATGTGTAAGTCTGTAATATGAAATAAAAAAACAACTCTGTTTGTTCAATCTATTTTGCCCAAGATTTCCCCTAAAAAATCTCACAGTTGATGTGAAAGTCCCAGTTTACACTATGACCTCTTGGGTAGTTGATGTTCCTTCTAGACCCAAGTGCTGTGCAACTCACATGAACTGTGGCGGCCACTCCTGCTGTGTTCTCTGTGACTCCATTAAAGTGAAGAGCCTGGAAGCGACAGGAAATGGAACAAGAAAACTTTACTTAGAATATGTGTCTACATCAGAGGACATTAAGAGAAACAAATAAAAAGAATGGAAGAAAAAAAATAAACCTAAACCCCAAACAAACAAACAAAACAAAACAAACTCCCAAAACCAAAGCAAAGAATAAAGAATAAAGAAAACGTTAGTGTGTTTGCTCCTTAAGAAAACAGACAAGATGGTTATGACCAATCACTTCAAAGAATCTAACTCATGTTCTTTCATTGCCGCGGACACACGTGATAATGCTTCCCATGGATTTAGGTCAATCTACCCCTTCTACCAACAATTCCCCATTTAAGCCTCACGTCTGGTTGTTGGGCAATGGTAGGGGTTCATCTTAGCTCCCACAGGAAGTATAGGCACAGGGAAGCTGTTAGACCAGTCATGGGAATACTTGTTCCCACTGTACAATCCATGGGAACAGCCAGATCTATGACCATCTGCACACAAGCCAATAGAGGGACCAGCCTGAACTGGTCAACATAAACAAAGCTGACACCTTCTGAATTTCTGATGCAGTGTGTCCTTTGGACCCTAAGGAAGTCATGGCCAAGGCTAATGTGATGCTGAGTAGGGAATAGAAGATATTTTCCTTCTCTGATTTCCTGAATTGTTGGAACAGGTCATATGCAAAGCGAGTGTTTGCCTCACTGAGTGAGCCCACAGTGCTATTGGTGTGGTCAGCAACTCCTGAAAAAGCAA
Organism: Saccopteryx leptura; assembly: GCF_036850995.1. Classification (NCBI taxonomy): domain Eukaryota; kingdom Metazoa; phylum Chordata; class Mammalia; order Chiroptera; family Emballonuridae; genus Saccopteryx; species Saccopteryx leptura. The sequence goes on along the minus strand of NC_089513.1, from coordinate 9,832,022 downwards.
CCAATTCCTTCTGTAGTTACTTTACCAAACAGAAGGTGACTGTGTAATGAATTTGTCTGAAAGAAACGACCAATATTTTTGGGTTTTAGGATTCCAACAACTCAAGCTTCTCTTCCTTTTTTACTTTTCAAATCTTCTATAAGGTACATGTATTAATTTTATAATTAGAAGACTGATGCAATTATTGAGAGTTAAATTATTAAATTATTTAAGAGTGAGAAAGTAAGAGAACATTTTAATCTTTTCTTCGTACCTGGCTGTACTAGATCTGCATAGAAGAGGCTTTATTAACAGAGGCCAAGACCATGGTTCATGTGGATAATAACATGCAGCTGTGAGTATAATCTCCTCATGCAAGATGAAATACATGCATGATAAAGAACACGTGATAGCTATGATTTTCCCCACAATGATCATACTGTTAAGCGGGAGCAGCGGAAGTGCTTACCTGTGTTCTTGGAGGAAGCAGGTGGGCAGGGAGCCTGTGGGTCTGTGTGTGGTGAGTGATGGGCGAGGTCCCGAATATATATACCTCTCCCGCCCCGCCGTCCTACAGGTGCTCTTTCAAGCAATGCAGCATTTGATTTCTCAACCAGACCAACCCTTTCCTGCCTTTATGAGTAAAGACACGATCATTGTCCAATTGTTCCACTCCTTTCCATGGGTCTGGGTCATGCCATCCTTGGATCACGGGACATGGCATGCAGATGTTTTTCTACTAGCAACAAGAATGAACCTATAATTCCAGCTTCCTTATATTCCCCTAGCTATGCCCAACCAGAACTAACCCTTGAAAAAAAACAAAACAGCCTGACCAGGCGGTGGCGCAGTGGATAGAGCGTCAGACTGGGATGCAGATGACCCAGGTTCAAGACCCCAAGGTCACCAGCTTGAGCGCGGGCTCATCTGGTTTGAGAAAATGTCGCTGGCTCGAGCAACGGGTTACTCGGGCTGCTGTAGCCCCACGGTCAAGGCACATATGAGAACGCAATCAATGAACAACTAAGGTGTCGCAACAAAAAACTAATAATTGATGCTTTCATCTCACTCTGTTCCTGTCTCTCTGTCCCTATCTATCCCTCTCTCTGACTCTCTCTCTGTCACTGTAAAAAAACAAAACAAAAAACAAACAAACAAACAAAAAAACACCGTTCACCTTTCACCTCTTGGTGGTGAATTGTCTCCCATGACCATCTCAAACACCAAGCAACCAGAACCTTACATTTGCAAATGTAGGTTGTGAAAGGGTTTGTGCAGCCTGTCACTTCCTGAGTGGTTGTTCTTCATGACCAGGAAAGTAGCTCAAATTCTGACAAAGTGTTGAGCAATATGTGAAGGACAGGAATCATTGGCCTTTCCCCCAAAGCTGTAGCTTCCTGTGACTCCTGCAGCCAACTCCAGATTTCTCCTCTTTTCCAAGGTCAGTGGGAAGCTTGTTGACTTCACTAGGTTAACGTGCTCCCAGTGAGAACAACACTCAACACAAACAGCCATTGTGCCTGGCAGCATTCTATTTCTGATATAACTGTGAAACGAAACAAATTGAGATAGCAGAATAATGACACTTCTCTGTCACCCTGTCCTTGAGTCTGCCAGCTTCATGCCTGGGCTGGAGAATGGAGTCGACGGCCTGTTAGATAAACTGAGAAGAAGATGTTCATCGTGTGCCATGGTTGTTTGTGTTCTCACCGGGGCCTTAGTCTCTTTGTGTGCTTGAGTAATACTAAAAATTGTTGATGCTTATGAGCTGGGATATGTATTCACCCACTTACACCTTTGATAACCCATCGAGGCACGTCTCTGTTATACCCATTTCAGAGATGATAGAACAGAGGCATGGAGCAGTGGAACAAAAACCCAAGTTTTTATGGGGGGGGTGAACTGCAAAGGTGAAGTATCCAGGCAGGTGACCTAGCTCAGGAACTGCATGTGCATCCACTACCCATACTATACTAGCCACACTCTGGGTGTAGAAAGAACTATAAAAGAAAGAGATTTGATACATGTATATACTGCAAAGTGACTACCACAATAAATTTAGTTAATACCCATCACTGAGTCAGGATAGCTAGAAGCAAGGGAAATTCCTTGAGAAGTAGAACAAGGGAAACTAAGACAGTCATTACACAGGGCCAGAAAATAACCCTGACCCCTCTATATGCACACTGTGATGAATCAACAAATTGAATGACACATCTGGAAACCTAATGCATGTTCTGTTGAGACCCTCCCTGAGAACTCCCCTAGGATTTCTCCTGGCTGAAGAAAGAGAAAAGCCTCAAGACAAAAGGACCAGAACTCACTCTTTCTAGAGCATGCGAATGCCTTTCTCCCTTCCTTGTGGGTCTCTGCTTCCTGTCTCCTAGACTCTAAGGGTTCCCATGAGACTTGCAACCAGAGGAGTAGTGGGCAGCAGCAGGTCCTCCCAGGCTGACCCCCTGAACCTGTCCCTAAGGCCCCTTTTATGCTCAGACTTCCCAGTGAGCCCAACCAGCCTGCCTGGGCTCTCTCCTGTTACTTCTTCTATCCTAAACTCGTTCTTGTTTCACTGTCCCCAATTGTATTTAATAAATGTATTCTTAACATCACCTGGACTTGTGTTGTAAAATCTCTTCTGCGCGAAGTCAAGAACACATACACCACAAGCCTGCCTGACACAGACCCACTCTGGGCCAGGTCCCCACCCGGTAACATCAACACACAGAATTACAATTCGTTTCTTGCGGTGAGAAATTCTAAGATGTACTCTCTAAGCAACTTTCAAATATACCGTATAGTATCCTTGTCTAGACTCATCATGCTAGTCATTAAAGCCCAGATCTTTTCCTTTTTCTTTTTTGAGACAGAACAACTGTTTAATGAAATGTCGAGAAGAGAGTTGGGGATAATTCTCACGTCAAACTCCTGAGTTTAGCAGAGTTAAACACATTTTTTTCCCTGTAGGGCTTTTCAGAGCCCTTCTGGGTTGATGGTCATTACCTTTCCAAGGAGGTGATAAAACATGTAGAATTTTCCAAATGTTTCATACTTTTAACAAATGTTAGTTTTTTATTAGGCTAGCAGTCCTGGAACACATTCAAGAAGCACTAAAACTAACACAACCTTATTTTTCTTATCACTGGAAGTTTATACCTTTGGCCATCTTCGCCCATTTCTCCCTCCCCTGGACCCCACCTCGGGCAACTTTCAAGTTGTTCTTGGTATATGTGAATTCAGTTTTTAAAATATTTATTTTTCTAAAATATCGTTGTTATTATTGTTACTAGATTCCATCTGTGTGATCATATTGCAAGACTGTCTTATCACCAGCATCTGATGGGAACGTGTGTGAGAATGCTGAGTTCCCTACATCCTCCAACATTTGTTGTCACTGCTCTGGGTTCTTTTAACCACAGCCACGAACAGGGTCTAATTTAGTCCCAGCCCATCGAGAATCTTACCATTTGCGACAGAAAGGATCTAGAAGGTACTATGCTAAGTGAAATAAGTCAGTCAGAGAAAGACAAGTATCATATGATCTCACTTAAATGTGGATCCTAAAGACAATATAAATAAACAAACAAAACAAAGACAGACTTAATTGATAGACAGAACAGACCAATGGCTGCTAGAGGGGAGGGGGCTAGGGACTTGGGTGAGAAAGGTAAAGGGATTAAGAAGTACCAGCTGGCAGTCATGAAGTAGTCACGGGGATGTAAAGCATCATAGGGAACACAGCCAGTAGTATCGTGACAACTATGCACGGTGCCAGGTGGCTGCTGGGAATATCAGGGGAAATCCTTTATAAAGTATATTGGTTGTCTAACCACTGTGCTGCACACCTGAAACCAATCAAAATACTATTGAATGTAAACTGTAATTGAAAATAAAATTTTCATTAAAAGACTGTTTGAAAAAAAAAATTCATAGGAAGAGTCACCTACAAAGGTCCCAGAAGCAGAGAAGACAGCCGTAGGAGGCGGGGGAGAAAGGGGTCTTTGTGAAAGGAAACGCTTTTCTTAGCTTGATGTCTTCCAACTCCAGGTGTCCTCCATTCTCATCTGTAGAGTGAGCCCCAAATGGCACTGTCCTTTAAATGACCCCTGAGTTGAGACTGGGTGGGGTGGGGGTGGAGGGTTGCAGACAAGTGGAGTTTTGATTCACTAAGGGGTAAGTCCAAAGATAGAAGCGAATGATAAGAAATAAGACCCAGGATGAAAACAATTACAAACGTGGAGAATATAAGTTCCCAGTCAAGGCTGTATCACAAGTCATTGACACCAGATAGACTGGGAGTTTCTGCAGCAGGAGAAGGAGGGGTTTCTTTGGGTCCCAAAGGAAAGGGACCTGACTTCCACAGGACAAAAACTCAGCCTGGACATGGAAGAAGAAACAGTGTGACAGGTGGGAAAAATGGGCCTTCATGGGAACATCTAACTAATTCTTCTGAGACTAAGCTACCAAGGTTTCCACACAGAGGCTGGATTTGAGGAAAAGGAACGAATTGCTAAGGGTCAAGAGTTTGCTTAAATGTAAATTTGGGTTAGCTCAAAGAAGCAACCATTCCATGGCTTTGTTTTTTTTTTTTTTCCTGTTTCTGAAAAGTGCTCCTGTCATGCAACAGACAGGATTATGACATCCGATTTAGTGTCACAGACGACTCAGCCATTCTCAGAAGTTTCTGTAGATGAATACTTGCCAATTTACATCTGGGTATTTTCTAAATGTACACCGACATCACTGGTTTCAGGCCAGGAACTCAGTAAAACCCCAGAGGAAATGACCTTTTCAAGATCCATCCTGCTATTACTAATATCTTCATCAGTCAGGTAAGAAATACTTCCTGAGTTTTTCCTGAACCTCACTTCTCTGTGAAGAGTGTGAAGATTTAACAGCATTGCTAAGTTGTTATGTTACAGGGGACATTTTATTTCTTTCCTTTTCACCAAAAGAAATTAGTTAACTATGCATTAGCAAATTAAATTATTTTCCATCATGAACAAAAACAGTACAGGATTCCAGATCCTAAATAAATCTTGTATGGTGGCCAAGGTTATAGCTAGATTGACCCTTGTAGTCCATATTAAGATTGAATGATGGACTTCAGAAAACTTTGAGAAATGTCAACAAAAAAACAAACAAACTTCCAAACTTGTAAGAATTTTTTATGAGTTTATTTGAGCCAAACTGTCTACAATTGCCGGGAAGGAAAGTCTCAACAGATTGAGAAAATGCTCCGAAAAATGGTGGTTTCACCACTTATTTTATACATTAGAATCAAAGGGAAAGACATAAGGGGGTTACATGATATTGATTGGTGATAGATTAGGGAGGCGGGAGAAAGCAAAGTGCGGGGGGGGATCTCTGGGACTGGGTAAAAGTGAAAATGTGTACACTAAAACCTCTCTTACATAGAGGTGCACAAGGCTGGTTAAGTTAATTAACATGATAATAATAACAAAAGGGTTTGTTGGTTCCTGCTCTGGTAGGATGCCTGTCCTGAGGGGGCAGAAAAAGATTACCCTCACCCATCAGAGGCATGTTATCAAGTACATTACTGCAGATGCAAAAGGCAAGAGACAAGCTTCAAAACAAACATTGACCTTCCTTCAGCTAGAGAATAACTCCCTAGGACAGGACTACCCACCATAAATCACTTTTAGTAAAAAAGGTTCAATATCAGACAACCCTATGTGCTTACTTTAGGTCCCAGCATCTGTAAGGACACCAGGCAGGCTTTCCCTGAGCTTGTCAGGTTCAGCATGTGGCCCCTTTTTTGTCCACAGAAACAAGATTTCTTCTTCTTCTTCTTCTTCTTCTTCTTCTTCTTCTTCTTCTTCTTCTTCTTCTTCTTCTTCTTCTTATTCTTCCTCCTCCTCCTCCTCCTCCTCTTCCTCCTCCTCCATCTCCTCCTCCTCCTCCTCCTCCTCCTCCTCCTCCTCTTCTTCTTCTTCTTCTTCTTCTTCTTCTTCTTCTTCTTCTTCTTCTTCTTCTTCTTCTTCTTCTTCCTCTTCTTGTATTACTCTGAAGTGAGAAGCGAGGAGGCAGAGAGACAGACTCCCACATGCCCCTGACGGGGATCCACCTGGCAGCCCACCAAGGGGCGATGCTCTGCTCATCTCGGCCCCTGCTGTTACAGCGGGAGCCATTCTAGCGCCTGAGGCAGAGACCATGGAACCATCCTCAGTGCCCGGGCCAATGTTGCTCCAATGGAACGTTGGCTGCGGGAGGGGAAGAGAGAGACAGAGAGAAAGGAGAGAGGGAAGGGTGGAGAAGCAGATCAGCGCTTCTCCTATGTGCTCTGACTAGGAATTGAACCCAGGACTTCCACATGCCAGGCCAATGCTATACAGTTGAGCCAACCAGCCGGGGCCACTTTTTTTTTTTTTAACCCTTTGGGTAGTGAGTTTTTTATTAACCCTTTGAGTGAGGACATACATGAACATTCATATTACTGAAAGGGTTAAGATTTTTTATTTATTAATTTTACAGAGAGGAGGATCAGCTCATAGATGCTTCACTTTAGTTGTTCATTGCTTGCCTGTTGCTTGTCATGTGTGCCTTGACCGAGCAAGCCAAAGGTTTTGAACCAGCAGCCTCAGCATTCCGGGTTGATGCTCTACCCACTGCGCCACCACAGGTAAGGCAAAGAACAAGAATTTTCACTCAAAAGACCCAAAGTTTACCTGGCATGCCTGAGGGGTGCCCAGCAGGGTTGCAGGGAGAGAGAGTACGCAGACTGCAGGGCAAGGGTCTGGATGCCCGTGGTATGTCCGGTTTGTCCCCTGTGTTTCCCATAGTTTCAAATGAGAAACTTGCTGTCATTAAAGTGAGGATTTGCCTACAGGTAACACTAATGAATCATATATGAGTTGTATGCTTCCTCTGTGCCAGTTTTGTCTTAGGTTCTTGTAAAGCCAGTAGCCACGGCCACCATCACAGCTGCCTGGCCAGTGCAGGTTCACATTTGATTTGAACAGACGGTAATGAAACAACAGAGCCAAGAACTGGTGGGACATTAGCTTTAATCCTAGCTTGTACCCCGCAGGCAAGAAATACACACAGTGGGAGAACACTTCCCATTCCATTCAGGCCTCCAAAAGCCACTGACTTATCTGAGTTTCCTAGAATCAAAGCTTTCTACCTCACCAGCTTTATTCACCTCTGTTCCCCATCTCCTTCTCTCTTCACAAACTCTGCACAAACTGGCTTCTCCAGCACTCCGCCATCTTGGCTACTTCTCCTCTCCTCCACATGGCCTTTCTCTGCTCTCCCCCAACATGGGCTCCTCTGCCTCATTTTATAGTGTAGAAATCAAAACCTTTAATCCTATATACAAACAGGGAAGTCTTAGTATACAAAGTCAATTAGGGTGGGAAAGGCTTAGTCTTAAAACTAAGCCTTAGGCTATAAGGTCCCTGCCTGCTTACAGCCTGTCCCCCACACCCAATGCAAACTATAAGCGAGCAAACATATATATCATAAGTACAAACTTATTTGACCAACAGTTCTATAAAAGATGAGAAGTCAAATGAGACAGTCGACCTTCCTGTTGCTCCGTGTAAAGCCAATAGCCGCGGCCACCATCACAGCTGCCTGGCCCATGCAGATTTGCATTTGATTTGGACAGATAGTAATGAAACAATGGAGCCAAGAACTGGGGCCATTACCTTTAATCCTAGCTTGCACCCACGGGCAAGTAAAAACACACACTGGGCTCCAAAACCCACTCATTCAGTGCTCACAAAGCTACTGACTTATCTGAGTTTCCTAGAATCAAAGCTTTCTAGCTCACTAGCCTTATTCACCTCTGTTCCCCATCTCCTCTCTGCACAAAGACTGCACAAACTGGCTTCTCCTTCAGCATTCTGCCATCTTGGCTGCTTCTCCTCTCCTCCACATGGCCTTTATCTGCTCCCTTACAGCACGGGCTCTTCCTAGAAAGTAATCACTCTTCCCCCGGAACAATGTGATCTCTCTTCCTTTTAAAACCTTTTGGTGCGAAAGCCCTGCCCCAACACATATTAACATAATCACGCCCATCCCAAGCAATCACCTGGGCGATGGGCTTCCACGTGGGCAGCGCCATCTTTAATGAAGTGAGCATAATACATTTTATCTGCCCAACACTCCGCCACTGTTGGCCATACCTGACAATCATCGTGCATTCAATACTGTGAACGGGTAACTCGAGGGGCCAAGACGTAAAATGTGGTGAAACTGTGAGAAAGACCTCAACCCTGAACCTCCGGGCAGCTGCATAGGATACCAGGGACTGGTGTTCAAACACAATACACTGGAAAGCCTGAGCTCTCCTTGCACTGTCTGCTCTCCTGGGGCCAGTTCCAGGGACTCTGTAAGCTCTTGTGCTTTAACCAGTTGAGCAAACAGGAACCGAAGGGGCTGTGTAAACCCAGTGGCCACAGCCACCATCATAGCCACCTGGCCCATGCAGGTTCACATTGGATTTGGACAGTCGGTAAAGAAATAAGGAAGCCAAAAACTGGTGGGCCATTACCTTTAATCCTAGCTTGCAACTGGCGGGCAAGTAAAAACACATACTGGGCTCCAAAACCCACTCATTCTGTGCTCACAAAGCTACTGACTTATCCGAGTTTCCTAGAATCAAAGGTTTCTAGCTCACCAGACTTATTCACCTCTGTTCCCCATCTCCTTCCTTCTCCCTGCACAAACTCTGCACAAACTGGCTTCTCACTCAGCACTCCACCATCTTGGCTGCTTCTCCTGGCCTCCTCCACGTGGCCTTTCTCTGCTCACCTCTCTAATGTTAATCTCAGGAACCAAGAGAGCAAGCTGCCGGTCTGCCCCACTTTATATTGCAGAAATCAAAACCTTTAATCCAATATACAAAATAGGGAAGTCTCTAATACAAAGTCACTTATCTGAGGCATGATGGGATTGTACCACCCCACATCAAAAAAGGTGGGAAAGGCTTAGTCCTAAAACCAAGCCCCAGGCTACAAGGATCCTGTCTGCCCACAGCCCACCCCCAACACACATTAATATCACCTGGGCGACAGCCTCCACGTGGGCAGTGCCATCTTTAACAAAGGGAGCACAATATATTTTATCTGCCCAACAGGCTGCTACCTTGTCCTTATTCACTGTACTGTGTAATTGTAAAGTACAGTTCTAGTTTGCCTCTTCTCTGTGAAGCAACCAGTTAGGCAACAAAACAGAGTTCTGAGATTCTTACTGGCGATGGTTAGGGAATCTCAGAAGTCAGCACTCTGTAGGCTCTCTTCCCTGGTCACAGCACAAGATCCCGTTTCCTGCAGGCTGTGGGCTGGGACTGTCCCTTCCCAGAAGCAGATAACCAAATCGCCTCGGGCTCCAGGATCACCGACTGGGGACTAAAAAGGACTTAGAAACAAAATCATCAGCAAGCATAAGTTAAATTACAAAATGTAATTAAAGGGTGAAAAATACACAAGCAAATCAAACATTTAGCCAAACAAACAGCAATATGAGTTCTTTGGTAGGTGTCTGAGCTGTGGTCCATGCATGGTAGCCAGCTTCAGGCCTCAGGGACGGGGTGAGAAATCAGGATGGAGAAGGGATTCCAGAAAATCATTTGCTCCAATTGTCTGATTTGCAACTGCAAAAAATGGGGCCCAAATGATTTTTCTCAATGTTGTCAAGGAAAGAGGACTTGTAATTTCACCTCAACTGGAAGTACCTAAGGAACAGGGTCCCTCCCTCCTAGAGCCCTTCTGGACCTTGTGGGGTACCCATTGTTGCCCTTGTCTCCTTCCTCCCCCCCCCCATTTAATTTCTCCACTTAGATCCTTCCACAATGAATTTAACTCCACCCTTTTCTTCTCTGGAACGCTATAGACATTTTTAGTAGCCTTACACTTACTCCATCAAGTATTCTGTTTTAAATCTATTTTTATTGTACAAGTGGATATGTCACATATTTTATATTTACCTCTCTAAAAAACACGACATCAGTTACACTTCTTAGCAACCCTGCATTTACTCTCTGATTTGAATGCCCCGTCCCCCCAAAAGGAACCTCTTTCCCTCCTGGCTCCAGCAACTCCCTCTTGGACCCTAGCCCTGGAGAAGTCTCCTTTCTCTTTAACTTTCCATAGAAGAATCAATAACTGACACTGTTGGTCAAATAAGTTTGTAAATATGATATATAGGTTTGCTTGCTTATAGTTTGCATTGGGTGTGGGGGACAGGCTATAAGCAGGCAGGGTTGTTATACCCTAAGGCTTAGTTTTAAGATTAAGGCTTTATCACTCTAAGTAACTTTGTATCAGAGACTTCCTTGTTTGTATATTGGATTAAAGGTTTTGATTTCTGTAAAGCCAGAATCCACGGCTATAATCACAGCCGCCTGGCCAGTGCAGGTTCGCATTTGATTCGAATAGACAGTATTGAAACAACAGAGCCAAGAACTGGTAGGCCATTAGCTTTAATTCTAGCTTGCACCCAGCGGGCAAGAAATACACACAGTAGGAAAACACTTCCCTTTCCATTCAGGGCTCCAAAAGCCACTGACTTATCCGAGTTTCCTAGAATCAAAGCTTTCTACCTCACCAGCCTTTTTCACTTCTGTTCCCCATCTCCTTCTCTCTGCACAAACAGGCTTCTCCTTCAGCACTCTACTATCTTGGCTGCTTCTCCTCTCCTCCATGTGGCCTTTCTCTGCTCTCCCCTCTAATGCTAATCTCAGGAACCGAGAGTGAGAGCAAGCTCCTGGTCTGCCCCATTTTACAGTGTAGAAATCAAAACCTTTAATTCAATATACAAACAGGAAAGTCTCTGATACAAAGTCACTTAGGGTGGGAAAGGCTTAGTCTTAAAACTAAGCCTTAGGGTATAACGACTGTTGGGCAGATAAAATGTATTATGCTCACTTTGTTAAAAATGGTGCTGCCCACGTGAGGCCGTTGCCCAGGTGATATTAATGTGTGTTGAGAATCCTTGTAGCCTGAGGCTTGGTTTTGGGATTAAGCCTTTCCCACCCTTTTTGATGTGGGGTGGTACAATCCAATCATGCCTCAGAAGTGACTTTGTATTAGAGACTTCCCTATTTTGTATATTGGATTAGAGGTTGTGAAGCTACAATATAAAATGGGGGCAGACCGAGAGTTTGCTCTCTTGGTTCCTGAGATTAGCACTGGAGAGCAGGGAGCAGAGAAAGGCCATGTGGAAGAGGCCAGGAGAAGCAGCCAAGATGGCGGAGTGTTGAGTGAGAAGCCAGTTTGTGCAGAGTTTGTGCAGGGAGAGGGAAGGAGATGGGGAACAGAGGTGAATAAGTCTGGTGAGCTAGAAACCTTTGATTCTAGGAAACTCGGATAAGTCAGTAGCTTTGTGAGCACTGAATGTGAGTGGGCTTTGGAGCCCAGTGTGTATTTTTTACTTGCCCGCCGGGTGCAAGCTAGAATTAAAGAAGATGGCCCATCAGTTTTTGTCTCCGTTGTTTCTTTACCGACTGTCCGAATCCAATGCGAACCTGCACGGGCCAGGCAACTGCTTTGATAGTGGCCCTGTGTAAAGCCAGAAGCCGCCATCGTGGCCATTCACATGCAGGTTCGCATTGGATTCGGACAGACGGTAAAGAAACCATGGAGCCAAAAACTGATGGGCCATAGCCTTTAATCCTACCTTGCACCCGGCGGGCAAGTAAAAATACACACTGGGCTCCAAAACCCAGTCACACTCAGTGCTCACAAAGCCACTGACTTATCCGAGTTTCCTAGAATCAAAGGTTTCTAGCTCACCAGCCTTCTTCTCCTCAGTTCCCCATCTTCTTCCTTATCCCAGATACAAACTCTACACAAACTGGCATCTCACTCAGCACTCCGCCATCTTGGCTGCTTCTCCTGGCCTCCTCCACGTGGCCTCCTTCCGCTGCTGGCTCTCCTCTCTCCTCTCTCTCATGCTAACCTCAGGAACCAAGAGCCAAGCTCTCGTTTTGCCCCCATTTTATAGTGTAGAAATCCAAACCCTTAATCCAATATACATAATAGGGAAGTCTCTAATACAAAGTCACTTCTCTGAGGCATGATAGGATTGTACCGCCCTACAGCAAAAAGGGTGGGAAAGGCTTAATCCCAAAACCAAGCCCCAGGTTACAACGATCTCCAACACACATTAATATCACCTGGGCGACTGCCTCCTCGTGTTATCTTTAACAAAGTGAGCATAATACATTTTATCCGCCCAACACCCTGGCTACTGGCTTGACAACGACCCTGTCTGCTTACAGCCTGTCCCCCACACCCAATGCAAACTATAAGCGAGGAAACCTATATATCATATTTACAAACTTGACCAACAATTTGTACACTATAAAATGGGGCAAACTGGGAGCTTGCTCTCTCTCTCAGCTCCTGAGATTAGCATTAGAGGAGAGAGCAGAGAAAGGAGAGCAGAGAAAGTCCATGTGGAGGAGAGGAGAGGCAGCCAAGATGGTGGAGTGCTGAAGGGAAAGCCAGTTAGTGCAGTTTGTGCAGAGAGAAGGAGATGGGGAACAGAGGTGAATAAGGCTGGTGAGGTAGAAACCTTTGATTCTAGGAAACTCGGATAAGTCAGTGGCTTTTGGAGCCCTAATGGAAAGGGAAGTATTTTCCCACTGTGTGTATTTCTTGCTTGCCGGGTGCAAACTAGGATAAAGATGATGGCCCACCAGTCCTTGGCTTCGTTGTGTCATTATGGTCTGTCCGAATCAGATGCAAACCTGCACTGGCCAGGTGGCTGTGATGGTGGCCGTGGCTACTGGCCATACAGACACAAATCTCAGATAACAGCAGCACATAATATTTTACTACTTCTTGCTCTCAGCTTTACTCAGCACATAGGTAGGAAGTCTAAAAACAACAAGATGCATGCACAGTAACTCCTGACCGTCAACCTGAGTTCTCGGGGTAAGCCTTCTCTTAAAGGGGCAGCAGAACTTGGCCTCCCTACCCCACCAAGACAAACACTGTGGAATGCTGTCTCCGAGGAACTTGGAGATGGAGAGGGGTGGTACCAGGTGAGGATGGAGGGCTGGGGATATTTGAGAGATTGAGCAACCCAGAAAGCAAAAAGAGTAAACCTACAATTATCTCAAAACACAAAGTTCAATTTAAAATAAAAACACTATTATTGATGTAGAATTTACTTACAGCAAAATGCTTACATTGGTCTGTTTAAGCAGTTTTGGCCTACGAATGTGCTCATGTAACCTATAACCTTATTAAAAACGAAATATTTTTATCCCTCCAGAAAGTTTCTTCCTCCTAAAGAAACAACCACTGCTTTGATTTTTTTTTGTTACCACATGTACTTGCCTATGTAGCTATTGGCTTTTTAAAATTTATCTAATTTTTTTTGGTATGGCTCCATGGACTCAGCATAATGCTTTTCAGATCAACTCAGTGTTGTCAAGTGAATTAGTCCTTCATTCCTTTTTTAATGCTGTGTAGTATTCCCGTGGAGTACATTGTTTACACTTTCTCCTCTGATGAACATCAAGTGGTTAGTTCCTATATTTAAACTCTTGTATAAGGCTTACTGTGGACATATGTTTCACTTCTCTTGGGTAAATACTTTGGAGAGAACTTGTTAGATCATGGGACAGGTGCATGCTTAACTTTTTAAGAGTCTGACACTTTTCCCAAAAAGTGGTTGTAACATTTTGCGTTCCCACCAGCAGCATAGGAGTGTCCTTGGTTGCTCCTCATCTTGGTCAACACGTGGTGTAGTCAGTCTTTCTTATTGACTCATTCTAGTGGGTGTGAAGTGGTATGTCTTTGTGTTTTAATTTGCATTTCTCTGATGACTAAGGTTGCTGAGCACTTTGTTATGTGCTTGTTAGCTGATTATAACCTCACCTTCCGTGAAGTGCCTGTTCAAATATTTTATTTACCTCTAGCTTTTGGGGTATTGTTCTCTGTGTAGTCTACATATGAACACTTTTTCAGATATATACAGTGTGAATATTTCCCCCAAACTATGCTTACCTAGTTTCTTAATAGTGGCTTTGGATAAGATTTATAAGATTTTAAGAAAGACCAGCTCTCTTTTGGTTAATGTTTCAGGTAGTGAATTCCTCTTGACTTACCTGAACAAATATTCCAAGTGTACAGACTAAGGTATGAAAGCTTTTTTCTATCCAAGGCTGGAAGTGTCCATCTTTCTAGTCTTTTGAGTTGCTTATTACAGTTGAAAGTCTTTTTCTAGGCCTCCTGGGAAATACAACAGGAATATAGTTGATTATTTTTCTTGGGTCTGTGCTTCACATTCCATTTTGTCACAGCTGGGTCTTTGTTAAGAGCTAACTAAATAAAAAGTTCCGCAAGTATTGTTTTCAGAACTCTTGATTTTCACAGGGCGTGGCTTCTTTCAAAAGAACTGCCTTCTGTAATGGAAAACAGGAGTTACAGGGATCCACTGGAAAAGTCCTGCCTTTTTAGTAACATCCTGTCAGAAAATGGAAACTTTTGCACGTTGGTTGTGGGATTCTATTCTTAGGATATGGGAAGCCTGGGAGGTATGAATCCCAGCAAAATGTACTTGTTAGAATCTAACTCTCAATTTGTATTACTGATCACGTGTGGCCCCTCCTCCCCTGGTGGCCAGTGGGGAGCCTTTGGTGTATTCTTGATCAGGCTCTCTCCAGTTTTCCAAACTGGCGATTCCAAACCTTATCCTAACCTGGAGTGCATCCATTTCCCTCCACTCAGCAAAACAGTGGTCAGTTAGCTTAACTTATGGTTATTGAGCACTTACTAAGTGTCAGGAATTGAGCAAAAAAACACAGCCCCCATGCAAGAGGAATTAACAATCCAGACGAAACTTTTAACCATTATATGTGCCAATGTGTTTAAAAATGTATCCACCTTCCTCTGCTCTTGTGTTTGAGGAGCGCCATCTGTCATTTGCATAAAGTTGATACTTCTACCTGCATTGTGTGTTACTCCTCTTATATCTCTTGGAGTCGCCTTTCCCATCAACTGTTCTTTCTCTTCTCTAAAAAACAGCCACTTGGTGTCCATTTTATTTTTTCCTTCAGTACAAAAACTTTGTACCCAGCTGCACATTAGGCAGCCTGGTGGAACTTTCTTAATTCTGTATCTAGTTCAAACAAATATCCATATTTACTACAGTCTCCCAAGAATAAAGCCAAATAGGTGGGGCTTCCAGATAAAGCAGAGAACACCCAGTTACATTTCAACTTCCGGTAAACAAGGAATACTATTTTTAGTGTAACTCTCTCCTAGACATACTATGAATACATTCCTTTCAATATCTGGAATCTACTTATGCAGTCACATTATGCATTGTTTATCACATGTCCCAATTTCTCTGGGTATCCTGTAGTGTCACTTGCTAAGTCTAGGCACCCTGCAGAGGGGGACGACACTCACAGGGAAACGAAAACTCCAGGACGCCAGCACTCTCTGTGGCTCACTCCCATTCGGAGCTCCCAGGAACAGCTAACTCAGTCTAAGCAGGCTCTCCTTTGTCCGGTTCTATTCCTTTTCGTTCTGATCAGAGGTCCTCAGTTCCACAGAGACTCTTCTGGTCTCCATTGTGTACCCACACCAAGCCCGTTATCCCCGCTGAAACCGCAGAGGTGGTCCTGGCTCAGCCATCCCAGGGTACTTCCTTCATCTGGGAAAGCAGGGAGGGAGGAAATGATAAATATGTCACTCATTGTTTTTCCTTTCAGACCAGGCTGAGTCGCTGATAAAGTAACTCTTCAACTTCGCTTGCTTCAGTATTGGCTCATGGCAATAAGGGTATGTTGTCCATTACACACTGTAATGTTGCGTAGCCTAGAGGCTTCGAAAGCTATTCACACAACATCTGCTAAAGTCACTTCAGCCCTCCTTGTTCTCCTAGTTCCCTCCGGGTCCTTTCTCCTCCCTTAACTTCTGATGAGGAACAGCAAGTACCCCTGGTGCGGGGAGTCCTGGCCGGGCTGGGTGGGGGACTGGCTGGAGGCAGAAGTCCGGCAGAGACGCCACTCCCCAGCCCACTTACTGTCCTAAGCCGAGAGGTCCCGCACATCTCACCTCACCCGCATCCCGACGAATTCTGCAAGTTGATGAATTCAGGCAGATGGAGACCACAATATTTATGACAGAAAAAGAGAGGATGAAAGACAGGATTAGGTGTGAGTCAACAATGGGTTTGCTAATTAATTCTGGTTCTTGGAGTGCCCTAGACAGACGACCCAGTCAAGGGGATTACTGAGCTTTCAGTGCGTGGGGGGTGCTGTTTAGCAAAACCCAGGGCAGAAGGAATCAACCGGAAGGCGCGCTTCCTTTGGGCAGCTCGCACCCACCTCTGGAAACTGCAGGAGAGCTTCTCTCCCAGACACGCCAGCACGATATGGCATCGATGAGATGTGGTGGCCCCCTCTTCTGAGCCACTTCAAATCCTGTTACCCCACCTTCTAATCTAGCTGCTAACAAGCTACCAGTTCTGAGCAAGCTCTAAATAATGTTGTGCATTGTAACTGGACAGCACCTCCCCTCACATCGTGCTTCTAGCTCCAGAATTTTTCCATGCCCTGGTGTGGGTTGTGCACGCTTGCTGACGTGCATACAAGTGCAACCTAAGTTGATACCCGTGGGGTCATCCTCGACCAATGGGATGGAAGCCAATGTAAAGGCTTCTCTCGTTTTTCCTCTGCGAAGACAGTTCTGAGATACGTTTTATAAGGTTCTTCTGAAGGTGTGGGGGATCAGGTACCAGTGGTGAATTTATAGCAATCACTGCATAGCTTTCCCTGTTTCCTTGTTCCAGTCCTTTTTTTCTTCTACTTCTATTTCCTGAGACAATTTCCCGAATAAAGTACATGCATACAAGACTTTGTCTAAGGTTCAACCACTAGCGGGGAAGGAGTGATGAGAGAGTAGAGAGAGGCAAACAGGGTTATATAATGGATGTCCTTCCACCAGGAAAGAAACCTCAAAGGAGCCGAAGAACTGCCCTCTGATAGGAACACTACCAGGGGTACCACCTGGACAGTCTGAAAGAGACTTCATCTTCGATCAGCTCGATTCTTAACCAGCAAGAAAGCTAAGAAAAATCAGTCCTTTTCTTGCCGGATCTCGAGGGAGAGGGAAACAGAGTGGAGAGAAAGAGGATTGGCCATTGTCTGTGGCTCCTGAGCCATGGAAACCCTCAGCTGGAACTGGCTCACGTCGGAAGACACTTGGTCTGAGCAGAGAAGGACCGGACAGACGCGGGACTCTTGAGTTCTGTGTGGTTGGTTCTGTACAACTATTTTCATGAGAACTTTACTGGCACAGTGGATATCTGGCTCTATTTTAAGCCTAACTTTTCTAGTTCTTGGTGTGTCTTGTAGGATGGGTTTTCAATGCACACTGAAAATGAAGAGAGTGACCACTGACCATAGAGGATGTTCTCATATCCTAAGTGCAGTGAGCGCAGCCGCCACAGCTGAGGTGTGGGCAGTGGAATCAACCGGAAGCTGGGCTGTGGGGAATGTGGATAAGAATGGTCCTTGGGGAACGAGGCTTGTCACTGAGTGCTGGTGCTGGCCACTGCACACCCCAGACACATTTTTGTCTCCAACTTCCAACTTTCATCACTACCCATAATCTATAACCTTTAATACACAGCACTGACTCATGCCTCTGAACTCAGTTTAGGTAGGGGTGGCTTGTTGCTTCTACCAAGCTTTTAAATGGAAACCACAGAATAACTCCTGCTGGAGTTTATTCTTCTGTTCTTTTTATGGGGCAGGAATTACCTGTCAGCAGAATGCTGAAGCTCTACATAAAACATCTGCTCCATTCAGGAGAGCTCAGATCTTGAAGCGAATGTGCCTCAGGCCAGGAAGCGTCCATTGTGGCCTGAATTCACCCTGTTGAGAATCTTTGAGCCATGCACTCTGACACAGGCAATTCCCAGAATTTTGAATGTGGCTTTGCCAACTTCAATGTGTCCAGGTTACCTTTTTTAGAAAGATAGCTTATTTTCTTGAATAGAGGTTAGACTCATCAATATTTCTCCTTTAGCAGAGAAAAAAAAAAAAAAGAAAAAATTTAAGGAGTGCTTTTCCAGAAAGCACTGACCATCCTGAGAGTCTCAGGCATTCAAAGCAGCTCTGGGGACATTTAGGGAGACTTCCTGTGAGGGCTGGACTCACCACCCAGCAGGTATAGAGCTGAATCACTAAGGACACAAATGAAAAGGGAGGAGCAAAAGTAAAGGCTTTATATTTCCTCTTCAGGGACCCGGCCACAGTCTCACCCAGCAAACTGTCCATTCACCAGCAGGAAGCAGCTAAGGTAAAGAGAGCCCTGTGGCTGCAGCTGGGCCTGTTGTCAAAGGGGAGCGGACAAGACAGTAAGATCTGGCAGTCGGGAAGGGGTGCAGGGAGTCAACTGAGGGGCAGCTTATTCTCTAACCGAGTGTGGCTTTTCCTGATACCCGCTTGTCCTAGTACTGATTGGATTGAAATTTCTTCCTTCCACAGATGTTCAGTGAGTGGCTAGCTAGGGCTGGTCTCGATGCTGAAATAAAGCATTAAAAAACAAAGTCCTTGCTTAAACGGAGATTGTACTCTAGAGGGAGGGTGGATCAGAAAATAAATACATGTATAATATATCACATATACTATGATATATACAATTTATTTATATTTATCTAAATGCATGTTTATATAATATATGGCAAAGAAATAAGTGAAATATGTGTATATAATATATAGAGCAAGTAAAACCATGTATGTATATGTATGTATGTGTATATATATAATATGTATAAAATAGGGTAATAGAAGGAAGGATAACTGGAAGGATGTGGTCAGTGAAAGCCTTGTTGGTGGAATGGTGTCTGAGCAGAGAGGTAAATAAACTGCTGGAGTGAAGCATTTGTTTATCTTTGGGAAAAGCATCTCAGAAGAGGGATAGAATGTGCAAAGGCCCTGAGGTGAAATCTGCTTGGCATGCTGAAGGAATGCAGGGAAGTGGCATGGCCAGACCAGAGGGAGCTGATGGGAGGCTGGTAGGCAATGAGACTGAGAGGTAGCAGGGGCCAGGGCGTGAAGGACCTTGGTCACAGAAAGGAGTCTGGCTTCTGCTCTGAGAGAAAGGGAAGCCACAAGAGTTTTTGAGCAGAAACCATAAGCAGTTCGGCAGTTAGTGTATAACTAACTAACTGATATTGAAAATTTGGTGGAGGAGGATTAGAGTAGGAAAGGAGTTAGAAGACTATTTCTATAGACCACAGAGAGGTGATGATAGCTTTGACCAGGATGGTAACTGATGAGAGAAAAATGGATAGATGGTGAGGATTTCTGAAGACAGAGAAAACAGGGTTGTTTGATAGATGGAACATGATGTGAATGAGAGAGTGTTTAAGGATGATCCCACAATTTTTGGTTCTGGCAAATGAAGGCCTAGGACCGCTGTGGTTTACAGAGATCAAGACAGCTGCTGGTGGGGGGCAGGGGCAGCCTGGGGTGGGGGGTGCTGGGGCAGGGATGGGGGGTGGGCAGGCTGGAGAGAGCTTCAAGAAGTCAGGAGTCTGTTTTCGCACATGTTAACTTTGGGCTACACGTTAGACACTCAAGTAGAGATGCTGAGCAGGCAGTTAGACAGATGAATCTGGAATTCAGGGACAATATAAATTTGGGAGCTGACAGCAAATCAGTGAGAGTTAAAGCTTGAAGTTGCATGAGATCACCAGTCAGAGTGTAAACAGAGTAGAGGCCCAAGATTTCAGATGCGGCCAATGAGACTGGGAAGGAAGGAGGGGCCCACGGAGGCAGGTGGGGAACTCAGAGAAAAGGATGAGGGAGGAGTTAAAGGAAGGAAGTGCACGACGGAGCGAGGCTCCTGGAGATGACACCTCCCATGGGCGAGCTCTGCGCTCAATGAGTTCTGTGTCCACAGCCCTCTATAGTTTGGGGAGCTCAGTAAGTGTTTGCGGGCTGAATCAAGCAAGCTCTTCCTTCCCGACATGCCGCTGTCCTCAGATAACGCACCTTGCAGCATCGTGTGCTTCTCTCCCAGGATTTCTTCTTCCAGTCCTTCGTCTTCACTGACATCCTGGCTGTGGCTCGCGGCTGAGGGCTTGGGGCGCCTTCTCACGGCTGGCCCATGTGCTAGTATTGCCTTCCTGCCACGGGGGTACGGGCAATGAGCAGAGACGGCGGCCCATGTCTGCCTTGCTGGTCCCACCTTGTCTGTGCATGAATGATTGGAGGGGTGCGCTCTCCTCTCTCCTTGGGGAGGTGGATGGTGTAGACGGAAAGCATCTCATCTGGTGAGCCTGTGTAGCTCCAAATTTACTGTCCAGATTCCAGGGTGAGGAGTGTGGTGAAACGTGGAATTTCAGAGCACAGAGACCCAATTCCTTCTTCCCTTTGGCTCCAGAACAAGCTCAGATGGCTTTTAAATGTATACAAATGATAGCATTGACGTATTGGTTGAAGAAATAGTAACTCTTCTCTTCACAAGACTCCAAAGCTACTGTGAAGCCCCCTTTCTAGCATTTACTAATTTCTTAAAAATAGTGATGAGTATGTCAGTTTTCACAAAGCAGAGTGCTCAGGCTCTTTAATCCATGAAGGTGGTAACTGGACTCCACATATTATCTGTACCTTCACATGATATTATGAGCTGTTTTCTCCTCCGTTTTCAGGTAGTGCTGGGCATAAAATGGATTCCCTTAGCAGAGCAAATGCTGAATTTTGTCTGGCTATGTTCAAAGAGCTGAACAACAGCGTGGGAGATAACATTTTCTTTTCCCCGTTAAGTTTGCTCTATGCTCTGAGTATGATCCTCATCGGTGCCAGGGGAAACAGTGCGGAGCAGATGGAAAAGGTACAGAATGCACCCAAGATGTCCCCGGAGCCTGGAAGCCTTACCTGCACCCCTACGGGCCAGCCAATTAGATCTTTACACAGGGAAAACCGCCATCTTGAGAAAGAACACTCTTGACCAAATCATATTTCTTCAATGTGGATAGTGGCTTAAATAATGTAACACATTACAATGAAAAAAACAAACAAAAGAACACCATGTACATGGGATACACAATCTCTCCTTTACCATTGGTAGATTTACACATTCATTCCCACGATTGCTTCTAGAGTTCAGTCTTCAATGATTTACACATGACAGAGAGCATGTGCATGGTACTATTCTTGTCCTCTAGAAGTGTGATTTAAAATAAAATTTAATGACATTTTAAGGATTATCAAGTTTAAAAAAATTATTCGTTAGTCCATTTGAACATCATAACAACCCTGTGTGGCAAGTAACTATTGTTATTCCTATTTCATAGTTGGGGAAACTGAGCTTTTCAGGTTACATAGGTGATATACAGTGATTTTTCTATAGAAGCCCATTTATTGATGTGGAAAGCCTAGAATAGTGTCACTTAACTCCCTGGATATTTGAATATCCTATTACTTTTGTCCTTTATTTCTTTATTCCATACTTTGATGCACTTTCATAAAATTTTGCATTTAAAATAAGTATTGTGCTGGGGACCCAGGTAATGTTTCCTGTGGCCCTGCGTGGGCCAGTGAATGACCCGAGAGGGGTGGGAGGGGTAAAGAGTCCAGTGCGTGACAACTCAATCCCTGGACTCTCACAGACAGTGGTCCAGGGGACATTGCTTAATCTCTCTTTAGGTCAATCACCTTAATAGGAAATGAAGAAATAGTATCTACTCATGAAGTTCTTGGGAGTTTAAGTAAGATATATGAAGCCTTAGTTCAGGACTTAGAATATAACATCATTAAATATTAGCTATCTCATTGGTCTTTATCTGAAATGGAAAAACAGGCACTTGTAACTGTTAGCCTTTGTAGGCTGTGTGTTGCTTTTGATGCCAATTGATTCTTCTTTCTTCTTCTAGGTGCTTCACTTTGACCGTATTGCAGAAGCATTAAAGCCAGAATTTAAGGACTCAGCTAAGGTATGCTAATGCTACTGCCTTGCTGTCAAACGCTCTTTAACATTAGAGCACCAAGAGAGAATGGTGCAGGGTTGAGTAGCAGCACTCCTTCTTGTCTTTTAAAGGGGCTTACAATGTCCACCGTGGTCTATTTCAACCTTCCTGATAAGTGCTATGGCCTATAGAGTTCACATAATGATAATGGTAACAATAATAAAGTCTCCAGATTCCATTATATGATTTGTTGTCATCCTTACTCGAACTTCTCTGTTCTTTTATAAACTATGTGCCATGCTGGGACTGCCAGCCTCATCTCTGCCATGCTACATTCTTTAGAACAGTAAGGGACTGAGGAGGGACCCTGAGGCTTTGCCACACAATTATATGGCAGGAAAACAGGGCTTAATACTGCCCAGCCCACCTGTTGCTAGTTCCTTCTGGAAGGAGGATTCTTTTGAACGTGAAATTTATACAGAACTCCCACATGACAATAGTTGTGATGGTGACTGACTGAGGAAATACATAAATGTGTATAGATTCACAGGATACTTACTTCACAGAACCTAATTTATTGTTAGGAGATTAAAGCTGATAGTTTGGTGATCTTTGCTTTAGGGAATGTAGGCATAACCCTTCCAATGTCCATGAATCAGATGCATCAAAGCTGTACACTTAAAACCAGATTGCTCCTCAGAGGGACAGATGGGTGTAAAAGGCCAGTTCAGGGAAGAGCTGAAAAAATTGACTAAATAGTCACAGAGAACAGAGATATTGAAAGGAGTGTGATAGAGAAGAGAAATGATTCTCTAGGTACTAAGGCAGGGAAGGGAAAAAACAACCAAAACCCAAACAAAGGAACAAAGCTTGGATTAGTGCCCTGAATACCTGCTTAGGATCTCTTTATTTATAACGACTTCTGCTTTTGAACTAATTCACTGGACTGACAAGTGCATGTGTGTTTCACAATAGCGTACAGTTCTGCAGACAATCCGTAATGAGAGTCAGAGTGCTGAGGTTATTGTGCTGGAGGAAATTCGAGAAGGAAAATGCTTTCAAGTCTCAAGCTCCATGTTGTTAGTACTGTATGCAGCACCGTTTCATTTGGAGGCCAACACTCACTCTCTACTTATTGTTTCCTCCTTATTTAGAACTCTTCAATGGCGAGAAATTAAGCAACTTAATACTCCATTCTTTGTTTATTGTGCTTCAGTGCAGCCAAACTGGAAGGATTCCCTCAGGGTTTGGAGGCCTAGTCTCTCAAATCAACCAGCCAGACTCTAACTACACCCTCAGCATCGCCAACAGACTCTATGGGACGCAGGCAGTGGCATTCTATCAGGTAAGTCCACCTGGAATAGTGGTCAACAGCTTTCTTGGCATCCTCTGAATTTCACACCATCAGCTCAATCAAGGGTGAGAAGAGTCACATGGCATCTATCCTGAAGAGATTAAATGTGAGCCCAGTTAGAGTTTCAATGAAATGGTTTTACTGGAACCCCATCACATAAACACACCCGCCCAAATCACCAAAGTTGTTCAAGAACCAGTCAGGGATGAAGCACAAAGCAAAGCAGGTAAGACCAATCCCTTATAAACCAGAAGAAAAACAAAGTCTTTTCCTTATCTCTTCTTCAAAGGTCCTAAGCATCAGAGTCTCAAGAATTAGCAGAAAGTACCCTGGACTGGGAGCCAGCAGACCTGAGTTCTGTTCTCAGACGTATGACTTTGGGCAAGTCAATTACTTCTATCTGTAAAATGAGAGAATAAGACCAAGTTTTTATTTGATTACAAAATTTTAACACTATTTACGCCCTTTCCCAACAGCATTGGAATATATATTTCTATAGAGTGTTTACTATGTGTCAATCACTCTACTGTGTACATTATAGACATGGTCTTATATAATCCTTTCATAGTATTAAGATATAGGTACAAAATTGTCACTAATTCCACAATTGTGAAGCAGATCCTGAAAAGTCAAGTTGACAAAGGTCACATAGATAATTAAGTGGCGAAGCCAGAATTTGATCCTTGTCCAAATCCGTTTTCCGGTTTTTCATTGCTATCTCATCCTGCTGAGATTGAGGTGAGCTGCTAGCTTTTGTGACACAGCTTTAGTGGGAAGAGTGTTATTCAATGCCAGCTGGGTGATGCAGGGTGCAGCCTTGAACTTCTAATGTTCTTCTTTAACCTAGAGGTGTCTTATACATGACAAGTTTGAGATGGTCAGAATGTTTGTAACTTCTGGTAGCCCACCCTGCCACTACAGATATTTCAGAGGTGTTTCCTTTTACTGTCCTAGAAGGGAATGGCATGGGGGGGGGGGGTGCTGGAAGTGTGGGAATTAGCAATTGTGGTCCTTGGAGTTGGGACACTCTCTCTCATTCCTTTGTGTTCCCCAAACAGTGATCTGGACAGAATAGCAGGTAACTGTTGATTTGGGATAATGACAGTTACATCTGTTTCTGAAGTGAAAAGCTCCTTGTTAGTAATACGAAGATTGTCACAATCTATGTCATAAGATATTATCCCAGGATTCTGTCCTGGGCAGTCACATCAGCACGTTCGAGCCACAGTGAGACCCAACTCAGGACAAGAATCATGTCGAGGCCCAGGTTTGTTCTTGGTGAATCCCCTGTGGTTCTTCACTGGACTCAGGCACAAGGGAACCCAGCTAAGCAAAGGACAAGCCAAAGGCCAGGCAGCCACTTCCATAGCTTCCATACTCCTAAGCCTTTATCTCTCCCTAGATGTTCTGGGTGGGACACTGGGTCCTGCTGGACTACAGAGGTCTCAAGAATGGAATTTCAGTTTCATTTGAATCCACGTAGATTGAATGCTAGGAATTAGGGGGGATGTGTGGTCATCAGTGGTGGCTCCGGAATGCTACCCAGGGGCTGGTTTGAGAGTGGGAAGTTGGTTAAAGAGAGGGCTAGCTTCTTTATATTGAATTTGTACATTAGTTTTTACTTGGATAATAGATGTGAAAAGACTAGTGAGTCCTTAATGTACTTTGGCATACATTTTACATAAAGTTGAAAAAAAAAATCAATGTCTACATCGGCCCTGGCCGGTTGGTTCAGTGGTAGAGCGTCGGCTTGGCGTGCAGAAGTCCCGGGTTCGATTCCCGGCCAGGGCACACAGGAGAAGCGCCCATCTGCTTCTCCACCCCTCCCCCTCTCCTTCCTCTCTGTCTCTCTCTTCTCCTCCTGCAGCCAAGGCTCCATTGGAGCAAAGATGGCCCGGGCGCTGGGGATGGCTCCTTGGCCTCTGCCCCATGCGCTAGAGTGGTTCTGGTCGCAACAGAGCGACGCCCCGGAGGGGCAGAGCATCGCCCCCTGGTGGGCAGAGCGTCGCCCCCTGGTGGGCGTGCCGGGTGGATCCCGGTCCGGCGCATGTGGGAATCTGTCTGACTGTATCTCCCCGATTCCGGCTTCAGAAAAATACAGAAAAAAAAAAAAATCAATGTCTACATCAGAGGAATGTATCATTATTTTTTCATGTATGGTGGTTTGTGAGGAGGTTGGGATGGGCCAGGTGGAGACCAAACCTTCTGTTAGACCGCAAACAAGCAAACCGGTCAATCGCTCTGGTCCTCGCTTTTCCCATGGGGAACGTTAGTGCTGTCCCCCCATCCGTTTGTGTCCTTCGAAGAGGGAAGGGGAGAAATCAAGTGAAAAGGTAGGCAGTCTACTGCAATTTGTGACTTTTGCTTTGAATGTTTTAAATGAAGAATGCCCACGATATGATGGAAGTAGCAACCAAAAACTTCTGGACATTTCTTTTGGAAAGTTTTTGATTTGTTTGAATACTTTTGTATGGATTCTCCTTCCTTTCAGATGTTTAGACATGCGCTGCTTTTTTTCTGTTGTGAGTTTAGAGTACAGTGAGTTGGAGGTGCTCGTTTTCCTTAAGTTATTTCTCTGTTGTTATGCAATTTGTCTCTCTCTCTCTCTTTTTTTTTACAGCAATATTTAAGCTGCTCTGAGAAACTGTATCAAGCCAGGCTGCAAGCTGTTGATTTTAAACACTCTACAGAAGAAACGAGGCAAACTATTAACGCTTGGGTTGAAAGTAAAACTAATGGTAAGGATAAGTCACATGTGTGTCTCCTAACTTGATTGGTGCTGACTCCCTGAGTCAGTGCTAAAGAGGGCTGAAAGCTGACTCAGCAGGTTAACAATGGAGGAAGTGGAAAAATATTTTGGAATATCCCTTATAGCCATTTGTCCTAAGTGACCTAGCCAAGTGACTCTGCACATGAGGGGAACACCATGTCTACGTTAGAGAGGTGTTATCATAGAATCTATCTTAGATCTACCTTTCCCAGTATTAAAGAAAACTCTATATATTGTTAAGTATTTCCTTTTTGAATGGAACATTAGTCACATCACAGATGTGTCCATTTCTTTTCAAAAACCCTAATTAGGGAAAAATGTAAAGATAAAAGAGAATAATATAATGAATCCTATTTACCCATCACTCAACTGAAATATTTACTACATATGGCCTATATTAATATGCCCAGTGCCTAGAACAGTGCCAGGCACATAGAAATCTCTTAAAATAGTTTTAGCATAAATGGTTTGATTAGTGTTGTCTGCTATGGGTGTACTTTAGGGATCCACACACTGTGTGTTTATTTAATAATTACTTTTATTTAATAATTCTTTTATACAATTACCAACTTATATATACACACACACACATATATATGTATATATATATAGAGAGAAAGCATTTAATGTTAGTTATTGTGACTATTTAACTGTCTCTCGTCAATAAGTTCAAATCCAAATATATTATCTATTTTTTTTTCTTACAAGGAAAAATTACAAACCTCTTTGGAAAGGGCACAATTGACCCTTCTTCTGTAATGGTCCTGGTAAATGCTATTTATTTCAAGGGACAATGGCAGAATAAATTTCAGGAAAAAGAGACCATTACAACCCCTTTTCATCTAGGTGAGGTACGTATTACATCTTCAGATAGATGATAAATTTTGGAGACTGAAACAATTGTTTAAGGACAAGTTAGAAAGATTTAATGAGAATACCGGTCTAGGTTTCTGTAGGTTCCTTTAACTGTGTCTTCTATGAATTTTATTTTTATTTTTCCTTATGAAGTGTTGGTAACTTTTGTCACAGGGCAACTGGAAGAGACAAGAGCCAACCCTTTCCTTACTATTCTCCTGTCTGTCTGTCTGTCCTTTCCATATATTATATATATGCTGTGGGTTTGCTCTAGAGGCTCAACGCAACTATCTATTATTTTTCTTCTTGAAAGTCTCTAATTGAGTTGAAAAAGGAAATGATCCCATGATACCATTTTCCCCCACATAACTCATTTTATGGGGAAACCCTGGCTTTGTTTTTGGGAAACGCGATTTTATTGTTCTTGTTACTATACACATTATTTGAACTATTCAGGCTCTAACAAGGACTTACTTTGAAATAAAAATATCATAGCCCTTGTGAAGGAAAGTAATAAGGTATATTTTGTAGTTTATGTTTTACTCGTGCCCTTAGAGTGTTAGAGGCGATACTTATGTTATGCAAGGAAATCAGTATACATGCCTGTGCACGCACATATGTAACCACCACCTAATTGCAATCTTCTTACAAAGCAGGGTAAGAGCGTCACGGTGGAGATGATGTGTCAGACTGGGATGTTTAAACTGGCCGTCCTGAAGGACCCGCCGATGCAGGTGCTCGAGCTGCCCTACGCCAACAGCCAGCTGAGCATGGTCATCCTGCTCCCAGCGGGCACAGCTACTCTGGACCAGGTAACCCAACTGGGGTGCCAGCAGCAGAGAAAGCATGTGTGCACTCTGTGTGTGTGTGTCCTGCGATGTCAGCGCAGCCAGTAACTAACTCGTGGTGGGGGTTTAGTGGCACTGCCCCAGGGACTGTGAGGGAAGGGGAACTCCTAGTCCCTGCCTTCAAGATTTTGTATCTAGGGAAAACAATCTATTTTTATATTTAAAAATGTGCCTGGAGGCAAAAGTGCCATGTTGTACACACACACACACACACACACACACACACACACACACACACACGTCATTTGACACTTATTCCCTGGAAATCTGAAGAAACCGTCCTTCTCTCAGGAGCGGCATGTCTGCTCCGAGTGTAACATGATTTTGTGGGCTAAGCACCATTTCTAGTGTCCTGGTTTTGTGGGGGAGTGAGAGCCACAGCCGCTGAGAAGAGGCCACAGTGGCAGTGGGGGTTGGGGTCTAACCCTCTCCCCAGCTACCGCCCCAGCTGCCGAGCACAGAGCGGGCAAGCTGCCGATGTGCACTGGCCGCTGCTCCTCCCCAGCCCTGCCGGGACCTCTCCGGGCTCTGAGACCAGCTGAGCCTCTGCCTCTTGCTAAAGCTGACATGCATGCGGAGGCTGTTCTAATCAGAGCACAGAGCACGTGCAAAGGCCTTAGAAGCATGAGGCAGCGAGATGGCTCTGTGTCACGAAGCTGTGGTAGCTTGGGCCAGGGCAGAAGACAAAAGGAAAAGACAGGAAGAGAAGCCACTGCTCTTATATTGCCAAGATGGCCAGAAGGTGACAAAAAGTCTACAGCCCTTGTAGTAGAGAGATGATGGCCTTGCCCTGCTGGTGTGGACCTGCGGGGAGGGCTGCAGGCAGTCTCTAATGCCCGAGGATGTAAGTTGGAAGAGTCTACAGAAACTTCTGGAACTGAGTGGAGAATGGGGTCCCAGAGTTGTGAGGCTGCTTTGGGAGGTCTGAGCAGGGACGAGGGAGCTGCCATGCTAGGCAGAAGCATCCAGAGTTCAGTGCCAAAGGCAGGGACAGGAGGAGATTGGAGCAGAGCAGAGTGGAGCTCCTGGAAGCCACATGATGCATGAGCTCTGACAGAGGTTGCTATGAAGTGTTTCAGGCATGAGAACCAAGGAGAAATGGGCGAGTGCATCCGGGAAACGGGAAAGCAACTGCAGAAGCATTAGAAAGAGGTTAGGTCAAGTCCACGCGCTCTGAAGAAATGAACTAGGCAGCACATTGGACAAGTTCAATTATGAAATATCAACGAGAAGTAGACAATAGGAAAGGGAAGACATGGATGAATGCAAGATTCTTTTTTTTTTTTTTTTTTTTTTTTTGTCCCCAGATAAAAGTTAAGCACAGTTTAAAGGTAGAGGAGAAATCAGTGAGATTGAATCCTTTGCAGTGAGAATTATCAAACACACAGCAGTTAATGCCAAGGTGCATGCCTGGCTCGTGTGGGCCCATCTGTGTTTTGTCTCCTAGATAGAGAAGCAGCTGAACGTGAGGACATTTGACAGGTGGACGAGCGCTTCCAGCATGATGGAGAGGGATGTGGAAGTCCATCTGCCCAGATTCAGACTGCAGATCAAGTATGAGCTGAATTCTCTGCTGAAGTCCCTCGGGATGACAGATGTCTTCAGCCAGATCAAAGCCAACCTGTCTGGAATATCACCAGAAAAGGGCCTGTATTTATCAAAGGTCATCCACAAGTCATATGTGGATGTCAATGAAGAGGGCACCGAGGCAGCAGCGGCCACTGGGGACAACCTTATTGTAAAAAGACTCCCCATCCGAGCTCAGTTCGTGGCGGACCACCCTTTCCTGTTCTTCATACGGCATACTGACACCAGCACCATTCTCTTCTGTGGCAAGCTGGCCTCTCCCTGAACAGATGGGGTTGAGCAAGGCTCAAAGTCACAGAGGAGGTGCAAGGACAAAGTTGTGACTCAGTGTGGTTCCTGCCTCTCACACTGTGTGCCTCAATTTGCTTGTCTGCGAAATGGGTCTAAGATCTCTCTCAACTTTGTGAGTTGGCAAACCCTAAGATTATGGTAACCATGGAAAAAGGTATATTTACAAAAAAAAAAAAAGCTTTTCTGATTCTCTTATCTTTGGGGGCTCATTTAAATGCTGCCTGGGTGACATAATCAAGTCATCAAAGAAAATTTTAAAGAATTACGTTTTTTGTTTTTTTAAAAGTTGTATATGTCAATGAGCTTTTGAATAAGTGACTTATTTTCCTTTGAAAACCAGTCGAAGGGCTTTTGCTTTGTTTGAATTTTTAAATATTATATAACTTTCCTTGCCTGTGTAAATATGATGTCATGAATTTTAGTTCAAAACTCTGCATTGGATGTAATAAATATAAGAAATGCCTTATGTTCTTTTGAAGACAATTCAATGGAATTTTTGGCCAAATGTTGCCAGACTCCCACTTGAATAACAGACGCCCCTTTTATCTCTTTCCACGATAGGCATGTGTCTCTTCTTTGTGTCAACAGAGAGCAGGGCTCACTGGGGTGCCCAGCTTCACGTCACCACCGGACCTGAAAGGGCACATCCACCTCCGGCCAGACACCAGGCTTGCTGCTGTCCCAGAGTGACTGACTTTAAGACCCTGGTCATTATTCATTGATATCCTGGTTCATTTCTTGCACAGATACTTCTTGAGCACCTACTAAGTTCTAACAGCATATTAAGCCACGGATCTATGCAGTGAATAACAAAGAGCCCCCGCCTTAGATTTCCTCAGCTTATTTGTCAGCAGGGAACTCAGACTTTGGAGCAGTAATGGCAATGGCTGACGACTGCTGTGAGAAGTCTGAGTGACCTGTCTCTGTGTGTGTGCTGTGTGCTGTGGGGCAGTCATTTCACTTGTGAGCCCTGTAAGCTGTTTCAGGGATGGAGGTCTCTCTTCTGAGGACAGTGACTTGATCAGATTTGCATTCTAGAAACATCACGTGGGCTTCCAAATGGCTGTCTTCACAATGGGAAAGATACATGATAAACGACATGAAATAAAGAGCATTTTCCATACCAATAGTCATGTCAGTAGACTGGGGCAGCTCCGCAGTGGGGATAAACCGCCTGCTCAGGGTTTATTTTGGTTACGTGTAGATAGCATCTTCGACAATTTAGGTGTGACAGTGAAGGGCACCATTAGGATGCTTAATTGGGTGATGGAATCGTCCAGTAATGTGGACATGAGTCAGAGTCACCCACAGCAGTCCTGATGCTTCTCTGCCAGGAACTCCCCAGTCTGCTCCCCAAGCACCTCTGACTGTCAGCGTTGAAAGGACCCTTTGTTAAGATGCAATAAGGCTGTCGTCTGACATTTACCAGACTGGGATTTGGCAGGGTTTCCAAATTCTATATGCAATCTACAGATTTATTTTTTTAAATACTGCTTTCTGTTAATTAAATCTCTGTGTGGCTTTGTATAGCCTGCATCTCCCAGACTGTATGGCCCCAACAGTCTGCATAGATCTCACTGGTTACTGTGGGTCCTTCAGAATCCATGCCTTACTTCCCTCGTTCCCCCAGTCCTGTCTGGGATTGCCCCCTCTCCCCCAACTCATGGTTGGCTCCGTGTGGAATCCGCTCCCCTCTCTCTCGTGCCCCAGAGCGGTGGGAAAGCCTGTGGCTCTGCCACCAGGCACAGGGAGGTGCCACCCTCTGTTGGTGCTGCGCCCAGAACTGCATTGGACCAAGAGTCCCTGAGCTCCTGGAGCTGCTGTTCCTGCCCAGAGGCTCAAGGATTTGGTGTGGGGAAGCATCTCAGTGCTCAGAGGGGAAGCCGCGATGGGAAAACTCTCCCCACCTGTCGGCTGCACCCCATCCCCTTGTTCTCAAGGTCATCTCCAGTCTGGTTCAAAAGTGTGCAGAGGCTATGGAACTGGCCCATGGGAGGCTTTTCTCTCTGCAACTCGGGCCCGAGCACACGGGTGCGCTGCTAGCACAGCTGCCCTCTGTCTCCAATCCTG
This sequence comes from Saccopteryx leptura, assembly GCF_036850995.1. Lineage (NCBI taxonomy): Eukaryota > Metazoa > Chordata > Mammalia > Chiroptera > Emballonuridae > Saccopteryx > Saccopteryx leptura. Next base: position 9,800,359 of record NC_089513.1, on the reverse strand, counting down.
AACCACCGCCTTGGGTCGTGGACACCCTGAGTCTTACCGGAGCCCGAGCTCTTTCCAGGAGGCCCCTTGGTCCCTCGCGCACTAGGAAGCAGTGAGCTTCCTTACTCCCTCCCTCCTCCCGCACGACACACCACCTGGATTTCTGCGTGACTCTTTTCTGTTTGAATTTTCTCACTAGTACTTATTGCTCTCATACATCTTATTCTATTTTGCTATGGAGAATCTCTTCCCATTAGTATGTGAATTTGGTGAAGTCAGGGTTTAAAAGAAAATTGTTTTTGGTTGTTGTTGTTCCAGTGCCGACAATTTCTCATGCATAGTAGATACTCAGTAAGTTTAACTTAATGAATGAAGTAATTTATTCCTTTAGTACTTCAATGTTTTGAGTGCCTACTATGTGGTTTGAGCAAAAAAAAGCTCACCAGCTTGGACCCAAGGTCTCTAGCTAGAGCAAGGGGTTACTCAGTCTGCTGAAGGCCCATGGTCAAGGCACATATGAGAAAGCAATCAATGAACAACTAAGGTGTCGCAACGAAAAACTGATGATTGATGCTTCTCATCTCTCTCCGTTCCTGTCTCTCTATCTATTCCTCTCTCTGACTCTCTCTCTGTCTCTGTAAAAAAAAAAAAATGTAACCAGTTTTGGCCACTTATTCAGCTACATTTAAAAAAAAAATTTTTTTTTTTTTTTTTTTACACAGATAGAGAGTGAGTCAGAGAGAGGGATACATAGGGACAGACACAGACAGGAACGGAGAGAGATGAGAAGCATCAGTCATCAGTTTTTCGTTGCGACACCTTAGTTGTTCATTGATTGCTTTCTCCTATGTGCCTTGACCGTGGGCCTTCAGCAGATGGAGTAACTCCTTGATTGAGCCAGAGACCTCGGGTCCAAGCTGGTGAGCTTTTTGCTCAAACCAGATGAGCTCACACTCAAACTGGCAACCTCAGGGTCTTGAACCTGGGACCTTGGCATCCCAGTCCAATGCTCTATCCACTGCACTACCGCCTGGTCAGGCTCAGCTACATTTTTATTTAGCTTTTACACTGAAGTTACAGCCTCTGAGTCAAGAAGTGTGTCTTGAGCTCCTCCTAGTGGGTGAGACAACAACATACGATGCATATGGGATGTTATCTGTGCTGTGGGAGTCTATGACGACAGCAGTGAGAACTGCCATTTATTGAGGTATTACTACACACCAGAAACCATTTTAAGTATTTTAGCATTTTGGTCCCCACCACTGTATGTGATACCACTTGGTCACTCAGACTGAAACTTACAGTGTGTCAGTAACTTGTCTAAGGTCACATTGTTAGTTGTAGAGCCAAGATTTGAGCCCAAGAAGCTTGGCTTTAGAGTCTATGTTTCATCTTTGGCACTATTGCTATAATTCTACTCAGTACATTTGTGAACTTTAAAGGAGAGTTTAGAATTTAGAGACCTGTGTTCCAACTCTGTTTCTGACACAACTCCTCTTAAAATCCTGTAATCCTTAAACATTTTGAGCGGACTCTCACTAATTTAGAGGCTGTAGGTACAGTGCTGCAGTCCCCCATCCTATCACTAGATGGCAGGCTTGTTGGCAGGGGGTGTGGAGGGTGTGGTAGTTGGTATGTAATTTGAAAATTTCATCTGGAATCCTACTGGTAAAATATTTCACGGGCTGTTTCAATCAGGCATTATAAATATTTAATTAAATTCCTTTCACCTTGTATTTAATAGCTCCATTTTTCCTCTTTATTTGTGCAATGTATACAATATTTGCAAAAGAAGTATAAATCAGATAGCTGGGAATTCACTTCAATCATGACTATGTCCAGGACAGGATCTAGCCTAAAATAGGAGCTCAAAGCTTGGTAATTGCTTCTCTTTCTTTCATCTTCTAAGCACTGAGTTGTGAAAGCTCCTTTTATTTTGAACAAATTGTGGTCTTACAGAAAAGTTGCAATCACAGGAAAAATTTGCTTTATATCTCTAACTCCATTTCTAGGAATGTTAATGTCTTACATAACAATATTATAGATATTAAGAATAAAAATTAACATTAGTGTAGTCTTATTAATTAAACTACAAACTAGGTTTTTCTTAAAATTTGACTAATTTTCCACCCCTCATTTATGCCCTTTTTTTTATTCTGGGATCAGATCCAGGGGTTCATGTTGCATTTAGTTATTATTTCTACTTAGTCAGTAAACAGTCCCTGGTCTTTCCCCGTGTTTTGTGACCTTGACAGTTTTAAAGAGCACCAATCCGTTATTCTGTAGAATGTCCATTGGTCTGGATTTGTGTGATAAAGTCCAGTTGGAGGGAGATGGTGCACTTTGGGCAAAAAGCCAGGAGGATAATGTGCATCTTTCTCTGTTCACCACGTCAGTGACATTTACCTTGATTACATGGAAAATTTAATGATTGCTGGTTCCTCCACTGTCAGGTTACTTGTTTACATCCCTTTGTAGTTAATAAATACTTTTTAGGAGATTTTTTTTAAAGATTATGCAAGTTCTATATTTCCTCAAACTTTTTTTTTTTGTTGTATTTTTCTGGTGAGAAGCGGGGAGGCAGAGAGACAGACTCCCACATGCACCGGACCAGGATCCACCCAGCATGCCCACCAGGGGGCGATGCTCTGCCCATCTGGGGTGTTGCTCCACTGCAACCAGAGAACCAGAGCCATTCTAGCGCCTGAGGCAGAGGCCATGGAGCCGTCTTCAGCGCTCGAGCCAATTTTGTTCCAATGGAGCCTTGACTGCGGGAAGGGAAGAGAGAGACAGAGAGGAGGGAGAGAGGGAAGGGTGGAGAAGCAGATGGGTGCTTCTCCTGTGTGCCCTGGCCGGGAATCGAACCCGGGACCTCCACATGTCGGGCTGACACTCTACTGCTGAGCCAACCAGCCAGGGCTCTCCTCAAACTTTTGTCCACAAACTTTTTAGCATATATTGTATGTCTACTGCCTGTTGACTATTTTCATATTTTAAAAGTGAGAAGCTTGTTCTAAAAAAATATTGGAAGCAAATATCAACAATAATTAATTGAATAGGAGCTACCCTCTTAAGTCCATTGAAAATATAAAGAGATTTGGTATTTACAAAAATTTACCCAGTGGTATAATCATTAGAAATTACAGGTATTCATAAAGAAAAAACTCCTAATACTTTCTTTAACTGTAACCTTGCTAAAATTATGCAGAAACTTTCTATGTATATATTTACATATATTTGTTTCTATTTTAAGAAAGATCATAGTACACATACCCTGTTAAACTTGATTACTGCATTTAATATATTTTGAACATTTTTTTTTGTCTATAAACATTCTCTATAAGATCATTCCTAAGAACAGCACAGCATTTATTTATAGGATGCAGCAGGATTTATATAAATTATTTTATTATATATTTTCCAGTTAGTTTACTTTTAAAATTTTGAATGTATATCTGATGACAATTTTAGATGGTAGTTGAGGGGTTACTTTCCCCTTTGATTTCAGACTTTCTACGTAGCTGCCTTCATGAGAAAAGACTGTATATATGGCACCAAAATGTTGCTAGGATTTCTCAATGGATTCTATAGCCTTGAAAGTCAAACTTTTCCTCCCATATACCTGAATTTGAAAGCAACTAGGCTCTGAATTTACAAGATGTGGCGCTGAATAGGCAGGGTGCGAACTGTGAGAGGAGCAGAACCTGTGATTGACTTGACTCCCGTTTCTGTGGAGTGCGTGCTCAGAGGCCTGAAACGGCTCCGGCAAAGAACTCACGGTCAGCTTTAGTGGACACGGCCAGAGTGTTATTCCGAAGTGCGTTTTCCAAGGTACACTTTCACAGCAGTGCATGTTCCTGGCCAAATCTTTTGCACATTTTCCTACTGGGTGGTCTTTCCTTTTATTACTAATTTGTAGAACTACTCTATATATTCAGGATGGCAGATCTTTGCCGCAATATTTATTGCAAATATCTTCTGCCTGTCTGTGGCTTGTCTTCTCAGGCTCTTGAAGGTGTTTCTTTGATGACCAGAAATTCTTCATTTTAATGCAGTAAATTTATTAATCTTTCTCTTAAAAAAATTTCCCCATTCATTTGAGAGGGAAAGAGAGGGGAGAGGAAGAGAGAGAAAGAGAGAAAGAAAGAAAGAGAAAGAAGCATCAGTTTGTTGTTTCACTTAGTTGCTCAGTCTAGCTGTGTGTTCATTGATTGCCTTTCCTGGGTGTCTTGACCAGGGTGTCAAACCCCTGACCTCTGGAGCACCTAGTTGACACTTCATTCACTGAGTTTGCTTTGCCAAGACCTTGATTTTTTCTTTATGACCCATACTTTTTGTGATCTGTTCAAGATGTTTTTGTCTATAATAAGTTGACAAAGATATTCTCTGTTGTTCTCATCTAGAAGTTTTAGGGTTTGTTTTCCATAAGGCTTTCATTCCATCTGGAATTCGTTTTTGTAAATGCTGTGAGGTATGGTTTAAACTTCATTTTTTAAGAAAAGTGTGGATGTCCAGTTGGTCCAGAGTCATTTATTGAAAATACACTTTTCTTCCTCTTCCCTCATTAAATGGTGCCTTTGTTTTAAGTCAAGATCAAATTGGTTGATCTGTTCCTGTCTTCTCTTTTCTGTTCTATTGACCTATTTATCTATTCTTGCACTCTTATCATTCTCTTAATTACTGTAGCTTTACAGTCTGGCATCTGCTAAGGTGAGGCTGCAACTTGACTTTTATACTTCAAGATTATCCTCTGTATTTTTCTATAAACTTTAAAATCAGCCGTCGATTTACAAATACATACACATTAAAACTTGCTGGATTTTGTCTGGAATTATAAGAAAAAATCTTTGAAAAAAGTTTTGGGGAATTAACATATTTGCAATATTTAGTTGCTCAATGCACAGATATGCTATACCCTGCCATTTAAGTTTTCTTTTATTCCTCTCAACTATATTTTTCAATCTTCTATGAGGAAGTCTTGCATATGCTCTTATTTTTAGATCCTTTTAAATATACCATCAATATTTATATTTGCTGAGTTTGCAGTGCAAGTGTCAGGAAAGAAGCAGAGCTTCCAGAGTCACGGACGGGTCTGAGGGGAGAGCTCGCTTCTGTGCGGTCGTCTCTGTTTTGATTTGTTTGTTTTGCTTCTGTCTTGCGGTGTTGGTTGTCTTCCCAAACCCGGAGGTTGGTTGAGGATGCTCTGTGGACAGGCATCCAATCCATTTTTGACTAGAATAACCTTGTTTTATTCACCAATATATAACAAAGCCACTTTGGGATTTCTCTCTTCTAAAACTTTGCCAATGATGTATATCTCGGTATAACTTCTAGTACCTTTGGTTTTCAAGACCATTTTTTGTCAGGCAATAGCTGAATCCAAAGAGATGTCCTGTCATCTCAAGAAACCCCCCTTTCAGGGCTCTCTGCTCTTATAGCCAAATGGATTTCTAGGGTCCACTTTTCAAGAAAGAGAATCACAGAAAGCTACTTTGGTTGGTATTGCTGCCACTTCCACTGTTTCATGTCTAGGCATGTAGAGTGCAGGGTCTCTATCACTTACTCCCTCAAGGTCTCTGCTGATGTGATTGAGGGATATTTGAAAGTGAACTGTTAGTAGTTAAGTTTTTGGGGAGTCAAAAGTTACATGTGGATTTCTCGCTACAGGGGGTCAGTGCCCCTAATCCCTTCAATGTCCAAGGATCCAATGTATATACTAGGTACTTTCCACATGTTACCTATGACACTCTCAACCACAAATTCACTAAAATTCTGTCCCTTTTTCAAATGAGAAGCGCCAGGCATAAAGAGGCTGACAGCCTGCCGAAGGTCACCTGTGTTCAAGGTGAGAAGCTCGGGTTTTCCCACTACCCCCACCCTGTACTCTGTGCTTGCGAGCAGAAGTGCACTTCCTGGAAGTCACCCCTGATGTTTGCTGCAGAATCGATGGTCCCTGCTGCATGTGTGGGCTGTCAGCCTCTCTCCAGAGCTGCACATTGCCATGTGTTACTGACAAAACTATCCATGTGTTGCAAGCTCATCATGAGATCTGGGACTTGAGTCACTTCATTTTTCAGGGACACCACTTGAACCCTAGATAATGACTGCCCTGAGAGTGAATAGAACTCAGAGTGGACCTCCGTCCTGGATGGAAGACAGGATCGGCCACGTTTCCCCCCTGCTGCTTGGCCCCCCTTGGCTCTGGCACACCCTCATGTTCGCCTCTTCCTGGTGCTTCTGCTGGCCCTGACTCCCGATGCTCCACCTGTCGTTTGTCCTCTCTCTGTCCAGGTGCATGCAGGGGGGGCAGGTGCCAGAAAGGGGAGTCCTGTGCGTGTTCTGCTTCTGTGGTTTATTGGGTTTGCTTCTTTACAAATGAGTATTGGGGTGAATAACAGGCACCAGGGCATTGTTCTCGGGTTCCAGCCGAGCAGGGAGCTGCCACAAACCTTCCTGAGCCAGACGAGGATGCCTGTCTGCTGTCTCTTCCTGATTTTGCTCTGAGTGGAGTCAGGGAGAAGGGAGGGACCTAGCACGCATTGCTGTCACTGCTGCAGCTGCTGCTGCTGTTGCCAACCTCTCCCTTGGGGTTGAGCCAATGGGGTGTCTGGGACATTTCCCCTGAACCTTGGCAGAGGTGAGATGGGAGGGGTGAGGAGTCTTAGGAGGCCAGAGGCAGGAGGACCTGGAGCCCGCAGAGAAGGCCTCGGAAGTGCAGTAGGAGGAGGTAAGTGGCATTTTTATGCATGCTGGGTGATTTTTATATATTCTAGGCTTCTGAGTGTTCTCAGGCTCCCTAAAATGAGTGGACAGCCCCTGGAACTGTCTGTGGGAGCATTCCTCTGCCTTTAGTAACGGCTTTCCCCCTAAGTGCATCACTACAACCCCCCACTTCACCACCAGCCTCTGCACCTCGCTCTCCTCAGGGCTCCTGGGTCGGGTGTCTGGCTCTGACAGACACCCACTTGCTTAGTAAAACCATAGCCTCCCACAGTTCCTTGAAGGCATCATAAGCTCCCCTATCCACGGTTGTTGTAGAGTGAGCTTCGAGCTTAAACGACAGTGTATGACAGCATCTATCACATTGGCCAACATGTTGGATATAGAAAAACCAGCATTGTTCTTTACCTTATGTGAACTACGCCTACCCACTGTTGGACAAATCCTGACGCTTATAAAAGATCACTTGCACATTGAATATATTTATCACCTGTGTCTGGGATTTCTATTCCTGGGGTTCACAGCAATATTGAATAAGTATGTGTGAATGAATGAATGAGCAGATATTTACAAGCTAGTCTTTTCTTATTTTTATAGCAAATGATCTAAAACCTCAGTGACAAGTTACATGCCAACTCTCAGGTCATTAAATAAAAGCCAGAGACCACCATGTAATGATGACAACAGCCTCCCCAAAAGTCTGCTAACTGGGGGACACTCCTTGTTGGTTATGTTTTTATTATTATTCACAATGACGTTTGGCAACATTAGTAGCAATGGGGAGAGGCCTGAGCTTGTTGACGTTGTTTTTAGTAATATTAGGCACGTTTGAGTACTTGGTAAACTTATTCAGAATCAAAGGTTCTCAAAAAAAAAAAAAAAATGCAAAAGCGCTGGGTACAGCTGAGCTTTGGAATATCTCTGTGCTGAGACTGTCTTCATCTGCAATAATTTATAGCCTGTGCATCTCTGCTTGTGTTTCTGTACCCAGTAACAATGATTTGGGGAGTGGGCTCCTCATGGGATCCTCTTAGAGACAGGCGTGACCCAGGGGAGAGGGAGGAGGACTATTTGCATTTGTGAGGTCCCAACATCCCTGGTGGTTAGAACGGCAACAATGAGAAACCTTGCGTTTGATGGCAGCCCAATCTGGGAGATTTTGAGCCGAGGTCTGTAGCAGGCTTCTTCATGCCATCACAGGAGCAGAGAAGGTTCTGTTTCTACCGAGGAAGAAAATCACGTGACTACTTCTGCACAGATTAAGTAATGTTATCCTGGAAGATCTCCTTATAAAAAGGGGTCAAGTCTCCAGCATGTCTGAAGAGCGCTTTAGAGATGTACGCAAGGGGGTGGATGAAAAACGGAGTCTCCTCTTACCCCTAGGACTTGTGCTGTGTCATTCAGGTTTAATGAGTGAAGACTGGTTTGGGTTTGCTACACAGCAAACACGGTTTCTTCTTTTACTCTCCGAGAAGGAATCCGATTGTGTTTCCTTGTGTGAACCCGGCTGTGTGACCACAGGTCATGCTGAGTAGAGAACCAGGGAAGAGGTAAAAGCTCCATGACCACACTGTGCAGGCGCGGGCCCTGTCTGGCTGCTCCTCCGAGCCGGGAAGACGGTGGGCAGGGTCGCTGCCGGTCACCGGGTGGGCGGTTCACAGCAGGGAGAATGGCAACAACCTGAATCTCTGCTCCTGAGCTCCCCCTCTAGCTCAGCCCACCTCCTTGCATTGTGTCCTCTTCTCTGCTGGGGGAGTTGGAGCATCCCCTCCACTGGAGAGCCTTCGGCAGCCCTCCCGCCTCCCGAAAGCACACGCTCGTTATCTCTAGATATCACGGTCATCACAGTGCAGTCCACTTTTCTAGTTTGCTTTCAGGGGATGGGCCTCTGTGGTAGCAGGAGGAGGAAGCATGTCTGAATAATTTCCAGGGAGCCCACGGTGTGTAAGCCAAGGTGTTGAACTGAAGATGGTGTTGTTTCAGGTCACAGTTAGAGACCTTCAATTTGCATCCCTACTTCATCTGAAATGATGCAAAACACTCTGTCTTTCTTTATTTCTTCCCATTTCCCACTTGTTTCTCATTTTTCTCTTCCTGTGAGAAGTCATGAGGGATTTGCAGATTGGCAGAGGCATGACTAGGGATGAGAATTAGGGACACAATGAGAAGGATCTTAGATTCTTCCTACGAGTCCCTTTGGTATATAATTAGCCTGGCTGAATGCCAGGCACCGGAGTTTGTGGGTTCGCTGAGCAAAACTCACTTGCAATAACATCATTTTGAGAGTTGACTTAGAGAGGCACATGCTGCTCAATAGAACTGCAGTTTGAAGAACTTTAGAAGTTCTTAGTTGACCATCCAGAAGAATCACATCACTTCCTAGATAAAAACGTATCAAGTTCTCTCTGTAAGGTCAATATAATTGCGTACCAAAATGTTATTATTACCTATCACCCAAGGTGTAAACAAATAGCAACAGTATTCAGTGAAATGAGTGTTAGGGATTTACACAGGACCCTTTGAAAAGTAGAGGGATGCTTTTTAAAACATCAGTGCACAGGGAGGTTGTGTAATGTGAGTGTGCCACAGGGGATGTGAAGTACAGACCAGAGATATTTTCTCACACATGTTGTTACCTGCTTCAGTCTCAAATATGAACTACACTGTGTACCAGGTACCATAAAGCATTACACTGTGTGGGTGTGTGCGATGCTTCAGCGAGCTGGTTAGGAAGGAATGCATGTGTGTGTGTGTGTGTGTGTGTGTGTGTGTGTTTGAAAAAAAGAGAAACTTACAAGCATCCTAATCTCTTTGTAGCTGACATTTTAGTGGATTAAAAGCCTTTTTCCCCTCAAATTCTCTACCTCTGCCCACATTAATCACCACCGCCATTTTAAAAGTTTCTGTTCAATGTTAAACGTTAGTAACACTGAGGGCCCACCTACCTAGGAAATTCAGTTAGCCAGCCACAACATAGAAATCTAGGTTCTAGAGTTTCTGATTTTTATAAAATCAAATGATTGTGCATAAATTTTAGCTCATCCATTAGACTGTGTGTACCTTCGCAAAAATAATTGGATAGTTTGAAATCTTAATTTTCATCTGCAAAATAGCAATAACTATAATAGAATAAATAGTAATAATATATCGATCCTTGTGAGGATCAAGAGATAAGTCAACTTGCTGTTGTCTTTTTTTCTAGATTTTGTTGGCATAAAAGTTTAAGGTATAGAGACAGATATAGACATGTCAAAAATCGGCTGTGTCGTTTCCCAAAGCCTTAACTCCACGTTTGACTTCCAAGTGCCATGTAGGGTAGAGGTTGGCAAACGTGAGCTCGTGGTCTAAACCTGGCTCGCCACTTGATTTTGTAAAGAAAGTTTTATTGGAACACAGATGTGTCCATCAGTTTACATTTTGCTATGTCTGTGTCTGTTTTCATGGCACAGCTGCAAAACTGAGTTGTGACAGCAGCCACATAGCCCATAACCCACAACTGTCTGCTATCTGGCTCCTTATAGAAAGCATTTGCCAGCCTCTGCCCTCGAGAGTTCTTGATGAAGCACATTGTAACCTGCAGTGCGCTGCTTTATCTTTCATATAATTGTCAGCACCGGGAGAGATAGTAGTCAAGTTCCCTTTGACGTTCACAGTCTAGTTCTCCTTCCTGATGGGATTGAGTGTCTGAGGGATTCTGGCCTGTGTGCTTGTCCATCCCTAACCTGCTCTCAACGACAAGCAGCTTTACCAGGAGGGTGTGTTGGCCTCATATTCTAATAATCATGTCTTCATACCTGGGGACACTGTCACATTGCCACATTTTCACAGTATTCACTTGCTCTCTCTCTCTCTCTCTCTCTCTCTCTGTTTCTTCTACACACACACACACACACACACACACACACACACACACACTCTTTGTACACACAGGCATTATCAACTTCAGCCTATATAGCAGAAGACAAAGGCATGGTCTACGTGACCTGACCATGTTCACAAATATAAAAGCCCAGACATTTTAAATGGTATTATGACCATGACTTATCCCAGTGGACTAGCCCCACCCATAGCTGGACACCACCCACAATGATTAGCTCTTTTTCCTCACCTATTTGTACACTTTCTGGCTGATGAAATGCAGCACATGGGACTTCAATTTCATTGTGAATAATGTTTTACTGTCTAGAACAAACCAGTTAATACGAAGTGAAGCAAAAAGCCATGAATTCCTTTCTTAAAGATGCTCCCTGGTTCACCGTAACACTCAGAAATCTAACCTTGTCTAGAAACTGGTTGTAAACGACAGTGGCTTTCCACCCAGTCTCACCTCTTCTGTGTCTGACTGTGGGAGAGGTAACAGGTGACTGTGGAAAAATGCATTCGGGACAATTCTCTAGGGCCTGGTCCCTCCATGGCCAGATCCTCATTGTCTGTGTGGCTGGTATACATAACATAAAGTGTAAAAGAAAACACTCATTGGGGCCCGAGTGTGACGGGCCCATGCCTTTCCAGCACCCACCATCTCACCAGGAAGGTGAACACTCTGAGGCTTCCCCTTCTTGCTTGGGTAGAAAGTCCACCTCTTCAGACGCATCCTCCCAGGGTCCAAGTGTGCTTAGCACAAGGGGCAGGAATTTTGTCTGTAGCCAGGATCCAGGAGGACTTTGTGTGAAGCCTTAAATATTTAAGGAAGACTTCAAAGGGATGTCAACACTAGAGTGGAATCATTGTGGAATGTGGAATTCTTGGTCAGTGGCTCTCAAGTAACTTTGATCTCGACCCCCCAGTAGTGTTGTAATTGATTGATCACATGCCTGTGCACGTGAGAAATAATACTCACCCTACTGTGAGCAGAGCCTGTGATCTGGTGTATCTTATGCATCCACTTGGATGTGTTCCGTTCTATCCTGTATTATCCTATTTTACTGTATTTCACTTCAAATATGCTTGCATCTGGCCACTAAATTTATTTCATTTCCCCCCCATGGAATGTAACCTGAAGTTTGAAAAATAATGTTCTTGATAGTATGAACATTAATGGAGCTTGCCTACTAAAGTCGACAGCGGGGGAAACAATATATATTTTCCTTCACATAGAAACAAGACATGGGGACATAAGTGAGAGCTCTCTAGGAATACTTGTCTTTTTTTTCTTTCACAGTCAATTATTTTCTAATTCTGATTTCCTTATCATTTCATTGTCTAGCTTTTCTTTTTGCTTAATTCTCTCTCATTCTGACTTTTTAATTTTTGTTTTTCCTGCCTTTGACCACTAGCTCCGCTGGTCACTGGGAGAGCTTCCACATTCCCCGCGGCCCTGAAATCTCAGACGTGCGTCTCTGCTGCCTTCCTGCCCCCAGGTCTGAGCAGCTCCATCGTGTCTGACGGGAATGGGTTTCTCTGCTCCCTCCAGTACTCAGTGGACTCGACTTCTTGGTTGTTCAGACATGGCCCTCTGTGGCACTTTTTAATGCTGCCTTATAATTGTTCACAAATTGTCTCCTAGTCCCAACTAGGAGCCTGACGAAGGAAGAGAATGTGTTTCCCTTACTGTAGTGTCCCCACAGTACGGCACAGGGTCCAACACCTCATCCAACCCAATGAAAGTCTGTTGCATCAATGAGTGGGTGAATGTTGAATCAACGAGTGACGAAAAGATGAGAGATCTGAATGGGCAACTTTATTCAAATAAGCTCTATTATAGTTCACAGTCTTCTGTGGCTTTGTGTACAACGCCAAAATGTCCATGGGATGTCCCTCTGAAGTGGGATTGTGACGTTTTCTCTTCTCTCTGGTGATACAGTGTTTGTATCCCGACTCAGACCTCACCTGCCCAAGTATCTGGTTTTGTGCCTCAATATGTGTATGAGTTCGAGGAGACATGGTGGCTTCCCTGACATGTTTATGGCCTGAAAGGAAATGGGGAGAGATCGTATATATTAAGGATCTTGGCTTCAGATGAATTCATGTGTCAAGTATCTGTGCATGGTTTCCCTTGCATGGTACTGAACTGTGCATGTGGCCGTCTCAGCCAGTTCACGTGGCAGTAGGTGCATGCAAGCAAATACCCACCTATTACCCCAGGGGATGAAATATCAGAGGAGGCATTTTCCCTGCTAATGGCATTTTAATTTCAAATGTCATATTGATTTAGTTGGATTCATCCTATACCTATGGAATATAATTTACTGTGTCAACATTTTGTAAACGTTACTTGAACCCAGTTGATAGAATTCAGCTAACTCAACATGGGCCATGCAGCTTCTGAGCATACTCTCTCTCTATATATATATTATGAGGGATACGATTCAACCTCTGACCGGAGTTCGGAGGGAAGATGCTTGATGGACAGTCCTGAGGTGTGTTTGGAGGACTTGGCAGCATTGGCCACAGATTGCATGAGGGTGGGGGAGATGGAGAAGTCACAGGTCATTCTCAGATCCCACACTCGAACACTTGGGCCATGGAAGCTCTGTTTGCTGAGATGGGGACGTCTGCAGAGGAGGAGCAGGTTTGGGGAGGGGGCACAAGAGCAGATGTGAAGGTGAGAAGTTTGAGATGTCTTGAAATGTCACGTAGGCATCGGAATATAGGGATTAAAGGAGAAGTGAGGTCTAGAGATACACATTTGGGTGTCTGCAGTAGTGGGTGGTCTTGGAAGTGATGGGGTGGGTGAGATCGCTTGGAGCAAGAGTGGGAAGAGAAAAGGGACCAACAATTAGAACATAAAGGGAGCAGGAGGGGCCAGCAAAGACTAAGAGGATGTGATCTGACTCCCATCCACCTTAGAAGGAAACATCCATGGCATTGGCAAGTGCAGGAGACCCGGTGTCAGAGAGGTCTGAGTTTTACTGATACACTTGAGTGCTATAAACATTGAAGCTTTTTAAATGTGTGCCAAATATGGACTTTACTAATCTTTGCCCCTTCCCGTAAAAATATTTAGGAAGAAAAGTCATTTAATGTGATAACATTTTTCAAATTCTAGATTAATCTTTATTTCTCAGTTCTCAGATATTTGGTTAAAGGAAAGAGTTGTATAACTATGAGAAGGTATTTTAAATTAAACATTGAATTACACTTATGCCCATAATATAAGCAGATAATTGTAAATTAAGAAGTTGATGAGATTTGTTGGGGTCAGGTCGTTTCTTGAATTTTAGATTACATCAGAAAAACAATGTGGAGTTGTGGATTTAGTCTCGTGTTAAAATTATGCTATCACGCCCTGGCCGGTTGGCTCAGTGGTAGAGCGTCAGCCTGGTGTGCGGGGGACCTGGGTTCGATTCCCGGCCAGGGCACACAAGAGAAGTGCCCATTTGCTTCTCCACCCCCCCTTCTTCCTCTCTGTCTCTCTCTTCCCCTCCCACAGCCAAGGCTCCATTGGAGCAAAGATGGCCCGGGCGCTGGGGATGGCTCCTTGGCCTCTACCCCAGGCGCTAGAGTGGCTCTGGTTGTGGCAGAGCGATGCCCCGGAGGGGCAGAGCATTGCCTCCTGGTGGGCAGAGCATCGCCCCTGGTGGGCGTGCCGGGTGGATCCCAGTTGGGCGCATGCGGGAGTCTGTCTGACTGTCTCTCCCCATTTCCAGCTTCAGAAAAAAAAAAAATAATAAAAAAAATAAAAAAAAATTATGCTATCACTTTGAGGTTTGGGTGGGTCGTGGTTAGTCAAAGACTCTCTTGGTAATTGTTTGTGGAAGGGAATGAAAGGAGGGATGAAAGTCCTGTTCTAGAAAGAAACTGAGCAGCCTCACTAATAGCACACAAACCTCTACCTTTTATCATCAAAATGTAGATGTAAATTTTTTCTGAGATCTTCCAGAGAGTTGTTGAAAGTTTGATCACCTTCACGTAGCTATGCACTCCAAACTTTCCTGCTTCTAGTTCATTTTCGAGCAACTATAACTGGTATGCTAACAAGTAGAAGCAAAGACATCTCTTAGAAAGAACTTCGGTCACTAGAATAAATTGACCTATATGGTTTCTCCTGTTATTACCTAAATATTTTAAAGTTTTCAGCAAAAAACGATTTTATGTTTGAGCTGGTCTAATTTTTAATATTTTAAAAAATTAGAAAATTATCTAAATTTTGGGGTCTAAGTAGGTTTTTATTATTTTTAAATAATCCTGATGAAGTCACAGTCAGAAGCTAAGTTCAAATTCATCAGATGCTTGACCAAAAGGATGATCAGTAGTCTAAAATTTAAGTAGTTGATGTTAAAGTGTTATAGGAATATAAAGCATTTATGAAGAGTACTTTCAATAACAAAAAAAGTCAGAAAAGAAGGTTAAGGGCTTAAGAGGCATCACATAGGTGAGTTGCAGCTTTCAGTGATAACTGATTTCAGTCGAGTGGGGCAGAAATCACTACTAGGCAACAACTACTGTAGCTACTTTCCTTTGTTAAAAATTATGTCCTTGAGCACACACTCACTAAAGTTCTAAAGGAAGGACTAATTCTGATGACTTAAATCTAACATCTCCCCACGCCATGCTTTCAGAATTCCATGACTTGGGACCATATTCCAGGGCAGGGAAGCCAGAAAAGAACAAGTTGGACCTGTGTCTCTAAATGGGTCACTATAAAGAATTGCATTACAATACAATTACAATTGGGTAGCATTTCCCAGGTTATGAAAACAGAAACTCTGCATGCCACTGATATGGTACCGACTAAACAGAAGGCAGGTCTGAGAGTGAAACTTACCCGACCTTCAGCATAAAAGAAGAAGATTCTCCCAAGACTGGGACTCTAGGAGTCTGGACCGATTGGATAGGCTTAGATGAGTTATCTCAATTACTGACAGCCTTCGTTACCTAACCGAAGAAGCTAACACACATTTTTTGTGTGTTTGGGATTTCAAAGCCAAATTTATCTTCTCTCTAATTCGTATTCAGGTAACCACTGAGTGGCTGAATGGAGGGGGCCCTTTCTTGACAGAAGTAAGGTCTGCACTAGTTTGAGTGCTAGCTGTCCCTATCCGTTTCTACATCCCCTGCACACAGTTTCCGGCTCCTCCCAGGCTGCTGTTCGAGGCGGCTTGAGGAACCTGGATGCAGTCCTCTAAGAGGCTGTTCCAGAGCTCTGAGGCTCAGTATGTTTTTAAAATCACAGAAATGAATGCACTGTACTCTCTACTGCCATGATTTTCTCAAAAAGTAAGTCTAAAATTCCTGTGGAAAAAATAAATAAGTAAAAATAGCTGATAATGTTTTAAAAACAAGAAGCAATTTTGAATCCGAAATATATATTTTTATTAAACAGTTTTAATCAATAGAAGATAAAGGGAGAAGTTACTGGAATAGAATATAGCTCAGAGAATTTACTTACCTAGTTCAATTTAGCTTCAATGAAGAAGGATCATATTTGGGGAAAGAGTTTAAAGAAATAATAGTAGAATAAGTGATTATTAGTATAATTACATACGTAGATTTTGACTTCATAGCCCCCTCCCCCCTAAATTTATAGAAAAAATAAAAAATAAAACAAACCAAAGCAGCAGAAGACCTGGGTAATTAGGAACTGGGTCTCAGAGAAGAGAAGGAGTTTCTAAACATAAGAGCAGTTAAAGAAATCATATATTTTTAACTACATACAAATTTAAAATAGGAGTGGGGAGGAGGAAGGGCTGAAGAGGTGGAACATGGAGGACTTTTAGGGCAGTGGAAGCCTTCATATGACACTACATTGGTGGCTACATGTCGTGCGTTTGTCCAGACCCCTAATGCACAACACCAAGAGTGAGCCCTAATGCAAGTTACTGGATGGACTCGGGTGATAGTGGTATGTCAATGAGGCTCATTAGTTGTGACAAATGTCCCACTTGGTGGGGGGTGTTTATAATGCGGAACCTAATCAATGCAAGTATGCGGGCAAGGAGTATCTCGGAAATCTCCTTACTATCCATTCACTTTTGCTACAGACCTAAAATTGCTCTTAAAAATAAAGTTTATTAAAAGCTAAACATTTCCTTTTGTGTGCATGTGTGAACTGCCTGTTCATGACTTTTCTACATTTTTTTCTATCAAGTTTTTGGTATTTTGTGCTCCTCATGTTTAAGAGTGGGTTTTTTTTTCTTTTTATACATATTAGAGATATAAGCCTTTGTGGTGGTGTGTTTTGTGAATATTTTCTTCAATTTGGCTGGGTTTTGGTGTTTTCTGATATACACTTTTTTGTTATTTATTATTCTTTTTTTTTTTCAAATACAGTATACATTCAGTATTATCTTGTGTTAGTATCAGGTGTACAGCATAGTGTTTAGACAATCACATATTTTCCAAAGTGTTTGGCCCTGATATTTCCAGTACGCATTGGCACCATACATAGTTATTATAGTATTATTGACGATGTTCCCTGTTCTGTAGTTTGCATCCCTGTGACTATTTTGTAACTGCCAATTTGTATATAATCCCTTCATGTTTTTCATTCCCTCTTCCAAATCCCCTCCCCTCTGGCAACCATCAGTCTGTTCTCTGTATCAATGAGTCTTGTTTCTGTTTTGTTTGTTAATGTTCCTTATATTTCACATATAAGTGAAATCATATCATATTTGTCTGATGTACACAATTTCAGTTGTAATTTTATAGTCAAATTTATCAATATTTTCTTTCTCTGGATTTTGAGTTATAGTTAGAAAGCTTTTTCTTTCACAGAAGTTAAAAAGAAATTGACATATATATATTTTCTAGACATTCATGGTTTTATTTGTTATATTAGATTCCTAATCCATTTGGAGTTTATTCTCAGGTATGGAGTGAGATCTGGATATGGTTCTATCTTTTTCTAAATGGTTACTCAGTTTTCCCAGAGTTGTTTATTTAAATATCCATCTTTATCCCATTGATTTGAGATGTTGCCTTCATCATATTCTAACTTTTCTTGGGCATTTGGGTGTAACTCTGGACTTTCTATTGACTTTTGTAAATTAATTTTATACCTGTTGCTTCACTGAATTCTTTTATTGTTTCATTTGCTTTTATCATTAATTATTTATGGTTTTCCAGGTATATTCTTACATCATCCACAAATACAGATTATTTTACATATTTTTTCGACCTACTCATTCTTCTGATTACTTGTTAATACAGTCAGTACAATGCTCAGGAGTAGCAAAGATAATAGGCATTTTTTTCTTTTAAGTATTTTTAAAATTTTCTTATTATAAATGGGTATTAAATTGTGTCCATGGCTTTTCTATCAGATGTTGAGCTTATCATATAAAGCAGTTCTAACCACATCTTCTTTGAAAAAAGCACAAACTTTCTGAGTCCTAGTTTTTTCATATTGCAAAATGGCAGATTTAGACTTAAATGATCTCTAAACTTGCCTTTACCTATTAATAAAAAATAGAATTAGATTTATGTTTCCCTCCTAGGCCACTGAATTTATAGAATTAATTTAAATTTATGTGGAGACTTTAAAATAACATTGCAAGTAGAAGAACACAGCTAAATTATAGTTTTAAAGCAGCCATGAAGAATGGAACAATGATTTTAAAGGATAAAAAAATAAAAGCTTACAGAAAAAAAATATTATTTACATTTAACTTGGCCACTGCAATTGTTAAAGAGTGAAGCTTAATGAATCTGGAGATTTAAAAAATATTTTTTTCATGACAGATAATGATATTCAAGACAAGGTGGAAAAATATAGTTCAGAAAATCAAATGAGACCAATTATTACATTTATTTGGGAAGTAGAAATTCTGTGGTGGAAAGGGAATTCTAATTTGCTTCTTAAGAAATTAGAATTATATTTTTTGGGGGAAGAAATCTCTTGTCTAGGTGTATTCATAAATATCATAGAACTAAAAAAGTTTAAATAAAAAAGGTCGTGAATAGGCAATAGTGATGACTAAGTCCTTTGGGAATTTACCATTCGCTATTCTATTGCGATCATGACAACATGATATGACATGGCACAAATAAGTGAAGCCATTCAGGCCTCCAGTGTTTGGAATTCTGATTGGAAGAGATACTAGGAAGTTCCAGGGATTGCATTCATTTAAGTGTCTAAAGAGAATACTACATCACAGTATTGATTGCCAAGGGAAAGCTATGTTTATTTAATTCAAAAGAAAAAGAGAAGAAGAAGAAGAAAGTGGAGAAGGTAGAGAGAGAAGAAAGGGAGGGTAAATATTTACATGTAAATACAAATGCAGACTAATTGAATTCTTTTTGCCCTGCTCATAGTGAAACAAGGACTACGGTCAAGAAGTAAAAATAGACCTAACATGCAAAGCATTTAGAATAAATTAACCATGACACAACATGCAATTAAGTCCTGGAACTTGCTACTACAAGATTTTATTCTAATAGATAACTTAGATTAGAAGGATTAGATATGGTAAGTACAGTTTATACCAAAATTTCAATCTCTGCAGTTCAGAACAAACAAATAATACACCAAACAAACAAATAAAACACAAATGACCAGTTTCTGGAGATATTCTAATATATTTTAGGATGTGGAAAAAATTTCTCTTAACTAACACTTTATCGCTACTCTTATTGATGGATCTTAATAATTACCTCTAAAAATAGTGCTCCTAAATAAAAAGCAGAAATGATGTATGAATTCATTGCTTTTCAAAAGGGAAGGTTAAAAAGTAGCCACAAATATATATATTATAAACAATTAATTTTCCCTATCTCAATTATGCAAAGAGAAACTTCAGGGGGAAAAGGTGAAAAACATCTTAACGTCAACGAGTAGAAGCCAGTTCAATGTTGTGAGAAGAATAATAATTTAGGAGGCCTGTCGATCTGCATTCCAATTTCCCTACACCCCTCTCACCTCTTGCCTCTGCCTCTCCACACCCTTGTTATGCTTAGGGTTTAAATGTAGGAATTTCCCAAGGAGTCTTCCCAATGAGTTTTTCTTCTTCTTGCTCTGGACTCTCTGCCTGGGAATCTCAATCATGGTTTTCATTATAATCTATGCGTGAAAGGCTCCAGATTAATGTTTCTATCACCAACCACTTCTATATACAGAACTGAACTTCCAGTTACTTTTTCCAGCTGCGTGTCCTATGGGCATTTTAAATTCAACATATCCAAAGCAGAACTTATTATTTCTTCTTCCTCTGTCGTGCATACACCTAGGTGCCAAATTCTTGGTCCCTGTTCATGACATCCTCATCCATGCAGGCAGCAGAGCCTGAAGAGCCACCACCCCTCGACCTTACCTTTACTAGGTATTTGCTAGCTCTTTCCAGAACACATCATGTACCTAATTCTCGTGGGCTTTGGCTCAGGCTTTTCTCCCTGGTATGTTTCTCATCTTTGTTTTCCAAGTTCCAGATCAAATACTCGCTCACTTGTGAGACCCACTTCCCACGAACTGTGTCTTCCTCAGAGATTTCATCGGCTTGCCTTTCTGTCATAACACTTATTTTTCTGTAGATCACTTTACTCATCTGTGTAACACTTGCTAAGGCTGAGACTATCACATACATGCTGGAGGAAAGAGGAATCAGTTCTTGGTTTCTGACCTGAAGGAGTCTCCTAGTCTGATAATGGTGGCAACCTCCACATTAAACTTGATTAAATATTTTTTTTAATCTTCAAAAAAACAAAAAGAACTGTTGTTCAGGTAGCTGGAGAATGATCCCAAATTAAAAATTTCCAAAATTGGTAGTCATGACATCTAAGCTACGGGGAAAATCATCCGTTTCCTTGTAGAGTTAGCACGAGGGTGACCGTGAGAAAGCAGTGTTCGCGCCAGACACTGGGGTTTCCCCTGGCTACTTACGCAATTGCTCGCTGAGTAGGTAGGACATCCACACTGTGGAGCTCTGGGTCTACATAGACCATTTTGGTTTTTTCTTCCCAAGGTCTTCTGCTGGGAATGATAGACATTTTAATTCACTTTATATGATACCTTTAAAGAGAAGGTAGGGCTAGTGGTTGATTTGAAGATAATATCAGTAGAGTATGTTTCAGATGAAACTTTCATATACAGTGTTAAAGATAACCAAGTTCCAATTGTAGAGGAAATGGGCCGTATGATGACTTGCTCGTCCCCCAGAGTGCCTATTTACAATCGTTCACTTCACTGAGGCAAGGGACCACAAGGAAGATGTTTATGATGTGTGGGTATCTGTGGGTGCTGTGGGTGAATGCAAGAATGCAGAAGAATCTCTGTTATTTGCCTGGTCCCAAGGATAAGCATCAGTCAGAGAAACTGTGTCGATGATAAGCTCTGAAGGACGTAGGTGCAGTAAACATCTCTGCTAGATTCTGGCAAAAAGGTATAGGAGAGGGGAAGGAACTTTCTTCTTGTTTTAATGGGACTAAATGAAGGTTCTGCCCCCTGCTTGGGGTCTGTAAAGGCACTGGGGAGCCTTCTTGGTGGGGACCCTGGAACTCTCTCCAAGACCGAGGTGGGGGATTCTCAAACTCCGGGCGACTGAGGATGAGGATAAGGGCACTGGAACGGAAGAGAAACCCGGAGGCGTCTGTGATGGTGATGGGTGATGAGCTACTGTACACCGTGTGACCATGGGTAAGTAAGTGAGGACAAGAGACAGTCAAGTTTAGGTTATTAAAATTCATGTGCTCAGGAACCAGTAAGGCCCATGGTGATCATTGCACGGCAAGGGAGAAGAATGTATATGACATGCTAGTTCCCATAGCTGAGCTTCCGTCTCAGACATATGTTACTTTGGGGTCAGTTAGTTGGGAGTAAGCTATTGTGAATGCGGTAGTGTAAGGGTTGGCTGGATTTAAGTGGAGGAGACAGCAATGATGGAAAGCTTTAATAATGGCAGATAATCCAGGAGGATTATCCAGCTGTGTGTCACTCAGGTTTCTTGCCTTTTACCTACTAGCTATTTTACCACTTGAAAGTCCTTGATACCTACAAGAGGTGGCTAGTAGACAGACTGTGCATTTAAAAATATTTTGGTTCACTTGAGTCTAGCCAATGAGCAGACTCAGAATACAGAGATCAGAAAAACCTTCTCCATCAGAAAAATTACTGCAACCACTAAGTTAAGATGGATTAATTTTCAGGCTACTTTAGTTGATATTTGATTTTGGATAATCCCCAGGATCCCCTTCGTTCTGGAAAAGAGGCAAAGCTAGAGAAAATTGAGAAGCAACTATAGGATGATGGTATCCAAAGATTCCAATAGCTTTTCACAACAGAGGACTCGGTCATCTGGGTGAGCATTGGCTATGCTTTTGAAAGCATCCAGCCAGAAGAACCAGGCTTGCTGTTCCTTCTGTGCATAGCAGATACAGGTGGGTGCAGCTTCTAGCTCAGCGATGTGATGCTGGAGCCAAGACTGGAACGTGTGCCCCATGTGGTGTGTTCTAATGGTAAAGGGGCCAGCAACCGATTAGTCCCAACCTACCTTGGTCTACGCCTGGCCTCTTTTTGAGAGGAAAACCCACTCGGTGAACTCTGGTCTGTATTATCGCAGGGAGAGTCTGGTTGTTGCTAATATGACTTTCCATTGCCAGCTTGGAAGGGTGGGGAAGAGGCTGGCAGGGGAACAAGAATGAATTAACACCCCACTCTTCAGCTCCTAGCTGAAGTTGCTTGGTGCAGGTAAGCGTCCAGGTGAGGTGACTAACCTGGCAGGTAGTTGTCTGGAAAATTCCAAGTCAGAGAAAACCAGAAAGAAGAGGGAGTCAGGGAAGCATGGAGAACAATACAAAGAGAAGCCACTGTCAAATACTTTGGGGTCCAGATGAACTTCTGAGTTTGAGGAATGATGAAAATATTCTATTAAATTTGATTCTAAGTCCCTATGCCAGGCATTTACACAGGATAGGGTTGGAAGTAATTAGTCTAAAAGAACTGAAGGATATATTGCAGTAAAATTGTAGACCAAACTCACAGTTTAGTCTTGCTTTAGTCGAGCGATGCTCCCTCTCCCAAACAGAGGGTATGTTCTGAGACAGGCTAATAAATGCTATGGACCCTGACATTTGTTTGGCAACAGGAAACCAACTGGCATTGAAAAGAACAGAGATGGGCACGTTACCTCTTCCAGTCTGGTTCACACACAAACTGAATGAACCTCACAATGACCTCCTAGGTCAGATGCTACTTTGAAACCTGGTGCAAGGGCTAAATGTTTATAAGGTCCTTTAGGGATAACATGTACTCTGAGTCACAGGGAAACCATCCCAGGAACTTGGTCTACATGTCAACAAGCAGGTGCTTGTGCAGGGTGTAGACTGTACATAAGGTCAGCCTTTAAAACCCAATTCTAAGGATTTTAGGGAAAAAAATCAGTTTAGAAATGCTTGCTTGGTTTCATTAGAGAGTGGCTAATCAGACCACCACCCTCCTAAGTGCGTGGGGAAACGTTTTCTCTGTGAGTGAGAGCAAATCACTTTGGGGAGAGATCAGATCCTCATCATTGCTACCACCAGACGCAGTGTGACTGTAGTATCGATTTGCATATTCAAACAGGCTGCTCCCATCTCTGCTGCCTTCGGGAGAGATAAGCTCACTACTAATCTCGAGAAAGACAGAAAATGTCCAATGATCACATGCAGAAGCCTGAAATCTCTTCAGGTGGCTTCTCTGGGGGATTGCTCTGCCGGGGAGGCTGCTTATGTCCCCCCCAGGAATTCTTGCTCAGTTTTGGAGCTGCTGGAGGGAATGCCCTGAGCCCTGGTCTCTGCCATGTGTCATGTCCGTCAATCCTCCTGGTTTTATTTGGCATTTTATTCTTCACCTCACTGCTACCCTGCTTATCCTTGGTTCAGTGTCCCAAACCCATCTTCCATCAAAACTGGCTCTCACAAATCCAAGAGCTGTGATCTTATCTCTGAAGTGTCTTATTTCTTTATATGTTTTTGACTGACTTAAAAAATTATGAAATATAACTTGGTTGCATCAAAGTACATCCAATATATGCCTGCAGTTTAACAAACAGAACATTGCCAGAACCTCTGAAGTTCCCCTCCCCCTCCTCATCCTTTTGCCAATAGAATTCTCCCTCCCCACTGGAGGTAAGCAGAGGCGAACATTTCCTTAACGTGGCCTGCCCTTCTACCTAAGCATCTTTAAAAACACAATCTGGCCTGGCTTGATCTTTTTGTACCGGGAACCCTATTGTGTTGTTTTTTTTTTGTTTTGTTTTGTTTTCACCCTGACTGATTTGGCTCCTCAGCCTGACTTCTAACTGGTACGGGACCCCACGTCTCCCATCGTGGCAATTCTGGGTATCAGTGAGCAGATGGGGTCATATTTAAGGGGTGTCAGGAATATATTCTGTGTCTTAAGATAGTGAGAATTGAACAACTGTGTGATGGTGTGGAGCACAGATTTGGGGTGCCCAAGGCAAGTGCTGGTCCGGGAAAGCTCTGGGTTCTCTGGCTGGAGGGAGGAGACACCCCCTGGGCACTTCACCAGGACTGCAGGGGCGGGGGTACTCAGGGATGTGAACTTTTGCTGCCCAAACCAAGAAAGCCCCAGGCAGATTGGGTCAGGTTAGTCACCTCAGCCCTTCCTTCCACACATCAACTTCCATGCTGTTAGCCATGGCCTCTGCCTGCTCTTGACTCTGAGCTTTCACTCATAACTGCCCTTGACTCCTAACAGCTCTCCTCACCCTTGTGATGAAAATGCTCCCGACCACATCTGTGGATTATTTGCCTCAGAGGGATCAACTAGCGCAGGAGAGGGATAACAGCAGTAAGAGCCCAGATTCTGTGAGGAAAATGCTCTAGTCTATAAAGGTGACTGAAGTGATCCAGCTTCTTATACTGTAGGATAAAACATAATTCTGTACTATAAGTACAATATAACGCGGCCCATGTGGGCATGGAGCGCAGGTGGGAAGCAGGAAAATCACTAAAGGTCTATTCTGCATTAGATGCCACGCTGGTGAATAGATACTTCCATACACACATACATATATAAAATTCATACATGCCTGCATTTAAAATGAAAACAATTGATCCAAATTCTATAGAAACAGGGACCCGAGAATGAAGTTACTTGCTCAAGGTCACACAGCTGGTAGTGTCACCAAGCTGGGATTTCACCTCCATTTAGTATTTTATCCTTTGCTTATTCCAAGTTCATATATGATCTAATAGGGGAGGAGTCCAAATGAGACCAAAAAGCTTATCATGTAAAACAGCAGCCGCCTCCCTCCCCCTCCCACTCTGCCTCCCACTTAACAGGGTCAGCAACTCTCAACTGTTTTTCTCTTTTAAATCACTTTATTGAGATATGATTGATTCAATATGATGCTTTCATGGGTGTGTACTTATCTCCAATCTCAACTCCTTTAGTGCTGCTTCTTGTATCTTCCTCCAGACATCTAAAAAAACAAAAAACAAACAAACAAAAGAACACACATACCAACGTTGACCCTCTTTGCTTTTTCCTTTTAGAGACCTTAGGACCATGTATGTGCCTTTTGGATACTCCAGTCCCCACCCACCCCTCACAATCTCCTCCTAATGCCCCTACAGAGATACATCATACACTTTGTTCAGCTCAATATGTAACATCTAAATCATTACAATAAAGAGAATATTATCCACAACTGAACGATAAAGGGTTGGTCTGATACACATTCCACTGCGTAATCTTTGTTTTCTCTAGACTTACTCATGATCATGTTTTCTAAATTTTGTGTGTGTGTTTGCTTAGTTTTCAGTGTTCCCATCAGTAATGTGTTCCTTTCAATGCTGGTGGACAGCTCCCCAGGGGTCTAATATGTCCAAACACGTCTGTCCCTCTGATAGAATATTCACCTTAGAGAACTTTCAAATGGCCAGGATATTCCATTTTAGCATTACAACATACAGTTAAAGGCAAGGTGGGCAAATGCTTGTAGGAGTAGTGTGCAAGGGAAAGTCAGAAACACCATGTAAAGTGAAGCCTCTCTCCCCTGAGACAGTGAAGCTCCCTTTTCTCCTGCAAGCCCAGTCATCTCCAGCCCCGCCCCCCGGCCAGAGCAATCCTCTCCCCCCAACTTCCTCCCCCACTTCGTTTTCCAGCACTTTGCTCTCTTCATTTCTCTAGGACTGCACGGATGCTGCTCTGTGATCATTAAATGTAGACATGCTAGACTAGGCAGCCTTGAGGGTAGGCTCCACCATAGTTCTCCTTAGATACCAGAGTTGGAGGAGGAGAAATCAATCAAACAAACAATCACCAAAATCAGTGATTGAATTTGAGAAGCAGAACTTGCCATAGATAGAAATACCCATAGTACCACAGGGTATGAATATCTGCATGGACTATGTAAACATACTATATGTGATGGTAATATCAAATTAGATAGAATTCCATGCTGAAATTTGATTTATTAAAAATCTGTACTTGACTACTTTGAATCGGATCTGTAGCTGATTTTCTACCCACTTTTAATTTGCTCTAGAAGGTGTCTGAGCACAATTCCTTCTCAATGGCATTATTTAAGACTGCCATGGTCATCATGAAAGGAAGCAGGGAGTGTCTGAGTCAGAGGCTTTATATTTCAGAGTCGTGCAGGGAAGTCTTCCAGACTCACCCAGCCAGTGACTAACTTCCTCTATGAAGACAATAAGGTAAGTATTTCTCAAGCCCACAACTTAAAGTTTGGCCAGACCCTTTTGAGAGAGAGACAGAGAGAAGAGAAAGAGAGAAGTGCATTAATTATGACTGCTTCTTTGTATCTGAGAGTCTAAACTCATCAAACAATATCAAAAGTGTTGCCTCGTCCTGTTTTTAGCTTCTGTCTCTATGGCTTTGTCTGTGGCTGATTGTACGTGGCGTTGCGGGCAGCATCACCGCTCAGGGGGTCAGAGACCAGTCGAACACTTCCTGTTCCATTCTTGGAACAATAAATAGCATTTAGAGGATTATGTATAAATCTAAAGTCCATATTTCCAGTGATCTTATTGAAGGCACTGTAGGTTGAAATATATTAATTTTTGAGGTTAGAATTAAACTTTGTTTGAATTGCATTACAAAATACACATCTGATTAGGGATTAATCAATATTGATAACCACATTTTTAATAAGTGTTTGGAAATATTTCTGCAAGAGAGTAACTGTTTATAGCATTACATTTAACTAATGTGGTAACAATAAAAATTAAACATTTTAAATAGTAGTTATTTATATTTTCTCCAATCTGTGTATTTTGGTCTGATAAATAGTTTTTTTCCCATCTCAATAATGTACTGTAAAATATGATTATTTTCTTTTACAGACAAAATTATTCTAAGATTAGATAATATTTTGAGCAAATATTTTTGGTACATAATTTATCAATTAAGTATAATAAGCTTGGATACATGAAATATTATCATTGTAATTTCATGTTTTATTGAACGTGTTTTGTCCCTGGTTTTTCTTATGCTTTATTAAAATTTTCTTCTTTTTCTTTTCATTAGATTGTAAAAAATTCTTTAGTGACTAAATATTTATCCTTTTCTGTTAACAACGAAGGGGTAAAACATGTCTTTGAATGAAATATACCGTAAGTAAGGAAATAGGTTTCAGGTGTCCGCGGACTTCTAGATCTCAAGTCTGATGTTTGTGATCAAAAATCCTTCATGAGTTTTATTCACTTGAAAATGATAAATTAACTACATATCAACATATTAAGCTAAAATATTTATAGAAGTAAGTTGAGACTATGGTATGCTTTTAGAAAAATATAAAATTAATCAAAAGTCAAGTTCTTACCATATGAAAAGAATTTTCCTTCCTCGTCACGTCTGGACAGCGGCATTCCGAATAGCGTCTTACTGACGTCTTTTCTGTAGCTTCACAGAAGTTATTTTTCTTTTCACTTTCCTTTAGTTATTTAGCTAGGACCCAAGTCATCAGGTGCTTGTTGATTTTTTTAAAGAATTGCTGTGAAAAGAAATTATAGGAGAAATAAAAATCACAGGTTTGGTACCACGTAATGTTTATCTGTCACTTGATGGAAACTGGGTGTAAAACGAACTCAGGCAACCTTGAATGCAGTTATCTATCTGCGGAGATTCAGACTTTATGTCAGATGAGAAGGAAAATAGTCTTGCTTTCATTTCTGGCGCCTACAGTGCATCTGCATAAAGCTTATAAAATCAATTATGTGAAGCAAACATACTTTTTGCTATTTACTTTCAACATGTATGAACAAGAATGCTTAATGATACATTATATAATGCCATTTATCATTTTAAAAGTCATTTCTTCAGAATTGATAACGGTCTAGGAATGTCTCGGTTCATATTTCTTGGTAATGATGGTTTTTCTAGTATGGTCTCTCTGCCATAAAACTTACCTAAGTGATAAAAAAATATATACTTGATGCCCAAATACACAGATGTCTGTGCAGTGTCTCTTCTCTTGCATATACGTTTTTTGAAAAGTCACTAAAATTTAGAAACTGAAAATTTGTGATTTTTGCTGAGAATGTGATTTAAAGAATGATTTGAAAGGTACCTCTTGGTAAAAAAGTAAAATATAAATTGTAAAGCATCAAGACAAGTTGGAGCTTGACCAAAGAAAAATGTGTCAAAAAGTGTGTTTTTGTGCCTTGGGATATGGTACAAACAAGCAGCTTCCAGACCCCATTGGACCAAACAGTCCAGTCCCCAAACAGAGTCATTTAAAAATCTTCAAGTCTTATTTTAAAGACTCTATGATATACCAAATATATTGAAACATCCCCACAATTCTCTATTAAATATAATTTTCACCGTAAATAGTTTAAAAAGATTATTATGGGCCTCACCTGTGGTGGTGCAGTGGATAAAGTGTTGACCTGGAATGCTGAGGTCGCTGGTTTGGGGCCCTGGGCTTGCCTGGTCAAGGCACATATGGGGGTTGATGCTTCCTGCTCCTCTCCCCTTCACTTTTACTCTCTTTATCTCTCTTCTCTCTAAAATGAATAAAATCTTTAAAAAATAAAAAAGGAGCCAAAAAAGGTTGTGACTCTGCATTTAAAGTTATTTTCCTAAGAATGATTAATTTCATTTACTGTAATTTTCAACAATCAATAGGAAATCTTGGAAATTGTTTCAAGAGAATCTAGCTCACAATTTCTCCCTAAAATTAAGGAACTTTTTATGGCTATAAACTTAATATAAAAATCAACTTATGCTACAATTTAGTGTATTTACTTGTATGTTCATTAATTTTGATCTTATCATTTTTTATCTTTTAGAAGTAATATTTATTTTTCAGATGTAAAATGTGATTTTGAGTCCCTGAAAAGTTTGGGAGTTTTAGACTCTGCCAATTTGCTCACTAAATTCAACATGCAATCAGTTAAAAATCTTCTGGGTAGTTATTAAAAGAGCATAGATGTTCTTTCTTGGAGTCAAGGGTGTGTGTAGTGTGAGTGCCTTTCTCACCTGTGTTTTCAGGCGGAATAACTGTAGAGAGGGACCCATAGTGAGTTAAAGGCTGACTGAATTTGACCTTCAAAGAGAGTCTCATTTTGGCCTTGGGCCTCACTGATGTTCTCAGAGCTTGGCATACCAAAGTGCAGAATATGGAGTCATCCGCGCACTCTGGAAATATCCAATTTGTTGCTGTTCAGGACAGAACAGATTGTGACCATTTTCTTTTTTTTTTTTATTTATTTATTTATTTATTTATTTTTATTTATTTATTTTTTTTTTCATTTTTCTGAAGCTGGAAACGGGGAGAGACAGTCAGACAGACTCCCGCATGCGCCCGACCGGGATCCACCCGGCACGCCCACCATGGGGCGACGCTCTGCCCACCAGGGGGCGATGCTCTGCCCATCCTGGGCGTCGCCATATTGCGACCAGAGCCACTCTAGCGCCTGGGGCAGAGGCCACAGAGCCATCCCCAGCGCCCGGGCCATCTTTGCTCCAATGGAGCCTTGGCTGCGGGAGGGGAAGAGAGAGACAGAGAGGAAAGTGTGGCGGAGGGGTGGAGAAGCAAATGGGCGCTTCTCCTGTGTGCCCTGGCCAGGAATCGAACCCGGGTCCTCCGCATGCTAGGCCGACGTCATTTTCTAGAGAATAACAAATGTAGCAGCTGTCACCCGCTGACCATCTACAATGGGGTCAGGCATAATAGGGAGTTGTTTCTCAGTTTTATTTTTAAACTCAAGCTCCCGTTTGGTAAAATAGAAATTGAAAACTTATTTTAATGTTATTTTGAAAGGCATTGACCTTGTGCGACTTCAACAAAATCAACATGATGCCAATTTTAGAATTTTTTTTTCTTTCCAGAAGTTAGAAGCGGGGAGGCAGAGAGACTCCTGCATGCACCCTACTGGGACCCACCCCACATGCCCACCAGGGGGTAATGCTTTGCCCATCTGGGGCATTGCTCCATTGCAACTGGAGCCATTCTAGTACCTGAGGTAAAAGCCATGGAGCCGTCCTCAGCGCCTGGGCCATCTTTGCTCCAATGGAGCCTTGGCTGTGGGAGGGGAAGAGAGAGACAGAGAGGAAGGAGAGGAGAAAGAGTGGAGAAGCAGATGGGCACTTCTCCTGTGTGCCCTGACTGGGAATCAAACCCAGGACTTCCACACACCGGGCTGATGCTAGAATGTTTTTGTTTTAAACCACATGCATGTCCCTCCTCCTGACCCTCTTTTGCTTCCACCCCATGCCCTGGCCTCTGATGCCAAATGCCCTGATCTTATGGTGTGGTCCTCTTACAGGGGTAAGGGGGAAGGATGCATGCTTTTCTCTCCTGTAAATCCATCATCTCACTGAAAAAGATAAAACTTTAAAGCTCAGAGAGCTTAAAGATTTGACCCATTCATACAACTCTTAGCAGTAAGGTTGGGATCAGGACTGGGTCACTTAAGAATCCACATGTCTTGGGACTGGTAAAAACCATCAGGTGTGATATCACAGAATATTCCAGAGGAATAATTTGGAGCATTCATGTTAATTTCCCTAGTCTCAAACAACTTCTACTGTGGCATTGGAATAGTTTGAATATTATGGAGAAAGTCTACAAAGAAATACCAAAACAGATTCCCCAAAGAATTTCACGATAGGGGCAGAAACAACATTACCAAGAGTTCAAAGATAATCACATGTTCATCCTGGATTCTGAACTTGCTGTCATACCTTAGGTTCTCTAGTAAGAGACAGATCTCCATGTTGAAAAGTCTTGTGAATGTTTATGCTATTGCACATAATATGGTAATTACGTTTCCATTCCCCCCCAAATCAGAAAATTGTTTGAAAATAATAAGAACACTTATAAGACCAAGGATGCATAATGTTTGAAATTAGGATGGTCCTAAAAAAAAGTTAAGGTGTATGATTATTCTAAGGATGTTTATGTAGGCTATAATGGAGAGAATGGGTAAGGAAATGCTATGTTAAATCTCCATGACTATACCCCTCTAATAGACTGTCTAGTGCTGTAATATTTATTTCACTGCAAACAGCACTTCTGCTTTATTTCAGCTTAAAAATATGAGGTGATTTTAGAATAGGCCCCTTGAGTGTGTCTGCTTAGGACTTGACAATGAAAGTATCAGAGGCCACTGTATAGAAATGCCACATCAAGGAGACATGGGAATATGTCCTAGATAAAATATGAGACCATAGGCAGAAATGTAGAAACATTGCACTAGAGAATATCAAGGTAAAACCAAGGAGCATAGTATAACCTTGTTGCCAGAAGGGATAGTTTTTGAATGTTGGCAGCAAGAATACTGGACAAAAGAAACTTTTTTTTGTTGTTGTTGTTGTTGTTATTGTTGTTCTAAGTTACTGCTGGTCACATCCACGGCTGAAGAAATGAAGTGTTTAAAAAGTAGAAGACAATACAACCCATCATATTCACAGAAAAAAGACTCAGAACTCACTTCATTTCCTCATTCCTCTCCAGGTGACGCTCCGTTTCACGATGGCCTCCCTCGCTGCGGTAAATGCAGAATTTTGCTTCAACCTGTTCCGAGAGATGGATAACAGCCAAGGCAGTGGAAATGTGTTCTTTTCCTCCCTGAGCATCCTCACGGCGTTGGCCATGGTCCGCTTGGGTGCGCGGGGGGACTGTGCTGCCCAGATGGACAAGGTCAGTCTTGGGGCTGGCTTCTGCAGTGGATCCTCAGGGCAGCTTGTTTTCCCTTAATATATTTGAATGCAACAGTCCCAGGTGGGGAGGAGGTACACAGCTCACAGGTCTTTTTGTCAGCTGGGAGACAGCACGGGTATTTCCAGAGCTGTGGCATTGGTCGTTTTCCGCAGGACAGGTTCTTGAAGTGTGTCTCCCAGACCAACAGCATCAGCATGGCCTGGAGAACTTGTTAAAACTCAAGTGCTTGGGGACCTGGCCGGTTGGCTCAGTGGTAGAGTGTCGACCTGGCGTGCGGGGGACCCGGGTTCGATTCCCGGCCAGGACACATAGGAGAAGCGCCCATTTGCTTCTCCACCACCCCCTCCTTCCTCTCTGTCTCTCTCTTCCCCTCCCGCAGCCAAGGCTCCATTGGAGCAAAGATGGCCCGGGCGCTGGGGATGGCTCCTTAACCTCTGCCCCAGGCACTAGAGTGGCTCTGGTTGCGGCAGAGCGACGCGCCCCGGAGGGGCAGAGCATCGCCCCCTGGTGGGCAGAGCATCGCCCCTGGTGGGCGTGCCGGGTGGATCCCGGTCGGGCGCATGCGGGAGTCTGTCTGACTGTCTCTCCCCGTTTCCAGCTTCAGAAAGAAAAAACAAAACAAAACAAAAAACAAAAAAACAAAAAAACAAAAAAAAACTCAAGTGCTTGGGCTTCCACCCAGACTACTGAATCAGAAACTGTGGGGATGGATGGAGCCAGCAATCTGTGTTCTAATAAATTCTCTAGGTGTGCATGAAAGTTCCAGACCCCTGCTGTAGTAGATAGGGATCAAAAAGCAGGGCTCCAAGGACACACCAATAAAGCCCTAGTTTAAACACCGGTGACCTGGGCGCAAATGACATAATAGGGCATTCCAGATAATAGCCGCTTACCTGGATGGTCATCACATTGTCACCACCACCTTTAGAAAATGCTTATTAACTCACTCTGTATGCTGTCCTGAGCCAGGCAGCACTGGGAAGTGAAATGGTCATAGATTCCCTCTCTCCTCTCAAGAATTTGTCATTGAAATTCAGGAGCAGAAAAGACACCAGGCCCAGGCTCATGTGGAGGGAAGTGTCACCTCTTTTGCCAGCCAATTAGCCCCATTATGGCATCCATTTATATGTCTCTTTTAAGCACTACCATGGACCCAACTGTGTTTTTCTTTCTGACACTCGAATGGTTACAGTTGGGCCAGCACAAACCTCCCTAAACTTTTCTTTTTAAATAAATTCTTCTAGATGACTATAAAATATCTTGGCCTACTGATAGCATGATGTTCCAGACATGTCTTGAATTTTCTTGGTTCAAGGAAGGGTCAGCTACTCTCTGCAAAGCCTGGCTCCTTTACCAGATAATATTAAAGCCCAGAATCGGCATAAGTGAGGTTCAGTGGAGTTAGTGTGATTGGGCAGTTATTTGTCATTTGAGTGAAAGAACCAGAAGAGCATATTTATTTACAAGGTAGTGTGTTCAAGTTCATTTTTCTTTAATTTAATTTTACTATTACTGTACTTTCTTGTTTTAATAAAATTAAAAAAAAATTTCTTTCCCCTTTTTTGAAATTCCTGTTCCTCTCTTCTCTCTCACATAACATTTCCATTGAAATAGAGTATGCTGTAAGTTTTTATCCTAAATCATGGCTTCATAGTATAGTATTATTTAAAACTATACAAATTTATATTTCCTACAACACAATTGGGGTTGCCAAAAACATTACAAAAATCATCATTATAATATATAATTTGTTCTACCACTTCTGTGGGAAGATATAATAATTTTGTAATTTGGCATGAAGACACAGGTAGAAGCCCACTGAGGTATAGGTGACTCATAGTATCTTCTTTTAACCCTTAATATTAATATCCTGAAATTTCTTACATTGTATAGACCCATAATTTTCCTCTTTTTGCAATCATTTGAATATGTTATCAATTATATAAAAAATTTAAAAATTTTTTCTATAGGGTATATGAAACTATAAGACTTCTAGAATTTTAAATTATGACAAATATGCTATTTGAAATTTTATTTAATATCTACCTCATTTAAATATTTACTAGTATTATTATTCATCTTCAGCTATAGTGGTATTTTTATTGTATCTGTAATTTCTTAGAATTTTTAAAAATATAAAAACATATGTATCATTTTAATATTGTACCAGTCTGGTTTACTAAAAGCCAATTAGAAATATCAGAAAAGACAACCAAATTAATATCAAAATGAAGTAAAGTTAGAAATAAAGAATAATGTCAAATATTCTTATTTATTAAAGTTTTTTTCAAAAGTTAAGAAGAATGATTTCTGGTGGTTCATTGTCTGGGTTCCAGAGTTACCTCAGAAAAGGCATTAGGAAAAATGGAAAACTGCTTAATTTTAAATAATTGCAAGATCAAAAATTATATCTTCTAAGTCCCAATTCAGCTTCATACTTAGGAATTCCTAGGTAGTTGAAAACGATTTCAACATTTTATGCTTTGGTGCCACGTGGTTAGCCTTAACCTTCAGTTAGCAAAGTTTTTATTTATTTTTTGTTTGACTTTACATCCTTGTCCAGGTTCCATCAGTGAGTAGTCAATGACTCCTGCAGAATGAGTAAGCTAAAATTAATAAACACATTTCATTTGTAGCCATTGATTTCACTCCCCCAATTTACACTTTCTCCAGCAAACCATGTTTAACCAGGTCAGTAGGGCAGCTGCACATTTCCGCCTTCTGTGCGCGTGCGTGTGCGCACGCTCACAGACACTAACCATGAAGTCTCTATGCCTAATTTTCTTTCTCCAGGTCCTTTCTTGTTCAGCCCAACTGATAACTGCTTTCGTTGTCCCTGTTTGCAGATACTCCACTTCAATGCCGTCTCTGGACGTGGAAATTCTTCTAATTCTCAGGTAAAGGCAATGTTTTCTTTTTAGAAAAACAGATTGCAAGACTAAATTTAGAAAAATTCCTGTCTCACTGGTATTACTTCTGGTTTCTGTCCTTTTATAGCCAAGGAACGTGTTTCATTCAGATTTCCATATTGTG
Source organism: Saccopteryx leptura (assembly GCF_036850995.1). Lineage (NCBI taxonomy): Eukaryota > Metazoa > Chordata > Mammalia > Chiroptera > Emballonuridae > Saccopteryx > Saccopteryx leptura. The sequence goes on along the minus strand of NC_089513.1, from coordinate 9,765,620 downwards.
AACATTTCAAGCACGATTCTTGATAATTTCTTTGTTAACTATTGATTTACCAATATTTTACTTGTGTGTTGGCCAGATTTCAGCATGATCATGTGGAACAAAATGTTTTAATTTTGTCTTTGATATTCACAGCCAAGTTACATTGGTAAAATTAATTATTTAGTACACATATTAGGCAAATACATCATCTTCTGTTGATGATTTTATCCTAGGGTTAATCATTTATTTTAGTAAATCCTTTAATTAATTTTGATCACAGACACTATTGTGAGAAAGGTAAGAAATGGTCAGTTTAGGTGGCATTCTTTGCTGCTTTCACAGTGTTATTATTTCTCATTTATTTTATGGTGTAATATAGATGTGCTTCCTACATAATAAGAGTATGTATATCTTTGCAGTCCAAGAATAAAGTTTTGTAAATCTTTTTAATAACAGCAAGGACTCCAATCTCAACTGAAAAGATTTCTCTCCAATATAAACACAGTCCACAAGGATTACCAACTCAGCATTGCCAATGGTCTTTTTGTAGAGAAAATGTTTGATGTTCACGAGGTAAGTCCAGCCTCCTGTTTTAGAAAGTTATTTCCATTCTGGACCTGAGTCTTCTTTAATCCAGCATTTGAATAAAGCAGTGGTAGTCAACCTGGTCCCTACTGCCCACTAGTGGACGTTCCAGCTTTCATGGTGGGCGGTAGTGGAGCAACCAAAGTGTAAATAAAAAGATAGATTTAACTATAGTAAGTTGTTTTATAAAGATTTTTTCTGCCAAACTTAGCGAAAATCCAACATAAAGTACTTGGTAAGTAATTATTATTATATGCTTTAATTTGCTGTAACTCTGCTTTATAAATTTTATAAAGTAAAGTTACTTCCCTACTTTATAAATCACCATTGCTGTGGAACAAGTGGGTGGTTAGAAAATTTTACTACTAACAGAGATACAAAAGTGGGCGGTAGGTATAAAAAGGTTGACTACCCCTGGAATAAAGGTTTGCATCTTTCCACTGTGACATACAAAGGTGATCTTTTTTTCTTGTCACTACTAATTATGTTCCCAGGTGTATTAAAAATATATCATCACCTATTTTCAAAGTACAACTTTACTTCACCCGAGTGGTCCACATATTCAGGGTCACTATGTGAACAGGTTCCAAAACCAAAGAGAACTTGCCCCCTCGCTGTGTTGTGGCACTGTCATTGGGGTGAGGGGAGCAGACACCCACTTAGGGTTGTCCATGAGTATACTACAGTGGTGGGATTCAGCTGGTTTGCACTGGTTCTGCAGAACCGGTACCTAATTTTTTGTTGAGTTTGGCAAACCAGTTGTTAAAATGGCACTTGTAATTAGGGTTCTCTCTAAGGTGGGCACCTGGGCAGCCGCCTGAAGTGGAAATCACAAATTTACATTCCTTACTCTTTTTTAATGATCATCTGTGCAACAGCGTATTCTAATCGTCCATTCTGTCCATAGGTGAAAAAAATTTGACATTATGCTTGTAATATTTATTTATTAATTTCATAAAACTTATTATACCTTTGATGAAGTGCTACATTTTAATTTCCTTGCGTTTGTTACTTCAGTAGGAAGTGAAGACGCCAATCAAGAATCAATATGGATTTATCTTAAATAACAGTTTTATTGCTTTTGTCAGGTATTATTTAATATTTTTTATTAATGTTTTAAAACTCATAACATAATCTAGTTTTGTATACCTCTTTTATTGTTCTTAATTTAGTATTAAATGCATGAAATAATAAATTATCTTTTGGTATATCATTTTTTAATACTTAAAATGATCATTAGGACAGAGAACCGGTTGTTAAATTGTTTGAATCCCAGCCCTGCTCTGCTGGGGTAGTTTTGCATCTCCAGTGTTGAGCTTCCCTCCTGTCAGTGCTCCTTGTTTCACTGTAACTGACTTACCTTTTCAGTAAGATTTGTTAAAAGGGTTCCTAGAAAGTGATACAGCCAGATGAGGCTGACCGTGGTGGGAAACAGCCCAGACTCCATGCCGAGGTGGGGAGGAGGTTCTCTTGGGATCAGCAGATTAAATTTTAGTATTACTAGGTGGCATTTGTATTACCAATTCATTCTTCATAGTATTTTGTTTATCCAAAGACCAGTCGGACCAGAATGCCCTCTGTATGTTGCTGTGCTCAACCCATACTTTAGAACAGTGGTCCCCAACCTTTTTTGGGCCACATACTGGTTTAATGTCAGAAAATATTTTCATGGACCAGCCTTTAGGGTGGGATGGATAAATGTATCATGTGACCGAGACAAGCATCAAGAGTGAGTCTTAGACGGATGTAACAGAGAGAATCTGGTCATTTTAAAAAATAAAACATCGTTCAGACTTAAATATATATAAAATGGAAATAATGTAAGTTATTTATTCTTTCTCTGCGGACCGGTACCAAATGGCCCATGGACCGGTACCGGTCCACGACCCAGGGGTTGGGGACCACTGCTTTAGAACCATCACAGCTGGTTCATGCCATTCAAGCAGGCATGGTGCCCATGATTCTTTGGGCATGTCTGTTCTCTTCATCCTCCAATTCGGAGACAACTCCAAAGCTGCACCTCTGACATTGCTGGACTAACCCCGTTTGCACCTCCCCAACTTTCTGTGTTCCACCCAACTGCTGTTGTCTCCTCTGCCTGTCACTCACTCACATTCTTTCAGCAGCCTGCCAATTGTGAAGCATTAGGCCACTGTGGTTTTTAACCTCCCCAAATAAGTTCCTGGCCAAGTGTTACAGGGGTCATCTGGTGTGCTCAACCCCACTGTTTGTGTCTCTATTCTCACGCATACTGCTGTGTCCCTGAGGGACTGCTAACTCTCGTAAATGGGAAGTTCAGGTGTCTATCATGCTACTGTTTATAGCAGACTCCCCATTCCCTTTTCTGGCCTCAGTGGTTGTACAGAGCAATACACCTAGAAGCACAGTACAGGTGAGCACTGGTTGAGAACTTGAGAAACGAAGACGCTGAAAGTTTGCTCATTGTTTGGCAACATGAAGATGATGACATAGTGATATTTATAGAGCAGTTGATTCTTACAAATCAAAAGCTATGTACTTTATCTTCATTAAGTGCACAGGAAGCTGAAGGTTGGCATGTACAATTCACCCAGGCGTTTTTACTGTAACATGTGTTCTTCCCACTACATCTTCATGACCATCAGATATTTTCAAAAGTGTGGGAGAGTAACAGTGTAAGCATCATGATACTATAGTGGAACTTTGATTAATGAAAGTTCTTTATTCTTGAATTTAAAAAATTCTTTTTCTTGGTCACAGGATGGGGAAATCTCAGTCTCCTCCACTTATAGGAACACACACAATCAAAAAACCTTTCGTTCAACAACTCAACCAGGTGGCTGTATCAATGCAGAACACATAAAACAGCGGTGTTCCCCAGGCCACACTGACGCAGAAAACAGTCCTTGATGGAAAGAAGAGAGAACTATAGTCTACAGGAAGACGAGACCTATTGGAGGAGCAGTCTTTCCCAATCTGAAACCCTGCAGTATTACATGTAATCAAGGGGCCTCCCAGATGACTGAATTAGCTAGTCACATTTTAAAGGCATTCAGGTAGAATCAAGAACGCCAGGTTAAGAGTCAGGTTTGCCTGAGTCTCTATCTGTCACTTTATTGCTCTGTGTCCTTCAATAACCGGTTGTGTGTCAAAACCTCAGTTTCCTTGATGATAAAGTGTACTAACTAGTACTGTACTAGAACTGTACTAACTAGTCTCTGTGGCTATCAAGTCTTATAGTTTAATTTGTAATTTTGAATCTTCACTATGCATTGAAAATAGAAATTATGCATATTGTTGTGGCAGCTAAAATTAAAGTGCCACTAGTGTACCATCTTTTTTTAATATTCAACAACCGTTTCCTGAGCACTAAGTGCAAAGCACCATACAAGATACGGTGGGGAACACAGAGGTGACTATGGGATTCACTGTGAGTTAACATTTAAAAACCAATAAATGTAATTCACTGTGTTGAGAGATTAAAGGAGAAAGAACTTAATGTCAAATCAATAGATGCAGAAAATGAAATTCTCACAAACTAGAAAGGGAATTTTCTACATAATATATTCTTGGTAAAGTACAAAATATTTTTGCCCTAATACCAGAAAAAAGATGAGGATGTTTTCTGTAACATTTCCATAACATTTTGTTGAAGTCATAACCAATATAAATTTTGAACTGGAGGCCACAGACAGGAAGAGAAAGAAGTAAAATGTATTTAGATTGGGAAGGAGGAAATAAGATCATCATTGTTCACAAATAACAATTGTGTATGTAGAAAATACAAAAGATTTTAGAGATCAGTTATTGGATTTAATAGTGAATTAGCAAGGTTAGCATATAAACTCATTTGTGTTTTTATGTTTTATTCATAATTAAAAAATAAAATGAAAAGCAATGACATCTACAATGGCATCATAAAACATCAAGTACCTGGGAATAAATCTAATGAAAGATGTTCACAAAACAAAAATATTGCAAAGAGAAATAATTTAAAAACAAAGTATATATTTTGTTTATGAATAGTACACTTGGTATTATAAGGATGTCTATTTATAGATTCAAAGCAATTGGTTTTGGAGAAATTGATGAGGTGATTTTAAAATTTATATGGAAATATGAAGAAGTAAAAGTTAATTGTGAAAAAAAACACAGAGAACTTACATTGCTGGAAATTAAGGCTTAAAAGCTACAATAATTAATATTTGCTGCCGTTTCTGCAAAGATCGACAGTAGATCCGTGGAAGACATTAGGGAATATCCTGAAACAGACAAACAGAGGAACTTGATTTATGATAAATCTTACTCTGCAGAGCAACAAGCATAAGCTGACGTTTTTAATAAATGGCATTGGTTCAACTGGCTATCCATAGAGAGAAATGTATCCTGACACCTATCTGTTTACCAGAAAATCAGTTCCAGGTGGATCGTAGACATAAATGTGAATGGTGAAACAACAAAATGCTTACAAGATAACTATAGATTATTCTTAAGACCTTGAGTAAGCAAAGAATTTTAAATATTTGTTTTAGGATACATAACGCACTAGTCAGATAGATAAAACAGATAGGATAGATGGTGTTAGAATTATTAATTTATTTTCATTAAAGGACATTATCAAGAGAATAAAAAGGTTAGCCACAGTGGTAGAACATATTTGCAATATATATATATATATATATATTTGATGCCTATATATATAGGCATCAAAACACTGATATCCAAATCCCAAAACTCCTACAAAACAACAAAAAAACCACAAACAGCCCCATAGAAAATCTTGAACTGACATTTTTACAAAAGAACATATTTAAATGGCCAATAAACATATGGACAGACAGTCATCTCAATGGTTTTATTCTTTGTCACCTACGTTTCATGTATCCTTTCAGGGACCTAAACAGCACTGTTTGAAGGATATGGGAAAGACATACTAGCTGGACTAAACAAAAATAATATTTCTCTCTCTCTCTCTCTTTCTCTCTCTCTCTCTCGGTGACCCAGAGCTCTTCTGCAATTTTCTGGAAGTGTCGACACTCTACACTCATTAACTTCTCTGGCCAGGGACTGGTTCTTAAAATTACTCTTTATAGTCAGTGTCAAAGCAGATGGACAGATAGATTAATCAGAAATGAAAAAAGCCTTGTGCATGGAAATTACAAAGCCTTTGTTATAGAGGTAGTATCAATCCTAGACGGACAGTGGATAAGTAACCAATCCTCATTATTAGGTTGAAAATCCTATAGTTATCAGGCTATACCAGTGATGGGCAATCTTTTGAGCTGGTGTGTCAAAATTCGCCAAAAAACCAAGCATAACTCAGGTGGTGTGTCACTTCGAGAAAAATGGCCTAACCAGAAGTCCCAGAATTAGACGCTCTGTGCCAGAGTTCTGTTGTTTTGGCCTACAGACCTCCAGCATAGAGTGTCTACAGCAAATGTTTTATTCTCAGCTACTGCACCTGGCCGTGCAGGAGCCGAGGATGAAATGTCCTTCTCGGCATGCGGCCCCATACTTCTCTGGTATGCGGCCACATGTCATTGAAAATGCCTACGCGTGTCAGTGCTGACACGCGTGTCATAGGTTCGCCATCACAGGGCTATACAGTGACAATACATGTGATTTGTAATGAATCTTAGTTTCCTTAATTATAAATGTCTATTCCTCCTATATGTGTGTGCGCACGTGTGTGTGTGTATATTTATATATATTTATTGTATTGCTGGCCTATTGATAAATTAGGTTGGTGTGATTTATTTTTTATTAAAAACAATAAATATTTCTTGATCATCTCTTATGTGCCAGGGGCTGGAAATACAATAAGTAAGGCATATATGGTCCTGACTTCAGCAAATTTACTGTCTTGTAAGGGGCTCAGGAAATCTCAGAGACAAGTATAAGAATATTTCTTATATCCTTAGCTGGTGGTGATTTGTAAATATAAGAACTGTGTATCATTTACAGAACAGTATATTATTTGTATTTATAGGAATATATTGGGTGTGCTGGAAAATTATACAATGCCAAAGTGGAACGAGTTGACTTTACAAATTCTCTAGAAGACACCAGATATAAAATTAATAATTGGGTTGAAAAACAGACAGATGGTGAGTGCAATGCTTGATTTTTCTACAAGGTTTGTCAGTTATATGTGTATGTTGAGAACTGTTAACATTAAAGTTAGGAGTCATTTGTACATAGAAGGAATGGCTCTTGCTAATCTGAAGTAATGAGTGTTGTTATTTAAAATTGCTTTAGTATTTGTCTGCAATGTAGGTGTTGAGCAATCTTCATAATATGGATGCTTTAAACTTTTGAGAAATCTTGGCTATTACATTATCTCATTTGGTTGGGAAATAATCTTGTGAGACAAATAGATTTTAGTATGGCCATTTCATAAATTAGTAATAAGCAAAGGTAATTTACTCAGTTATTCTCCATATCTCATACCTGGCTAGTGAACAAGACTAAGAGTGGTTTATAAGACATTATTTTTAATGACCACAACATACTTAATTCTAATGATCAATCCAGCATCTTACCGTTCTTTCTTGGACTGAAGGATCTTATTAAAATTATAACATCCTATGTCTAAAAAATATATTTCATATCATTATTTATTTTAAAGTATGCATACTTTAACTTAAATATTATTTTTATTTATCAAAATAGTATATATGGCACAGGTAGTACCTTCAAGTGAAAGGACATCTCTCTATTGGTAAATCTCTTGCACGACTTAACACTGAAAAACAGCTAATGTTCTGTACAAAACAAATAAGAAAATCTCTTTCTTATTGTTTTCTTAATTGACTGACTTCAAGCTAGCTATTTCTTTTCCTAAGATTGGCTTTGTTTGAACAATGTACATGTATTTGCTGAGTCTGGCTCTGTGTTAGAAATATGGGACATGGGATTTGTACATGTAAATGCAAACATTCAACAGCATGCAATTAGTCTTGTTAACAAGAATATGGTGTCTCAACTTTCCTTTTGTTCAATTTATCATTATGTCAGTAGAAGGTTACTTTGACCATTAACCATCACATGTTTCAAATATACTATTCATACATCAAAAAAACTATGCAATAACTTTTCTAATGCCTGTGTATTAGAAAACAGCTTCTATTTACTGTTTAGTATTTAAGGATCTCAGATTACCAATACTTTTCTCCATTTGGAACATTTACTTACTTCTGTTCTTTCCTTTTCCATACAAATGCGTGTGTGGGTATGTGTGTGTATGTCTATATATCATATATATATACATATAGACATACACACACATATACCATTTTGATAAACATATCTATTCAATTCTCATTTGTGAAAACACTTCAGATTGTAACAAACCCGCCTAGGTCTTATCGATCTCTATTCCTTCACACACTACCAGAGCCATCCTTTTGAAAGACAAATCTAATCTGTCATGACCACAACCTTTCTGGTCTTCCAATGAATCGCGATCAATACTTCTGCACTGCCTTCAGGATAATCCAAGATTGTTACTGGACATTGAAGGCTCTTCATTATCTGGTCTCCAACTTTTCCAGCTTTACTCTTTTTATAACATCGGGATGAGTCAGCGTTCCCCAGGTACACGTTGCTCTTCCAGGCTTCCAGGTCTTTGAATAAGCAGTCCTGTTCTATGAAAGTTCACACCCTATGCTGGCCTTGCCCTCAGCTCAGCAGGCCGGCCCAGCTGGAGAGGGGTGCCTCTGGCCTGTGACCCCACAGCACCCTGAGCACGCGGCTATGGTGTGCTGCCCCCGCATCTGGCTGTGCCTCCCTGTGCTGCAACAGTGACCCAGGGAGGGCATGGACTGTGCCTTTCACTTTTGTGATTCAACTATCTGGAATAGTTCAAAGCATTTGCAAAAATCTCATTAACGAGGAATGGGGGAAGGAATTAGCTCTTTCATCAGAATGGGTTACCTTCTATGTGGAGTGCTGCGGTCCAGTGATGTGCCTATGAGCAGGTAGAGACTCTGGGAGTCATCCTCCTACATCGGAATCCACCTTCCAGGATTTCCTGTGGGACTTTGTACAAATGACTTTACCTCTCTCTGCCCCATTTTTATTTGACAGGAACCAGAAACAATTATAGGCCTCTTTCGCAGGGATTTTGTGAGGAGTAGACCTAATATTGCACATAAAGTATTTAAAAAGTGTGGGACAGAGTAACTGTCCATAGATGACTGCTAATGTAATAATTATTATAATGAAGTGATAAGAAAAATATGCTTATCTCATCTTTGAAGTAAAAAAAAATGCCATGAAAAAATTAACTTTGTCCATTTCTTTCTCAACAGGCAAGGTCAGGAACATCCTTCGTGATGATAGCCTTAGCTCGTCCGCCATCATGGTGCTGGTGAACGCCGTGTACTTCAAGGGCAGGTGGGAGTCGGCCTTCAGCAAGAGCGACTCAGTAAATTGCCGTTTCAAATCGCCCAAGGTATGGAAATCTAGTTAATTTCGGTCGTTTTTTTGCCTATAGTATTTCTTTATAGCAATTGTGGTATTTATATAGACCAATGCTGGGCTTTCCCATTCCTTACTCATTGTTCTACTGCATTAACCATATTATACAATCAAGTGCTTCTAAAGGAAACTTTCTACTCTTCTGCTAATGTAGGTTATAGGAGACAACCAGAGGTGTCCTGTAAGTTGATATGTCTTAAACTATATTTGAAATTGAGAAGAGTAACAACATCTGAATTTATTTGACGATATTGCAGTAAGGGGGCCTGCCTGTAGGAAGAAAATAGGACAAAAAATTTTACTTTTCATGATTCTCGCTGCAGGGTGCACAGTTAAGAGTCATCTAACACCGACGGTTTTTCCAGAGTCAAAGAAACTATGTGTTTCATTTTAGGAAACATAAAGTTATGTGTAATAAAATGCATTTCCAAGTATCAGTTATATCCATTTCTTCATTTAATTCTCTTTGATTGAAGACAATCTTTATAAAATATATATTCTTCAAAAGATCTTTTTTTTTTTTACATTTTTTACAATTTGCGCATAATAATCTTAGCCAGAAATATGGCACTGGGGTCCTGGCCTCGCCTCTAGATGCCGCCGTGACTTAGACATGTTAATGTGACCACTGCAGACGTCCCCACAAGGGAGATAAATCAGTACAACTCCATCTCCCTCTCAATCACTCAGTCTATGATGTTGATGTAGAGAAATTCAGATGTAACTTTTTAAACTTAGTTGTATTTTTTAAGTGGCAAATGCTATTGCCTTGTTCTTTCTGCATGTTCCCACATGAGAAGTCTAAGACATAGGAGTGCTGGATGCTGGTAGAAATGAAAGCTCAGCGGGTGAGGGAGGAGGTGGAGATAGGGCCCCCCGGGTAGGCTGGGACCACAGTACAGAAGGAGAAGGGACTTGAGTGTGGAGGAGACAGGGACTACGATGACCCTTAGGCTGGCTGTGGTGACTGTCCCCTGCATCCTTCTCACAGAGAGTGCAGTCAGACCTGCCTTGTGTCCCTGACAAGACGGTCCTAAAAACAGCCTTGCAGAGCAAGTTCACAATGCAGGTGTCTCTGTTGGGAGCAAGGAGAGGGGGCACAGAAATAATTTGAAATTTGTATGTAAAAACATAGTAACATAATCAATCCTAATAAAATGTAGCTCTGTCCTTAGAGACATTATCTGTATAATTGCAATGGGAAGAATATTAGGCCGTGCTGGAATTTTAGGGGCGGGGCTAGCATTGTTAGCAGAGTTTGGAAGTGAGGTTTAGTTCCCCACTGTTTCCTTCAACACCTCCCCATGTAGACTGCGTTTGTTCATTCATTTTCTTCAACGAAAACACACGTGCCTGTCGCCTGCACTGTGGGTTTTTGTTTTGGCTTCTAGAGAGGTTTTTACTTACATAAGTGTTAATATGTAATCACTGCTTAAGAGAATCTTCCTGCCTATCTTATGTCCCTTATAATGTCATTATAATGTATAGCTTCTAATAGGATAGGCCAGTTTTGGTGAACTAGCCTCTTGGCTAGGAAGTCTTGTTTCAGTCTTTCTCCAACGTAAGTCCACTGTCTGGTTCTCGCCCTGGTATGGAACTACAATATGGCGGCTGTGACTTGCCAGTCCCCGTTTCCCAGGCTCAGTTTGGCTGATCTGTCTCACTAGGCAGGTGCCTTTTTCCCTTCACTGTTCCAAGTGTGTTCTTTTGCAGGTTCAAACTCCCAAGCAAGCCTGACCAGGCGGTGGTACAGTGGATAGAGCATCGGACTGGGATGCGGAAGACCCAGGTTCGAGACCCCGAGGTTGCCAGCTTGAGCGTGGGCTCATCTGGTTTGAGCAAAGCTCACCAGCTAGGACTCAAGGTCGCTGGCTTGAGCAAGGGGTTACTCGGTCTGCTGTAGCCCCACGGTCAAGGCACATATGAGAAAGCAATCAATGAACAACTAAGGTGTCTCAACGAAAAACTGATGATTGATGCTTCTCATCTCTCTCCGTTCCTGTCTGTCCCTATCTATCCCTCTCTCTGACTCTCTCTCTGTCTCTGAAAAAAACAAAACAAAAAAACTCCTAAGTAAAATGGATATTCTTTCCAGAGGGAGGAGGACCTTTGGGTCCAGCAAAAATAATGCTCTATCCTCCCCCGTGTAGAACTTTCTGTACTAAAGGGGGATACAACAGGCATGATGACAAGTTTGCAGAATCACAACATCTTTTAGGAAAAGGATGGTTTATTGCACCGCTATGGTGTTTCCAAATCTACAAATGGTATTCCTTGAGGTTAGAGCTACTGTGTTTTCCCCAAGTCAGTATGACCTATATTATCAAATATTTTGCAGGAATTAAAAAATAGTTTTTTTGTAAGACCTCATTCCTAAATTGTGTGTACCAGTCTGTATTTTATCTCTGAGGAGAGAAAAAAATCTATAGCTTTCATTTTTAATTATAACCCGATTGAATAATTATTTATTACTTATTATACAGACATTTTCAGAAAAAACACAGTGCTCAAGGAAATGTTCCAAGTGCAAGATATAATAACTCTTATAATTCTTCCCATAATCTTGTGCAGTAGAGACTATTCTTACCCTCATTACATAGATGAGGAAATGAAGGCCCAGAGAGGTAAAGTAACTTGCCCATGGTCACACAGCTGTCTCAGGCAGTTAAAAGATCTATGCTTTCGCCACTAGAATGCACACCAGTGCAACCACTCTGGGTAACATGTGAGGAAAAGTCAACTGAACAAAAACTGAAACATTCTTCCTTCTGTACCTGGTCAATAAGCAAAACAAGATGGGCTCATTCAAGTGTTTTTGTGACTTGATCTCCAGTGTCTTGGGAGAGCAGTCACCATGATGTATCAAGAACGGATGTTCAATCTGTCTGTCATTCAGAACCCGTCTCTGCAAGTTCTGGAACTCAGATACGATGGAGGCATGAGTATGTTCATCCTGCTGCCCGAGTGGGACCTCTCCCAAGTAAGTCCCCACCCCACTTCCACTCCAGGGGACACTTTTAGGATACAAGTGAGACCTTGAGATATGAATTTAATTAATTCTATAACTGAGCTCATAAGTCAACTCGTATATCAAACTGCCAATACTGGACTCATCGCCAACGAGCCAACTAGCCGCAGCTTCCTGAATCATGACTCATATCTTGGAATTTCGCTCGGATCTCGAACAAAAATATGGACCAAGTCTCAGCTCATATCTTAAAAAAATTTGTATGTTGGTCTGTTTGTATCTCAAGGTACCACTGTACTTTTAACTGTGTGTTCACCCATCATCTTTAACATTGCAGGTTGTTGGGATATTAGAGACTTACCCACTTATTCCTTTATTTGACAAATATTGAAGGAATACTTACTATGTGTTAGGCATTGTTGTAGGTGCAGAGACTGCCTTACCTCAGTCTAGCATAATTTTTTTTTTTTTTTCCTGAAGCTGGAAACGGGGAGAGACAGTCAGACAGACTCCCGCATGCGCCCGACCGGGATCCACCCGGCATGCCCACCAGGGGCGACGCTCTGCCCACCAGGGGGCGATGCTCTGCCCCTCTGGGGCGTCACTCTGCCGTGACCAGAGCCACTCTAGCGCCTGGGGCAGAGGCCAAGGAGGCATCCCCAGCGCCCGGGCCATCCTTGCTCCAGTGGAGCCTCGGCTGCGGGAGGGGAAGAGAGAGACAGAGAGGAAGGAGGGGGTGGGGGTGGAGAAGCAAATGGGTGCTTCTCCTATGTGCCCTGGCCGGGAATCGAACCCGGGTCCCCCGCACGCCAGGCTGACGCTCTACCGCTAAGCCAACCGGCCACGGCCAGTCTAGCATAATTTTATTTAAATAGTTGTAAAATTGGAAATTTCTCAGATCTCAGCGATGGAGGGAAAAGGGCATGAGCTTTGGTCTTCTTTGCCCTTGGCCATGAGAACTGTCTTTCATATATACATGGACATTTTGATAGACTAAGCATTTCCAGGCAGGAATGATATGATGCAGTTTTGAAGCCCTAGTCGCTGAGAATTAAACTGTATGATCTCACTCTGTGCTGCTGAGTGTTTAGGAAAAGCAGAGGTTAGGGACTTCCCTATGACTGATGTACCAAAAGCGACAGACCAGCACAGAGCAAGGGGCGGACGGTGACGGCCCTGCCAGCCAGGCGTCATCACTGTATCTCAGGTCCCAATAGTCTTGAAACCCTTTGTGCTAGTGACTTTGGCCACCTCAGTCTGCAGCCTGAAATCCCAGAAACCTAGATCTCATCATCCTTATGACTTTCAGTTATAAGGACTATATTTTGAGCACCTACTATGTGCCAGGTCCGTCATTTATATGACCTTTTTGACATGAACAGCCAGTGAAATGTCATAAAGTTGGCATTTTAAAATTGGAATTGTAACAGTATAAAATATTGGTACACATATTAAATAATTCACTTGATAATCTTTATACCGGTGAGATTTTAGTACATATCAATTATTTTAACTTCAAATAATCTGCAATAATAGAAAAAGTAGTCTAGGTAAAACAAGTGGTAGATAACTCAAAAGATAGATTTGTTCTGTACTTATTGCTTGAGTTGTCTTTTTCTGTAATAGATTGCCCTAGTGTGTGGATCAGACTGGTCTCAGTGCACATACCTCCATAATCCTACATTTCTAATGATGAGGAAGTTGGCTTTGCAGTGCGCTAAATAAGAAAAAATTCTGACTTAGCACAAAAAGTTACTACAGATGAACTTCAAACTGCATAATTTATACACAGAAAATTTAAATAAGTCTGAATTTGATTATATCAATTTGGATCCTTGAGAAGATTACAAGTAAGGTTCAACAGCTGTGAAAATCTGTTTAAGATACTAGTAAGCCTGAACTTGAGGACAACTGCCCACACATTAGATCTGCAAGCAATGCCCAGGAAAAGTCTTCCCATGTTAAATCTGGAATACTCTCTGCCCAGTTTTTGGGAGTTAGTGAGTTATTTGGGGGCAGCAATGATACTGGAGAGCGACGTGGGTTCCCTCCTGTGTGACTTAAGTGTCCTAGCTGAGTGCCTCAGGTACATCTCCCGATGTTCTCCTGAGATGCAGTCATGTGTTGAGTAGGAGAGTCAGCTGGGACCCAAGCCTCCCTGACGGCTGGGTGAATGTGCTGGGAGGCATTGGTCACCCATGTCCTTGAGCATGGAGTTCCATGTCCCTTGCCTCAGGTCACCTGGGGTTCCTTTCATTGGTTTACTCCTGCAAGCTATGCAAACATCATTTTCTATGTCTTTCATGATGAGGAGATGGCCAGGCAACGCTGATTTAAATGACTACTGACCTTCTTTCTTCCACTGATGGTCTCTGATTCCCAAATTCCTTCCCCGCCCATTGTTCCACTTGGGCTATCTATGTGCATAGATGCGCAGAGAACAGAAAGTCCCCGGAATACAATTAAGTCACACCTCGTCATGGCAGAACAACTTAAACATGTGTTTTATTAAAGAATGCTTGAACTGTTTGTTTTAATCATTTCTTATTCCAAACTCCCCAGGACCCATTCACATACTTAATGCATAAAAACAGTATCTGGGAGAAGATGATCATGGAAAACCGTATGTCTCTGTAGTTGTTGTTTCATCTGTTTCTTAACCATGTGGCTCTAAATGGCCTTTTAAATCCTCCAGATTGAAAGCCAACTGACCTTTGAGACGCTAATGAAATGGACCAATCCAAGAAAAATGACCTACCAGTATGTCAAGGTGTTTCTTCCTCAGTTCAAGATAGAGAAGGATTATGAAATCAAGCACCATTTACAAGCCCTGGGACTGATGGAAATCTTTGATGAATCCAGAGCTGACTTCTCCGGCATCGCTTCGGGGGGTCGTCTCTATATGTCGAAACTGATACACAAGTCGTACATAGAGGTTAACGAGGATGGCACAGAGGCCGCGGCTGTCTCAGGAAATAACATTGTAGAAAAGCTACTCCCCCCATCTACGGTGTTCAGAGCTGATCACCCGTTCCTGTTTGTCATCAGGAAGAATGACGTCATCTTGTTTAGTGGCAAAGTCTCTTGCCCTTGACAATCTAGTGGGTTTCTGTTATGACAGGCCATCAGCATCAAGGAACCACTGAAGTGAATAGATATAGTTTAGTGGGATGCATACGGTGTTTCCTTTAGTTTACTTCCTTCTGACATTGGCTAGCAGATGGTTTTGGTGACTTGACCCCACTCAGACACCTGGTTGATTATCCCGATCTTGCTCTTAGCATTCCTACCACCATCTGCCCCACCCACTTACAATTTCATTGTCTCTCTGCCCACTCGTTTCTTCTGGCCTGCCCCATAAGCCACGTGCACACAGGTCTGGGCACGGCATCTGGGGACGTGGAACGTGCTGCACTGGAAATGACAATGTAGAAGCAGTCCTAGCAGTCTTTTCTCAACCTCTATAGCTGTCACAGATACTCTAGTTTTACTGTCAATAATCGAGGAAGTAAGCCTGGCTAGTAGAAATAAGTGGGAGGGATCATTTTTTCCTTGCTGACCTAGGAAGATGTTAGAGTTGACTTTTAACATTGATATGAAATCAGTGTCTAATCTAAAAACAAAAAATATGGATTTGGGGTTAGGGGCCAACTAAAATCCATACTTACAACTTCAAGTCAATGAATGTCTTTTGGCTTTTCCTTGATAGAGACTTACTATGTACATAGTTTTTTCAAACATTAAATACCTTTGAACTGTTGCCAGTTGTTATTTACAGTATATTATTTCGTATGCTGTGTTGTTTGCACTTGTTTTCTCTATTTATCAGAATAAAGAAATACAACATGATTGTGAGTGTGATTGTTCTCCTATGGCAAATTGTGAGACTACCAGTACATTGTTGTTTCTATGCCAAGCAAGCAGGCAGTGAAAAAGAAAGAATACTCTTCAAATATAAATCTGATTTTGTTAAATGTCATTAATTTATCACACATAAAAGTTCCTTTTATAGCTTCTTACGTAGACTGATGAGCCAATTTTAAATGCATAAGGATAGGATTAGCATATATGAATATTTATAAGTCACAAGTAGCTTTAACAAAACAGATTAAAAATAAACTGAGAATCACTAGACCATGCTGAACTTACTAGTAGCCTATAGCGTGGCTCTGTGGGGCTGGTTGCTGGACCTGGCCGGTGTTTGACTTTCAACAAGTATTGTGGAATCCATGAATATGGTATGAGTGAGTGAACCTGTGACATGATATAGAGAAGCCCCTGACTGAAATAATTTGGTCATTAACTTGCCACACCTAAAACAACTATGTTGTTTTTCAGAGACCTTTACAGGGAGTGAATTTTACTGGTATTTTTTTGGGGAATAACTGGTTTTTCTGATGAACTTCATTCTTACCTCTTGCCATTTAAAAATAACATACTTCTAGACTCTGTCCTTAGGTAGTAAAGGTACAAGAATGTGTCACAGGAGCTTGCATCCTGATGGTGGCTGTGTGGGGCAGAAGTATGGGCATACCTCTCTGTTGATGGGGTTCTCTGGGCAAGCCATGGTGGGGCTCAAAGTCATTGAGGTTTGAGGCAAGCATCAAAGGAAGTGAGTCAGGTCTGTAAGAAAATAGCATAGAACTAAATACAAGCTTTCACTACAATTTCAGTTGGCTCATCCTACCCATATGTCCACCACTGCTAGGGGCCTCAAGCTCATGTAGAGAAGAACTATCTAGTCTAAACTTAGTTTGGTGGAACTTATACAAGTTTGAAACAGCTTCAGAAAATAGGAGTTGTGGAAGAATTGATGTTTTCAATTGAACATTGCCAATACACATCAAGCGAAGGTAAGAGCTGTTCAACTTCTCTCAACCCTGAGCTTCATGATTCTTGGGGCAGGATTCATGCCTGATTTGTCTTAGTATCTCCACTTCCTTCAAACAATAGTTAACATGTGGTGGGCAGTCAGCATGTCTTTCCAATGAACATTGTTGTTTATCACAAGGGTGTGATTTGGGGTGGAAATGACACCCTAAGGAACCACTTAGTATAAGATCAAGTCATTGATCTTGTAATATATACATTTCTTTTTATATAAAGATGACTTCGTATTTTTTTAAAGTTATGTCTATTCAATCTGATTTAACATGGATGTTTCCAAAGCTCTTTTTAATCTTACTCAAAATTCTCTCTATTATCCCATCTGATCACATGGCTTAGAGAACTCTATAAAACAATGCTCTCCATTATATATGTTGATGGTGCTGACAATCTGTGGGGGGAGCTGTGCCCTCCGAGATGGTTTTGCAATGGTGGGAAGAGGCTTTGGTTGGTGTGTCCTCACTCTCTTGCTTAGCCAGTTCCTTTGTTTATTTTCAAAAGACTAAGAGCAGTTGTGTGTCTATTGGGATTAAAACGATAACCTTGTACTTTTTGTTATTACCTAACCCAGTGAACTAACCTAAACTAACCATAACAACAATGGTAATGACAATGTTCATTGACACATTTGACCACCTACCGTATGCAGGCACAGTTCAAACAAACATTACATAATTTAACCCTCACACTAATCCTGTAAGGAAGCTGTTACTTAGGCACTTTTGCATAATAGAAAAGAGACTAGGAAAACTTAAGTAATTGGCTCACCATCATAAATCTAGACTGTGGCAGAATTAGAATACATTTGATTCCAAAATCTGTGTTCTTGTTTCTTCCATAAAGCCTCATTTTGACTCTTTTAGAATTTATAAAATAGAAGTAACTCCCTGATTTGAAGTAAACTGCTAAGTGGGGATGTTTTGACCTAGATTTTTTGTTGATTGCCTTTGTATTTCAGAAGCCAGTAAAAGGAATGGGCTCACTCAGTGCACAAGTGCACAGTTATGCTTTGATGTCTTTAAAGAGAGGAGCTCTGGCCACACAATTGAGAATGTCCTCTTGTCTCCCTGAGTCTCCTGTCCTCCCTGGCTATGGTGCTCTTTGGGGCCAGATGTGACAGTGCATCTCAGATAGAAAAGGTGTGTCACAAACATACTTGCAGCCATGTCTAAAAGACAATCAAGGGATAGTTTCAAACCCTTCTTGTTATGGAGATTTCATAAACTCCCAGATGTGTAAGCATGAGAGAATGTCCACCTTCAATTCAGGCTACTTATCAAATTGGCTCTTTCAAAAATGGGTGCAAAAGGTAAGATTTCCCAAAGCTCTATCCTGAGGGGCAGGGGATGTGGGTGCAGCAGAGGCTGAACAGGGAGTGGCACTCGATGAGGCCGATCACCACGGGGAAGCTGGGAGTCCCACCTCCTCCCCCACCATACACACGCTTAGGTTCCTAAGGCCTTCCTATGCGGGTCACATCAAACATATTCTGTAAGGGTTTAAAATCTGTACAATCACAACTCTAAGGCGATCACCAGTGCTTTACATCAACCAATAGTTCTGGGGTGACTAGAAGAAATATTTCTTAGTGGGTATCTTTCAACGTGCCTTACTATTTCTCTGCTTATTATAGAGAAATAATGAAACAAAACTTCTGGTCAGGATTTAAATTGGAAATGAATTTAAAAATCTGAAGTCAAACTCTGAATTTAATAATATATTTGAACCGAAGAGAAATTAAATGTGGAAGCTCTTGGGTTCAATTTAATTCTATTTCCATGTGTTGGGAGTATAGGTCCTAAGTGTCTTACCCATAATAAGTGCTCAGTAAACACCTGTCCAATCTCCAATACTCTCTAATGCTCAGGCTTCTGCTCTGAAAGCACTCGAAAGATTTGGGTTTTCAAATGTACTTTTCTTCTTTGAAGTAATATCTTTTTTTTTTAAATGAAGAGAAAAACTAAGAAACAGATAAGAGAAAGGTGGGGTGAATAATACAAAGTTCATAAAAATGTAAGAGCTTAACATTTATAGCAAGAAAGTGATTTGCTATGACACCATCTGGTCTTTGGGAGTAGCATTTGCATAGCCTTTGAAAATAGTTCTTTGTTTCCCTTTGAAGATGCTCCCCTCAAATGAATGAATAAGAACTGAACATTCTTCAAACACAAAGCTACATACAGTTCTTACTTTCTTTTTTACTTCTCTTACAGAGTCGATCTTTAGTCCACAAAGACAAAAGGTTTAGGGCAATAGAACAGCATATTTATTTGAGATGTTCTTTGAGTCTAGAATGTAGACATGTACAGTCAAACTCTTGCATATACTGTTGGGAAATGATTAATCTTGTTGAGATCTGGAAATAAGAGGTGACAAAGAGAAAACTGTCAAAAAGTTGAGGTAGAGACAAAGAAGAGCTATTACTTCCCTTGAGTACTAAAGGGCCGAAGGGAAAGTCTTCTCAAAGAGATTTCATCATGGAACCCCAAAAGCCACCCTAACAGTAAAGTCCTTCAAACAAAGCTGGACGCTAAGGAGTGCACAGAAAACATACATATACCAGATGGGTGCTTCTCTTGTGTGCCTTGACCAGGAATTGAACCTGGGACCTCCACATACCAGGCTGACACTCTACTGCTGAGCCAATCGGCCAGGGCCCACAGACTCCTTTTCCAGTACGTATTTTCTAATTTTTTCTTAGTGTGAACAAGGTACAGGGGTCCATTCGCACATTCAAGCACTCCTCTCTGAAATCAACTGGTCCAGCCACAGCCAAGTCCACCTGGCGGGTGGAATGTTTGCAGACGCTGCCCCTCCATTCCTCCTGGTGAGTTAAAATGAATGGTTTCCTTAGGTAAGGTAGAAGTCTTCTTTTCTGTTGTTGTTTAATCTGTTCTAGCATTGTTTGTGCAATCCAAACTGCAGAAAAATAGAAAGAATGTCATATATTTTGATAGCTACTGTTATACATAGTACATAAAAATATCCTTCACATATGCATTTTTTCATATAAAAACACAGAATGGTTTAGGATTCTAATTTTCAGATGCTAATTTGTAATATTCTAGATTGTGTTTCAGGTGACCCCAGTTGAAGCATAAAAAGCAGAATTTTTTCATAGTGTCTAATTAAAAACAATAACAACAACACTGAAATTATTTTGATATTGGTAATAAAGAGGAATTGATATTTGAAACTCCAGGCTGAAGACACTATTATCCTAACTCTGAGTATCCTGATTATGCAGTTAGGGGTGTATGGCTCAATTCCAGAGACCGAAAAGAAAGAGAAACGTATTTGTCTTTGATTTTTGTTCAATGACAAATGTATATATTTTTATTAATTGGACCTAGTCCTGCAAAATGGCATTTCTATATTTTTGCCTCTATTTACATATAATTCCTACCATGTATGGTCTAAATTATAATTTACTTGCTATGTCTCTTCTTTTTTGGGGATCAATTTATTGAAATATTTAGACTGTATTGAACAGTTATATAAACTGAAACCTGAGAGTTTGTATTTCAAAAATAATTTAGAAGAAGCCAGAATGCAGATTAACTCATGGATTGAAAATAAGACCAAAAGTAAGGAACTCACAGCTCTTTCTTTTTCTCCGCCATCTTATTTTAGGCATAGGTTACATTCAGTGTAATGCTCAGAGACAGTGTTGACAAATGTAGATCAAGGCACAAACATTTCCAGCAGCCTGAAAAGCTTTTCCATGCCCACCCCAAGCAACCACTGATCTGATTGTGTCGTCAGAGCTTAGTTTCTTTTATTTTAAAATTCCAAGTAAATGGAGTAATACAGTTTGCACTTGTTTTGTGTTCTGTTTTCTATACTCAGCATATTATTTTTGAGATCTGTGCATATTTTTGGCTATCGCAGTGGTTCATGACTTTTTATTGCTGAGTATGACTATACACCCCTGTTTATTCATTTTCTTGTTGATGGAAATCTGGGTTATTTCTAGTTTGGGGCTATTATGGGTAATGTTGCTACAAAAATTCTTGTAAAATGGCTTTTTGTGTGCATATTTTCTCATTTCTCTTGGATAAATACCTAGTAGAATTGCTAGGTTTTAGACTGGGTGGATATTTATGTTTTAAAGAAATTTCCAAATAGATTTCCAGCATGGTCGAACCATTTTACAGTCTATTAGCACTTTGAAAGTCCCAGTTACTCCAAATCTCCAATTTTTGCTGATACCAATATTTTTCATTTAACCTCTCTAGTAGGTGTGTAGTAGTAGTTCATTGTGGTCTTAATTCACATTTCTCTGATGACTAATAACATTAGACACTTTTTAAAATGTCTTTATATATCTTTATTTATGAAGCACCTATTCAAGTTATTTCCCCATTTTTAATTGTTTTTTTCTTTTTATTATTCAGTTTCAGGAATTATTTAAATATTTTGAATACAAATAATTTGTCAGGTGCATATATTACTAATATTTTCTCCTAGTTTATGTCTTATACATTTACTTCCTTAACTGTACTTTTGATGTGCAGAAGTTTTAAATTTTAATAAAATCCAATATTTTTCTCTTATGGTTTGTGCTTTCTGCATATTCTTTAAGAAAGTTTTGCTTATCCTCAGGTCACAGAGATATTCTCTTTTGTTTTCTTTTAGTAGATTTATTGCTTTAGTGTCTACATTTAGCTTTATGATCCATCTGAAATTGACTTATATGTAAGATGTGAGATAAGAGTGGAGACCCTTCTTTTTCATTACTGATGATAAGCACCAATGTGGAAGATTTAAACACTTTCTTCTTCATTAGGGATAATAAGCACCAATGTGGAATATTTAAACACTTCCTTCTTTATTACGGATAATAAGCACCAATGTGGAAGATTTAAACACTTCCTTTTTCATTTCATAAAACAGAGAGCCATGACTGCTTATTAATTTTACTCTTGAGATATGAGGAGGAATAAAAAACGGAAAATTTTTCTTCTGCAACTTTCTCAATTATTACAATTTTTTGCTTGATTTTAGTAGAAACTCATTGTCAGATAACAGTAGTGGTCTGCAAGACCACCCAGTCGGGTGTTTGTCGTGCCAAGCAGAGGTGGTACCAGGAGAAATGTCTCAGGAAAGTCAAACCTTCATGGTTAATGTGTTAATATCTATCAACCGTCTCTTAATTGGAGGGCTTAATTGTTATATAAATTTATCAGGTTTAATTAACTTCAACAGGTTACCCAACTTTCAAGACTCCTTATCTGTTATTTAGTAAATACTTAGATGATACTTAATCTATATCACACACTGTTCCTCATTTAATCCCCCCCCCAAAGAGAATGAGTTAGGTACTATTATTAACCCCATTTCACAGATGAAGCAACTGAGGCTTAAATAACTTGATGAAGGTCTCACACAGGTTAAGTGTGGAATCCTGAATTTGAGTTTCAGATTACCTGCTCTCAGATAGGTGATGTGGGTAAAATCAGAAAATTTCTCACTCACGGAAATCTCATCATCTCAACTTGGCTGAGAGCTTATTCATTTTTTAACAATATCTTTCTAAAAATTTATGGTAGATAGATTATAATTTATTAAAATGTTTTGGCAATATTAACATTACTGAAATAAACATATTTAATAAGTTTGTATAATTTTAATCAATGCCTTTCTAAACACCCTTCTGTACAACTGTTGTATATACTTAGTCTTCTGTGCATTACCTGTGCATGTCCTCTGTTCAATTTTCTAATGTGTTTCTTAATCCTCTTCCCATGAATTTGTCAGAGCTTATGGAATATGATAGATATTAACATTTATTGTATGTCTTGCAACTGTTTATAAATGTTATTTTTTAAATTACCTTTAAGTTCTTTTTGCCATGTACGTTTACAATTTTGTAGTCAAACATGACCTGTTTGTTTTCTATAGCTGCTAGGTGTTCAGATTGTTGCAGAAGGTTCCCCTCGCTCTCAGATTATACATGTAAACGAACATGTAAGAAAACATGTAAGTTTTTCTCAGGAGATTTTTAGTGGCCTGTCCCTTACCTTTTTGTTTTATCTGGAATCCAAATTATTATTAGTGTGAGAATTTTAGCAAAGGTGGAAAAACAAAGACATACTAACAGCATAGCACTTATTAGTAGAGTAAGACAGGTAAACTTCATCAGCCACGTGGCCACGAAGCAGGCAGATGGGCTACACACTTGCTTTTCCTTCTGTGGCCCACATCCTTCATTTATTAAGTAATTATGCACACTTTACGTCTTGGCTCAAAAGTCTTTTTAGTGGGTCTAAAGATATTGAGCGGCGGTGACTTAGGTCAATCTCACGCAACACTAGTGAAAACCATGCATGTTCCATGGCCGATCGGGTATGAACTTACTGTTTTGTCTTCCCAAAGGTGAAATCAAGGACCTCCTGCCACCAGCAGCCTCACGCCCTCTGAGCACTGGGTGCTGGTCGGCGTCACCTCTCTCAGAGGGGCCTGGAAGTCTGTTTCTGAACGACCCTGCCCAAACTGTGGCCTTCAGGTTGGATGACGTAGTCTCACGATTTCATTCGCTTTCTACGAAAGGGAATTCTCAGAAGTTTTTGCCCTTCAAGTATGTTCAATTAATATTTCTGGGCTTAGGTAGGTAAATTCCTTTTCAAGTGGCTGTTTTAGCTGTACATGCAATAAAGTGCAGATTGAGTTTCACAAGATACTTTTTTTTTTTAAATTATTGAACCTTTAAAAAATTCTCCATTTTGAAAGTGGACATGCTGTTGTGTTCTTTTGTTGTTTAAAGACTTATAGTTGTAAAATTAAAAACTGATGTAAAATATAGACTTTGACTAGCTTTTCTGTAGGTTTAGACTTTAGGCTGAGCTTACATCATTATGAGCTGAAGTCAGGTGATGGGGAAGGACCATAAAATATGGTGTATTCTTAGCTAAATTTCCTTAAATGGCCTCATTATGTAGAGCTCAGCACTTTGTCGCATTCTTAGCTAATTTATGACTATTTTGTAGTCTGCAGATCAATGCGGCAGACTGGTCAGATTCTACTTGAGTTGGAGAGAACCCTAAATTATTTTCTTAAAAGGACCGATTTGACTTTTTAGAAATGGTTATCCTGATAAGATCATAGGGTGCATAGTTCTCAGCTCTTTGAAGTGAATTAACTGCTTGTGGGCATCCAGGAACGGACTGCAGAACTAAAACAGAATGTCCTTTGCAGTTCAACAGCTGCTTTGCCTGGGCTTCCTCACCTCTAACTCAGCACGATAGTGATCGGACATAATTCTGCGGAAGGATGAATGGCTTTTGTTTTGATCTCTCAATGTGGGCAATTTTGGAGGATGAGTATAAATGTAAATTTCCTGTCTTAAGTGGAAAAATAAGGAGGCATTAGCCTTGTTGTTTCATTGTTTTTGCATTTACAGTCCCAAGCAAAGCAGTTCCAGAGATGAGGCTGCAAGGACACTTGGAACTGGGCTTTGTAAAGGACTTGGGATCCAGGTCCCTTGAGGATCCCCTGAGCATGGTCATCCTCCTGCCTAGCGAGGACATTGGCCTGGGACAGGAAAACCACTGCCCCTGTGCAGCCACAGCCTCCAGGGGGGCTCTGAGCCTGATCACTGCACACGCAGGAAGCCCGACCTTAACCCCTCTCAGCCATGTCCTAGTCACAAGTCTGCATTCTGAGACTTCCGGGGCCTCCACGGTAAACATGACCCAGAGAGAAGAGAGGATTGATTTCCTCCTTTATTCACAGAGCAAAAGGCACGGACTAGAAATAACACTTTCTTTGCAGAATTTTTCATGTTTGCAAAGAAGCTTCATACTGAAAGTTGCTTAATAGGAAAAAAGTATTGTTATTTTATGCTCTTTTTGGTGCGTGCGCGTGTCCCTTTCCACCTCTTAATTCCCAATTTCTGATCATCAAACTCTTTCTCCTCCCGGCCTCCAGGTACTCATTGTCTCAGGTCCCTTTCCATAGGATCCCACTGAGCACTGCCGGAAAGAGCCCTGGCTGAGCAGCAGAAAGGCCAAGTTCAAGTCCTGACTTCATGCACTTGGTGGGTGACAAGCTGGAGCGAGGCAGTAACATCTCAGGGCTCAGCATCCTCCTCTGAACGGTGGATGCTCCAACCCTGCCCCCCTCCTAAGGCTGCTGAGAGATTCAAGATTTAGCACAGAAGAAAATGCTTGATGGTTGTTACTTTGCAAGTACATGCTGCCAAAATGCACAGCCATCCCGGGACAAGGCAGGGGGCCCCAAGAATCCACTCTGGGGTCACCCCTTCTTTGGCTGGGTCTTGCTTTTCCTCTCTGCTTTCTCTTACAAGAAGAGATGTACTCCTCTTTTGTGTTATCTGCAGGCCTGATTATCTAGTGCCAATTACATACCCTGGAGGTATAATTTTGCAATCCTACAACATTTTTTCTTTGTCTTTATCTGGTGGCAATGATTCAGAGAAACAGTATTGAATATTTTCCCTAGACATTTAAAATTTGAATCGTATCTTTACTTTTCAGTGAGCTGGGGCTGCACTCCAGTTTACAACTAGTTCAACACTTTTGCTCATGTCAAAACTTAAAAATTGATTTTTAACATTCAACTTTAAATGAACTAATATGATAAATCTCATATTAACTACTTTATTTTTTTTTTAACTCACTGGATTGGAAACTTCTGTCAGGTGAATCATTGCAATGATGCCGGTTCATTGCAATGAGATGGCCCCCCAATCTCCAGTCCCTCACAATTCAGATTTTTAAGAGCCTTAGGTTGGATACAGCAGTTATAGTTAGAACCAAACAAAAATTCTATAATGTGTTACTACTGGAAAAGTATTAGTAATGTTGTGCTATGAAACATTTAGTAGTTGCCTCGAGTACTTTGCATTGAGTAACTTTGCATGCACAGGGTGCACCCTCAGAACACATTCCCAGAATTTGTTGTAAATACCTTCCATTGTCTAAGCTGACATCTGAGTCACCACAGTTTCCAAATGAAGTGCTGTCAGAAGCAGCTAAAGAGGTACAAGAAGACAATTAATGCCAGTCAAGCCGAGGAAGTCAAACAGAGGTGAGGGGCCAGGGTGAGGATACAATATGTTAAAACATTTCAACTTGGAATGTTTTCATTTTAGTGCTGGAAATATTTCTTCTTATTAAGCTTTTACACCCATGTCCCTGCTCAGCTATACTGAAAAAAAGAAAAAGAACATTATAATTGGGGAATATAGGACTTATATAAATTTGGGAACTTTTTTCTATGAAAATAAAATTCCAAGAGTCTAGAGTAGTTTATACAGAATGCACAGAGGCTGAGGACTGAACCAGTGCATCTCTAATGTAAACAAAACAAACAGGTATCCTCTCCAAGGCTTTCCTTGCCAGGGACATGTTTCTGGAGGGTGTGGTACCCAGGTCTGAAGGGAGTCCTTTGGTCATGGATGGCAGCCCTTCTATTCCCAACAAGTAAAGTCATGAAGCTTAATTGGCCATGATTTTTTATGTGGTGCCTTTCATTTCAGTTATAAAAAAAATGTAGTTGGTTAAAAAAAGAGATATTTAAGTCACTTTAGCATTGTTTTTCTTTCATAAATGGATTTACTAACTGCCACGATGTGTCCCTGAACGAACTTGTGGATTATACTCTTTGATTCTACATTGGGTTATGTCTTCAGTTACCTGAGCAGGCGTCTTGTTCCACTGGTAGCACCACTAAAACTTTTTTTGCTCGACTTGCATCTCGATGTTGATGAGACAATGTGGGCTTGTGATCTCATCTTTACTCCCAGCATTTTATTCCTGAGGCTTCTTTGCCTTCTCCCTGCAAACAATACCTCACTTTACCTCTCCCAGCCCACATCTTCATGCTTTTTCTCCAGCCTTTCCTCTTCTCTACTCCTCTCTTCCATTTTTATTCATTTAGCCGTGATTATTCTCCGCTTCTCCTTCAGGGAAAGAGAAGTTTTTCTATGTCCACTGGAAGAACAACTACTTCCTCATACACTTACCTCCCCTAGAAGAAAACTGAAATCTTACTCAATGATACTAAATGATGGGACCACTATGTGAGAACAAGGCAGTTTCTTTCCACTAAAATGTGTTTGGGCTTCACTTTAATCATAAAAGTATTTGCTGACTATCTGAGTAGTTCCACAGCTTTGATGAATATATTTTGTTGGAAACAGCATGGGATCCATTTGGTACACAGAAACACAATGCAGTCAGAATTAGGTGGCAGTTTCTATTTCCTGAACACAAGTAGAGATAAGAATGTTGCATAGAGGACACGCCAAGAGTCACATGAGCTAACCACCTCCCATGAGGATGCTAAGCTTCTCAACACCCAAAGACAGAAATTGTAAATAGAATTCTGTGAATTCCATCTGCCTGACGCAGATGTGTCAAAACAAAACAGAAGAAAACACTCCACTCAGAGAGAGAGAGGGGATATCTGTGTAAAACAGAAAAGAATATACTAAAAGAAAATCATGACAAAAATAAAGAAAACTTAGAAATCTAAATACCATTTAGGATGACCCTTAACAAACACTGATTTTTGAAGATAAATTTTTTGTTTTACTTTTTTAGAAGTGTAATATCATTTATTTTTGAATAAATGTTACATTTATATGATTCTTACTCAAAAGATATAAGGAGAAACCTCCTTCTCACCAAGTCCCGAGCACCTCAGTCCTTAAAAGTGACGAATGCTGTGAGTTTCTATGTCTCTTTCCAAAAGCATGTAAAATATATATAATCAAAATTGCTTAATT
Organism: Saccopteryx leptura; assembly: GCF_036850995.1. Lineage (NCBI taxonomy): Eukaryota > Metazoa > Chordata > Mammalia > Chiroptera > Emballonuridae > Saccopteryx > Saccopteryx leptura. The sequence continues at coordinate 9,737,988 of NC_089513.1, read as the reverse complement.
TTCTCCTTCTCTTCCCCTTTAAACAAATGTTAACATTTGTCACTTGGCTCTATTCACTTAACAGGGCATCTTAGAGAGTCTTCCATTCTGGGTTTGTATAACTTAGCCATGATGTGCAAATTTTATCTGTTAGGTAAACTTTAATGTGCATTTGTGATTTTGATATACATCACCAAATTATTCTTCATAGAGATTTATAAATTTACATTTTTTATATTCAATATTATTTTGTATTCATTTTGTGTGAACAGTATAGTGGTTAGACAATCATATACTTCATAAAGTGTTCCACCCAATATTTCCAGTATCCACCTGGCAACATACATAGTTACTATGATAAATAAATACTTTTAAAAAAAGACCAGCAGTGGCTTTGATAGATAGCATGGAGTAAAGAAAAATGTTTTTACTTCAAATATTGAAGCAATGTTTCAAAAGAGTCAGAAATGTGTGTGGACTACACACAAGCAGGCAAAAGTGACCATGGAGTTGCCTACAGATATTAGCGTGAATAATAGGTTCAAAAAACCCTTATTTTATACTTGATAGAAATATTTTATTTCTATTCATCAACATTTACATGTTTCCATGCCTTATATACAGCTGACACAGTTCATGAAGGCGTCGTTACATTTGGATTTACTCATGAATCAATAAGAGTATTAGAGAAATTGGTCAGCCACCACCTGTTGTTTGAGCATCTGTAGGGAACATGGCGCCATCCACAGACGGCTCCGCCTTCAACACAGCAACAGGGAGACTGGGTTGCTTAAGAAGCTTCGCTTCCCTCACAGCTCTCATTCCAGGGCGGATGCCTGAGGGCTGTTCTGGGTGCAACTCTGTCCTAGCAGATCTGTGCTGGTTCATTGTGTCTCTATTTTAAGAAAAATATGGCAGAAGATGAAAGATAAAGTTTGAAGAAAATATCTTATGAATTAATCTCTTTGATCTCGACGTTAAAAAACTCAGGACAAGGAATAGGAGGAGGAAATCTTCCAAAGGAACAAATAAATCATTATCATTAAGTTGAACACTTAAAATAAGCTTCACCCGGCACCATCTCAAACCAAGACAACCTAGATGGCCAGAGGATCAGGAGTAAACACTTGTAATTAATTTTAAAGTAGTAATTAAAATTTCAGTACAGATATAATCACATATTTCTTTACAAAGAAAAATGTCTGAAAAATAAACCTCAAATGTTTTCACAAGTTGCTCTTTGAAAACAAGTATTCTACTTAAGAATTGTTTCTAAAACAAAGAACCAAAAAAGCTACGGTTGTAACTTGTGCAATCTCCCATTTTCCCTTCACCCCTGGGATAATTCTACAGAATTTTAACAACCTATGACACACACTTTTCCATCATCTTGATGAGCAATTTTAATATAGTCAATAAAACTGTAAGAGCAAGCAATAACAATAATAACGATGAAAACAAAAACAAGAGGAATGATATTTCTTTGCCCCCAATTTTAATTAGTAAATTTATCTGGGTCAGGATTTGCTTAGGTCAGTGGCGTGAACTACTATTTCCAAAATTAGGTTGGGCTTTTGATCTGTGAAGAAATACAAAAGAAATAAAATAAGAAAATTGAAATGAGGCAAATGACTTGAATGTGTGCTGCTCTCCTCAGGAGTGGAAAATACTTCCTGCCATGACCCATGTCTTCCTTTCCATGACTTGTGGCATTTTCTCCCTGAAGAAACAAGCCAGGCTCACGGGTTTAATTTTTGAACTGGCCAGGAACCTTCATTTAAGTTATAATGTTCTTTTCATTATGTTATAATTCTATGTGAGTTAATAAAGTATGAGTTCATAAAGTGACGAGAGATATTGAAAACTATGTTAGTATCTCCTTTTGCATGTAGATTTTAGAGATAAATCAGAGAATTAATTGTTTTTTGCAATGCTCTCTTCTGCAACAAGAGCAATAAGCTCTAGTGCAAAGTGTAAATAAGACTCCACATACTCAATCGTATTATATCATTATATGTTATTGTAATATATTACAAAATTATTTAAGATGTACATTATAAGTATCCTATTATCATTATTATTATTATTATTTAATTAAGTGAGAACAGGGGAGGCAGAGAGACATGTCCTGACTGGGATCCACCTGGCAAGTCCCCTATGGGGCGTGGCTTTGTTGCTCGGCAACTGAGCTATTTTTAGCACTTGAGGCAGAGGCCATGGAGCCATCCTCTGTACCTAGGGCTAACTAGCTTGAGCCAAATGAGCCATGGCTGTGGGAGGGGGAATGGAGAGAGAGATTTAGGGGAGTGTAGAAGCAGATGGTTGCTTCTCCTGTGTGCCCTGACTGGGAATCAAACCTGGGATTTCCACATGCTTGGCTGATGCTCTACCACTGAGTCAACTGGCCAGGGCCATGTGTATTATACTATTATCATTAAATATTTTATCAGGCTGGTGGGGCTGCTCAGGTGTAAAATCAAGAAGAAGCAATGGAGTGCTGGCTGGGTAGCCTAGTTGGTATAAGTGCTGTCTCTGTCTCCCTCTCTCTCTAAAATACATAAAACAAAAATTAAAAAAAGCAGCAATGGAGAAAACTTAGTAGAATTTTTGGTTCAAAACATTTTATTCTTAAACCACTTCTCCATCAAGACTATATTTAAGGCAGGCTATTTCCTTGTAATACTGATGACCAGTTCCACTTTGGTGGAGGCTACATCCTTTTTCAGTGTAAAAATTCACTTTAGTTACAGCTTATGTGCAATTAAAAAAATATGTATATATAGGGATTGGGATGAGAGAGAATTTTTAAGTCCATGCTTTATCCAGGGCCTAAATGTGGTGTTCCTGTTTTTAATTATCCCTTTCAAATATTTATCATCCAGCAGCATGGAGTGGACACAGCTGTCTGTCAACATACTCAGGCGGGACTAGAGAGAACCAGGGAAAATGAACAACGACCCTGAATGAAGGCTGATTGCGCTTTAAAGAAGTACCGTCAGTCTCCAGGGGAGAAGAAGGGAGCAATCTCATTTTGCCAGAATGGTCATCCTTTCCTTTTCACGTGGAAAACACACAAACAAAAATTATTTATACTCTAAAATGACTTCCTTCTGTTTATCACAGCAGTTCTATTGAATTAAAACATTAAGTTTTCTCTGTTTCATAAGCTGGAAAATGCTGGATATCAAAATAAAGCAATGAAAAAAATAATCTTAGGCTCAGAAAACGAACAGGCATGTTTGGGCTCCAGAAATACCTTCCTGGGGGAATTCTTCAGTGAACTTGAGCCTGTGGAGTCTTCAAAGTTACCACGTCATTTAAAACACTCATCTGTAGGATGGTGAGTAGAAATACCAATACAGAATAGAATACAAAACTTTTCATTTTCAGTGGTTGCAAAAAGACTCCACGATTGAATTTTAATGAACGGCGATATGTTTTCTAAGAGTTTCCATGAACTACAGATGGAACGCAACACCTTCATGAACGTAAGAGCTTAAACGGGCAAACCCGCATTTCACATAAATCTAGGCAGGTTCCAGGAGAGCCTGACCCAGGAATGACAAACAAATAGACCTTTCACTGATTTCCAGGGGGAAGGAGGGGCAGAGTGAGAAATTTTTACTATTGAATATAATCACATGGAATTTTAATAGTGTCTTCATCTTTTCTTTTTTTAGCTGTAGATTTTTACTGTGGGGGCATATACTGTTTTATGTGTGAGGATTATGCACCTGACACAGACATTGAGTGGATGGTCAGATAAGAGCAAAGAGAAGCTCTGAAATGACAGGTGTCTCACCAGCAGTGTTCCAGGCCCCGCCTCGGTGAGAAATACCCCCCCTGAGAGACAACCAAACCTGAACCAGGACTACCAGATCTCTGGCGACAGACAGGTGCTTTATGAACTGCATCATCAGGCCCCTACCTTCACGCGATCTTCAGAGATTTCTTCCTCTCCGACAGGCACAGAGTTGTGTCTGGTCTGTGCGGGGAGTTGTATTCTACAAACCCATTTCCTTACATTCCCGATAACTTACTGCCCCTGGTCTGGGCACACGCACATCACTCAGCAGGGGTACTGGAAGGTCACGGTGCCTCCTTGCAGCTGAGATGTCCTGCACCAGCGATGCAAAGGGGACAATGCTGGGAAGGCGGCCAACAATCCCAACCACCGGAACTGCATCGTAGACCACACCTTCACGGTGGCCAGCAGTCCAGTGGGACCCGCTAAGCGTCACCTTGCGTCTGCACCACCATAGACTCATGCTGGACCTCAGTCTGGACTTGCCTGGTTCCTGCACCTCCGTCTGGCTCGTGAGCCCAGAGAGGGACGGCAGTGTGACAGGGGAAAGCCTCACACCAGGGGCCACCATGCTCACTCACCAACTGCTTGTGAAGACTTACGGGGCCAGTGCCTCATAGGCTTACCTGGGAAGCAGTGCCAGAACCCAGCTCGGTGGTGCAAAAGCCACCAGGAATCTACTGCACAGCTCACAATGAAGAAATGACCTGTGGTTGCCAGTTTTCATTTCAAAGGGGTTGAACACTGGGCCACACAGCTGCAGGAGCACCACATAGAGTTCTTTTCCTCTAGGGCTGGGCAGGACGCCATTGGTGGCATCCAGTAAGGAGAGCAGGAGGCATGGGCAGTTGCAGCTGTGGACCAGGCGTGGACATGGTGAGAGTAAGTGCTCCTTGAGTCCTGTGGTTTTACCACTGAGGAAGGTTTCGTCTTTTGAAGTCGATCTCTGAATTTTAGCAGGTCCTCCTGCTTCTGGTGGTTTTAGGTGCCTGAATGTGGGGCCCCATCAGCACTGAGCCCATCCCTTCTTGAAGAACGGTGTCTCCTGCTCTGGGCGCAGCAGGAGCCATCTAAGCAACCTCACCTGTCATTCTGCTTGTTTATACCTATTGGGCGTTGGGCACAGTGCTGGGTGCTGGGTACGCAATGAGGACAAAGCAGACCTGCTCCTGTCCTCATAGAGCCTGTAAACACTTGGAAGGGGGTGTTTCTATAGTCACCCATTATTTTAAAATTTATTTATTAAATTTAATGCATTGACATTGATAAATCAGGGTACATATGTTGAGAGAAAACATCTCTAGATTATTTTGACATTTGATTGTGCTGTATACCCTTCCCCCAAAGTTAAATTGTCTTCTGTCACCTTCTATCTGGTTTTCTTTGTGCCCCTCCCCTCCCCCAACCCCTCTCTCCTTCTTCACCCCATCCCCCTCCCCCCTCCCCCACCCCCCACCCCTGTTGACATCACATTCTTGTTCATGTCTCTGAGTCTTATTTTTATGTCCCTTCTATGTATGGATTCATATAATTCTTAGGTTTTTTTCTGATTTCCTTATTTCACTCCGTATAGTTATCAAGGTCCATCCATGTTATTGTAGATGATCCGATGTCATCATTTCTTATAGCTGAGTAGTATTCCATAGTATATATGTACCAAAGCTTTTTAATCCACTCGTCCTCTGACGGACACTTGGGCTGTTTCCAGATCTTCGCTATTGTGAGCAATGCTGCCATAAACCTGGGGGTGCATTTCTCCTTTTCGAGCCGTTCTATGGTGTCCTTGGGGTATATTCCTAAAAGTGGGATAGCTGGGTCAAAAGGCAGTTCGATTTTCAGTTTTTTGAGGAATCTCCACACTGTTTTCCACAGAGGCTGCACCAGTCTGCATTCCCACCAGCAGTGCAGGAGGGTTCCCTTTTCTCCACATCCTCACCAGCACTTATTCTGTGTTGTTTTGTTGATGAGTGCCATTCTGGCTGGTGTGAGGTGATATCTCATTGTGGTTTTAATTTGCATTTCTCTAATGATTAGTGATGTTGAGCATTTTTTCATATGCCTATTGGCCATCTGTATGTCCTCTTTGGAGAAGTGTCTATTCATCTCTTTTGCCCATTTTTGGATTGGATTGTTTATCTTCCTGGTGTTGAGATTTACAAGTTCTTTATAAATTTTGGTTATTAACCCCTTATCAGATGTATTGTCAAATATGTTCTCCCATTGTGTAGTTTGTATTTTTATTCTGTTCTTGTTGTCTTTAGCTGTGCAAAAGCTTTTTAGTTTGATATAGTCCCATTTGTTTATCCTGTCTTTTATTTCACTTCCTCGTGGAGATAAATCAGCAAATATATTGCTCCGAGAGATGTCCGAGAGCTTACTGCCTATGTTTTCTTCTAAGATGCTTATGGTTTCACGGCCTACATTTAAGTCTTTTATCCATTTTGAGTTTATTTTTGTGAGTGGTGTAAGCTGGTGATCTAGTTTCATTTTTTTTTGCAGGTAGCTGTCCAATTTTCCCAACACCATTTGTTAAAGAGGCTGTCTTTACTCCATTGTATTTCCTTACCTCCTTTGTCAAATATCAGCTGTCCATAGAACTGTGGGTTTATTTCTGGGTTCTCTGTTCTGTTCCATTGATCTATATGCCTGTTCTTATGCCAGTACCAGGCTGTTTTGAGTACAATGGCCTTGTAGTATAACTTGATATCAGGAAGTGTGATACCTCCCGCTTTATTCTTCTTTTTTAAGATTGCTGAGGCTATTCGTGTTCTCTTTTGGTTCCATATAAATTTTTGGAATATGTGGTCTATATCTTTGAAGTATGTCATTGGTATTTTAATTGGTATTGCATTGAATTTATAGATTACTTTGGGTAATATAGACATTTTAATGATGTTTATTCTTCCTAACCATGAGCACGGTATATGCTTCCACTTGTTTGTATCTTCCTTGATTTCTTTTATCAATGCTTTGTAATTTTCCGAGTACAAGTCTTTAGTCTCCTTGGTTAAGTTTACTCCTAGGTACTTTATTTTTTTGGTTGTAATTGTGAAGGGGATTGTTTCCTTAATTTCTCTTTCTGACTGTTCATTGTTGGTGTATAAAAATGCCTCTGATTTCTGAGTATTGATTTTATATCCTGCCACTTTGCTGAATTCATTTATCAGGTCCAGTAGTTCTTTGACTGAGACTTTAGGGTTTTCTATATACAATATCATATCATCTGCAAATAATGATAGTTTTACTTCTTCTTTTCCAACTTGAATGCCTTTTATTTCTTTTTCTTGTCTGATTGCTGTGGCTAGGACTTCCAGGACCATGTTAAATAAGAGAGGTGAAAGGGGGCACCCCTACCTTGTTCCTGATCTTAAGGGTATTGCTTTTAATTTTTGCCCATTGAGTGTGGGTTTCTCATAGATGGCTTTTATCATGTTGAGGTATGTTCCCTGTATTCCCACTTTACTGAGAGTTTTGATCATGAATGGGTGCTGTATTTTATCAAATGCTTTTTCTGCATCTATTGAAATTATCATATGGTTTTTCTCCTTCTTTTTGTTTATGTGATGAATCACATTGATTGATTTATGAATATTGTACTAGCCTTGCCTCCCCAGAATAAATCCCACTTGATCATGGTGTATGATTTTTTCCATATATTGTTGGATCCGGTTTGCTAATATTTTGTTGAGGATTTTAGCATCTATATTCATCAGAGATATTGGCCTATAATTTTCTTTCTTTGTGTTGTCTTTGCCTGGTTTTGGAATCAGAATTATGCTCGCCTCATAAAAGGAGCTTGGAAGTCTTCCTTCCTCTTGAATTTTTTGAAATAGTTTGAGAAGGATAGGAGTTAGTTCTTCTTGAATATTTGGTAGAATTCCATTGTGAAGCCATCGGGCCCTGGACTTTTCTTTGTTGGGAGTTTTTTGATAACTGTTTCGATCTCATTTGGTGTAATCGGTCTGTTTAGGTTTTCTGATTCTTCCAGATTGATTTTTGGAAGATTGTATGTTTCAAGGAATTTGTCCATTTCATCTAGGTTGTCTAGTTTTTTGGCATACAGTTCTTCATAGTATTTTCTTACAATATTTTGTATTTCTGTTGTGTCAGTTGTTATTTCTCCTCTCTCATTTCTAATTTTATTTATTTGAGTCCTCTCTCTCTTTTTCTTGGTGAGTCTAGTTAAAGGTTCATCAATCTTGTTTACCTTTTCAAAGAACCAGCTCCTAGTTTCACTGATCCTCTGTATTGTTTCTTTAGCCTCTATGTCATTTATTTCTGCTCAGACCTTTATTATTTCCTTCCTTCTACTACATTTGGGCTTTACTTGCTGTTCTTTTTCTAATTCTTTTAGATGCAGGGTTAAGTTGTTTATTTGAGCTTTTTCTAGCTTCTGAAAGTGTGCCTGTAGTGTTATGAAATTCCCTCTCAGCACTGCTTTCGCTGTGTCCCATAAATTTTGAGTTGTTGTATGCTCATTGTCATTCGTTTCTAGGAATTTTTTTATTTCTTCTTTGATCTCATTCTTAATCCATTCATTATTTAACACCCTGCTATTTAGTTTCCATGTGTTTGAGAATTTTTGAGCTTTTCTGTTGTGGTTCATTTCTAGTTTCATGCCATTGTGATCAGAGAAAGTGCTTGATATGATTTCAGTCTTCTTAAATTTGTTGAGAGCACTTTTGTGCCCTAACATGTGGTCTATCCTAGAGAATGTACCATGAGCACTTGAAAAGAATGTATATTCTGCTGCTTTAGGGTGAAAGGTTCTGAAGATATCTATTAAATCAAGTTGATCTAGTGTTTCCAATAAGTCTGCTGTTTCTTTGTTAATTTTCTTTCTTGAGGATCTATCTGGTGATGTTAGTGGGGTATTGAAATCCCCTACTATTATAGTATTGCTGTTAATCTTGCCCTTTAAATCCATCAAAGTCTGCTTTATATATTTAGGTGCTCCTATATTAGGTGCATAGATATTTATAATAGTTATATCTCCCTGTTGGATTACTCCCTTTATCATTATGTAGTGGCCTTCTTTATCTCTTACTATATCCTTTGTTTTAAAGTCCAATTTGTCTGATATAAGTATTGCTAGCCCAGCTTTTTTTTCATTTCCGTTTGCATGAAATGTTTTTTTCCATCCTTTTACCTTCAATCTATGTGTGTCTTTTGTTCTAAGGTGTGTCTCTTGTAGACAGCATATGTATGGGTCCTGTTTTCTTATCCATGAAGCTACCCTATGTCTTTTGATTGGATCATTTAATCCATTTACATTTAAGGTTATTATTGATATGTAGTTGTTTATTGCCATTTTCTTCTTTAAAGTTGTATTCCTTTTTTGCTATATTCTTTTCCCACTTTGATCTGTTTACAACAGGCTTCTTAACATTTCCTGCAGCATTGGTTTGGTTGTAATGAATTCCTTGAGTTGTTTTTTGTCTGGGAAGCTTTTTATTTCTCCTTCGATTTTAAACGATAGCCTTGCTGGATAAAGTAGTCTTGGTTGTAGGTTCTTGTTCTGCATTCCTTTGAATATTTCTTGCCTTTCCCTTCTGGCCTCAAGTGTTTCTGTTGAGAAGTTGGATGTCATCCTTATGGGGGATCCTTTGTAGGTGTTAACTTTTTTTTCTCTTGCAGCTTTTAATATTTTCTCTTTATCGCTTAGCTTTGGTATTTTAATTATGATGTGTCTTGGTGTAGGTTTCTTTGGGTTTCTCTTTAATGGAGTCCTCTGTGCTTCTTGGACTTGTGAGAGTTTCTCTTGAATTAATTTAGGGAAGTTTTCAGCTATGATATGATTGAACAAAGTCTCTATCCCTTGTTCTTTTTCTTCTTCTTCAGGAACCCCTATGATGCGGATGTTATTTCTCTTCATGTTGTCACAGAGCTCTCTAAGAGTTTCCTCTGACTTTTTGAGTCTCTTTTCTCTTTTCTTCTCTGCTTTCATGCCTTCATTCCAGTTGTCCTCTAACTCGCTGATTCGATCCTCAGCTCTATCTATCCTGTTTTTAATTCCTTCCATTGTGGTCTTTATTTCTGATATTGAATTTGTCATCTCCGACTGATTCTTTTTTATACTTGCTATTTCTCTATTTAGGTGTTCATAATGACCATCCATTGTTGTTCTAAGATCCCTAAGCATCCTTACAATCATTATTTTGAACTCCGCATCTGGAAATTGATTATTTCCATATCACTCAGTTCATCTCCTGAAGGTGTCACTTGTGGTTTCATTTGGATTGCACTTTTTTGTCTTCTCATTGTGTTTGGGTGTTTTATTTGTAGAGTTGGTTGAGTCTAGGCATGGTGTTGTCTGCCTCCAGTTTTCAGTTGTGTTATTTCTAGGTCTTCTTGGGTTGGTATCAGCTGTTATCTGTAATCCACTTTCGGATTTGGGCAGCTTTGAAGTCTTGATTTTTTTGTTTTCTTAACAGGTGATAGTCTTGTTTACTGATCTCAGCAGGGGGCTTCCTTGAAACTGTATCCAGGAATGTGATGGGCGTAACCTGAGACTCTGAAGGCCTCTTTAGCCAGCTAATCTCACTGGGGGCAGGGTGTTTTCTCAGCTTCAGTAGGGGGAGGTGTATCTCAGATCTCCATGGAGACCTGAGTTACTACCCCTCCTCCCCACTTCTTGTTTTCAGCTGTGTCTTGTTGCGCTGATTGGAGCTGGATAGATGTCCGGAGATCTCTGATCCGGAAGCACTTCAGCTCTGTTTTGTGAAAGGTTCAGTCCCTCCCCCAGCTATGGCCGCCTGCAGCACGGATGAGTCAGCTTTTTTAGTTCGTTTCCTGCATTCTTTAGCCCCTCACAGTCTGTCCCTCTCCCTGTCCTTTCCACTTGGGAGATAAGCTGGTCTTTTCAACACACCTCGCTCCCTGGTCACCAGGCAAGTGGCTGTGAGCAGTAGTTTCAGCTCTTTTCCCTGTGTGAGATCCCCTCTGGGCTCTCAGCCTCACCCCACCGCTCCGTTCCTGTAAGCAGGGGAGATTCAGGCACTCCCTACCAGGTTTTTTGTGGCTTCTTCTTTACTCCTTGGTTTTTGAGAGCTGTTCTTGCAGTTCAGAGTTGGTTTTTCATGCTGATTTTTCCTAAATTAATTTGTATTCCAGTTTGGTGGTGAGAGCTGGGCGTCTGTGCGTCCACCTACTCCGCTGCCATCTTTTTCTCCTATAGTCACCCATTTTGATGAACACTATGTGAGAAGAGAAACCAAAGAGGGGATTTTCTCAGAGGAAAAAGAAAAAAGAATTAGACGTTGAACCCCAATTTCGGTCGCCATCAGAATTCTGTCTGGTACTGTGTGCATTTGTGTTTTTATGCTGACATCTGTCTGCAAGTCAGATCCAACCCAGCGAGGCTCTTCCTCACATTGCCCCATTTTCTATTTGTAAATCCCTTCACCCACAGGGGTCAGACATGGTTCCCCAAACTAGAGTCACTTCCTATAATGCCTGCCACAAAATGTTTTAGAATCAATGTGGAGCTCTTTTCACCAGGTGGAAGATCACTTAGGAAGTGACATTTCGTGAGTTTCTACTGACCCCTAGTGTTTGCTTTCCTGCATCTGCGGTTTTCAAATGGTTATCCATGGAAAGTCTGCCTGCTCTGCATAAGGGTGTCTCAGCCAACACTTGACGTTTTGTGCCAGATGATTCTTTGTGCGGTGGACTACCCTGTGCATTAAAATATATGCAGACAAACAGATATATAGCAGTATCCATTGCCTCTACCCACTCGGTGTGAAGGTCTCATTTCCTCCCAACCTGTGACCCCCAAAAATGCCTAGGACATTGCTAATGCCCCCCGGGGGTCAAACTCACACTGGGTTGAAAGCTAATGCTTTATCTAGACATGTAGTAGAGAGCAGTGTTATTACAAATACATTCTAAACATAAATATCTTAACTCTCTTATTGCAAAAATGAGCCATTACTGGAATTTTTGGTTCATTCATTGGTATTTTCCAAGGTTCCCAGGACTGTAGAATTTGTAATTGTGGAATTTAAAGCATTGCTATGCAATTTTCAAATAGAATAATAGTAAAATAATCAGCTGTAGAAAATAAATATGCCTGAATGCATTATTTCATCATCAAGCTGGGAATCATGGAGAATTTTCGCTCTGAGTTACTCTTTTCCATGCCTCTTTCCAATAGACTGACTGTAAACCCCTTTTTAGTCTGGACCAGCGGTTTCCTACAGGAAGGGCATGGGAGTAACAGACTCAGACCTTCAAGACTAGTCTTTATTTTCAGAAGCTAGAATTCTCTCTCTAAATCACTCTTGAAAAGCTCTGTAGGGCTTTAAAAAAGGTAATCCTTATTAAGAGGATTGAGAGAGAGACAGGAACATTGAGTTGCTCCTCTATGTGCCCTGACCAAGAATCAAACCGGCAACCTCTGAGTTCTGGGTCAACGCTCCAACCAACTGAGCTCTCTGGCCAGGCTAGATTTTATTTTTTTATATTTGATATATCCTCAATGTATTATTCCAACTTTCCCTCTTCGATTCCTGTCACCTATGAGTTCAGAAGACTTGTCATTTAGGCCTCCTATGAAGTCAATAAATAACATAGCCAAGGACTGTTTCCCTTGAGTGTGGTGTGAATAAAAACTTAAAAACTCTGGCTAAAAACTTCAGCCATGGCTGCAAACAGCTTATATTAATGAATGATGGTTCTGGGTTTAACAAGGCCTGAGACACCTTGTTAAAATAAAAATGTAGCATCTTGCGGCAGTGACCAATTAAGTTTTGAAGGCAACAAGGCCAGAGCTCGAAGTTGTGAGCACTGGAGACTTAATGGCCTCTCTAATGTTCTGCCTCTTTCCCCGTGAAAACAGAGACGAGCCCCAGCTTGGGAGAGCCGTGGTAAGTGGTAATTTCGTGGCACACACACTGCACTTAGTACAGGCCCAGGCACAAAGTAGACCCTCGAAAAGAGGATTACATTCTTCCAGCATTTACTTCTGGCAGAAAGTAACCTGAATGGCTAAGTGTGCCTGGTTTTCCCAAGGTGCTCCTGACTTAAAATCTTCATGGAACCGGGGCTTTCTAATTCAAGATCGCTTTTAGATTCCATTAATGAGTTCTCTCATAAAATGTTAACTGTTACCATCCTCTCTCTAGAGGGATACATTTTTGGGGGTGGGGAGTTGGAGGTCATAGTAAAACAAATCAGTTTTTTAAAATTTATTTTTGTATTTTTATTTTTTTTTACAGGGACAGAGAGAGAGAGAGTCAGAGAGAGGGATAGATAGGGACAGACAGACAGGAACAGAGAGAGATGAGAAGCATCAATCATCAATTTTATGTTGCGACACCTTAGTTGTTCATTGATTGCTTTCTCATATGTGCCTTGACTGTGAGCCTTCAGCAGACCAAGTAACCCCTTGCTCAAGCCAGCAACCTTGGGTCCAAGCTGGTGAGCTTTTTGCTCAAGCCAGATGAGGCCGCGCTCAAGCAAGTGACCTCTATCTAGGTCTCGACCCTGGGTCCTCCGCATCCCAGTCCGACGCTCTATCCACTGCGCCACCGCCTGGTCAGGCAAAACACATCAGTTTTTATTTCACGCAAATTAAACACACACACACACACACACACACACACACACACACACACACACACACACACACACCATCACCACACAGCACACACAGAATTCCCCCAGTATATATGAGGGCTACTTCACAATGTGAGGCTGAGTCAGTGTATTGACCAGCTTCCTGAACTGTTTTTCTGGAATGAGCCTGACCCCTAGAGGACAGGCATGGCATACAAACCCCCAAGAGCCAACATCAGCTGCGGAGTATTAAGGTGAGGGAAAGAATCAGTCAGATGCTGGGATTAGCATGGTGTGAGTATAGGATCTTAACTTTGAACCTTGATCTCAGATGTATACATTTAAAAAAAACTTTATTGACATATGCTATGTATAATAAACTTCACATATTTAAAATGAGCCACTTGGTCAATTCAACAGTTGTAATTACACCAGCAGGATCAAAAGCCGACATTCCCATCACCCTTTAAAACTCCCTCACCCCTTTTTACAGCCCCCTCTGCCTCCATCCCCATTCCTGGACCACCTCTGGTCTGTCATTGTACATGAGTGTGCATTTTCTAGCACTTTTATAAATGGAGCGATACAGCATCTACTCTTTCGTGTCTGGCTTCTTTTACTCAGCCTAATGATTTTGAGAGTCAGTGGGTGTCAGTGCTTTGTTCTTTTTTTATTGCTGAGTAGTTTTTCATTGTACAGATAACCCATGTTTTGATCACAGACTTTAAAAGTTAATACTTCTAGAAGAAACATGAGAAAAATTTTTGGTGACCTTAGGTTAGGCAATTCTTTCTTAAAATATCAAATACTGTATTTTTTGCTCCATAAGACGCACCTGACCATAAGACACACCTAGGGTTTGTTTTTTTTGTTTGTTTTTTTTGTATTTTTCTGAAGCTGGAAACGGGGAGGCAGTCAGTCAGACTCCCACATGCGCCTGACCAGGATCCACCCGGCATGCCCACCAGGGGGCGATGCTCTGCCCATCCGGGGCATTACTCTGTCGTGACTAGAGCCACTCTAGCGCCTGGGGCAGAGGCCAAGGAGCCATCCCCAGCGCCCAGGCCATCTTTTGCTCCAATGGAGTCTTGGCTGCGGGAGGGGAAGAGAGAGACAGAGAGGAAGGAGAGGGGGAGGGGTGGAGAAGCAGATGGGCGCCTCTCCTGTGTGCCCTGGCCAGGAATCGAACCCGGGACTTCTGCACTCCAGGCCGACGCTCTACCACTGAGCCAACCGGCCAGGGCCACACCTAGGGTTTTAAGGAGAAAAATAAGAAAAAAAAATTCTGAATAAAATGGTGTGTTAAAATATTTAATAAAATACCGTACTTTTTGCTCCATAAGACGCATGGGCAGTTTCCTCTCTACTTTTGGGGGGAAAAAAGTGCATCTTATGGAGCAAAAAATACGGTAAATAGATGATAAATGAAAAGATAATGGGACTTTATCAAAGTTAAGACATTTGCTGTTTGAAAGAAGCTGTTAAGAAAACAAAAGGACAAGTCACAGATTGGAAACAAATACTTGTACACACATAGCTGAAGGACTTGTATTCCAAATAATAATAAACTCAAAGACCAAGATTAAATTTGCAATTTAAAAACTAGGCAAAACATTTAAACAGACACTTCACAAAAGAAAATATACAAGTGGTCAACAAACACTGCTGAACACTTTTTTAAGTCAGGAAAGTGATAAATGTATATTTTAGTGTCTCTGAAATTGGGTTATATCTTACAATTAATAAACTTACAATTGGTGTGCTTCTTTTTTTATGTAAACTTAATATTTTTATTTTTAGAAGCTAATATTTATTGAGTATTTATATTTGGCAATGTTCTCAGAACTTCATCTTTGTGGTTTTGTTTAATCTTCATGAACCTCTATGAAGAGAATGCTATATTTAAGCTCATCTTCACTATATTGTTTTATTAACTTAATCAAAACCAGTGCTGTTTTCACTAAAAAAAAACAAAAACAACAAAAAACTTTCTATCTATACGTATAGAAATAGTTAAGAACAAATGAGGTGGTAACTTAGCCCAGTATTGATGGATAAGGACTGTGGGTGTCAGGAGGAGGAAGGACCTGAGGAAGTGGCACCGGAGGGTTCACAGACAGGGTGCTGGAATGCCCTTGCCACGAATGAGGAGTTTGGCCTTGGGTAGCTGGGGAACTGGTTTGGTACCATGAAAAATAATTCCTTTGAGTCGAGTTCACCCAACATTCACTAAATGCCTACTCCACTCAAAGCAAAGATAAGTATGGCTTACTGCAAAGTCATAGATTACAGAAGAAGACAGACATGTACAGCTCTACCTGCTTGAATTAGGGGTGAAGGAACCAGTGGTTTGGGGAAGGTCCCATCCCAGGAAAGAGTCACATCAAGAACAAGGAGCAAGAAGAACTAAGGGTTAGATGGAAATGTCTTTATTTAAAAAAAAAATGCTGACAAGGAAATGTAATAATTGCCAAAGTCAAAGGAGGCTAGAAGCACTGATGAAAACTGGAATATGGAACCAGAAACTGAGAGTCAGCAAGGTGTAAACACGTTTCAGCAAATGGGAATGCGAGTACCCAATGGGTGGGTGGGGATCAGAGAGGTGCATATCTGACACAGCTATTCATGCTCCTAGATGAGCTTTATGATGGTAACATAACACTTTTTAATTAACATAATGTAAATCCTCACTTTAAACTGAATTTTAAAATTAATGATATTTTGGCCCTGGCAGGGTAGCTTAGTTGGTTAGAACATCATCTCCAAGGTTGAGGGTTTGAATCCCAATCAGGGAACATACAAGAATCAACCAATGAGTTCAGGAATGGGTAGAACAACAAATCAATGTCTCTCTCTTTTTCTTGCTCTTTCTCCCCTTCTCTTCTAAAATTCAGTCAGTAAATGAAATTTTAAAAAATTAATGATGTGTTGAATTAAATGCATAAATTAATGAGTTATTAATAAATGAGTCACAATATCCCCACCCCTGCTTCCCTCTAGTCTCTTTGCTTCTATCACATGGGGGAGTTGTCAGGCAGGGGAAGCTGAGTAATGCATAGAATAAAGAGAAAATGGAAAGAAACCATGTGGTAAATTAGCTGATACAAGGAGGGAAGGAGAGAGGCAGGGTAACTTGTAGAGTGAGGGGTCCTGGAGGAATGAGGGAGGTGACAGTAGAGAGCATGAGAGCGGGGACAGAAGAGAGGCAGGGGGCAGGGCTGGTGTTGAGAGGTTTGGTAGAGTTGCAAAGATAAATACAAGATGGTGTTACAGATGTCCAACTGGAAACCCTTCACTGTTCTTCCAAGGACGGCAGTTAAGGGTGGAATTGCTTTTGATTATTTCTGATCACTTACTGTCCAGCCAAAATGCACTGTAAGCCACAGGTTTCTGCTGGTGTCAAACGTAGAACTCGGTTGAGCTTTATCTGAGTGGAACCTCAGGCAGTGGGCATCAAGAAAGACCCAGAGACAGAAAGATTGAGAAAAATAAGGAAAAACGTCAACTTTACGCTTCAGTAGGAAAAAATATGCAAAATTACCAAGATTTCCCAATTGACGGTAACCCATTCATGGGGGAGAACCTTACTTTCATGCATCCTGTCTATTCACAAGGGCCTTACAGAGCTTCAGTTATTGATACAGCAAAAATTGGCAGTGCAGTTGTTTCTGTTAGGGAGTCTGGGTTGATCATCTGAAAGACCGTCACCAGCTCTGACCATGTCCCTAACCATCTCAGGATGCGATTATTTTCTTGCCATATGTGAAGTGCTGAATCATGTTAGAAGCAAAGAAAAGTGTCGGTTTCTGTTTACACACACTGAAAGGCCTCATGGTCTGTTATAAAAGCCTGAAAAAATAATCAGAAATGGACTCAAATGGGCCAAGGCTACCATACACCATTAACAGAAAAGAGAAAACTGTGGAGGCGAGCAAAGACAGAGAGCAGGGCAAGATGTGAATCAGAGACTTCCTGCCTCCCACATGCATGGGAGAGGAGTTCCACAAACATCTGTCATTGATTTTACTTCTTCGAAAGCCAAAGTAAGATGCTTCAAACCTTCCCGCAGGGACGGATGTTGTTACTTGAGCCAAACGTTTGCTTTCCCTTTTTATGTCCCTGTTTCTGTTGTGGACTGCGTCGCGAGTTCTGTGATTCTGTATTGTGTCCTCATGAGCCATGATGCACAATCACTTTCCCTTCCAGTTCCTGTTGTGATATACAATGATTTGAAGGAACCGTAAGATATAAGATTGTGTGAACATTTTTTTTTGAAATGCTCTGTGTGAACTCCTGCCCTTGTGAGGATGGTGCTTCCCATCACATGCGCGTGGGCTGGCCCTCCTTCCAGAAATGTTGCAAGAATTCGTGCACCACTGGGTTGCCACACGACACAGCTGTGAGATGTGTGCTGCCATTGCAGACATGCAGGAAATGGGCTATGTGTGTGGGGTGGCCTTCCTGTCTTTCCTCCTCATTAGAAAGATGTATTACTGGGGACAAGTGCTAAGTCAGCTGCTTGATGTTGGTGTGGCAACTGCTACATGCTCTGGTGTTCTTTCCTGGAGCAGGGGTGAGGGGTGGGATGGAAGAAGGCAAGGGCTGACCTGCCAACATCTAAGAATGCAAGCCCAGATCTATGTTTTAAAAAGTGAGCTTCAGCCTGGTCGGTTGGCACAGTGGTAGAGCATCAGCCCAGTGTGTGGAAGTCCTGGGTTCAATTCCCAGCCAGGGCACACAGGAGAAGCGCCCATCTCTTCTCCCCCCTCCTCCCTCTCCTTTCTCTTTGTCTCTCTCTTCCCCTCCCATAGCCAAGGCTCCGCTGGAGCAAAGTTGGCCACGGGCACTGAGGACAGATCCATGGCCTCCACCTCAGGCGCTGAATGGCTCTGGCCACAATGGAGAAAGGTCCCAGATGGGCAGAACATCGCCCTCTGGTGAGCATGCCAGGTGGATCCTGGTCAGGCGCATGCGGGAGTCTGTCTCTCTTCCTCCCTGCTTCTCACATCAGAAAAAAAAAAGTGAGCTTTGGGGACATTTATTGCTGAGATTTCTATACCTCCTAGGGATCCCCAAATAGTTTGTGGGTGGTATAGAGGTGCGGGAGCACACGGGCTAGCCCTGCCTTGGCAGGTATCGGGGGATGACCAGGACTTAGGTTCCACCATGATCAGGATGTCAGGTAAGGTTTCAAATCAACTCTATCATGAAACATGAATCAATCACCCATAAGTCATTCAGCTTGTCAAATGAGAAAATAGTATAGTAAATAGATGTCCATTATTCAAGGGAAACACTTCATGGATGGGTGTGTGTGTGTGTGTGTGTGTGTGTGTGTGTGTGTGTGTGTCTCACAAGCAGGGTAGCAGGGGTTTGGGGCAAGAGCGAGGTGCGTGGAGCGTTAGAAAGGGCAACGTGGGGACAGAGAGGGGTGGGCTCAGAGTTCGGAGAGTTCCCTGGTGGGCCAGCAGGCCCTGTTTTCTAGGGGGAGGTGAGCCTGCTGCAGCTGGGGCAGAAGACCCTGAAAGCTGGAGGTTAGGTGTCCCTGACCTGTGTTTTCCTTAAGTGCAGCCTCATTCAGGTATATGTCTGTGACATGGGCCAGGCCACCGGGGCACCTCCATTTGTGGGTCCTGATATTATACGAATTGACTTCATCAAATTGAAATCGATGAAGCGCTTCCTGGGTGTCGGGCGCCGGGCGGGGTGATGAGAACTGGTAGTCCAGTCTCCCACAGCGGAAGGAAGGGGGAGAAGCCAGGGGGGCGGGGTTTCAGGTGAAGTCCCAGGCTCGGCCTGGCCCCATGGCAAGCTCTGGAGGGCAGCACCTCCGAGTCTGCACCACGTCAGAGCACAGGATGTGGGCTTTTGTATTTCCACCTGAGCCAGCCATTGGCTATGGCCTCCCGTGGGCAGGGTGGACAACGCCGGGCACTTCCCGCTCTCATCATCGGAGATGTGGTTCTCGCATCCGGTGGAAATTCTCTGGATGTTGCAGGTACAAGCCATTAGCAGCGAAGCAGGCAGAAGCTGGGGGCTGGGCATGGCGGCGAGACACCAGCAGTATCCACTAAACCCAGCAGGGCGGGAGGTGGTGGACAGGATCTAAAGAAGGAAAGAGCGCCCCGAGGTGTATGATGCAGGGAGTGGTCCTAACAGGGGGTCACCACCAAGAAGCGTGTTAGGAGGGTGGAAT
Source organism: Saccopteryx leptura (assembly GCF_036850995.1). Lineage (NCBI taxonomy): Eukaryota > Metazoa > Chordata > Mammalia > Chiroptera > Emballonuridae > Saccopteryx > Saccopteryx leptura. The sequence continues at coordinate 9,718,447 of NC_089513.1, read as the reverse complement.
CTCAGACTCCACTGAGGACGGAGTTCATCAGAATCTGAGGATGAAGACCTGCAGATTCGTGTGCACATTCATTTCTAAGCAACCAGGCTCCAGAAAAGAGAGCAATGATTTACTGAACTCCTAAAGTGGCAGGAATCGGCATCAAGGTCAGAGCTGCACCGTGGTGGATTTGGGGGGCCTCAGTCTCAAGGCTCCCTGGTCTAGCAGCTGAGGCTGAGCGGACAGACAACCATCCCAGGGGACAGCAGGCAGCACCCCCTTCCCCGCTCCACGGTCTATCTCGTCAGGCCTGCGGGTCCCTAATTCCCGGACTTGGAAGCATCCATTACTGCATCCAGAAGGGACTTCATTGTGGGTGTCAAAGGGTGGGAATGGGTGGGGAGAAAGAAAGGAGGGAGGGGTGGGGTGTGGACATAGAAAAGCCCAAACCCCAAATCAGGCAAGATTTAGAGCTGATCCCACTATTTAAGCTTGAAAGGCATTTTGAAAAGTCACAGGTAAACCAGTTGACTCATATGCCTCATTAAGTGGTCAGGACACAACTCATACATGAGGAGTGACCTCTGGGTTAAAAATAAGTTGGTTGCCAAAAGGCCCCCAGCAGTGCAAAAATGTCTCTTATGCAACATGGAAGAGTCCTGCCATGTCATCAGAGTCACAATGCACTCAGTCAGCTAACACAGGGACAACTAACGCAGAGGGCTGTTGCAAGAAATTTGCGGAGACATCTGGATAAGAGTTGGCAGATTACTTACACTCAAGTTTCAGGTCCTTCCTAAGGTCACACACACACACACACACACACACACACACACACACACACACACAGAGTTCTCTTAGTTCTCTTGTTGCTGCTGTTGTTTTGTATAAAAGGAGTAAAAAAGAATATAATAGCAATAACTTTTTGGAGGCTAAAAAGTGGATTGGTTATTGTGAGTGGTCATTGACTTAGATGAACCAACAAAGTTGAATTCTAGAAAGTGAACCCAGAAAAGGCTGGTATCAGTTTGGTGAACTCACAGAATGTCTCTGAAGGCTGAACACTTGGCAGCACCAGGCACCTCAGGAATGAAGTGCAGGTTGGAGCCCAAAATACACAAATGGCAACAGTTTGACATTCAGCTTCTCCCCCACACTCCATGCATTCAGCTACTGTCCCTCCCACACCCGGAAGGCAGGCAGGTGACTGGAGGTTGGTTCTGTAGAGAGAGGAAAACAGAGGATTACCTTTAGATAACGTCCGCCCAGAGTTAGATTATGATCAAGTTTGCCACGATGAAAAAGGATGAGTAAGTGACATTTGAATTCTAAACTGTACCCGCCTCCCTGGGTTCCAGGGATCTGGCTGCCACTATCTTGCAGGAAGAAGGTGGGAACTGTCTTCTCTGGGCACCTGAGGATAACACGGAGGGGTGTCTTACAGAGACAGCTCACCTAGAGCATTCTCCACTCAACACTTTTCTCCCCTCCCTCCAGACTCTCTTCTGAGCAGTTAGCTTCTTGGTGCCCCATGCTAAAGCAGGAGCAATAGGCTGACAAGTATTTCGGAACATTTCAGGAAAACAGGTGAAACGAAAGAATGACATCAAGGCGTTCTCCATGTTAGGTGCTTCTCCCAGCAGCTGTGCAGAGCAGCTGGGAAATACAGCCCAGACACTGCGACAGTTAAGATTCTATAGAACAGGCTTGAATCAGGGAGACGGGAGCCTAGAATCAGCCTATGGATACATGCCTCTCGTTTTCATTTTGAAGAACTGTTCCAAGCTGTGCAATTTCCTACAGCTCCTCTGAGATGCCCTGTGCAAATGAGCATCTGGCTGGTTTTTAAGCTGTGGCCCCTTAGGTAATAGTTTCCCTTCCTTCTGTTTCACTTCCCTTCTCTCCTTTCCCTCTCCATGCCCTGGAATTACATCCTGTAATAACCATGAGCTGATGGAAGGTTGGTCCAAGGCTCTTTTGCAAAATAACAAGGAATCTTAATCTGGGTCTGGGAATGACTGCCTAACCAGACCATTCATACACCCACTGCTCCACATGGGACCATGGAGTAATTGACCAAAGTCTTTTATTGTATCAGGGGATTGAATCTTATTCTATTTTTTAATATGGAAATACATATGAAAGTAGAGACAAGTTTAATGACTCTCAATATGCTCATCAACCAGGTTCGACTCTCATCTCCCCACAACCTCTCTTGTTTCACCTCTAGCTCCACCCTCTTTCCTCCTCAGTGGTGATGACTTTGAAGCAAATTCCGGGTGTCATTTCATTTTATCCACAAATATTTCAGTACATCTCAGGAAAGGCAAGGACTCTTTAGAAATGATAACACAGTATCTTTGATCATAACGAGAGAAATATTTTCTGCACAGCATCCAGTGGTGCTGAGGAACCTGACCAGGCAGCGTGGCCAGGGGAGGCTCCACCCTGCGCAGGGAGTGGGGACTTACCATGTGCTAATTACAGTGCCAGGGACTGCGAAGTCAGGAGTGAGCACGGCATTGGCTCTGGCCTCGAGGCCCTAACAGCTCCTTAAGCAATCACAGAAACGTAGAACCACACATTTCAAAACTGGAAAGAGCCATGAATAGTAGTGTCAGTGGGAAGAGCATTGACCTAAAACATTTGGGTTTAATTTAATTCTTACCGTTTATGAATGGTGAGGCTACTGTTATTGACGACTCTACTGTTCTGTTTCCTCAGCTGTAAAACAAGGTTATCCTCCTTAAACAGTCATTGGACACATTGAATAGATAACGTGCATTGAAATGGTCTATAAACTGTATGAGACTATTACAATGTAAGGAAAGGGAAATCCAAAGAAGTTAAGGGACCTACCCAAGATCACACAGCTATCATCAGATACTGGTATAACACTCAAGTGGAGATGATTACTGATAATACAATACTTAATAATAATAATAATAATAATAATGAGTGCTTATTATGATTAGACATTCTGCCTAAAGCTTCACCTAAATTATTTCATTTGTAACAATAGTTTTGTATAGAGAATATGTGACTCTTTTAAAGTCTCTTTTATAAAAAATGGAGTTAGAACTCTTCAAACTTTTTAAAATTTACTTTATAATTATATTCTGAGTTGTTGGAACTCATGAGCATTATTATATTTTAAATGACTCTATGAGAAAGTTTGAATATGCAGGATATGGGCTTAATTTTCCACATTAGTACAATAAAAAAAGAGGATCTTATTGCAAGATTATGAAAATTATGCAACATTTTTTTTTCCATGTGAGTCACAGATACAGGCTAAGGGGTCATGGTTTTTTTAATTAGAAAAAATGTGATGACAAAAAGTTCTCTCTTGATGAAGTTTTCCAAAATATCTTTTTTTGAAACAGGCTTCCGGTCTTCAGGTCCAGGCAAACAGGAACTTGTGATGGAGTAAGAGTTGTTAGTATTTGAAACTTTAAAAGATGGACACGAAAGTATGCCTCCTTAAGTGCCAGGGGAAGTCTAGAACTTTCCTTGAATAAATGGTGTGGATGTATTCTCTACCCCTTCATGTATTTGGATTTCTAGCAGCACTTGATGAGACTGGAGACTGATACAATACGGAGCTGATGCTGAGAGCCATTGATCACTGAGAAATTGTGACTGTAGAGAAGTTAAATTATTGTGCTCAATATTGTGCTCTGCCAGCATGTGGAAAGAGGAGCCACACTTTCATATAAAGGCGACAAGTATACTGGCACAAATACTGAAACCACCAAAAAGCGTGGTTAAAATAGTGTTGGAAGGGTGATAAGAATGGAAAACACTGAGAAATAACCTACTTTGGGGGAATTTTCTTCCCTTAGTAGAAAAGATCTCTGGTAAGCGAGAGTTTCAAATGGATAGATTAAGTATCTAGAACTGAAAAACAAGTCATCTCAAGTCCAGACCTGATGAAAATCTGAGATGTTCTAATCTGTGTGTTCACATTAGCCTGTTCACTTCAATGTCTAATACATAAATTATTCAAAGTGTTTCTTTCCCTGAAGCCAATATTCTTGCCAATTTTATGTAATTTATTACCTGGTACAGGGTGTTTAAGCACAGCATCTTCAAAGTTTCTGCATGTCCCCCCAATTAAAAGTTGTATTCATTTCTGTTTGTAGTCAAGTATCCAAAACAAAACTTGGAAAATCGAGGACAACGAAATAACTTTCTTCCCTTGTGAGCCCTGGTCCTGTGGCCCCAACCCTTACCATCTTCTCTTAGCTCTCTGCTTCCTTCCTTCGTGCTTGATACATGCTCACTTCTCAGAAATCCTGGGCTGTCAGTTCTGTGATGCTGTCACCCACGTCCTGGCGGAGAGGAGATGTTTCCCCTCCCCGGGCCTGATCCCCTGTCTGCCTGTCGCAGCTAGCCAAGGCCACAGTTTCTGTTCCTTTGCCTGTGGAGTCCTCTCCTGGCACTGCCCTGAAGCTCCCTCAGCTCCGAGACCGAGAAACCCAACGTCCACTGCAGAGCTAGTTCATGGGATGCAACCTTGACTTCTCCCTGTCCTGGAAGATACTTTCCTATCCTCATGGAGAAAGGGAAGGGGAGAGAAGGAAGGCCTGGATTTTGCGTTATCTCAGAAGGGTTAGGGAGCATCAGAATCGGGATAGAAGAGTTGGTGTTGAGTTTAGTTTAAAAAACACCAAGTAGGCATTCCCAATGAGCACATATGATACTAAGTGTAAAAAACGAGATACCCACTTTCTACTCATCAGAGCCTTAATAGGGAAAAATAAGTAAAAATAGAAATTCAATTCAATTTTTGAAGTAGCATCATAGAGATAAAAGTTACAGTGATCATTACTGCCAACAATTTTGAGTACCTGCTATGTGCCGGATATTATGATAAAGGCTTATCTAGAGTCTTGAGTTTAACATAAGTGGAGGGAAAGGCAGGGGTCAGATCACAGAGGGTCTTGGTCTCACGTGAACCCAATTAGCTCTCCATCTTGTATTTAATGGGGACTCGCTGAAGAATTTTAAGAAGAGTCATGACTCGATCAGATTCACATTGTAAATAGACCAAGCTTATGCCTTAAGTGACAAGACATTAGAGACAGGGAGATCAGACCAGGGACGAGGAAGACCAGAGCCAAGCAGTCATTTCAGAGAGAAAGAACCCAAAACTAAAATCAGTGGAACTTGTCAAATGAGATGTGAATGTGGATAAAAGGAAGGATCCAGGAGGTTGTTCCAATTTTTGGCTTGGATGACCAGTAGACAGATTGGAAGTGGATGAGGGGAAACAGGTCCGGGAGAATGATGGGAGATGATTTGTCCAGGAGTGGACATGTTGCAACTGGAGTGACCATGGGCAATCAAGAGGGATGCCCACTAGGAGGCTAGACTTGGCAGTCTCAAGGTCAGGGGAGAGGTCAAGGTGGGAGATAGATTGGTAGGAGCCTATTGACCCCTTTTCTGTCCCCTCCACAGTCACCTTCACACCACATTCCATTCCATACTCCCGTCTGTGTACTTCACAGATTATGACTAATCAACAGGGAAGAACTGAGCAATAATTGTCCCTCCTTCCTCCTCATTTCTACACAAGTCTAATGAAGATTATCATGACTCGAAGACAATGCAGATTCTCTGGTCCAATCCTGTGATAAAACGCATCCCTGTACTTTTTCTTTGACATTTGCTTCCTAGAAATCAAGAGTTTCCCCCCAGTTATTGTATATGAGACCACTTCTGAAGTCTGTGTTCTGTGTGTGAATCATGTGTGTATTTTAGTAGTAAGTGTGGGTTGGTCTCTGGTCTCTTATCTACTCTTAATGACCAAAACAAACAAACCACAAAACAAAACAAAACAAAACAAAAAAACAAACCCAGAAATCTTTAAAAGGGTGAAAGAAGTAATTGACACCTGGATTTGTAATGTATGTGGTTTTATGTTTGCCTTTTAAGTATGTTTTATGAAAGTTAACATTGAAATGTGTTACTTTTATTAGGCATACAGCTTTGGCTGAGATAAGCCAAAGAAGAGAGGCTAAATTAAGGCTTGGTAAGTATTACAATAATCCATTTATCCACTCATAATCCAGATAACAGAGAGTTGAGTGATGCATCCGTTGTGGTTACAAGCCCGATGTTATGTCATCAGGTCCACGACGGAAACGCATCACTGTAAGCAGTCTCACTGGGTGCGTATGATGAGTGAATCCGTGATTCACCATGCATTCCGGAGCCGTTCTGAAAGTATCATTTCTCTTGGCGTGCTTCTGCCATGACAAGTGTTGGGAAGGTGATTGGCTCTTTCAAGTGCTGACTCACAGACCACTGGATATTTGTTCCCACAGTCTATCGACTATGGCATCTATGTTGGAGCTGTCACTTGGCAACAAGATAAATAACTCTGACTGAGGTATTCCACTCCCTAGCAAGGCTTGTTTCATGTGCAAACTTTCTCACACTTGGGGCTGGCCCAGGGCTTTATCTTAGGATAGGCGAGGTTTTCTCTCTGTTGCTCTGGATTCTGGGGCTGTCCCTCTCTGGGGCCCAGGCCTGCTCTCATTCAAAGACTTCTCATTCTTTTGCTTGCATCCTCTTCACACACCCCGAAACTGCTTCCTGGACCACTCTCCCTCCACCCCATCTGAACCCTCTCTGCAGGAACTTAGAGACATGTACTATTTCTCCCAGAGCCATTAATTAACATAGTACTAAGTTTTATTGCTAATCATCAAAGGAGATGTTTGTACTCCGACAAAGATATTTCCAGAAACACACATTAGAGGCTGTTTTAGTCAAGGGGACCCCAGATTCACACGCTGAGGCGACCACCTTCACATACACTGGGTCATGATCACAGCAACAGCTCCTTAAATTTCGAGAGCAAACCATACTATCTAAATACTGAGGCTAATGAGTGTTAGTGATCTTTGTTATAAAAACAAAGTTTTAATATACTTAACTGGAAATCAGCAATAAAAATTATTATATGGCATTTTATGCCAAAACAAGACTTCTTTTTCTTTGACCTACAATGATCTCATGTGGGATAATTTCAGCAGTGACGTTACTGCTGACGTAGAGATGATACATTTTTCTAATTTGTATATTTCCCATCTGCCAGTAAATCACAGGTAAAGGGTAATCATGGAAGTGCCTGTGATTGCTCATTCGAAGTGAAGAGAACAGAAATACATCGCAATGTGCTGAGCATAAGTAAGTCATTCAGCATACATTTAGTGAGCACCCGATAGGAGCCAAGGGCCTGTCTCTGTCGTCGGGAAGACTGTTGTGGGTGTGGAAGTCATGGGCTCACTACCCAGCAACGAGGTAGACACCGTCTACTTAACTGTCCAAGACATTTAGTCCCCGTGGGGACAGGCACTTCCGAGAAATGGCACAGCGTATGCCATCTCTAAATTGGACTATTAGAACTTTGTTCATAAAGTTCCCTTTTTAATTTGGGGCATTCTGTCTCCTTTGTACATGATTCGTTGTACTGCTTCTGGGAAGAAAAGAAACACCTCCATATCCTTTCATAACGTGTTTCTGATCCTACAAGGAACGCACATCTATTATGGAAAATGTGGGAAATTTTTTGAAGTACAGAGAAAAAAATTGGCAAGAATGTATAGTTATCACCCAGAGATAACTCCCGTTTACATTTTGATACATATATTTCCTTCAAGTCATATTTCTGTATATATTTTATTTATATAGTTGAGTCATATTGCATATACAGTTTTCTATCCTTTTCCCCACTTATGATGATCTCATATACATTTTTCTAGAAGATGGAATGAGAAGGTGAAAGCCTTCTGTTTCACTGGTCTCAGCTTCCACAGAGGCGGTCTGCCCTTCAACTGGAGCATGTGCTACATCAGGTCATTCAAGAGACCTTAATCTTACTTTATAATGGTAAGGGACACTTTGCAGTGGCTGGGCTCCTTCTTCTAGTTGACTGAACACTGATGGGGTTACTGCAGTGATCTCCCAAGAGGTGTCTTACCCTTTGGTTTCTTCCAGACTTTCCAGATTTTTCTTCTCAAAACACCACTTTTTCCAAGTCACTCCCTTCTCCAGAGTTTGCAGCAGGCGGCCTTTGGACTGGATCTCAGCTCAGCCTGGGATCAGAGGCCCCTGTCTCTGGAAGGCGCTGCCTCCCCTTGTCTCTCTCTCCCTCCCTGAGAGCATTGACTCTGTGCCAGACCGACCCCAGACAGCCACTCAATGACCTTTCCTTCCCACTTCTATCATTTCAGCACCTTTCTCTTTCAACATTCAATTTTTATTCACTTACCTTGACCCCTCCTTTTTTTTGGAAGGCCTAACACACATTTCTTAATATGTTCTTCTTCTTATGGCTTACACCATTGGTGCCCCTCAATTTAGCTCTTAATCATATATTGTCTTTTACAACCTTCTTTAATTGTTTGATGTGCAAACATCTTTTCCTCTTGTGCTGAGCTCATAAAATTGCTCTGATCTAAGCAAGAAGGCAACTCGTACATCTGATCACCAATCATCATTCTGCTATACCAGCTAACACAATGGAATATTTACTATATGAAAAATAATATGCTTCTCTGACTGGTGGCTCAGTGGATAGAGTGTTGGCCTGCTGTATGGACATTTGGGTTTGATTCCCAGTCAGATCATATAGGAGAAGTGACCATTTGCTTCTCCCTCTTTCCCTCTTTTCCTTCTCTTTCTCTTTTCCCCCTGCAGCCAGTGGCTCAATCATGGCCCCGGGCATTGAGAATAGCTCAACTGGTCCAAGTGCATCACCCTCAGGTGCGAAAAATAGCTTAGTACTGGAGCATCAGCCCCAGACAAGGTTGTTGGGTCAATCCCATTTAGGGCATGTGGGAGTCTGCCTCACTATCTCCCTTCCTCTTACCTAAAAAAAAAAAGTAGAAGAAAGAAAGAAAGAAAAGTAATATGCTAAGCACTTAACAGACAGTATCTCATCTATTCTTCACAAAAGTCTGCATCATTTAGGGATACTTTTGGCTAGAATGACAGAGGACCCAAGGTGTCTAACATTGCCTAAACAATACAGGCTGATCATTTCTTATCTCATGTATGGAGAAACAAAACCTGGGGGTGGGTGGTTTCCACTTTGGCTTAGGAGTTCTCTGATGTCAGGGCTCTGGTTTGGCCTCTCTTCAAACCTCCTGGCCTTTCGCTATTGTTGCAATATGGCAGTAGCATCTCCCGGGATCACGGTCCCAGGCAGCTAGTTCAAAGTCAGGTAGGAAGAGACGATGTGGGATAGGGAGGTTCTCTTGGCATGTCTTTCTTATTGGGAAGGAAAAATTTCCCCCCAAACATTTTCCAGCAGACTTTTCCCACATCTCCTTAACCAGATGTGGTTAGACAGCTGCTCCCTAGTCCAGGCCCTCCTTTCTCAGGACCCAGGAATCTCTGAATACCTATACAAAATCAGGAAGAAGGACAGCAAAAGTGGATCACTTTTGTGTAGGCAATGAGTGGTACCTGCCATATAATATTATTAGAAAATTAAAGCTCAGAGTGGTTGAGAAATTTGTACAGTGTTCTACAACTAAAAAATAGCAAAAAAAAAAAAAAAAAAAAAAAAAAAAAAATGACCTTATTGGTCACAGTAGACACAGCTTCAGCCTAGGATACTGAAGACCAGATTCGAAACCAGCTTGAGTATGGGATCATAGACATGACCCCATGGTCGCTGGCTTGAACCCAAAGGTCACTGGCTTGAAGCCCAAGGTTGCTGGCTTGAGCAAGAGGTCACTGGCTCGGCTGCAGCCCCCGGTCAAAGCACATATGAGAAAACAATCAATAAATAACTAAGGTGCTGCAACTATGAGTTGATACTTCTCATATCTCTCCCATCCTGTCTGTCTGTCCCTCTATCTCTCTAAAAAAAATAATTAAATCAAACTTTCTGAGTCTTTCAGAGTCCACATCTTTGCTCGCCACACTTTAGGGCCTTCCTAAAGAGTTTTAATGTCTTAATTCATCAAAAAGTATTTAGTTGGGACCCACTGATGCTCATCACAGTTCTTGATGCTGAGGGGAAAATCAGAACAGAAAATAGTTAGAGATAGAGGCCACACTCAGATCAAACAGCTAGAATCTACAAGATTAATTAATTACTTACTTGACAATACATTGTTATATGGCAAGCTCAGCCCTAAGGGGTGCAGACAGTCACAAGGCATGGGATTCAGATCGGTGGGGAGAAGGAAGGATGACATTCCCTTTGAGAAGAGGAGTGTGAGTGAAAACAAGGAGGTGAGGAAAGCAGAGCCTGAAGAATGAGCGGCACAAAGTTCTAGGCACATTTGCTGTGGGCTCCGCAGACTGTCGCTGCCAAGGTGTGGGTAAGGAACCACTGAACAGATGGGTCACACAGACGTGGCCAGCGGGGGCCCTCCAGGGGACTGAGGTTGACAGGAGCGATGAACCTAGACCACCGACCAATAGCATCTACTGAACAGTCACTGAAGCAGAGACCCGGCCAAGGACCAAGGGATATTGAAGCTTGTAAAATGGTCATTGGCTGCCTACATGGTCTTTTTGGTCCAATGAAGGAACTTTGTTGAAAGATCATTGTTGGAAGTGAAATCTCAGCTTTTTTTCTTTGTGTGGCCTGAGACCTTCCAGTAATAAAACACTCAAATACAGTCATGCACCTCGTCACGATGTTTAGGTCAATGATGGATGGCATACACAACCGTGGTCCCGTAAGATTATAAATGGAGCTGACAGACTCCTATTGCCTAGTGACATTGTAGTCATTATAAAGTCATGGTGGTGTGATACATCTCTTGCACGTTTGTATTGATGTTGATGTAAACAAACCTACTGTGTTCCCAGTCATTTTAAAGTATAGCACACACAATTATGTACAGTACAGGACACTTGATAGTGATAATAAATGATGTATTACTGGCTCATATGCTTATTATACTATACTTTTTATTGTTATTTTAAAGTGTATGGTTTATATTTAAAAGAATAAGTTTGTTGTAAAACAGTATGTTGTGTTATATCACAACAGCCCAGACACCCCGGGTTTCTTGGTTTCATCTCTAATCCCATGTTGTTTTATATGGGTTGGTAGGGTAGGAGCAGTGGGTTATCCCATTCAGCAGAGGTACGTAGTGGGCTATGCTATCTAGGTTTGTGTAGGGCGCTCTGTGATGTTTACACAACGATGAAGCCACCTAGTGATGCATTTCTCTGAACTTCTTCCCATCATTAAGAAGCACATGACTGTCATTTGGCTTTTGACTGCCTGACAAAGTGTCTGAAGAACACACCTATGCCGTTGTCCTTCTAATAATAAGAAGGGGTGTTGGTTCAGTAACCCCACTCATTTTTGACCAGAAATTCACACCAGGAATATGAGGTAAGGGCAAATCGGGCCCTGTGGACCATGGCCCAGCTGAGAAGAAGCTCACACAGGACCCAAGGGCACAGCCGTGGACTCCCTGGCACCTCCCATTGTCATCCCAGCTCTCCATGCACAGACATGGAGCTTCCATCATCCTAACCCTTAGGGATTTCCTCAACATACATATAAAGGGAGGAGAAGTGAAGCCATTTTTACAATATGTCGCAAACACTTTTCTTTTTTTTTCTTTTTCTTTTTTTCATTTTTTTTGGAGAGGAGAGGGAGAGACAGAGGGAGAGAGAGAGAAGAGATACAGAGAGAGAAGGGGGGGAGGAGCTGGAAGCATCAACTCCCATATGTGCCTTGACCAGGCAAGCCCAGGGTTTCGAATCGGCGACCTCAGCATTTCCAGGTCGACACTTTATCCACTGCGCCACCACAGGTCAGGCACACGCAAACACTTTTCAATGAGTTCTAACCATAGGAACATTTTCAGACCCATGTTATATTTTCATGCATATCTTTCATTTATTTCTGTTCCTCAGTCTCCTCTGGTTGGAACTAAAAATCAAACGATTTTCTCAATCAAGTCTTCAACATCACAATTCCTACTCCACCCCTGTGATTTACCCAGAGTTAAAAATTCAACTTCAAGTACACCGTGGATTGTCACTGTTCAGTATGTTGAGATCAATGTTCTAAACAAGGGCCAGTGAAGAAGAGTGCTTTGGGTGTAGCTGGTGATGAGAGGCTAGGGTGGAACCCAGAAATATTTAGAAAATCACAGCTTGAGAAAAATGTAAGATTTAAAAACAGAGAACTTCTAAGAAAGAAAAAATAATGTTTGTTTCCTCCTCATGACCAAAAGGTCTCTTGGGGGCTCCTAGAATCAAAAGAGAGAAAGGAGTCCATTGCTTTTACACGTTGCAAAGAGTGCACAGGCCACGCCTTGCCAAAGGACAGGGGAAAAACGGTATGATTTGGAATACCCTTGAGTGCAGGTTCAGAGGAGGACCTTTGAAACTGGGGCTGACAGGCTTCAGCTAATTTTAACAGGCGTGTGTAGATCTTGCCAAATCTATAAGTTTCTGAGTGATGTCATCCTCCCAACACATTTCTGAAATGGTGCCTTAGCAAACAGGCATTGCTATTTGAGTAAAGCCTTTCTGAGTAAAATGTTGAATCACTCAAAGGTTTCCGATTAGAAAGAGGGAGACCAAAAAAAAAGCTTTGTGGGAGGAGTTGAGCTTTATAAAACCAGTCACCACCATGTCTGAACTCTACCAACTCTCGGAGGACCGGTTCCTGCCAGACAGCACCTCAGAGGACAGCAAGGTATTTCAGTGATTTCAGTGGCCGCCTCTGTGAAACATGGTTTCATTGTATCTCTCCCTTCATCCTGGTATCATTAATATAATGAAATTGAGAATGTGCGGTGTTTCTAGAGAATAAGTGAAAATTTAATGGTGTTTTCTTTTTTTGTTGTTTAACTGAAAATATTTTAGTTCAAGGTTTGAATTAAATTTATAGTAAGGCTTAATCTTGAATCTCAGAAGCCAGCAAATATCTATGTAACATTAACCAAACCAAAATGTACATTAAAGTTGTGATGCCAATATTCTTGACCAGGTTAGAATATGTATATTCTACTAGCTGGTGTTTTGACACTGAATGTAAGGGAAATAGTCAAGTTAATGAAACTATATTAATTTAAAGCCATTGAAAAGTAATCTATCAGTTGTAGGTAAACACGAAAAAAATAAGAGTTGACTAAGTGTTCATCTATAATAATCAGAAGTTAAGCAGCTTCCTGGGTTGGTTCAGTTCAATACCAGAAAATATATAGAGAATTTAGTTAAATAATTGGAGGGGGGATTTGGTTGTTTGGGACCAAAAGTTTCCTTGAAATTATTGTTTTCTTTGTTCTCATTGATTTTTGTGGTCAGTTTCAAACTATTGGCACTGTGTAGTCACAAAAAAGTTTTATTTTACATACCACAGTAAGTTAAGATCTGACATCCAGCGCCCTTGAGGAAGGAAGGGGACTGTGGTGGTGTACCTGGTGGCACCGCCCCAGTTTTTTGTTACCTGAGCCAAGTTTCAGGGTCACGTTTGTGACCTTCTGCTGCAGACACCACGGAGCCCGGCTCCACACGTGCCTCTCATCCACCTTCTCGAGGGCAGCAGTAAATATGAATTACCAGCATATGACTTAGGAGTTAACCAAGTTGTACAACTCACCCTTGTTAAGAAATTCACAACAGGCGTTCCCTGTTCTGGGAGATCATGCCATTTAATGTCACTCTGTGATGATAATTTTACATTATCTTCTGTGGATCTCCCACTCGAATGTAAGCCATGGACCTGTCTGAAGGACAGGAGACATGGTAGATATATACGTAGGCCTCCAGAGATTTCTGAAACTATAAACTTCTCAACCTCATTTGAAGGGTGTGTAGGGAAAGCCGTAGAGTTACAGTCAGAAGGCTGAGATTCAGTGGAGGCTTCGAAACTGACTATCTGCAATCTATAGCTTCATATTTTCATCTGTATAACAGGAATTACTAGGCTTTTATGGGTAAGTAATTATGCAAATTGAATAAAACAACTCAGCTGAAGATATTTGGTAACTGCAATATAGACATAAGATATTATTTTTATGTTCAATACAGTTATTATTTTTATAAATTCCATCTTATTTTAAAAATAAAATTGAGCCTATTTTTAAAAGAAGTAAATGTATTTGGGACAATGTATTTTTGTCCTTATCTTTTTTTTTTCCTGTGTAAAGTCTCCTGAAATTCTAACTTGACATTAAAAGCCCTCTCTAATAGTTTGTCTTGACAATTAAATTTTATTAGTGTCTAGGTGACTGACTATACAGGTTATTATAAAGAATTAGCTGCAAAAGCCTGACCAGGCAGTGGCACAGTGGATAGAGCATCGAACTAGGATGCAGATGACCCAGGTTCAAAACCTCGAGGTCGCTGGCTTGGGCATGGGCTCATCTGCCTTGTGCTCAGGCTCACCAGCTTGGGTGCAGGGTTGCTGGCTTGAGCGTGGGATAATAGACATGACCCCATGGTCGCTGACTTGAGCCCAAGGTTGCTGGCTTGAGCAAGGGGTCACTTGGTCTGCTGTGGCCCCCTGGTCAAGGCACATATGAGAAAGCAATCAATGAACAACTAAGGTGTCGCAATGGAGAATTGATGCTTCTCGTCTCTCATCCTTCCTGTCTCTCTCTCTTTGTCTCTGTCACAAAAAAAAAAAAATTAGCTGCAAGATAAATGTACATTTACTTGTTTGGTTCTTATCTCTCATTCATTTTTTTCCCCCATGGAAATAAAGAAATATTTTATTTATTAATTCCCAGTTTGTTTCTAAAACATTGAGATAATTTACAAAAACACATCTACCCAATAAGACTAATTAATTATAAAGACATTAAAAAAATCCATAGAAGGAAGAGGAAACAAACTGAGTTACTCAAGTTCATCTTATCTCAGTGATGAACCAAAAGAAAAAACCTGGTCATTTTTTTTTTAACTTAAAAAGCCTTCTAGGAGCATTATAGACTTGTGACCTTCCCCTTTTTTCATTTCCTCTTGTTAGCCTTTCTTAAACTAGAAACCTGCCTAAATTCTTATACATCAGAGTAAAGTTGAACACCAACAGGTGAGACAATGTGGGACATTGGACAGAGTAGGTTTCCGAAGCTGGCCTAGTCTTGACTCCCTGAACCCTTATGGAGAAACTGTGTGACCTTCTACAAGTTCCTTCACCTCTCTGAGGTCAGGATGGAACCTACACTTTTAATGAAGATAACAGTATGGATTTCATAGACATCCTGAAGTTTCAATAAGAAGATATGGGAGAGTTTCAGGGATAAGTATTACTTAGTTTACTGTTTTGTCTCTATAAAATACAAACGGGGGTGTTTCAAATGAGAAACTTTGATACAAATTGCAATCACTTTCTTAGAAAGAAATGTCCACGAGCAGAGTGTTCACACCAGACACCCACAGCCCAGGTAGAGAAGGGGCTGCTGGCCTGGCTGGGAGCCCCACCGAGGGGCCTGGACAAGGGCTGTGTGCATGCCTCAGCCCCCCGCCTTCCCGACTCCCTCCCGGTTCTGGGAAACCACATTCCCAAGGTTTCTTGCGGAATGGCAGGTGTCAGCACCGTTTGGTATATTTATGTATGTTGGTAATTGTAAGGTGTGTTATAAGCCATTACAAAAGCCTAATGTACAGCCAGAAAGACGACCATTGGCCAGAACCAACAGGTACTCCCGTCCACACACACTTGGGCGTGTACAAATATTTGGCTTCATGGAAAGCCTTTGGTTATGGAAGGGTATGCCTATCATTTTTCTTCAGAGGGTTGATGTGGTGTGTGTGTGTGTGTGTGTGTGTGTGTGTGTGTGTAGGGGGGCAGATATGGAAGTAGGACTATGAAAATCCCAACTGTCACACACTTCCAGAAGCAGAAATTTGAAAGATTTACCATCTCAGATGGGGCCAACACAACACGAATATGTGTGCACGTGGCACATATGAGTATGTGCAGGTTGTGTGTGTGTCATGTGTGGCATAAGGTTGAGACATGACCCTGAAGGCCACCCACCTAGCTTCATTTCCTAGCCCTGCCCCTAGTCGAGTGACCCGGTCACTTTTCTTATCCTCTCTGTGAAGCAGCTTCTTCCTTTGTAAAAGAGGGTTTGGGTTAAGAACAGAATGGTGAATACAGGTAAAGTGTTTAAAACAGCTTCTCATAGAGTAGGAATTAAATAAATGCTTTTTATTGTTATTTTAGTTATTGTTATTATGATATAGAGTGTCACTGCTCATCCTACAACTGTTCACTGTACCTCAGAGTCGGCTACATAATTTGCAGAATCCGATGCAACAGGGAAATGTAGAACCCTTAGTTTAAAATTATTGAGATTTTCAAGATGGTGGCAGTTTACACCGAGTGGGGGGCCCTTTTGGCCTCACAGTTCACGTGGCTCTCATGCTGTCCCTGCTGTACTTTGTGTTGTTCTGGAAAGGAAGGACAGAGAGGGAATCCCTGCTCTCTGCAAGGCATGGCCTGTCCCCGCTGCTGACATCACTCACCCAACACACCTCATATTCTAGAGCTGTGTTTTCTTCCTCACGTTCCTTCTAGCCTGAAACAATGGAAGACCTTTATGTGGCAAACACAATTTTTGCCCTCAATTTCTTCAAGCATCTGGCGAATACAAACACCACCCAGAATCTCTTCTTCTCCCCATGGGGCATCTCATCCACCATGGTCATGGTCTACCTGGGTGCCAAAGGCAACACCGCAGAACAGATGGCCAAGGTAAGTTTCTACTGAGACGCCAGATTAGGACACACTGGTGCCTGAGCCGGATTGTAGAATGGCTCTGTTTGTTTGCTAGAGATGGTCTATCGAAAGGTCTGCAATCGCCACCTGCCATTACAACATGGTTTCTTGAGATTCAAATCTATAAAACAGCCCAAACCATGAACCACCCACTGTAGATATCAGAAGGCACATCAGTTTCTTGTACTATAAGGCTAGAAATGATGAATAGTGACGTCCTTTCTTTTAATAATATACTGTTTATATTTTAAAGTGTTTTGCATGCTTTATGGCTCTTGTTTTTAAAACAAGTGCCATTCTGCAGGCGGGAAGACTAGCCTTGTGAAGGAAACTCCTTCCCCAGGTCTCCTAAACTTTCCTCACTTCTAGTTCAGGCTCCTTCCCTTGCTCAGCCACTCTGCTGGCTTTGTTTCCCATTCTCAGAAATAATTCCCCCTAATAGCTTTAAGAGAGTGGCACAAAGAGAAAAGAATGTCCCAGGGCTGTGGCCATCACGCTCTTGGAGATGCACGGCGGTCAATATTGACTCAGCCATGCTACCAACCCCGTGAGATAATGCCGACAAGATGAGACCTGGCCTGGTGGTTGGCCTTCAAAGTCAAAATGGACAGGGTGTGGGGCAGCTGGCTTCCTTCCTGGGTGGGCAGTCACAGGCTCAGCCAGGGGACCCTTCCTCTGAATCCAGGGCCTTGAAAATACATTGGACTACTTAAACTGCAAAGTTCCTAGGGATGAGTTCAACACATTGAAAAGTCACATGACCCTGTTATGTCCTAGGGCAGCGACTCAGACAAGGTCAGCCTATAATTAAAATTCTTCCATATACACAGGTACACAAACATGACAATTGAATGTTCTGGTTTCTCACAGGCACGTATTGTGCTTTCGGTCACACCAAAGTGCTGCTGGTTATGTTCAGGTTTCTCATGAGAATTGCACCTGAATGTGTCTACATCCTTCCCAGGTACATGGTGACCCATTTAGGATGAACCTTGTTTGAAGAACGAGAGAGTTGGTCAATGTCCTCGCGGGAGGAAAGGGAGGGCTGCATTACTCCTTGTGATTTTGGCAGTTTAAATATCAAGACTTACAACAAAACCTAGTTGCTCAATTCTGATACCAGCAACATTTTGCAACCCTCCTTCCCCTTTATTTCCTTTGCCTTGAAAAAAAACAAAGACAGGAAATGCCCTGAAGACTTTAGAGAACACCAGGGTCTTAACCTTTCAAGTGTAAGGACATCACTAGCAGAAGCAATATGTGCTGAGGGCAAATGCTAAAGGAAGTACTCCAGCTTGTTAAAACGCAATGGATTTTGATATCAAAAGAAAACTAGCTTATGGGTCTCTCTGGGCACAGTACAGCTATTCTGCATCTGGAATGTGTTTGAGCACGTGGGACTATGCAAAGATTTTTGTATTGTTTACTTATAACTCTGCTATATGCACAGATTTAAAATTCAAAGGCAAATTTGGTTAATTCCCTATTAAGAAGCAAGAGAAGAAGCCCTTCGGCTTGGAGAAAGAAGCACAGACTTTAGTGGCAAGACCTATCTGTGTCTGAATGCTCTGCCACTCTTTACAAGGTGTGTGAGTGAAGGCATTGATGCTCTTGGAGTCTAGAGGCTAATGACTAGCTTGTAGATTAACATAAAATACCTCCTACTGATTCCAGCGAGGGAAATTTCAGTTGGCTGACATTTACACATCATGTGTAAAAACGATCTATGCTTGTACCCCATGCACATTGACAGGGAAATAGACATAAGACCACTAAAAGGTACTTGTTGGCAATGGTTTAAAAAGGTAAGTAATTTAGCAGGAAAATGTAGCCATTCCTTCTATCCAATTGCAGGTGCTTCAGTTTAACAACATTGGAGTCCGAGAAGTCGCCCTAGCGACCCCAGAGAATGTCACCGGTTGTGAACTCAGGCAGCAGATCCAGCAGGTCACTTATCCTGATGCTATTTTGAAGGTATCTGACCCATTCATTCATATTTCTTTTGTATTTTATTTTAGAATCTTCTTGTCTTAAAGTCACAACATTAGACTGAAAAGGGGCCTGTTACCACTTCCCCCATTCCCAGAAAAAAAACACCCCAGAAAACAAAGACTTGCATCCTTAAGTAAATATTCTCTGGTCCCACCACTAAGAAAGGACAAATGTAGAGCAGAAGAAGACTTGCTGACTGGTTGGCCAAGACTCTTTCTAAATTGTTACACCACCCTATTGCTAGTTAGGAATGGAGAAAGTCAGGTTTGATAACTTCATAAGAGGCCAATGATCTTTACATATCCCTCCCATATTTCTCTTTCTATGTATATTCTATCTATCTATCTATCTATCTATCTATCTATCTATCTATCTATCTATCTATCTATCTATCTATCTATCTATCATCTATCTATCTATCTATCTATCATCTATCTATCATCTATCTATCTATCTATCTATCTATCTATCTATCTATCTATCTATCTATCTATCATTTATCCATCTATTTATCTCAGGTAGTATTATTTTTTTCTCAATACTCCTTTCCTTAAATACCAGCTATCCAGCTAAATTATATGAACTGGACATAGATGTGTGCCATCTGGTAACCAACTTCCATGGTTACACTCCTGAGTAAGTTCATGGAGAGACATCTCCCCTAGCTTCCTACTCGAGGACACTAATGCTCCATCTGGCTGTTCTTCAGGGAATTATGGGCTAGCGGAGGTGGAGAGGGCCTGGTGTGGAGAGTCAGCCAGGTGTCCTGAGACAGCGGGCAGTCATCTGCACGAATTTGCCTTCCGCTGTGACAGAGGCCCATGTCCATCTTCATGTTGACAAACTTTAGGTTGTAGACTGGAGTTCTCCCTCAGTTTTCCAGTTTCCTAAAGCTCGTATTTCCATGGCATCGACAATCCCTTCTTTGGTAGGGACTTTGAGAAGTTATATGAACTTTGAAAGAACGGTTGTGAAGTAACATTTTTTTTTTTTTTGTATTTTTCTGAAGCTGGGAACGGGGAGAGACAGTCAGACAGACTCCCGCATGCGCCCGACCGGGATCCACCTGGCACGCCCACCAGGGGCGATGCTCTGCCCCTCCGGGGCGTCGCTCTATTGCGACCAGAGCCACTCTAGCGCCTGGGGCAGAGGCCAAGGAACCATCCCCAGCGCCCGGGCCATCTTTGCTCCAATGGAGCCTTGGCTGCGGGAGGGGAAGAGAGAGACAGAGAGGAAGGAGAGGGGGAGGGGTGGAGAAGCAAATGGGCGCTTTTCCTGTGTGCCCTGGCTGGGAATCGAACCCGGGACCCCCGCACGCCGGGCCGACACGTGAAGTAACATTTTAATGCCAGAAAAATTCCTTAGAGACCTCAGAGTTTAGGAAACAATAGAAGGAGCCTGGCATTCACCTAGGATGTTGGTTACTTCACGGTTCAGTCCAAACCATAGGCAAATATGAAACAAGCGACACCTTATTTTGTTAGTTTTGCACTGCATTCATTTCAAAAGTATTTCCTTGGAGATTCCTCTAAAGCACCAGAAAAAGAATATATTAATACAGCATTTTATTGTTGTACAGGAAAAAGAAAAACCCATTGCTTAAGAACTATCTTGCTGAGTAGTCCAGCGATATTGAAAGGGGATCCCGGCTTTCTGTTCCAGGTACAAGCTGAAGACGCAATCAATTCAGGCTTCCGTGCCCTCATCTCTGCCATCAATGCACCCACAGAGGATTACGTATTGGAAAGTGCCAATAAGCTGTTTGGGGAGAAGTCTGCAAGATTCAGGGAAGTAAGTAAAACCGGTCACTGAAATGGCAGGACTATAAACCTGCAGTGAGGTCACTTTAAGAGCTGTTCTCTACGATTCATACACTGAGAGAGAGTCAGAAATGCACACAGCTCTTGAAGGCTCCCGAAGACTGTTGGTCATGGCAGCTATCCTTGTGCACCCCCTGTTGGTGCTTCCTCTCCCTGCTGTAAAAGTCCCACTTGCAAGGTAGTAAGTGAGGAGGAGGAGCACAGCTATCTTCCAGAGCCTCTATCTGCAAGCCTTGCCTTCCTCTTATTCAGTGGCTGCAATGTGAAGAATGTGGGAGGGCAGATAGAGTTGGGGCTGGAGTGTGGAGTCAGTTCACTACTTGCTTGTCATCTGCACCATTTTCTTTCAGCACCCCCATAGCCAGCCTTCGCTACCCCAACCTCAGACCCCCT
The DNA here is from genome assembly GCF_036850995.1 of Saccopteryx leptura. Taxonomy (NCBI): domain Eukaryota; kingdom Metazoa; phylum Chordata; class Mammalia; order Chiroptera; family Emballonuridae; genus Saccopteryx; species Saccopteryx leptura. The sequence goes on along the minus strand of NC_089513.1, from coordinate 9,697,528 downwards.
AGTCTTGACAGGAAACCCATAATTCACAATTATACCAAGGCTTGTTCAGTTTACATCCTATGTAACCTCCTGCATTTTTCTTGCTTTAAAGGAATACATACAACTCTCTAAGAAATATTACTCTACAGAACCCCAGGAAGTCGACTTCCTACAATGTGCAGAAGGAGCCAGAAAAAAGATTAATTTCTGGGTTGAAACTCAAACCAAAGGTAAAACCAAGGAAATGTTTTCTGTTCTTTCTACTTAGAAAATTTATCTATTTTTAAAACCATCCTTGAATTAAAAAAAATTATTGATTGATTTTAGCAAGAGAGGAAGAGAGAGAAAGACAGGAACATCAATCTATTCCTATATGTGCCCTGATTGGGGATTGAACCGGCAACCTTTGAGCTTTGGGACAACGCTCTAATTAACCGAGCTATCCAGCTAAAGCACCATCCTTGAATTTAGTCCTTAATCCCTTCAAATTCATTCAACCTTAGTCATTTCAGTTAATGCAAATATATTCTTGTTTAGTGCAGTGGTGTTTTAATTGAGGTCTATTAATAGAAAACATTTGTCCAGTATTCAAATAATTGGATGTTGGACATTATTACATTTAGAATAGAATATGAGCAATGACAGATGTTTTCAAACATAGGAAATATCAGTATTGAAATAATTGTGACACTCCATCCACTGTGGACAAAGGAAAAAAAAGGATTTTCTTAACTTCTGGATTTAAGACGTCATTTTAAGGAATATTTTTGTGTCTTGGTTTCTCAGCTAACATCATGGACAAAAAGCACATGAGCTAAATTCTGTAGAATTTTAGATCTTTGCTTCTCTGAAAGCAGTTGATCTATTTATATGACTTCCTCATTTTCACAGTGGATTTCTAAACCACCAACAAATGACTGCCACCAAGGAGGCAGGAAAAGTGAGATGAACAGAAGTGAAAGTAAAAACAAAGTGCAAAGTTAGACACAAGAGTGTTTTGCTTTTTGGGGAGCAGCATAGATGTTCTAAGCATTGTATCACACGGCTGGGCTGTAAGTGTATTGACAAAATGCCACGGAGTCATAAGAGCTGATTGGTTTGCCAGATTTTATAATAATTTGAGAGAACTTTCTATTTTATTTGTTATGATCATATACTAGTTCTGTCACATGCATCACAAAATTAAATAAAATGGTAGTAGATTTCAATAGTAACCAAGAATTGTGCTTGCCTGTGGGATACATTGAGTAGGGATATGGAATAGTTGTGTTGGAGCTGGTCAGACTACAGTGACCTTTCTCTTGGTCCTTCTTCTGTCAGTAGGACTGGAGGGTGGAGGACGGTGGAGACAGAATCCTGACTACCTTACTAAGATTGTAGCCTTGAGAATATTGCTAAGCTCTGTCACCATGGTGACCTTTCTTGTCAAATGGCACTAATACTCATGTAATAGAGTAGACGTGAGGATTAAATAAAACAATGTACCTATTGGGTGAATATTATAGTGCAAGTATTCACTACAAATGGGCTGTGTCTTAAACCAAGTTAAAAAAAATGGCCTTGGCCAGTTGGCTCAGTGGTAGAGCATCAGGCTGGTGTGTGGATGTCCCGGGGTCAACTCTTGGTTAGGACACACAGAAGAAGCAGCCATCTGCTTCTTCATCCCCCCTCTTTCTCTCTCTCACTCCCTCTCTCTCTTCCCCTCCTGCAGCCATGGCTCGATTGGTTTGAGCACATTGGTCCTGGGCACTGGGAGGGCTCCATGGAGCCTCTACTTCAGGCACTAAAAATAGGTCAGTTGTGAACATGGCCCAAGAAGGGCAGAGCATTCATTCCAGACGGGGGTTGCTGGGTGGATCCCAGTTGAGGTGCATGCGGGAGTCTGTCTCTCTGTTTCCCCTCTTCTCACTTGGAAAAGGAAAAAAAAAAGAAGAAAAAACCCAAACTATCACACTCAGATATTTTCATTTCTGCGAACCTTCTCTGGCTTACTCATCTACTCCCATCTTTGTATTGTCATAGTACTTTGCATTATTTAGCTCTGTTATAGAACTTACCACACGTTTCTCACAACTGATTTTGAATGTTTCTTCCAATAATACTCAGCCCCACAAAGACAATTCTTTTTTGTTGAGCTCATGAACCTGCATTATTCCTAGTATAGGTCTAGCCTAAACTTCCAAAATAATTGTTTTGAATGAATCAGTGGGTCAGACCCATCGACTCTCTACACCAGATCTATCAGGGGCACTGTGTGACATGCTGTGGAAAGGTACTGCTACCTACCTCAAGAGACTCTCACTTCCATCTGAATTAAATAACTTTATACAGCTATAAAACTAAGAAATATAAAAGGAAGTGAAAAGCTCCACTTCAAATTTGATAGTAATTCTAAATTTTATATGCATTATTTCTTCATTTTCTTTTTTAAATTTATTGACTTTAAAGAGAGGAAGAGAGAGAGAGACATTAATTTGTTGTCCCACATATGCATTTATTGGTTGATTATTATATGTGCCTTGACCGGATTAAACCTGCAACTTTGGCATATCAGGATAACGCTCTAACCAACTGGGCTTCCCAGCCAGGGCCTCTTCATTTTCTGTTGAATTTTCAAAATCTTCTGAGGAATTTGGTCTGATTTTTACTTATGCTTTAAATAAATCAAGAGAAAAATGTGAGCTTGAAGATCAGCATCTTCGTAGAGTTTGACAAATGTGTCTGCTGGGTTTGATGGCAACTCAAAAGATTCAAGAAAAGAAATTCCCCATTTTTGATCATGAAACCTAAACATACATAATTTATTTTTGTAGGTAAAGTTTCAAACTTGTTACCTGAAGGTTCTGTAGATTCAGAGACCAGGATGGTCCTGGTGAATGCTGTCTACTTCAAAGGAAAATGGAAAACTCCATTTGAGAAGAAATTAAGTGGACTTTATCCTTTCCGGGTGAACTTGGTATGAGACAAGACAGATTTTTAGCCTGACCAGGTGGTAGCACAGTGGATAGAGCATCGGACTGGGATGTGGAGGACCCAGGTTCAAGACCCCGAGGTCGCCAGCTTGAGCCCGGGCTCATCTGGTTTGAGCAAATCCTACTAGCTTGAGCCCAAGGTCGCTGGCTTGAGCAAGGGGTCACTCGGTCTGCTGTAGCCCCCCGGTCAAGGCACGTATGAGAAATTAATAAATGAACAACTAAGGAACCACAACAAAGAATTGATGTTTCTCATCTCTCTCCTTTCCTATCTGTCTGTCCCTCTCTCTGACTCTCTGTCTCTCTGTCTCTCTCTCTCTCTCTGTCTCTCTCTCTCTCACACACACACACACACACACACAGATTTTTTTTTTTTTTTGTATTTTTCTGAAGCTGGAAACGGGGATAGACAGTCAGACAGACTCCCACATGCGCCAGACCGGGATCCACCCGGCATGCCCACCAGGGGGCGACGCTCTGCCCACCAGGGGGCGATGCTCTGCCCCTCCGGGGCATCGCTCTGTTGCGACCAGAGCCACTCCAGCGCCTGGGGCAGAGGCCAAGGAGCCATCCCCAGCGCCCGGGCCATCTTTGCTCCAATGGAGCCTCGCTGCAGGAGGGGAAGAGAGAGACAGAGAGGAAGGAGAGGGGGAGGGGTGGAGAAGCAGATGGGTGCTTCTCCTGTGTGCCCTGGCCGGGAATCGAACCTGGGACTTCTGCACGCCAGGCCGACGCTCTACCACTGAGCCAACCGGCCAGGGCCCACACAGATTTTTAAAACAATGTATTGTAGGGTCTTAGACAAGACAGAGAAAGGAAAAATAGAGACCATTCATTGGTCATTACGTGATGTGCTACTTATAAGTAGTAGATATTAAACAATTGACTGACTCTTTCAAGCTACTAAATATCACTCAGTAATTTTATGAAGTCATATGAATAACGATGAAGAACCATGGGCTCTCTACTTACATCCTGGACTCAAATGTAAGCTTTATAACTTATCAGCTATAATCCTACATATGTTTCATGAATTCCATTTTTATCTGTAAAGCTTGGATAATAATAATATCCAACTCAAAAGGTTACTGTAAGGATTCAATGAGATTTAGCACAGTTCTTGGTCCATGGTAGGTACTTAACAAATGTTTTGGTATTATTATTATTGTCCATATGGGTATAATCTTCAAAAGAGTTAGTAAGATCAGAATACACTATACAAATAATTTATTTTTTGATATTTAAAAACATACTTCTTAAACATGAAAGCAGAACCCATTCTCTTTTATGTCAAATTGTAAATCTCTTGACAACATAGTATATATTAACTTCTATATTTTACTCTTGAATCACTTTAGACTCAGCGTAAATCTGTACAGATGATGTACTTGCGTGAGAAGCTGAACATTGGATACCTAGAAGACCTAAAGGCTCAGATTCTAGAACTCCCATATGCCGGAGATGCCAGCATGTTCCTGTTGCTTCCAGATGAAATTTCTAATGTGTCTACTGGCTTGGAGTCGGTAAGCCATTACAACTTGAATTGTTTTAGACTTCTGGGACTGAACTTACCTTTCATGATGAACATGTCTACACCTTAGGAAATGGAGTGTAGTTTCTTTTTTTTTTTTTTTTGTATTTTTCTGAAGCCGGAAACGGGAAGAGACAGTCAGACAGACTCCTGCATGCACCCGACCGGGATCCACCCGGCACGCCCACCAGGGGGCGACGCTCTGCCCACCAGGGGGCGATGCTCTGCCCCTCCGGGGCGTCGCTCTGTTGCGACCAGAGCCACTCTAGCGCCTGGGGCAGAGGCCGAGGAGCCATCCCCAGCGCCTGGGCCATCTTTGCTCCAGTGGAGTCTTGGCTGCGGGAGGGGAAGAGAGAGACAGAGAGGAAGGAGAGGGGGAGGAGTGGAGAAGCAGATGGGCGCTTCTCCTGTGTGCCCTGGTCGGGAATCGAACCCGGGACTTCTGCACACCAGGCTGATGCTCTACCACTGAGCCAACTGGCCAGGGCCTGGAGTGTAGTTTCTTTACAGAAATATGTGAATTGGTTGATAGGAAGTATGGCATGTCTCAAACTTTCATTCAGAGCCTTAAACTTATGTCGCCCATGGTACTTTCTTGCAAAAACTTTACCAATCTTAAATTTTTTCATCACTCACAATGTAGTGGCGTTCAAGTCATTGATTTTTAACATGACACTTAGAAGTTGTTTTCTTCTTTTCTAAGCACTCACTGGTAAATTTTTTTTTTTTTAATTTTTGGATCTGCAGCTGGAACGTGAAATAACGTATGATAGTCTCAATAAGTGGATCAGCAAAGACACGCTGGCTGAAGATGATGTTGAGGCGTACATCCCCCGGTTCAAACTGGAGGAGCACTATGAACTCAAACCCATTCTGAGAAGCATGGGCATGAACGACGCCTTCGTCAAGGGCCAGGCCAACTTCTTAGGAATGTCAGAAGAGGATGACCTGTTTCTGTCCGAAGTGTTTCATCAAGCCACTGTGGATGTCAACGAGGAGGGGACTGAAGCGACGGCTGGCACTGGGGCCGTCATAACAGGGAGAACGGGCCACGGAGGGCCACAGTTTGTGGCGGATCACCCTTTCCTCTTCTTTATAATGCACAAAACCGCCAAGACCGTCCTCTTTTTTGGCAGATTCGTCTCACCCTAAAATGGCAAGTTTCTCTTTCTCTACGGGATTCTGAGCTATAAGCCTCAGAATTGCTATGCGTATCAAAAACCTAGGGGCTTTCACTCTGTATTTCTGTTTTCTTGAACAACTTCTGCTACACAACTAAATATAAATACAGAAATACCAGACAACCATCCATTATAACATTACAGCCTAATTAATTGTCTGGTCTCCTGAAATGTGATGGTGTCACATTTAGTTCTTCCTTACTCTTAGTGTATTTTATAGCCTTAACTTTTATTGAATTATTTATTATTTTATATAATTTTTTATTATGGTTAATGATTTCACATGCTGATACAGTTACAAAAAACAGGTGATCAGTTATGTTTCTTTGTAAAGAAGTGCGTTTATTTGTTTTTATGAGGAAGGATGAATAGGTGCCCTTCCGTCGCTTTCTATGATAAAATTCTTGACGAAAGCATCGAGCAGCAGGCAAATATATATATGTGTACATTAATAACACTATGTGTCACATAGAGGTGTCTGCCACTGATGTAACATTGCAAATATATATAAATAAACATGTTTCCACACAACCGTCTGTTTGTTGCTACTCTATTTGGTCTTTGGATCACGAGGCCCATTATAGCTTCATTCCCAGGAATCAAGCATCAGGCTCCTTTGTGGGAACCAAGAAAAAAACTACCAGATTCAGGAGCCACGGGGATGGCTGTCCCTCTCAGAAGGAGCCCCACTGTTGGGGTGGAATGGGGTTGTGTGATAAGTGGGTTAGAGCTACCTCTTACAGAGGCAAAAGGTGTGGGAATTCAGAAGAACAGCCTGAGTTAGAGCCCTTTGGACACTGGTGTTTAAGCCTCAAGAACATCAGGAATAAATGCCAAGTCCAGTGATCTGGACATAGACTCAAGGTCACTGAGAGTTCGGAGGAGTGAAGGTGGGCTGGTGACAGAGTGGGAGGGGGACACAAGATGGCTTCTTTGAAGGGCGTATGCTCTGAATAGCATTCCATGCATTGGAGTGGATCAGGGGTAGACTAGAACATAATGTAAGACCTAAGAGCTAAAACATCTAAAGTTTGGAGGGTCTGAACTGGCTTGAGAGTCTGGTTGCAGAAGTGTGGCTGGGTCCTGGAAATGTACGCCAGTGACCACCCTCCCTACGATGGAGGGGAGGCAGGGATGGATGACCCATGGAGCCTGGTGGTGGCTGAACAAGTAACCTCAGGACAGTCCCAGTTCTAACACTTATGAGTCCTCTAACCATGAGCGAGGAATTGTGCTTCTTTCTGCTTCTTTTCTTTCAGTGTAAATTAGAGAAAATAACGCTTTTCCCATAATGTTAAATGAATTCATGCATAACAAGCATAAAATACAGGCATATACAGTATTTAAAAATAGTGATTATGATTCTTATCTTTGTAAATAATAAACTGTCTCTGGTTTTATTTATTTATTGTCAGCTGGTCACACATAAAATCCTAGAAAATTATTCATTTAAGTTTTTTTAAGGCTTGAATTGTGGTTTATGTCCTCTAAGACATTCTTGAAGATGAGGGGTTCTTGCTTGGTGCATTTTCCTGCTTACTTTTAGATTCATATGTCCATGTACGTTCATAATTCACTCAGCAAGGCAATAACAAGGAGCTTTCTGAACTGTTGTGAGTCTTAAGCTATCCATATTTTACCTTCATTATTAAGTTAGAGTATGAATGTAGAATTCTAGGTTCACAGTACTTTTCAACACTTTAAGGGTTTGATTTTATTTTCTTCTGGCACAGGGTTGATGATGGGAATGTTGATGTCAAGCTCAGTCTTGTTCCTTGTAGTTAGCATAGTTTTAATTTCGTTCTTGATAGTGTTCTTGAAATTTTTTGCATTGAGTACTTTTAAAAATGGTTTTTAAAAACTGATCTTGTTCATCAGCAGCTCCCCCCCCCCAATCTTGTGTATCTTGTTTTGATTGTGGGAAATTCTCAACCATTGCTATGGACCAAATGTTTGTGTCCCTCTCCCACTCCAGAACATGTGTTGAATCTCGAACCCCCAGTGTAGTGGTACTGGGAAGTGGGACAATTGCGAGTTAGAGTTGGGGTTAGGTCATGAGCATAGTACCTACGATGCAATTAGTGCCTTTATAAGGAGATGAAGGGGACGTAGAGACATAGAAAAGAGGCAGCCCTCTGTGAACCAGGTAGAGAGCCCTCACCAAGTACCCAAACCGCCCAGCACCCTGATCTCAGCCGTCGAGGCTCCAGAGCTGTCAGCAATGCATGGTTGTTGTTTAAGCCTCCCAGTCAATGGCTTCTGTCACAGGAAACGAAACCGAACAAGGCAGCTGTCATCTACGCAATTTTCTCTGCCCCACATCTCCTACTTTTTTTCTGGACTCCTATTAGAATGATACTCATTCACTTGGAGTGTTTCCCATTCTACTTGCATGGCTAATAAATTCATGTTGTCTAAACAGCAAATATCATAAAAGACTGGAACAAAAACTCCCGCACCCACCCGTCTTCCCCATTCATTTAGTTCCTCTCCTTCAAGCCCCTTACTAATATCTGCACACATTGCTAAATACACATAGGTCATGCCGTAAATAACAACAACAAACAAACAAAATTATGCTAATCATATTATAATGTTAACTTAGGATACTATTACTCCCCCCCCCAACAGGCATCAAAATAATGCACAACCGTGTTTCTCTTGATGTCTATCTATTTGTAAGGTTTTTATCAAGAGCTGAGTGGTAAAGGAATCTGGAGAAGGTTTTTGGAGGAAACAAAACTTAGTCTATGATATTAATGAAGACAAAACAATTTCTTGGCTGGTTCAGCAGCATCTGCATTGATGCATTTCAATGTATGATAACCAGAGGGTCTTCATGCCATGCAGAGATGCAGCCCAAGCCACACTCTGATGGACGACTGTCTGTCACGATGAGTCCCTCCATTTAGAGCAGTGGTAGTCAACCTGGTCCCTACCAACCGCTAGTGGGCTTTCCAGCTTTCACGGTGGGCAGTAGCGGAGCAATCAAAGTATAAATAAAAAGATAGATTTAACTATAGTAAGTTGTTTTATAAAGATTTATTCACGGCCCTGGCCGGTTGGCTCAGTGGTAGAGCATCGGCCTGGCGTGCGGAAGTCCCGGGTTCGATTCCCAGCCAGGGCACACAGGAAAAGCGTCCATCTGCTTCTCCACCCCTCCCCCTCTCCTTCCTCTCTGTCTCTCTCTTCCCCTCCCGCAGCCAAGGCTCCATTGGAGCAAAGACGGCCCGGGCGCTGGGGATGGCTCCTTGGCCTCTGCCCCAGGCGCTGGAGTGGCTCTGGTCACAACAGAGCGACGCCCCGGAGGAGCAGAGCATCGCCCCCTGGTGGGCAGAGCATCGCCCCCTGGTGGGCGTGCCGGGTGGATCCCGGTCGGGCGCATGCGGGAGTCTGTCTGACTGTCTCTCCCTGTTTCCAGCTTCAGAAAAATACAAAAAAAAAAAAAAATATATATATATATATAAAAGATTTATTCTGCTAAACTTAGCAAAAATCTGACATAAAGTACTTGGTAAGTAATTATTATTATATGCTTTAACTTGCTGTAACTCTGCTTTATAAATTTTATAAAGTAAAGTTACTTCCCTACTTTATAAATCACCATTACTGTGGAACCAGTGGGCAGTTAGAAAATTTTACTACTAACAGAGATACAAAAATGGGCGGTAGGTATAAAAGATTGACTACCCCTGATTCAGAGCCTCTATGTGTTCCTTCCAGCTAATAATAGCCTGAGGCATCCATGAATAATGCTGTCTGTTCAGCACACGTCAGGCAGGCATTCCAGAGTTTCCTACCACAAGTCATATTTTCTCATGACATCCAGAGGAACATTCTGATGTAAGTTCCACATCAACATTCAAATATTCAACTCTGAGCCAGTTTACCAGTACCTGTGCGTGCCCCTATGCGGAGAACAAGAAGAACTGCATGACAGAAAACATGCCAACTACATTATAAACAAAGGGGCTCCTCCTTATTCTTCGTCCCTTCTGGATTGTTCCCTAGTCCCTTCCCTCCCTTCTCCATTCCTCCATGCAGTGCATTCTGTGATGGAAAATGAAGCTATAACCTATAATAATAAATATGGAGGAATCAGATGAACATTTATAGAGAGAAACAAGAGAGAACCAGAAAATGATGAGAAAGCATTGGACTCAGTCACTGTGTCTAAAACATTGAGAACTAGACTCTCCGTCTCTGAGGCAGGGGATAGACATCTCCCTCATTGGAGTCTTGCTCGGGGTCCTAGACCAACACAAGTGCGAAGAGGAACTTTCACAGTAAATGCTTCACCAACAATATTTCCATTCCATTGCTCATTCTTATCCCACTATTTGAAGCTTCCTATTAATTTTTATTTTTTTGGAAGGACAAGCACTCTAGCCACTGCCAGTTGGCAGACTACAGAAAGAAGAGATTATGCATGGAAACTGTGAGTTACAGTTTGTCAGAATTCAGGTCTCCACATGTAGACAGACGTGGAAAATGTGGGTGATCAAAGAATTCAGGCAAAATCTTAATCACCTGTCTCTTGGTCTTTTGATTTGAGCTTCTGGCCAAGATCAACCTGAAAGGAAGAGTGTACGGGCTTGTGGAAGTGAATCAAAGGGGTGGGGTAGGAAGAGGGAGGCGCTATGATTTTTTTTAAGTTTCTACAGTTAAAAGTTACTTAACTCAGCTACAGTTTCTTACTTCACTAACGAATTTCCAATTCTGCTCCAGGGGAAGAAAACAAGGTATTGTAAATATTTCTTTGCTTTAAAATGTTTACTTATGGGTTCCTTCTCTGTTGAGTGAGGTGTTTACCTAAATTACAAATGATCAAGACACCCCTTCAAAAATACCCTCAAAACCAAGAAATAATAGCTAGAGCTCTACCCCCCAAGAATTCTGTGCAAGGTAGAGATTTAACTTTGAGATGGTTCAAAGTTTCTACTGGAAAGAGGGCTTAAGGGGCAGAGACCATTCATTTCCAAAGAAGTTAAAGAAATAGTTTTATCAGGATTGCAAAACCGTGAGTGGAGTGTTCTCCAATCACATTTCTGAATTTGTTACTTTTGTATGAAGAGAAATAGGATGCTCTCAGAATAATTGGGCCCGCACCTTTCTCTTGGCAACATGAATTTGATCCTAGTCATTAATGTATGGAACTAATGGCTTGACTCTTTACCCCCTGTCCCCACCCAGCACCCTGTCCTGGCTGCCATTCCACAAAGGCATTAACTTTCTTCTCTTTCACGGAGTAATCTAAGCCCCTAACAACCACCCTGTCCCCCGCAACCTCACACTAGGTGCTCATCATAAAACACCCCAAACTATTATTTCCCTCGGAAAACCGCGTTACGTGAATATAAACATGATGGGGGGGGGGGTTGGGGAGAGATGTCGCCTTCTGATCTGCACAACTCTGTGAAGGGGGTGACGCCATCAATATCACCAGGAAGTTCAGGGACTTTGGACATCCTGTTATGGAAAAGGGCATAGATCCCTCCCCATGCATGCCTCCTCATCTTCGTTTCTCTTTTCTCCCTCCTCCTGTCCTTTCCTAGCCCACTTCCTGCCTTTTACCTTGAAAATCTTAGCAGCAACTGTGTATTCCGAGTCCAGAGAACAGTGCAGTGATAACTTTGTTGCTAGGGAGCTGGGCATGCTACTTGGGACATTCAACCTCCCTGGGTCTCGGGTTCTCAGCTGATAAAATGAGGCCAGAGGAGCAGAGGGACTCGGAGGTTCTTTCGGATTCAGATATGCGAAAGTACGTGTGTCTGCGATGAGATGTTCTGATGGAAGACACAATCTCTTTCCTATTTGGATAGTTTGTAGCTCCTCCCCTAATCCCTCTTACAGATTGAGCAAAGAGCTTTTCATTCTAAAAATGGAACAGTTGGCTTCTGATTTAGAGATTTATAATCTTCTCTGAAAAAATTTACTGTTCAGCCCTTATATGGACAAATTATTTCCCATAAAATCTCACCCTAAAATTTTGTATTCTTCAGAAAACACGTTCCACTGTTGAGTTCAATTTTCACTGATGGCTGGTTTAATGTTTCTGTAAATTTATTTTTTTTAAAAAAGGAATTTTTCTGCTTGTATCTGGGCTACGTTTGATATATTAATGATGATATTAATGAAAAAATTCATGAAGAAGAAGATAATTGGATATTAATTTTTCACAAGAAATTAGCTCTTTCATTAGAGGGAATTATTGTTCTTAGGAATTTGCTACAAGTAACTAAATTCTAGAATAACCACAGGTAGAAAGATAAAAATCCCCGCCCCTAAGATAATATTTTCTCCTCTCCTCCCTTCATGGTAGGTATGGTTTGGTCAATAAGCTGAGCATTTTCCATATGAATATAATTCATGAGTTCTAAAAAGATAAAGTTTTAAAAAGATAAAATATACAGGTAACCAAGAAAGGACTATTTGAGTGAATATTGCCCTAAAGGAAATAGGGAAGGTATTTCCAAGATGGCATTGAATCTAATAAGAAAAAAAATGCTCACAGGTAAGTTTCAAACATTTTATGAGAGTGTAGAGATACTACAAACTAGACTTGATTCTTTTTTCTTTCTTTAATTAAACAATGCCAGCCCGGGATTAGTATCGGTGCTGGAATAGGCAGAAGCTGTAACCAGGGAATGATTAGAGGCAGGGAAGCTACTCTGTTACGTGCAAGCCTGTGGCCAGGAAGGATTTCAATAGTATCACTTAATCCCCGTCATGATGAAACCAAAATTTATCAACACACGCCTCTCCCTCCATTCAACTATTTGATGAGAGAGAACTCCTGGCTTTTCTTAAGTTCTCATTCTAGTTTTTCTTGTTTTCTCAGCCAGACAGGTGATATCAGTGGAAGACCCAGTTCTAGCCAACACTGGCACTAATAGGAGGTGCTCGGCCCAGGAATTTGATTTATTTTTAGTCACCTAACCAGGTGGAGGAGTTGTTTAGCTACTAAATGACAGTAAATTGAGCTCATTTTAAAAATAGAGACCTAGTCTTAAATAAAACTTAAGTTAAAATATCAGGGTAACTAAAAATAACATTAGGAAGTTAAATATAATAGCATGAGAGAGAGAGAGAGAGAGAGAGAGAGAATATGAGTTCATTTGTTCAAGAAGACCAGCTTCAGAGGATCTCAAGTGAGTGAGAAAAAAGGCAAAAGAATGTTGGCTTCTCTACTTCTCTACAAGCATTTCCCACTAAATTGTGCATAATTTCAAGTTTAAGTAGATTTAAAAAAATGGTCGCAAAGAGCCCAAACAATGAACAGGATAAACAAGGATTCACAGGCATTGATTTTGTGCAAACTGCTGAGCTAGGTACTAGGGGTTGTTTGAAGTCGTGTAAGAGAATTTTGCTCTGGAGGAACTTACCCTGGAGTTGAAAAGATAGAAACTTATGAAAACAGTACTAACAGTGTGATAAACGTCAAGTATGTGGCAGAAACCCTGTTGGGGGACTTGGGTGTACCCTAAGGTCAGGAAAAGCTTTCAGAGAAAGAGAGGAACCTGGGCGGAGTTGGATTTCTATAGAATAAAAAAAGATAAAGGCATTCCAGGAACCAGGAATATAGCATATAAAGGTGGAAAATAATAAATAAGATTAACAATATAAAAATATGTAAGAAAAGTGAGAGAGAAAAAGTACAAAGTTGAAAAGGTAAGCACTTAGTTCTCACTTTCCGTGTCAAGTCAGCAGGTTTGTAGTGTATTGAACAGAAATGCTGGGGAGGGGACCTGGTCCCACCGCCATGTTTATCGTGACGTTCTCCTCAAGGAGCTGCGGACTGACTGGAACCCGATTGTTCTCTGGTGTGTATTAGCTCTAACATTTGGGGCAATTCTCCAAAACTCTCTGGACTTCAGTTTTTCAATAGGTAAAAATAAAATGTTGGATTAAAAAAATGTTAAAGTCCAGAAGTCCATTCAGGTCTCAGGAATATAAATTGAATAATACATATTTTTGTTATTTCACTGAAATATAGTTTAAAAGTAATATATAAGCTAACAAATTCTTTTACAAAAGTAAAATAAATAGAAAGAATTATTGACATGTTTTTTTCTCTCTCTCTCTCTGAATTATTTTTCTTAGGTTTTCCCAATGGATTCCTTAGCAAAATCAATCAACCAATTTGCCTTGGAATTTAGCAAAAAGATAGCTGCCTCTTCTGAGGGTAAAAATATTTTCTTCTCCCCCTGGGGCATCGCGAGCTCCTTGGCCATGGTGTATTTGGGCACCGGAGGGAACACTGCAGCCCAAGTAGCCCAGGTGAGTGGGATGCCTCGTCATCCTCTGTTGCCTTAAAAAAAAAAAAAGCTTTCTTTACCTTTTATCTTCATTTTTCTCCTGACTTTTAAATAGCTCGCATTTTACAACTCTATCCTCCAAAATAAAAGACGCACTTTAAAAATTTTTCTAGACCATAAAAAAAGAAGTCTGAGAAAAGAAGTTAATTTGCTAAGGAAAGCATCTAAGGACCTCTGTTCTCTAGCAAAATCAACAAAGATGATGCGGTTATGAAGTTGGGTTCGAAACCAGAAATAGCTTTATTTTGATTACCAAAACATTTCAAGAAGTAATGGCTTAAATTTGAAGTAGTAGAATTAGTATGTTTTTCATTTCAGAAGAATTTTCTTGAAAACACAAATAGAAAAATCACGTGAATTCTCTTACTTGTACTTTGATTGCTTCTTTTTTCAATTCCTATTTAGATGGATCTAAAAAGCCCATTAAGAGCATGAAAATGCAAAACAATATTATTGTATAAGAATTATTGATTTGCTATAAGCATCCTCAGAACATAGTGTGTATGCGTGTGTGTGTAGCCATAAATAAAATACATAGTAAAATGGCCACACATGTATGTGTATGTATGCATGTGTAAACATATACATATATATATTTGCATTTATATCAAAATAAATACACACAAGAAGAGTAAATCCAGCCTTAAGTCATACAACAACAAAAAATCCAAATGACAGAATTTCCATCCAAGAAGATGTCTTTTGTGCCAAGTATGGAAATGGATACAGCTAGTATTCTGAGTGAGACAAGCAGAATATATACTTTGTGAGTTTAGGTTTAAGGTATCACCCTTATTCTTATAGCTCATAAGGTACTATATGGTTTAAAACTGCAACAACAGACTCCTGGTTAATAATTATTTAAAGTCTTGACCATTCATGTGATAGATTTAATCTTAGGTCAATTCCAGTTTTAATCTATTTTATATAAATATATTGTTGGAGTGTTGTTTTATTTAATATCCATTTAAACACTAAAGGCTTCAGTTTGTAACTGAGTCTAGTGTGTTGCCTGTGCCCCCCTTCTCCTGATGGTCTTCCCACCACGGTGCCAACAAAGCTTTGCTCAAACAGACGTTGTTTCTCACTGTGAGCTGGGTTTGGGACATGGAGGATGAACGCATCTCCTTGTTTTTCACTGCTGTACAGTTCAGGGGAAACGAGGGCATCCCCAGCCTTTCTGTTTACTGACTAATGAAATTCTGGGATGAAAATAAAGAATACATTGATATATCAAGTGGTGACAGACTATGGGAATGAAAGTACTGACTAGAAAAAACAATAATTAAACCTTCTGCATTTCCCAGATAATCAGGATAGTGGTGGCTTTCGCTTAAATTGCTAAATGATGTCGCAACTGAACAAACACCTAGCCTTGTTTTCAAAGAAACCATAGTTAAAAATGAAGCGTGGAAAACAGGAGAATTTTACCTCTAAGGGCATTCCCAACATCACTCTAAGCATCCTAGAGAAGTATTTTTAAAAAGAGCAACTTAAATTAGACTTCTAAAAAATTTATTTAGGAATGATCGACTTGTATTTACTGAGGTAAACAATCTATGATTGTTTTTGTGCAAACTGTGCTCACATATGCTCTTTTTATTGAAATCACAGGTGCTTCAGTTTAACAGAGATCAAGATAGCAAATCTTGTCCTCAAAGTGAAAAGAAAAGGAAAATGGTATGTTTCACATTTTAATGTCCTTTTGATGATTAAGGGGAAACCACTTTTAGCACCTGTCTATTAGTGGCTAATTTAAGCAACCTTTACTGGGTAGATATTCTTAGAAATATGTATTAAAATTATAGAAATACTTTTCATCATACCAAATGTCTATACTTTTTGGGTCATATATATATATATATTTGCCCTTACTTCTTCTACTTCTTGGCTTCCCTTTTAAAACTGCTCTACTTTCAAAATTGTCCCTGCTTTTGGAAACTAAATGTGAAGAAAATGATGTCCTCAAAAACAATGTTTTTTGTACTGATGACATTAGAGAAAATATTTTTAACTACAATTTAGAATTGATTTCAACTTTTGTTCACAGTACACCAAATTATTTCATTTAGTTATAGGGTGTTCTTATCTATGCAGTTCATGTTCAATGTTTTTATTTGACTAATCCCTTTTTCTTTGAAAGCACTTCAACCTGGGGAAGGTTGAAGAAATACAGTCTGATTTCCGGGCACTCATCTCCGAAATCAACAATCCTAGTAATGCTTATGTCCTTAAAACAGCCAACGGGATATATGGAGAGAAAACTTACCCATTTCTCACTGTAAGTGCAAACGTGCCATTTAAAGCTGATGGGAAAGAAAGCGCTATGTGAGACCAATCAGTTGCCCCTCTGTACATTTCTCTAAGGACCCCAGGGACCACCTTAATGTAGTCAGCATTTCTGGTAAACAACCATTTAGACCAACCAATAAGTGTCTAGTTGTAAAGAAAACTGATAATCGGTCTCAAACCAGGTCTAGTAATCAGGTTTTTATCCAAAGTAATAATATATAAATGTGTTTTATATATAATGCCTGTGCCAACATTTGTTTCATGGGAAATGGAATAAAAACAGATAGAGTAGGGACATGAGGTCAATCTGAAGGAGCAGAGGGTGGTGTTGGTCACAGGAGTGTGCCTGGAAACTGTATTTGCAAGCAAAGTCGACATTGGAATCAGACAAGTCACTTCCCATCAGGACTTCAGGGACTTTGCAAAGACTCTTAACATGGAATAATATCAACTTCGCACTTTCTTGGATGGTCAGAACCGCATAGTGCAGACCATGACTCTATCCTGAGTTCAGACCCAAGGGCTCCTCAGAGGGGTCCACCTAGAGTCAGGACAAGCACGTACTTCTCTCACATTTGTCCATCATATCTTTTGGTGCATCTCAAAAAGGTGCAGGAGGACACAGGTGTCCAGTGGGCAAAAAGCAAGGACATTGGATAGAGTGGAGAGACAGCAGTAAACAATAGAGCTATCTTGAGATTTCAAGCAATGATGTCAGAGCTGTGGGTGGCAAGCCTTCCTTCCATAAGTGGAGTTCTGCGTGGCTAGTCAGTGCTCAGCAAAGTTTAAAGAGGGTGTGTGTGTAGTCTTTGACCAAAACAGGACCGGGAAAGAGAGAAGAGAGCATGGGATGTGTGTGTGTCTGTGGGCAATTGCTTCCCTACTTAGCTTTTTGATAATCAAAATAGAACTTGATTTCTCAGTTTTGGAAAAACTCTGCAAAAAGAGCTTTTTACCTTTATCTTTCAGAAATATTTAGAAGACATGAAAACATACTTTGGTATAGAGCCACAGTCTGTTAACTTTTTGGAAGATTCTGACCAAATCAGAAAGGAGATAAACTCTTGGGTTGAAAGCCAGACAGAAGGTAAGCTTCCATCGTGAGCCAGGTAGTGCTCTCCCCAAGCCTCGCTTTACTGCTGCCCCTGTCCACAGTGTTATGAAATTAATGCTGACCCTTCGTTTCATCTGCCTCTGCTGCTAGACTCAAGGACTCCTATGTACAGTAGCTGTCATATTCGAGTCTCAGTTTCGAACCGCTAACAGGCTCACTTATAGTTGTTATTCGGAACATTAATGTTCATTAGAATGAATTGAGGAAGTTGGCAGCCCTGAATTCTCAGTTCCTTATTCATTGAACTAGCAACTCCAAAACTGGGGTGAGTCAAGAGCGACCATTATACTTATTCCTGATTTGGATTTGTCCAAAAGTAAGTCCCTCCCCCCTCCTCCTTTTTCTTTAATTTTAGAAAGAGAATTAGAACTAGCCAGCTGTTACTACCTAGTTGGACTGTTCCAGTTTTCATGAGGAGCAAATGGGATTATATAGGAAAAAGCACGTTGTCACACACGAGTCCAATTCCATATGGTAAAGGTGAGCATGAGAAGAGTAAGGAACTGAACTAAACCTCTGGTCGCAGATTTTTAGCCCAGCACTGAGTCTGTTGTCTGGAAGACAGATGGGAACCCTACAGACAGGAAGGCTGGGAGCAAGCAGCTAATCTGCTCTTTTTACACCCAGCAAAGCCATTCAGAGCTGAGAGGAGACCTGTTGTGTGACGCTGCATAGCTTGGTCCTTGCCACACTACCCCAGTGTAGACTCACATGCTCAGGGAGCATGACAACTGTCCAGATTACAGGGCTGTCCAGAAAAACCGAAGTCAACTGGATCTCAACCTACTTGAGATCAATCTGTGTAAAACCTCAATCCTCGATATGGTCTCTATTTGCATCTACTAGGACTCTATCAAATGATAGTATAATTAATTTAGCATGACACAGAGCTTTAAAATATAAAACTTATGTGCAAAAAGGTATTTAAAAAAATGACACAGAAGGACTATCCATGTTAAATCATAAAAAGAATTTGAAACTAAGTTTAATGTTCTGCCTTTAATCAGATAGAAAAAGAAATACAAAAGTGTTTCAGGAAGTTTCCACAGCAGCACTGAAAACCACATTTAAATTCAATTTCTAAAACCAAGACATCTGTTTCACGGGGGGAGGGGAGTTTATTTTATTTTGTTTTGAGTAGACCTGTCCAAGACACACCTCAGATTTACTGGGGTCTCTAGAAGTACTGTCTTCAGAATTTTAAACAAAGGTGCACAGTGATGGGGAGATGCCTCTGTGA
Organism: Saccopteryx leptura; assembly: GCF_036850995.1. NCBI lineage: Eukaryota > Metazoa > Chordata > Mammalia > Chiroptera > Emballonuridae > Saccopteryx > Saccopteryx leptura. The sequence goes on along the minus strand of NC_089513.1, from coordinate 9,678,901 downwards.
AGACTGGACCAGCTAAGCGGATTTCGGAGCCCATAGCAGAGGCTGACAGGAGCTGGCTCCCCTCTCTCTAGGGGTTACAACTTGCCATACGTTTTTTGGAGGACATAATTCAACAGCAGTATTCTCACAAAAATGCATAACCTACATATTATCTTGAGGAAAGACCAGACAAATCTGAGCTGAGATTGATGGACATTCTTATGAAACTTTTTCTTCTTTTTAATTTTTATCTTATTTATTTTTTTAAAGTTCAGAAACCTCAGTTATTTTTTTGGTTTTATTTATTTATTTTTATTAGAGAGATAGGAGAGAGAGAGAGAGAGAGAAGAAGAGATAGAGAGTACAGGGAGAGGAGCAAGAAGCATCAACTCCCATTGTGCCTTGACCAGGCAAGCCCGGGGTTTCGAACCAGCAACCTCAGCATTCCAGGTTGATGCTTTATCCACTGCGCCACCTCAGGTCAGGCCCTTAGAAAAATTTTTCAAAAGTTTCAAGGTCATAGAAGACAAAAATTAACTGAGGAACTCTCCCAGATGAAAAGAGGACTACGGAAATGACAACTAAATGCAACTTGAAATCTCAGATTGATTTCCGGTCTAGAGGAGGAAGTTATTGTAACAGCTGATAAAATTTGAAGATCTGTTAATAGTATTCTATCAAGGCTAACTTCCTGGCTTGGATTATTGGTGGATATATCATTTAACAATATTTCACAATCATCCCTTTTGTAAGGGTAGCATGTCATCGGGATATAACTATACTGGTTGAAACTTTTGCTCTTGTAGGAAAAATCCTGGACCTCCTCCCAGATGATGCTGTAGATTCTACAACCAGAATGGTGCTGGTGAACGCCCTTTACTTTAAAGGAACATGGGAACATCAATTCTTAGTCCAAGACACCACAGAAAAGCCTTTTCGAATAAACAAGGTGGGAACCTTTTAATAATCAGTGTGGATTTTCACGTGGCATTGTAAAGGAAATTCTATTTTAAACTCACCCTTCTTTCTAAATATATGTTCTCATAAAGTATGGCTCATACTAGGGCATGGATGGCTAAAGTGGGAGACCCCAGTTTCATCCCACCTTGAAGTCCTCTTTTCTGAAAATAGACTATTCACATGTTTTATCACTCAGTCCTTGCTACCACTAAGTGAGAGTAGTTACTGCATCTATTTCTCAGGTGAGAAATACAATAGGGTGAAGTGACTAAGTTAGAAGTCTACCAGAACCATAACCCAAAGTATTCACTATTAATTCTGCTTTTGTTCTATTAAACCTATACTATCTTCTACCAAATAAATAAATAAGTAAGTACAAATTGAAAATCTCACCTCTTTCGTTGGGGTGTCTCTCTGTGTTCAAACACAACACACTGGTTTTGGTAATAGGAATTCACTACGAGAAATATAGAGACTAACGTAAGATGACAAATACATCTCATAGAATCCAAGGGCTGGAAGGTGGCTGGGTCTTGGGACTCGTGTGAAAACAAGGATTCAAATGTTGTCAGGACTCATTCTCTATCTTTTCAAGTGTTTCTCCCATCATCCTTCTCTCAGGCTGAGGTCTAACTTTCTCTTCTTCCCTGTCCACAATGGCTTATTTATAAGAACAGGTTGTTTGTTTTATTATCACTGAGTTTTTATGAGTTCTTTATAGATTTTGCCTACCAGTCCTTTATCAGATGTGTTTTGCAAATATTTTCTCCTAGTCTATTGCTTATCTCTTCATTCTCTTAGTGAATTTCCATTTTTATGATACTGAAATATTTTCTCAAAATGTTTCCATTTGTAATATACCTTATTCAGTTTCAGAATCATTGGTACTTACATAGTTTGCATAAGATTATCTATTCTTTTAAGTGTTTGATAGAATCAGCTTGCTATAATACGTACATGTTTCCACAATAATGCTAGAAATGAAGTTTCTATATCACCTATTAATGATGCTATCAAGTAAAATACATATTTCCAGAAAGCAAGGTCTGAATAACTGTATTGAGCATTTAGCAGAGGACTGTCAATTCTACCCACATCCCAGACTCCTGGGGACCAATGATGATAGAGAATTAAGAATGTGGTGGAAAAACTCCTTAATGACTTTGCTACTTATTTTCTATAGACTACAAGCAAACCCGTGCAAATGATGTCGATGAAAAAAAAACTTCCTGTTTTTTACGTAGAAAATCCACAAGCCATTGGCCTTCAACTCCACTATGAGAGCCGTGACCTCAGCCTGTTCATATTGCTGCCCGAAGACATAAGTGGGCTGGATCAGGTAAAGACATTGTCTGTCTGACGTGAAGATGGTTCTGGTTTTTACTGCCCATGTAGCATGGCTGCCCTGTTCTCTAATTTCTGTAGAGAAAGGCAACCAACCTACTTTGAGCTCTGGGTCCTTCACCTTCACAGTATTATTTCAGCTTTACAAAACTCTGTAAGGATGATATTACTATTCCTTAGAAAATTGACATAATTGATTGACACCTGCAGCATGGGTAGCCACACCAACATGCACGTGAACAACAGATACGGATATTCTTTGCCAGTCACAAAACTGTGGGCTGATCATAACCATCTTTCATTGGGTCTAGGGCTTTTTTCTCCTCCTGGAAGGAACTATGTAATGGGAGATTCATTTTTTTTAATCACTTGCATTAATGTTGCAGTAGATACACATTTTTAAAACACTTAACTTCCAAAATTTTTCAGAACAGTCTTCAGGAGAAATGGTTTGTATATAAGTATCATCTTCAAATATACTGCCCACAAAATTTAGGGATATTTCAAAATGAATATGAAGTGATAAAATACCTCTTAATTTTTGTGAGTAGTGTATCATTTAAGTTGTTTGTCATCCAAATTTCTAGGAAGCCTGCCACAACTTTGGTCGGATGACATTCCTGAGCAGTTCGCATGTCTAAATAGAACACTGGCTTCTCTGCAACAGGTGGCCTCTTTCTTTGTCAAGCACCTAATTTTTCATGTGTGCGAGAATTTTCAGACTTGTAGGTTCCCACAGCCCTACTGGTGTGTAGAAAAGATTTCCAATTGTACTGTAAAATTTGTGACACTGGAGAGGATGGTAAAAATAAGGCCAAGTGTGGACACTAACTAAACCATCAGTTACACCCTTACAAGATAAGCCTTTTTTCCTAAGAGTGCAGGTTCCCAAGCTGATGGAGTTGTCACATAATTAATATACATCATTTACAAGTATGTCATTGATGGAATACTTGGGTCTAGAAAAAATAGCAAAAGCATGTACTTTGAAACAAACAGGTTATTCAAAAACTCAAACATCTTTTTTCCCCTCACATACACATAGGCGTATGTATACTTACACACATATATTTTTATTATTTAAAAAACTTAAATATAAAGAGGAGAATAAGCACCTTCAAAACCACTCTAAAAAGTCATTATTACTCTTAAGGTTTGGGTATTTTCCTTTCTTTTTTGCTTTTTTTTTTTTTTTTTTCAGAGTTTATGGTTACTAAATTCATATTGTTGTGATTATAGACATTTTATCTCAGATTTTGTTTTCAAAGAACTGTCTCCCATGTTAATAAAACTAATGGTTTTTGTGCCCTGACAGACTTTGTCCTATATAGTACATGTTTTTGTGTGGACAACATGTAAATACTATTTATTTTGACTTGAGGGTATAGTTGACATTTTCCATATTATCATAGAAGTTCTTTCCTTTTGAATCAACATCAAATTCTCTTATATCTTGAGAACTATCAATCTGCAAAACAAAGATTCTGTAGGTCAACCAAGTGAAGGATGACACGACACAAAGAATTTTCATATGTGTGAGTTTTGTGACCTTGAGTAATAGGAATAATCCCAATTCATCTGGGTAATTACACTGAGATCTCATTGAACCAATACTTCCCAATCCACTTTGGAATCACTGACTCTTTCTTCCTTGGTCCCACACCTGCAGCTGGAAAAGGCCGCCACCTATGAGAAGTTGAGCGAGTGGACCAGCGCAGACATGATGGAGATGTATGACGTGACGCTGCACCTTCCCAGGTTCAAGCTGGAAGAGACGTATGATCTCAAGTCAGCCCTGAGCAGCATGGGGATGAGCGATGCCTTTAACCCCAGCAAGGCTGACTTCTCTGGAATGTCGACAGAGAGAAACTTATTCCTCTCCAATGTTTTCCACAAGTCTTTTGTGGAAATAAATGAACAAGGTACAGAGGCCGCAGCTGGCACTGGGAGCGAGGTGGGTTTTCGACTTCGACTCCCGTCCATTGAATTCAAAGCAGACCACCCATTCCTCTTCTTCATCAGGCACAACAAAACCAATAGCATTCTCTTTTATGGGCGATTCTCCTCCCCCTAAGCCTGCATCTTTCTCATCAAACAAGACCATCTTACGGTGTGAAAAATACGCCATAAGATGGAAAAACAACTATATGGAAAAACTAGTTTGTAGTCTGGATAGTCTTCACATTTGAATATTAGCAAATAAATCTTGAAATAATTCATTCTAGTGATACTGTCCTATCTTTATAGCTAGAGAGAATGGCGAATTTTATTTTTACCACTGAACGTTTTGTCTTAATGTGACTTCTATTTACATTGCAGAAATACTATGTTACTCAACTGAATGCATTATAATTCTTAAGCTGTCTGGTCACTATTATCAATTATATTTCACATGCATTGTTTAGTGAAGAAAAATCTTTATAAAGGTGATATAGGGATACACAAGAATATTTTCAGGAATATAATTTTGACAATTCATAAATTACCATTGGACAATTGAATCCCCCTTTCTGTCATCTGCTTAAAAAAGTTACATTGACATTAATGGAAAAACTAGTGAAAATCATTTGGGGAAACTGTGTTAGGAGAATGCAGAATTCCCTGTATTACCTTTACAATTTTTCTGTGAATTTAAAAATATTCCAAAATAAAGATTTTACTTAAAATAATTATTGTGTATAAAAGTTTAGTCATACTAACATCTCTGCTTTTAAAAATCTTATGAAGTCAAATTCATTTATATGAATTTCTAATTTATATAAATATGTATTGTTAGTTCTAAGAAGAGGTTTTTAGCGATGTTAGTTCTCCATAAAATTTTCTGTTTTTCTAATTTATTACAAAAATGTTCACACACAAACGTTTATTGGTAATCTCACCAGCTGTTATTCTAATTTTATAGGTCGATTGTATCACTCTAGGTTCCTTTTGACATTCATTTTACCAAATGGAAGAGTGGATCTGACCTGAACAGTATATAAATTAGTATAAAAAAATGTTTTCTGTAGCAAATCTTTGTTCAGTATTCTAGAATAAAAAATGACTCCGTGCCTTCGCTCCAAAGATGGCAAATTATTCTATATATGACACTTTATCACATTTTTATGAAATATTTACCTCTATCTACCCCAACACCTCACATTAAGTCACAAAGAAAGAAATCCCTTGCAGGGTCTGGGCCGCCTGGCATTCTGGTGCCACAGGCTAGTTCCAGCTCGCCCACACCCTCCTGCTATAGCCAGCCGCTTCTCCCAACTAGTTTTATCCTCTGGCACATTTCTCTGCCACCGGCATACAGCTCCTTCTTGTGTCAGCCATACCTTCAAAGAACTCTGACGCTCAGCCCCAAGGCGTTAGGTTGCCTGTAGGAAAAGGTACATCTTATCTGTGAATGAGAAATCAACTACTTGCTGGAAGAGCGTAGCGGGATCATTTTGAGAACATCTACTGGTATGTATTTCCATCATTAGATGATTTTTATTACTAACAACGTAGTAAAACTCTCATCTATTTGCACTTGAACTTGGAAATACAATTTTTAAACTTCTTAAGAAATCTTTCAAGCAGAAAAACATTTTGTGGGCTTCAAAGTGTTAAAATAGCAAGCATACAGCATTTTAAAAATCGGCTTGTAGAAAGGATTTTCAAGAGGATGAATGGCTTTTTATAAGTGAGATTTCTGCTAGAAATCTTTACAGATTAGCATATGAATTGAAAAAAAAATCAAGTGCCAAGGTTTAGTAAGTACACCAAAGACACCTATATTCCATTCAAATGAGCCCATTGTCCGAAAAGTCTTTCCTCCTGCCAGCCAGCAATTGCAAGTTTAGAAATAAACTGCACTTAAAACCAGGCCCTCAAATTAATTCTATTTCAAAGCCTTAAACTAAGATGAAAACAGACACCCATTCAATTACACTGGTCTCATTAAATTTTAAAGTAATTTTTGTAAGCACCAAATTGTGGATTTCTAATACAAGTCTTTTCTTATTTTTAATTCTATTTTTGTGTTTTACAGTGGTCATCATTATTACCATTTAACATATTAGCATGCAAAAGTCCACATAGGTACTGAGGATGGGTGCTCAAAAATTGTTTTGATGGGTGTACCGCCTAAACAGTTTGGAAGCAAGAGGCTTTTAGGGACCATTTTGAACTTCTGGTTTTGCCTGTAGTTAATTTTCAAAGCCAAGTCCCAATTTCGAAACTGCTCTTGCATGGAGACACTGAACAGTTAGTTATTTCGCATCTGTTAACCCAAGAAAATGAACCAATCCCCCATCGGCGGAAGCCTTCCCCAAGCGCCCACAGAAGGACGGGGCACACTGGCTCTCTGCGCTGAGGCCTAGGCGGGAGGGTGCCACCGGGCGAGGCTCAGGCCCCTCGGGGCTCCAACCTGGGAATGCGGGGCAGAGATTGCACTGGCCGGCGCAATCTCGTGCCGCTGTGAGTCATCAGCCGGAAGCCTTGCCCCAAATCAAAGCGGGTGGGAAGCATCCACCAAGCCGGACGCGCAGCTGCGGCGGCCCAACAGGAGCAGGAGCGGCGGCCGAACAGGAGCAGCAGCCGCTGCCGGAATCTCCCAGGTACCGGGCTGGGAGGCGCTCGGTGCTCGGGTTCCCACGCGGCCCCTCCGGCCGGGAGCTCCTGCGGAGCGCGGGAGAGAGGCAGGGAGGGGGCAAGGCAAACGTCATTCGCTAGCGAAGGAAGAGGCGGTGAGGACTAGGGAGAAGGTGGCGGGGGTGGGGGGACTGGACTGATGCTGGGCTGGGGTCGCCGGGGACCCAGCCGCGCGATCCGGAGCGTGTCCGCCCAGGCTGGGGGCGTGGGACCCGAGCGCCGGAGCGCGGCGACCCGCCCTGGGTCACAGGTGGCCCCGCGGTGGGAGGGACACCGCGGCCTGCTGACGCCACGGGAGTGCCCTTTGCCCGCAGGCGGGAGTGGCAGCAACCGGGTGGGGCGGGCGGAAACTTCGGGGAGCTGAGTGGGAGGGACAGCAGGGAGCGCGGGCAGCCTGGCGCGCTGATCGCCGCCCGGCCTGGAGTTTCCGCGGAGCCCCGGGCAAGTTCCAGGTGTGCTGGGGGCTGCCACCTCCCGCGCAAATGCCTATCCCTCTGCGATCCAGCTCATTGCCCCCTACCCCCCGCATTACCTTCTTCTCTCCCCCTTCCCTTCCTCTCTCCCACTCTGACTCCTTTCTTTCTTCCTCCTACCGTCCGTCCCTTCCTTCCTTTCTTTTTTCGATTTTTCTCCCATTCTTTGACTTCTCCCCCTTTTTTTCATATGGTCTTCTTCATTGGTTGCTCTCCCTCAACTTGAAGAAGTGCCTCCCCACCTACCTCCTCGTGCGCAGCGCAGCGCAGGCGCAGAAGTTACTGAATGTGACTGAGTCTCACTTCCCAGCTACCCTGCCCTGCGGCTGAAGGCCCTGCTCCCTCTCCCTGCTGAGGCTGGTTCAGGCCCAAACTGCCTGGCGAGTTCATTACCACCGTCCTGCCCTCCTCCCGCCTCCCAGCTCCCCTGGGCCCCTCACACACACACCCAGCTCTCCCAGGGCGACCGTCCAGGTGTTCTTCCTCTTACTACCTGCACATATTGGACATTTTTCAGAACGAGGCGACTTTCTTGTCTTCTGCCTCCACTGTACTTTCGGAGTAACGTCATTCCATTTGCCTCGAGTGCCTTGGAATCAGGACGCTGTGGCTTCCAATCTCTTCCTCCAGGACTCCTGCTCATCTTGAGTAACCGGCTGACCAACATCCCCTGGCTGTCTCTGTTCCCGGCACCAGTGCAGTGTGTGTTCCACACAGCTCACAGGGAATGTCCACTGTCCCCATTCCGTGCTGGCTCCTCATAAAACTTTTTGTGGTTCGAGGCCCCTCCTCAGCATTATTAGCTAGCTGTCTATTAGGAGATAAACGGTAGCATATGAAAACATTTAACAGTTTATTTGAACAAAAAATCCGTTTGAATCCAACAGCTTCCAAGCTAGCAGACAGGAAGGTCCCCGGAGGGGCTGTGCTAACTGAGCGGCTTTTATAGGCAGAAGGGAACAGGACGAGGGAGTTAAACGTGGGGAAAAAAAAGGAGCCGGTTGGTTATTCAAGTTACTTTCCTTTGATGCCTGAAAACAACCAAAATTTATTATCTGACAGTTCTGGAAGTCAGAAGTCTAAAACAGGTCCCAAGAGTTCCTTTTATTTATTTTCCCTTGGAGGCTGTAGGACAGATCAGTATCCTGGAGGCGGCCTGCATACCTTGGCTCCTGGCCCTGCCTCATTCTGACCTTTGCTTCCATCCTCACATCTCCTTCTCGGACTTGGACCCTCCTGCCTTCCTCTTAGAAGGATGCTGTGATTCCATCGAGCCCACCTGGACCATTCAGGAGCATCTCCCCCATCTCACGATCCCTACCTCACGCACATCTGCAAACTCCCTAATGCCACCTAAGATAATGTAGTCATGGGTTGGGGAATCAGACATGGATGTGAGTATCTTTGGGGGGTGTAGTTATTCTGCCAACCACACCCAGCATCCACGGACAGGGGACTAGGTGACGTAACGGAGGGTTTGGCCGATAAGCTTTCTGCCTTATGCTTTTGATACAGAGCTCCCCTGATGGATGATCTCAAGGAAGCAAATGGCACTTTTGCCATCAACCTATTAAAAATGTTGGGTGAAGAGGACCACTCACGGAATGTGTTCCTCTCCCCCCTGAGCATTTCCTCTGCCCTGGCCATGGTCTTCATGGGGGCCAAAGGAGACACGGCTGCCCAGATGTCCCAGGTAAGTGTGCCTGTCACTGAGGAACGGCAGCATGCTTCCGTTTCTGCTTCCACAGAGCTGGTCTTTTTGGATCTTTACACCAGCTGATGTGGGTCAGTGTGGCTGGTGGGTGGGAGGGGGGACATGGTGGCGATGGACAAAGGGCAGACGTAAGTAAAAAAGGTAAATTGTACAAGACGGGGATAGTGTTTATGGAAGAAATCAAGTCATTGCATCATTTTCTCTGGATAAAAGCATCAGTACATTACAGCAAAATTGTATCTTTGATAAGTAAGGAGAATTATAATTCTGTCCCACAAAAGGCCACTGATTTAAACTATATTTTAATTTTTTGCTAACACATTTCAGTCGAAATGTAGCTACATCAAGCGAGTTGATTTTAGTGTATGATTGTGTGTAAGTAGATGGAGAATACAACACAAAGTGGACGTGTCTCTTCTGGAGTCACTGAAGGGAGTATCTATTCTGATTGCTCTGATGTGGGTTATTTGTGACCTCACGTGTGACACGGAATAGTGGAAGAACCTGAGGGAAGAGGTCCTTAATCTCTTGGTGTCTTAGTTTCTCTGACTGTCTTGTGAAAGCGTCCTAGAAACTTGGATATGCTTGTCACTTTGCCACGCATGTCAGAAGTGCACAGAAGCGTCCCCAGTCTGCAGTTGAACCCACTGTGGATGTTTCTTCCAGCACACAGAGCCAGGTTGGGGTTGAGGAGACTGAGGCTTTGGGCAGGGGTTGTTGGGTGATATAGGGTCAACCTGAGTTCTCACTCTGCTTTGACATTTAAATCCCGGTCTGTGCGGAGGACTTCTGTAAATCTGCTGATGAGACATTTTCATGTTTATTTCTGTTCATTCTTGTAATTCCCTGGTCAGGTTAGATCCATCCCTGCTACCTTCTGTTCTGTTCTGTCTCCCACCTGAGTTTTCATCTCCTGCCTTCCTGGCCAGGGTAAATCTGGGAGGGCAGTGGATTATACGTGGGGGGGATTTGGCCACCCTGGGGGCATTTGGCAATGGCAGACTGGTTGTCCTAATGGAGACCTGCTGCTGACATCTACTGGGTAAAGGCCAGAAGTGCTGCCCAGTGTCCTGCAGGGCACAGGACAGCCCCCACCGTGAAGTAACTCTCCCCAAATGTCAGTAGTCCCAAGATTAGAAACTTGTGCTAGCCAGTAAGAGCAAACTCCATTTCAGGTAGGCTCCTCTGTAGTTTCTCAGCGCAGGGATTTGTTTGGAGGAGCAAAGTGGCATTGTTAAAGTCCACACGTTCTGTCCCCAGGCCCTGAGCCTGAACAACGCCGGAGACGTCCACCAAGGCTTCCAGGCACTCCTTACGGACATTAACGGATCCGACGACCAGTGCTTGCTCAGAACGGCCAACAGGCTCTTCGGAGAAAAGACGTGTGATTTCCTTCCGGTAAGTAGCACTCACACATTGATTGAAAAGAACGTGAACATAAAATAGAAACTATTGAGGAACAGAGAGAAAGTGTAACTCTGATGCCTTAAAAATTGGCTTAGAGTTATATAGTCTGTCAAGATTATTTTGAATTTTATGATGGCTTCTGAATTATGTCCTTTTTAAGTTGTTTCTGGTACATTCCTCCTGAACATCAGTCTCATATGTCTATCCATCCTCCGGCACCCACCCCTGCCTCTCCCCCTTGATCCGAGTAGTTCTTATTGATTGCAGCGTATAATTCCAGGGCTCCCTAGTCCAGGGAAAGAAAGCCGGCCACAGTTCAGTTAGTGAGGTCCAGAAATGATGCTCTGTAATTATATAGTGATGCTATCTTGAGATGAATGAAAAGACCAGGGCGAGCCTGGCCATCTTACTGGCCAGCAGCTCCCCGAATTCTTCTGCGAGTTCAGATTCATCCTGTGTGGCCTGCTGTGGGGAGCTACCCCGTGGAGGTTGCCTGCTCTGAGCATAAAAACCACTGGGGATGATTGTGGCTCTTTCAGCACCTTGCACCTGGCGAGGTCTTAGGTAAGCGTGAGCAATTCTAGGACTCTCCTAGTTAACCGATGTTCATTTTGAACATCAGCGTGGTCTTTGTTGTAATTAGGACGTACTGAGGACACAGGGAGCCACCCTCTGTTCTTTTCTTGGTTGCGTGGCTCTTCTCTCGACATCTTCTTTCTTCTGTAGAAGCTAAACTGGGTGAGAACAGGAGACGGGGGAGGTGCCCATGGCTGGGCACAGTACATCCGCAGCCAAGCTTTTGGGAGGCGAGTTAGGTTTGGGTTTATGTACTGCACACTGGCCCTTCCTGATTGGACCCCACCTTGCATCTCGGGGCTCACCTCCTGCCACTGTGTCTTTTTCTCCTACTCCCTTACACACTCACACACACCCATCTAAGCTGGTCACATTCCACTCCTGGAGGACTCTTGATAATCCAGTTCTACCATGGAGCCTCCCAGTCATTCTGCAGATGGGTTTCAGACACAGAGGCTCGTGCTGGTGATGCAAAGATGAGTAACAGAAAGTCAGAAGGCGTAGTGGAGGGGGAGGGGGCGCAACGACCAAACAAAGTCCCCATGAAGTTGAAGTGTTTGCTGGGCGCTCATCCTGGGCTCCCCGGTGCATGCCTGCTGCTGGCCACGCTCTCAAATGTCTTGTGACTGTCTGTGTGCTTATGTCACTTCTATCAGCAGACTGAGAGCCACTTCAGGTCTCATGTCACGTCTTAACCGTGGCATCCAGCACCGAGCTCAGGGCCAGATGCATGGTGGGCGGTCTGCGCATTCCTGTTAATTGCATGGATGAGTGGGGTGAGCTGTGCTCCCAGTGAGGCGAGACGCATGTCCAGGAGAAAGCAAATGTCTTCACACTGAGGGTACCTGGCTGCCAGGGCCCACCAGGTCTCTTGCATCTGTAGGCCTTTAAGGAGTCCTGCCGGAAATTCTATCAGGCCGAGCTGGAGGAGCTGCCCTTCGCTGAGGACACTGAGGAGTCCCGGAAGCACATCAACGACTGGGTGACAGAAAAGACGGAAGGTGAGAGCTTTCTTTTCAGGGGATGTGGCAAGTTGTGAGGGAGAGGGCAGGAAGGCGGCCTGGGGTGTGCCCTCTGCGGTGTGGCTGCTGTGACCCCAGAACCGCGGGCTGTGTGTGTGTGTGTGTGTGTGTTCACTGCGTTTGCAGGCCGGCCACGCAGTTCTGCGATCTTTCTTGGGCTCATCACAACCCAAAGTGGTGATTTCAAATAAATACGTACACTGAGTGTAAGGATCGCAGATGCCCTCTGTGGATTGTGTTAGAAAATCCCACAATGCTTCCTCTTGGGGGCCCGTTTATCTTCCAGCTGGGAGGACCCTTGCCCTGCTCTAAGGGCAGAAGGACATTTGACTAGAGACAGATGGGATGGGGTCACTGCTCACGTTATCTCGCCATGGGAAAGGGAGCCTGTCTGGTTTCATCCCTGGCTGTCCCCTTCTTCATCACGAGCTGTGACCTCTCCTGAGCTTTCTCCAGATCCAGGAGCTGCAGCTGGTGTGGAGTCCCCTGCCCAGACCACAGTCCGTCCCAGCGGCAATGGCTCCGCCTGCTCCTGACTGGAGAACAGAGCAAAGGGGAGTGCTCTTAAGCACTCTAAATAGCTGACATGTGATTTAGAGGCCTCCAGGGAGTGGGGAGTGTAGTCTCGCATCTCTGCACGCGCTGCCCAGCACTTGTCTTTCCGTTGGTCAGTCTCTGTGGCGCACCCACTGTGGCCGGGATCCACGACTGTACTGACAGCCAGTAAAATAATGACCATTGGAAGGGTGACCACATTTCCACAGGTGACAGGTGCAGTGGTCTCTCGCTTTCCAGGTGATGGAGCAATCTTGTCACCGGGAGCCGGGAGCTTCTTCACAACCTCACCGTCCTACACCTGTCACTTCCCTTCCGCCCACCAGGCTGACCACCCACATGTTTTCCTGGACTGTTAGAGCTGGGGGGACTTTGGGATCACTTGTCCTCGCTCTCACTGGACAGCTCAAGTTGGGCCCCTTCATTGCATCCTCCTCATTCCTTTACCCCATTCATTCCGTTCAGGATGCCGGCCTTCTCCCGTGGACAGGGCTGGACTGCCCATGCTTTGGAAGGCTCTCCCCAGCTAGATGAGATTGAGAGGTTGACATAGAGCAGCGATTCTCAGCTGGCACCAACCGCCAGGAGGCATTTGGCAATGGCCGAAGACATTTTTGGTTGTCACTGCTAGGCCACCGTCCTCCAATGCACAAGACAGTCCCCACAACAAAGAATTATCCAGCCTAAACTGTCGGCAGGGGCATGGCTGAGAAACTATAGTGCCAAGGTTTAGAGGCGTACAGTTAAAAAATCAAAACTCTTGTATTATTTTCTCAGCTCAGTCACTTGCCTCCTGGAGGTGAGCTTAGCAGAAAAGTCAGGCAAAGTCTCTGAACCTGAATTCCTACCCCTGTAAATTGAGGGCAAAACCACAGTTGACCTGCCTGCTTCAGGATTGCTGTTTAACCCTTTGAGTAGTGAGATTTTTCATGCTCGCTGACCCCTGGGAGTGAGTTTTTTTTTTTTTTTCTTCAAAAGATGAAGTTAGTTCCAGTTACAGTTTTATTAACTTAAAATCATGTTTGTTTGATAACCAATATATGGAACCAAAAAGAGCATACATTTGCCTTTTTTGAATGTTGCCTTACACATTTTTAAAATAATTTTTTTTTTTACTCTGTATGGTCAGGAGGTACGAGGACGTGCATGAATGTTCATACCACTCAAAGGGTTAAGGACCCAAAATACCCCATGGGGGTGCAAAGCTCAAAACATCATCCCCCTGATCCACCAGGGGCCGAGAAGCCATAATTCCATTCTAGCTGTCAACTAAGCTTCGATGTTCTGTGTTGTGGGGATTTTTGTAAAAGAATGTTTATACTCCCTCAAGTAGCAATAAACTTCTCTCATGTTCTTACAGGTAAGATTTCAGAGATTCTGGGTGTAGGCACTGTTGGTCCACTGACGAAGCTGGTTCTGGTGAATGCGATCTATTTCAAAGGCAAGTGGAAGGAGCAGTTCGACAGAAAGCACACCAGAGGGATGCCCTTCAAAGTCAAGCAGGTAGGGACAGAGCTACTCAGAGACCCTGCTGCTTTCTTAAAGTGACACGCTGGGAAAGGATATGAATGGGACAGATCAGTAAATTATTTCACGCTATCTTGATTGTTAATCCATTTCTGAATGTATTTCATGCTCACTGTATCTCTGCTATTGGAAAAAGGAGGAGAGAAGTGAAAATAATTTTTCTATTGATAATTTCCAATTTTTCATCCTCAATCAAGTTGACCTTCTATCCCTGGTCATATTGCAATTGAAAGAAAATTTCTTCTAAGCCCTGGAATGATACTTGTACTATCACTGTCTACATCTACTCAGACACCCTCTTACAATGTCAGTGATGACTGTGCCTGTTTATTGCCTTAGAATCTGTGGTTATACAATTCTAATCACAAGGGAAAAGTGTTAAGAGATGTTGAGGCTATTTATTAAAAAAAAATTTTTTTTTTTTGTATTTTTCTGAAGTTGAAAACGGGGAGGCAGTCAAGTAGACTCCCGCATGCGCCCAACCAGGATCCACCCAGCATGCCCACCAGGGGGTGATGCTCTGCCCATCTGGGGTGTTGCTCTGTTGCAACCAGAGCCATTCTAGCGCCTGAGGCAGAGGCCATAGAGCCATCCTCAGTGCCCGGGCCAACTTTGCTCCAATGGAGCCTTGGCTGTGGGAGGGGAAGAGAGAGGCAGAGAAGAAGGAGAGGGGGAGGGGTGGAGAAGCAGATAGGTGCTTCTTCTGTGTGCCCTGGCCAGGAATCAAACCTGGGATTCCTGCATGCCAGGCCTACGCTCTACCACTGAGCCAACCGGCCAGGGCCAAAAAATTTTTTTGATCTTTTAAAAATAAAAATGGTACATATTTATGGTATACCAGATGCTGATTTGACACACATAGCGGACTCATTACTATGACAAAGCTAACTAAATAGCTCCTCTCTGTTACCTTCTTGTGTATGATGAGAACCCCTGAAATCTACCCTGTCAGCAAATTTCCAGTATTTGATACAGAGCTGTTAATTATAGCCGCCCTTCTATACATCAGATATCCAGATGTACAAGCCTAGCACTGAAAATTCTTTTCTCCATTCCCTTTTGAATATGATAATGATGGGGTCAGCAGCTATTAGCTTGGAATTTGACCTCCATCACTTGATAAAAAAAATATTGCACCAAGATTTAAACCTCTAGAATACATCTGATACACGCTTTAAAAATGGTGGGCCCTTCATATCTGGTTAAGGTCTCGCCTCCAGGAAAACCAAAGCTGTAAAACCAATGTTATAACTGAGCAACTTTTCAGAATAACAGTGCAACTCCCTCTGGCCTGCACCTCTTCTCAACCTCACCCTCCAGCCCAAACGCCTGATATTAGTTACTTCTCCTCACAGCTTGGAAAAATAATTTTTAATTTTAAGGTTTCTGGAAGTGCTTCTTTATGCATTTTCTCAAAAGAGAAAAAAAAACCCCCACAACTTCCAAAAATAATGCGAGAGTTTTATGTCTGTCTGTCTTCTTCAGTTTAGTCTTTCTCACCTGGTTATAATTGATCTGCGGGGCACGAGCATGTTGTACTCAATACTAATATGTAATCATGAGGACTTTACATCTATCTGCATAAATGCACAGAAGTAATAATTCTCTTATATGGAGCTCGGAGTTCTGTGAATTAGACACATTTTTAGCGAACTGTGCTTATTTTCCAGTCATCTGATTTTAATTTCATGTTTTCTTTAGGAGAAGAAGACAGTGCAGATGATGTTCAAGCAAGCTAAGTTTAAAATGGGCTTTGTCGAGGAGGCGCAGAGCCAGGTCCTGGAGCTGCCCTACGCCGGGGAGGAGCTCAGCATGGTCATCCTGCTGCCGAGCGGGGACACGGAGCTCTCGGAGGTGAGCCCGGGCAGGAGTCCGAGTGTTCGGCCTGAGCTCCTTTCTTTAAGTCCGTCCACCTGATGGCCGTGGAGGAGTTTTCAGTGTCAGGTTTATTATAAAGGTGCTGGATGAGCACCACTGTGTGTCTTTGGTGAGGATGTCTATGCATCTCTCTTGAGTCTATATCTAGGAATGGAGTTGTGGTTAAGGACAAGTGGTGATGAAGCTTAGAAGAGAAAGTCCCGAGAATATAAGAGCATTGCTCTTTATTCTGAAGGGAGGGGCTCATTGAGGGCCCAGTAACGATTGAATGGAAGTACTGGAGAGGATAGGATCGATCTGGGCAGTGTTCCTCAAACATTCATGTACATTTGCATCTTCTGGGGACCTTATTCCAATGCAGGTTTTGAATCAGGGCTATGGCCTGAGACAGTTGCGTTTCTAAGATTCCAGGTGATGCAGGTGCTCGCGGTTGGTCATGGACTACACTCTGAGTAGCAAGAGTCTGAAGTGCAGGTGAGGCATTTACCTTAGACAGAAGGGGAGACTCCCCTTCCCATGACAGAAGAGGGACTGAGTTCAAGAAGAAGGTGAACTTGTAAGGTGGGTCGTGCACGACCAGCAGCGTGCTGGTTGTGTGGGTCCCTGGGGAATGGAAGAAGCTCCCCTGTGTAATGCTTGCTGATTTCATGGTGTAAGTACCCCCGCATGGCTAAGTTAGGGTACCCAGGGTTTAACAAGGGACTCGTGCCAGATGTACGACCAGCTCCCGCACACAGATGCACAGGATGTTGAGGGCGCGGCCTACCTGCTTTCTCTGTGGAGTCAGGAAGCTGTTGGCACAAGTCAAGGACGAGATCTGACCTAGCTACTTCAGGAGATGTCGGAAGCCGATCAACAGCTGCTGGTTGACAAAGTCACAGCAGAGAAAAGATGCAACAATACTTCCCCCTTTGACCTTTTGAATTAATTTGGCCTTTTATTCCCCCTTTTCTGGGTGTGTGTGCTATCATTTATGGCACAGGAATAATAGCACCGTGCTTTCCCTGTAGATTCGTAGTAATTTATTTGAAAATGAGACAGAGGGTGTGAGTTCCACAGAAAAGCCTGTTTAGCGCCTTTGCCTGGGCTCATAGACATAAGAGGATGGCTATGATATCCCTTGAAAAGGGTTAAGTTTGTAGGAGAATTCCTTCTTATTAATCATGTTAGAGAAAATAGATTGTGACTTATGAATAGGTAGGAAACAGTAACTTTCAGCCTTCACTTAATTCATCACTTTACCTCCCTAGCCTTTTCATGTGGTAGAGTAGAGAAACTTTCCTTTCTTCTTGCATACCTGACTTGCAGGTGGTGGAACACTCTGAGAAAAATAAGTTAGAACTTAACTAGTGTATAATTAGTAGATAAATAAAATTTGACTAGACAATAGGACATTAGGTAAGGTAGAGTTATTAATCAGTACTGACCTTTTAGAAGTTTGTGCCAATATTATTATTGCTGTTCAAGTTATCGTATAACTGTATTTAGAATGACTTACCACCTGATTTATAGCCTATGGAAATGAATTAACTGTTACTTAGAAATATGTAACCAAAGTGAAACAAAAACAATTATTAATCAATGTATTCTGAATACCATGTGATTGTAACTTAGTGTGTGTGTATAAAAATAAAGCTAGACCAGCATTTGGTAGAGATGCCTGGCAGTAAATGCTCAAGAGAAAAAAGAATTCGGCTCTCTCACTCGATTCACGCCAACGCTGTCTCTTCCTGTGGGACCCCTGGATTTCCCCCGGGGCTGGACCCCTGCAAGGAGAAAATCAGGGGAGCCCTGGAGTAGAGCTAACATCCAAATAGCTGTCACTGGGGAGGGACACTCACCTGGCCTCCAGGTGAAAAAGGGAAGGGGAAGATGCAAGCCCCTTCTCCCTCCTTTATTTCTTCCTTGTAGATAAATAGAAAGGGTGATGGGTCTTGGAGGCTTAGAAGCTATCTCCAGGGCAGGCACAGAGCGAACAAGGATGCTGGAGGAGCAGTCCTGCTGAGTCGCCCATTTCTGCTCTGCTTTCCCCAGAAGCCACGTCTGGTCTCCCTTGCCCTTCAGACGACCTCTGACGTCCTCCTTTTACAGCTCAGAGTTCTGAGCCTTCTCTGTCTCTTGTCCACAGTGCCTCTAACTCACAGCAATGTGTATTGCATAGAATATAATCAGTTGATTAGGAGAAGGTTCTAAACTAAAGAAACATTTGAAATGAATTTGGTACAGGTGGTTTAAAAAAACCCCTCTCCTTGTCTCGGGTGTTTTCTTGCTGTTTTACTCTGGTTTCCATAAAACAGGGAAAAGGTGAGAATTTGAGGGAACATCTGGTGTGTTTATGGGAGGGATGATCTCAGTAGATTGTCTTGAACCGGAACTCACCATCTAGTTGCATGTCATGGGAGAACGGGGGAGAGGGTGCACACCAGGCTGTTGCCATCTGGATCTTCGTGTTTGACTTTTGGTTATTTCAGGTGGAAAAAGCACTGACCTATGAGAAGTTCAGAGCGTGGACGGATCCAGAAAAGATGACCGAGGATAAAGTGCAAGTGTTCCTTCCCCGATTAAAGCTGGAGGAGAGCTACGACTTGGAGTCTTTTCTTCGAAGTTTAGGGATGACTGATGCTTTTGAGGAAGCCAAGGCAGACTTCTCCGGAATGTCAACCAAGAAGAACGTGCCAGTGTCCAAGGTCGCCCACAAGTGCTTTGTGGAGGTCAACGAGGAGGGCACGGAGGCGGCCGCGGCTACGGCTGTGGTCAGAAATTGCCGGTGCGCCAGGATGGAGCCGATGTTTTGTGCCGACCACCCGTTCCTTTTCTTCATCAGGCACCACAAGACCAAGAGCATCCTGTTCTGCGGCAGGTTCTCTTTGCCCTAGAGAGGCGCCTCTTTTCCTGCTGCCGCCCCCGCCTGGATTCTGATGCCCTGTGACCAACTGGTGCGGTGTGTGAGGGCCACAATCAAGTGTGTGCGCCTGCAGCGTCCCTGCGCGTCTTTACCAGGTGTTCCACAGCCCCTGAGGGCAAAGGAGAAGGCGGTGCTCGTTCTCGAATGTTTGGGAAGCTCCTCCCCCTTCATAGACTCCGCTCTCACCGACCTGTCGTAGATGGCCAGCTGTCCTCAAAGTCTGTGCCCACTGTTTGTGTCTCTAGAGCACGTCAAGGGTTGACAGATAAGTGCTCTCTCTCTGTGCCCTTCTGTCCTGCCCTGAGCTCAGAGATCACTGCGGTGCCCACCGCCGCTGCCAGGCACACCTGGATACCTCAGTGTCCAGGTCCCTGCACGCAAAGCCGGAGTGGGCACTGCACAGGGAGCACGACGGCCACCAGTGTCTCGGGACAGCCGAGACAGGTGCTCCCTGGTCAGTGTCCCACAGACAGCCCTGCACGCCCCTAATGACAGTCACTCCTTCAGCTCTTTTGGCCATAAACCTGATACGAGTTCAGAGGCTCAGCAATGAGCTCCAGGACTGAGGTTGGAGCCAAATCTCTGAAACCTGCCCCATCCCCTCCATTCCCTTTGCTTCTGAAACACACACACAGCCGGGAAGGAACCCTCCCCGAGCGCTGATTGGAAGCAGTGACCCTCTGGTGAACTGGATGTGGTCAGACATGGCTCAAGCACCACGCCCCCTGCTTAGAAACAGACTTCCTTACGTCATTTTCTTTTTCTGATTAAAATAAATTCGTGTTCTGGCAGCAGTTTGGAAACTATAGAAAAGTATACAAAGAAAAATTGTCACTAAAAGTTCCACTACCCAGCAACCACTACTGTAAATAATGATACATGTCTTTTGCTGTTCTATGTATACAAAAAGAAATATATAAACATATCAATAAAAGTTAATCATGTTCTTCTGTATCTTATTTCTGCCCCTACATACTATAATCTATCTGCTCTCATCCTTTTGATTTGCAGTAACATACTTATAGCCTTGTCTGTTCCCATATATATTGTTCTCTTTATGCCCTTAAATGCATTTCCATTTATTTGTTTTTGACCAAGTTGTATTTTTGTTTGTTTGTTTGTAGGTCCTTGTAGTATGTCTTAGTCATTTTTCTCTAGAGTAGAGAAATACCGTCACTTTTTATAGTTCGATCTTAGATATCTTTGGCTTCCCTACAAACTTCACTATTATGGTTCCCATCTATTTTTATTTTAATCAACATATTTTCTTATATGGTATTTTAAATTGTTTATTTTTCATCGCTATTATCTTATTTTCTTATTTAAAATGTTTGCTGTAACAGTTCTGCTTCAAATGTTTAGGTTGGTCAATTTAGTATTTTTCTTACTCAAACATCTGGTTTTTGGCCTGTAGATTCAAGTTGATCTTGGGTTATTAGAGGTAGTTTGCTGATAATGGTTTGAGCAAGGCTTCAAAGTCAGGTCATTTTTATTTTTTGTGATAATCCTACCCAGTTTGATGATTCACATTTTTTGTCAATCCATCAGGAAAACCTCATGGTCAAGGTTGAAACTGTCAAAGGCTACTCAATTCACATCTGTTTATTTCAACTCCTCATCTCTGTCAGGCTTTTTAAATGTACTGATATAACCTCCAGGATGCTAACCCAGGCTATTGATTTAGGGTTCTGTTCTGAGGGAACATGGCCGCCAGGAACGGAGGCAGGGAACCAGAAGACCTGCTCCAGCCTGCCTTCCCACTGTGGGTGACAGGTGTCCCCTTTCCAGGTGGCAGCTGTGCCCTGCCCTAACATGAGTTCAAGCAGCATCTGCTTCCTACAGACACCTTGGTTGTCTTGTTGCTTGGTGACTCTTATTTTTTTATTGTTTGTTTGACTAATTAGTTCCCAGAGTCCTTGTTTCTCTCTTGACTAATTTCTCTAGAGCTAAGCTTTTGGAAAAGAGTCAAAACTCCTGCTTTGTGCTATCTTTGCAGTACATTGAATCATCTTTTTAATGTTTCTGCCAATATGTCAAAGCAAAAAAAGTAAAAATAGATTAAAAGCTTATTATTTTTTATATACTTTTTATTTTGGGGTGAGAGGAAGGGAGATAGTGAGGCAGATTCCTGCATGCACTTTGACTGGGATCTACCCAGCAACCCTTATCTGGGGCTGATGCTAGAGTACTGAGCTATTTTTAGTACCTTAGGCTGATGTGCTCAGTCTTACTGAGCTATCCTTAGTGCCAGGGGTCATACTCAAACCAATTGAGCCACTGGCTATGGGAGGGAAAGAGGAGAGAAGGGGGAGAGATTGTATGGGAGAAGCAGATGGTCATTTTTCCTGTGTGCCCTGACCAGGAATCAAACCTGGGACATCCATACTCCAGGCCAACGCTCTATCCACTAAACCACCTGCCAAGGCCAATAAAAAGTTTATTTTATCATAAACTTATAGGCCTGTAATAAATTTGAATTTATTCTTTAAAAAATAAAAATTATATTTTTTAATCTCCAGGTTAAAAAAATGTCCGTGAATACCAGATCTTGGCAAAAATCAATAGCAACTCTCATACAAGGCTGGAAGGAGCAGAAATTGGTAAAACCACTTAAAAAAAACAATGTGGCATGACTCAATAATGTTAAGCATGTCCACATACCATGCCAAGATATTCCATTTCTGGAAACCTTAGAAAAACTATTTTCAAGAGGCATGT
Organism: Saccopteryx leptura; assembly: GCF_036850995.1. Lineage (NCBI taxonomy): Eukaryota > Metazoa > Chordata > Mammalia > Chiroptera > Emballonuridae > Saccopteryx > Saccopteryx leptura. The sequence goes on along the minus strand of NC_089513.1, from coordinate 9,657,223 downwards.
AGAATAATGCTCATAGCAACATTGCTCAACAACAAAAAAAAAAAAAAAAAAAAAAAAAGGAAAGAAAAGAAAAAAATAGGACAAATGCTGAATTATTAAAATGAGTAAGTCATGTTGCATTCATGCAGTGGAATGAAGATCATTGCCCCGCTCAGCTCTGGGGTACCATCCACACGGTCGGCACATTTCATACAGCACATAGGTTGCTGGTGTCTTTGGGAGGTCATTCAAGTTTGTGCAGAATACCATATATTAGGCAAAATAAATTAATCACAGCTACCACTATAAAACATAATGCCAACCAAAAATAACAAGTGTAAGTTACATTTGCATAATTTTAAACAATAGGCAAACTGATTACTAGGCTGCATATGTGTGTGTATATATATGTATATATATATATATATATATATATATATATATATGGTAAAACTATAGAGAAAAAAGGAATTAATGCAAAATGTAGAATAGTATTAAATGCAGGGCAGGAAAAGAATATGATTAGCTAGGTCAGCAGGGAGCTTTAAAGTTATTCATGACAATCTGTTTTTTAAGCTGGGTAGTGGATATTAGATATTTATTCAATTTACTGTTAACCTTTAAATATACATGTATGTAAATCTGTTGCATTATATGCATGATACCTTTAACAATGAAAAGAAATTTAACAAAAGAACAGATGAATCATGGTGTAATAGGATGTGGTGAGAACCACAACCAGCTAAGAGAGATAAGACTAAATATTGGAAATTTAACAAACTCAATATAACATTCCTATTAAAAGACAGAATCTTCTAGATCAGAAATGAAAAACAGTATTTTGCCAAATATAGATTTCAATTAACATTTCTCAAAGTGGCCCAAAATATAAACATGACCTAATAGGCAAAGATTTATCAGACAAATTTAAAAGGACATCAGTAGTCAAGCGATTAATAATATCAGAACAATATCAGAACTCTAAGGAAATGAATTACAATGGAGAAATGCTGTCATTTGATATAGAAAATGGTGTGATTCATAAAGAAGATAGAATTTATACTTCAAGATATCTCTTTCAATACTGGACAGTGAACATAGAAAAAAATAAATCATAAAAGTTGGATAAGAAAGTTCAATATTAACACTGCACTTTACACAATGACCCATTTCTGTACCTCTTCACAGACTGGAAATGGATATGTCTTGATATAATTGTTACTGTCATATTTGCATGTAGTTCTGGAGGGCTACAATTTCTTTCATTTTATTATTGGTGCTATATGTGTTTATAGTTGTCACTTTTTAAAGATTTTATTATTACTTGTTATTGAAAAAACTATTGTGAATGTCAACATTATTGAAGTGAAACAGTGATGTGGAATTTGATATTAGAGCAGCGAGTGAAATTTTCTTTGTTCTTGCAAAGCAATGACCGTGATTTTCAGGAGCTAAGAACAGACAAACAAAAAGCTGTGCTAAAAGATTACCTATCTCACGCTAACAGCAAAGTGTGCAGAAAGGGTGTTAGCAGCTTGGGAGAAAATCACAGAGACAAGAATGTTACGTTTGCTTCTATTTGGTGGCGTTTAGTAATAAAGCCCACAGAACAAAGCTCTTGAAAGCACAATGCACAATATTGTGATGCAAAACAGGAGCATCCATGGTTCTAGGCCCCATCATGGCTTAAGAGACTCAGACTTTGAGTACGTTTTAAGGTTATTTTGAAGTATATCTTGCAAGTGTTTAATTTTACTTATGAACAAAAATGACTTATCCTAAACATATATATATACACACATTCTATATATTTATAGAATAGAAATTTAAGTGAAAGTGTATTGTAATTTAATTGGCAGAGCTTTTATGTCCTCAGTGGTACTTGAAATCATAAGCGTTTTAGAGGTGAGGTCATTTTAGAATTGACGAAACGTGGTGTAATTTATAGGGTTATTTCTTCCCTCTGGCCTTCCTGTCTGGAAGGCACATGCATTGAGTGTTGGACCCTACAGTGCAACTCTTCTCTGTGTTGTTGATTTTCCATTCTTTTTTTATTTATTCATTTTAGAGAGGAGAGGGAGAGACAGAGAGAGACAGAGAGAGGAGAGACAGAGAGAGAGAGAAGGGGGGAGGAGCTGGAAGCACCAACTCCCATATGTGCCTTGACCAGGCAAGCCCAGGGTTTCGAACTGGCGACCTCAGGTCATTTCCAGGTCGACGCTTTATCCACTGCGCCACCACAGGTCGATTTTCCATTCTTAAATCCTGAAAGATTTCTTGAACTTTATCTCCTACTCTGTCTACTGATTTTGGGGGCAATATTGTTTTACATTTCATAAATATATATTTTTGCCTTTCAATTATTCCTTTTTTTCATGTCAGTGTATCTATGTGTTGTGTTTGTCGATGTGTGTATAAGCATGCATAACTTCTAGAATTAGCTGAAGATATTAAATGGAATTTTTAACATTCTTGTCTTAACTGTTTCTTCCAGATCAACTCTGCTGAGTGTCAATATTGGTCCTTCTATAGTAAACTGATGATTAAAGAGTTTCAAGTTTAGGAGGAATACAATTAAATTTGCAATTTCTAAAAACTATTTGGACTACTCTATGGAGAATAAAATAGAGGGGGTGAAAGTTGAAACAAGAAGCCCAGTTGGAAGATGATTTATTTAATAGTCTTGACAAGCAATAGGGCTGTTCACATGAGATTAGTGGAGAAATATATATAGGAAAGGGACTGTGTTCGAATGATCTTTTAAAGAAGAAATCAGAGGTCCAGGCGTTGAACAGAATGTATCAGCAGACGTGTGGGGGTGATGAGAAGTAAAGTGATGAAAGAGTTGGATGAGCAAGGGAATGGAAGGAGATGTGTTTCCTGCAATGGGGAATAGCTGAAGGAGATCAGCCGTAGGAAGTCTTAGGTGAGATGGGCACTGAGGGTCCCATTTTAAACTTGCTAACATTGAGATTCCTGTGCCATGTTATTTCATGGAGCTAGTGCCCTAGCTGTGTTTGGAGCTCAGAAGATTGTTTCAGATGGATGAAAGGCCGTGAGAGTGGCTGGGACAGCAGGGGACTTGAGGAGAGAGGGTGTCGGTTGACTGTCCCTGGAGCAATCCTTCCTTTTGCAGATGATCTCAGCCTTGTCATACCAGACACTTCTCTCCTTGATGCTGCGATCCCATTTCATAAATAATACATCTTGATTTCCGTTGCATATGCAGAATCTTTAGATCTGCCGGAGATCATTCCCAGATTGTCTTTCTCTGAGTATTTTTCATGCTGCTTTTCCCCCCTTTGATCTGAAGTTGTTAGTTCTGTTTTAATTTGCTTAAAAATTTTTTTCTTTACATAGTCTTAAAAAATGTGTAATCTGTTTATCTGAAAGCTACAGAGCTCCAAATTCCCTGCAAGTTTCTAAAGGTGAGTCGTCCGAATGTCTCACCTATTGAGTGATCCTCAGGACCTCTCATACTAAGCAGTGTTTAAATTTGGGGGTGAGGGGGCATTCTAGCTTTCCTCTGATCTATAATACTTTATTCTGAGGTCTTCCATTTCTAGGCTGCACCATGCCTTCCCCAGCTCCCCATCCTTTTTGCCCAGGATTCTTCTGGAACTTACCGTCTTTCTCTTTATCTATCCTGTGTCAGACAGATCTAACTGCGAGTGAATCAGCAGTTGTGGGGGTGGTTGTCTATGGTAGTGAGGTGCCTTCCAGCAAGTCTGTGCAAGCACAACCCAGACTGGATCAAAGACAGCAAGACAAACAGGGGGCCCCAGCATCTGATGACCTTGAACTTCAGCCCTCAATATCTGGACAAAGGTGGATTTGCAGGTAGAGGACTTCAGAAATTCGCTCCATGGATGCAAAGAAAGCAGTTGCTAACAATTCAGAAGTTCACTAACCAGTGATATGACCTTGAACAAGTAACTTCAAGTCCTTTGGGTTCAATGTCTCCTCCTTTGTAACATGAAAGAGTTTGTCCATATGATCCCTAAGTGGCTTCCAGCTCTAAGGTCCTCTGACAAATGTGCCGCACGAGGCTATTTGAGGCCATTGGCTTGGCCTTCTGCATCGCAAGTTTCCTTATCTTGACAAGCTTTTGTTATTTCAAAGATGACTTTTCATTGCTAGAAACCTAAGTAGGCTCTAGTGTAACTTGCTATATCACCACCTTTTTCATTTCAGCTCATGGCTTTGATGATTGTTGCCAGGGAGAGAGTCGCCAAATAAAATCATGTTTTCTGTTCTAACATTTGTCTCATCTTCGTCTTTTGTCGGCGGAAATACCGCTACTTGTCACTTCAACATTTTTTCACTGACACATTTTTTCTCACCCGGGGCCTTTGAAGATCTGTCATCAGAATTAAGGCCTTTGCTAACGGTTCTGAGGGCTGCTGCCTGTGCCCGAGCGAGGGCTTCGGCAACCTGCTCGTGTTAACTGAGGTCCCCTGACATCTCCTTGTCTTCCCGATAGAGCCGGCGTTCAATTCCAGGACCATGATTTGGAGCAAAGAACCCCCGCAAGGCTCAGTGGCTGCTGCCGCCTTCCCGCTGCTGATTGGAAGTCAGTTTATTTATATTCTGGAACTTATGTGCCTCTCTCTCCCAGGAGAGGACTGGGGTCCTCGGTTTGGGGGCAGGTCGCAGCTCACCTGGTTACCCTCCCTGAGAAGCACGGCTGGTGACTGACATGCATCCTACCTTTGGCTGGGGGAGGCCTCGCGTACCCAGTGGGTCAGAAAGTGTTTCCGAAGGCTTGTAAAGGAAGTGTTTGGCTGAATCCGGTCGCAGGGCACATGTGTTTTCTGAGAAACAGGGTTGAAACCAGGTGTTTTTGTTCCGGTTTGAAATCAAGATCGTTTTGGTTGAAATCAGGTTTGCTCCGGTTTGAAGTGCAGGTTTGAAGACAGCAAGACAAACAGGGGGCCACAGCATCTGATGACCTTGAACTTCAGCCCTCAATATGTGGGCATAGGTGGATTTGCAGGTAGAGGACTTCAGAAATTCACTCCATGGATGCAAAGAAAGCAGTTACTAACAATTCAGAAGTTCGCTAACCAGTGATATGACCTCGAACAAGTAACTTCAAGTCCTTTGGGTTCAATGTCTCCTCCTTTGTAACATGAAAGAGTTTGTCCATATGATCCCTAAGGTCTTCTGACAAATGTGCCCAGGATCTCTGAAATCTCTGCTTTCAGGGGAGATTAAAGGACAATCTTCGTACGTTTAGGCAGACATCAGAGAGAAGTATCACAGGTGATGAGTGGAAGGGATAAACACATTGTTATCTCTAAGAGTGACAGTGATGGAAGGGTGGTTTATTGGAAAGTCACAGAGATGTGGTATTTGAATAGGGAGGGATTTCAGGAATAATCTCAACATCACTCTTACTTTTATGAAATCTAAGACCCAGAGACCTAGTATAACTTGTTTAGCAGCACCCTGAACATCACCTTACACATTATAGAAGTTTATTAACTATTTTTGAACGAAGGCCCAGAAGCACAAATCCTATTGGTGGCAGTCCTGAAGCACAGGCGTGGAAGAAGAACGGGAGGCATGAGACTCCACTGGTGTCACTGATGTCTCTTGTCCACAACCTGTTCTGCTCTAAGCTCTAAGACTTCCACCATCGCAAACAGTAACAGAGAGTGGTTTCTGCACTTCCTTCTATATTTGTGGGACGGCAGACACCCAGGCACAACAAGAGAGTCTAGGCAGCATCCCGATTGCTACCTTTCTGCTACCTCTCATTTGATTCTCTAAAACTCTACCATCCTCCAACCCTTCCCTAGGTCCTCTGGGCCAGACTCATCCACTCCCTCCTGAATCTCATCTTTATTAGGGTCCTAATTTTGAAAAAGTAAGTATATAATACACAGATGACGGATTAGAGAATCTCCCCTCATCGGGCTGAGTTTAGATCTTCCTATTTTGGAGATGGGAGGGGATGTATTAATGAGAGATTTTAAATAATGGGCTGCAAATCATATACCTAATAGAAAGCAAGAAAGGATTTGACTTTTTTGTTGAATCTTTCCTTTGGTTCCTCTAAATGATCAGCAGCTGCGTTGAATGCTGACGTCCTATGGCCCAACACCTGTCTCCCCTTATTTCCAAAAGGATAAGCAAATTACTTATGCTCATTTATTATACTAATCATGGTTGTATATCCCGAATTTTTTATTGGACCCGGAGTCTGTGCTGGAGACAAAATTTTTATCACAGAAGCACTGGTTGTCATTATAATTTTAGAAAGTCCAACCATTTAGAGTAGGATTACAGATAAACTGCTCACAGGAACAATTCTCCCAGGTTGTTAATTCTCTTCAGATGTTTAAAAAATAGACCAAAAACATTTCCAAAACTATACCACTTGGTGTCGCTATTAGTCTGTTGACCAAACAATGATTTCCTTTTCACATATTCCAGACAAATGACAATTTTAAAGAAATACTTTTGGGCTAAGCCAAAATTGATCTATCAGAATCCATCTAAATTTCTTGCTTTTTAATATTATTTTTCAAAACTTAACAATTTTGGGTTTGTTTCAGTAGACACATTTCTGAACAAATAAATCTTCTCTAATTAAAAATAAAAAGGCTCAGTTATTGCATCCATGTCCTCTTGGTGTATTGAAAGAAATAAAAGGATCAAAAGAAAACTTAAAATGTTGTCAAGGTCAAATCAATGCAAAGTGAGTTGAAATATTTAAAATTGATTTTTTTTTTTCAACTAGTAATCTGATTATTAGTACTGCTCTAGTTTTTGTGGTGCTGAAGATATTGTTAGCATTTGGGTCCACTGAGGTGGGTAAAAAATACATACTGATTGAGTACTTATTATGTGAATACATTTTGTTAAGTGATTTACATGTATAAAGTCTAATCATCATTATTACCATTTTAATTTTTTAATGTTTTGCAGCTCACAAAGCACTCATCTTTAATGAATCCCATGAGGCAGAAGGAAAATGTCAAAAAATACTCAGCAAAACCATTAGAAACAGAGAAGAGACAGGGGAAACAATCATGAGTTACATTCCCTATTGTTATGGATTTACAAAAGTGCACCAAAGTTTATTAGACATTTCTTGATATTTGACAGCATATTATTCCTAGTACTTGCTAAGTTCATCAGAAATTCTTCATGGCTTTAAAAAAACCACATTAATAATGAAGACAAAAAGAAAGTGAATAACTGTCTCTAGTTTTTCAGTTCTAAGGACTAGAGCTTTCATTTAAGGTCAAACAGCAGCTGGGTGAAGACTCAAGGCCAGCCAAGATGCATGAAGGTCAACTACATCATGAATATAAAATCTTTATCTTAGTACAGATTTTGCCTTGAAGTCCAGACCTGCGTAGCAAACTGTCTACAGGAAATTCTGTTGCAGATTGTCTGCAGGCATTTCAAACTTAACACAGTTCGAAGTAGAGACCCTGCATCTGCTACACCTCGCCTGCCTCCTGTAATTCCAATGGCACCATCATCCATCCCATTCTCCAAGCCAGCAAGCCTGGAAGTCATTCTGGATGTCCCCTTCCTCCCGCCTCTTACTTCCTGTTTGTCCTGTGAACACAGGCATCTCTCACAATTCGTCTTTCTCTCTCCATAGCCATGGCCAATGATCTGGTTCAAGTTCTCATCATCTCTCTCTCAGAAAAGGGCTATTTCCTAACTCTTGCTCCAGTATTGCAGGAATCAAAGGAGGACAAAAATGCCCAGACAACTTGATGAAGGAAGTAGAATTTATTAAAGCCAGCGGAGCATGTGTGGATTGTAGCTCTAAAACACAGGCTCCCTGAAATGGATTTTTTTATAGGTTATATACCTTTACAGTATCTAAGCAATGGGCATGTGATTTCTTTGTTTAAGTTTTCCCAGGACTCAGGGAGAGGGGAGGGAAAGCTTCCGTGGGGTCAGCAAGGGGGAAGGGGTTTCCAGATCACTGGCCATAGTTACATACAGATCCTGCTATTCTTGCTTTGTATTGTAACTGTGGGATATAGTTAATTTATTACTGGCTGGCTTGGTTAGCCTTGCTGACTCCTTTCCCTTGTATTCTTTTTGTTTTTTCCTTCTCAGGGAAGAGGGGGCATGCCCCTCCTTCCACACCAGTTTCTCCTCCACTCCGTCCTCCAGTGTTGCCAGAACCAGCCAAGAAAATCTAGTTAAGTCCCATCTCTGCACAGAATTTCCCAGTAACTGACCAATAACTACAGGAGAAATTAAGAAAGCCCTGAGGGTCTGCCCCTACCTAATACTACTGTGCTCTGAGATTTGTGCTATGGACACACTGAACTACCCAGAATGTGACCAAGGAGATTTTGGTTAAATTAATAAAGAAATAACTGATGGAGAAGAGACTTGGATCTCCACCCTGCCAATCATCACATCACCATGAAAACTTTTTTTTTTGATCTTAAGTTTTTGTTGGGTTCAAAACCCCTCAGAAATGATGAAATAAATGTGTGACTGCATGTGAAAAGATTCAGGAGTACTAAGATTTATGATTTTATACATACATTTTTAGCTGGCTAGCCAAGCAGCTTCTTTATGCACAGAGGAGTTCTTTGTTTAGAGTCTGGGGTGTGGCCAGAGGATGCTGCTGGTATCTGGGACTTTCTTCACAGTACCTGGGACTTCCTTCACAAGGTAGCTCAGGGCCATAGTGGGGAGGATCTCTGTGTAATTCTGGCGGCTGTAGATTGCTGGATAACCTTGGGAATGTTATTCTACTCCAGTTTCTTCCAAGCAAAGTTAAAACAGCAACATTAACTTACACCACCACCACCCAGAAGGCATGTTATTAAATACATTTTCCCCCAAAGCGCAATGTATGAATTTTCATTAGTCATAGAGCTACGGTAACAGTTAATTGTCCCTTGTTCTCCTTGTTATTTACTGTTCACTCAAACAAAAGACGTTCCTGAAGGGACTGAGGGGAGGGCGGAAAGTTGCAAAAAATGCTGATGTGCCAACTAAGGTGCCAAGGTAATAAAATTGATTACATAATCAAGGCTGCGAGAGACCTTCTGATTTCCACCCCAACTAATCACTGGAGATTCTATGCAAACTAGTTTTCTTATCTCTTATCTCCAAGTCAGCTCCTCTGCCAAGGACTTAAGAACTCCATTTATCATCTCCCTAAACAGGTACCTTCACTGCCAGTGCACCCTGGCTCTGGACCCACCCAACTGATTTAGAGCAAAATTGAATCTGACTCACAATATATGTGCTCTGGGTTTTAAATGCAAGTGCTGAAATGCTGAAATACTAGACAATGCAACACCTGCATGATGGATATGGATCTTTCGCTCTCCCAATCTCCTCTTCTGAATGGTTGTCTTTAGAATCAACCAAATATCTCAAACCATCAAGGATCCTTTCTCCCTCTCTTCTCCTATCAGGACATGAGAAGAGAGAGAGACAAGACACAGGACACTTAGAGATTCTAGAACAGCAAAAATCAGAGCAGCTTACAGAGGTTCACATCTCAGTGGGCCTATCTTGGTCTTTTCAATATATCTATTGGGCAGTTGACAGGACGATCATACAATAAATACAGAGAAACAAGTCAGTAATTGTATTGAACTTCTCCATGAAGATGAATCATTACTGCTCGAACTTTTAGATGTCAGAGAGAATAGAAGTAATGGTTGTGCAAATGAGAAAACTGAGACTTGAAAGAGTTTGCTCAAGATACATAGTTAATGCCACTTTGAGATAGGAAGGGGCCAGTTTAACTTTATTTGAAAGATAGTATGCAATCCAATTTTCCTTTAAAATAAAATACTACTATAGTTTATTACATTTAGGTGTTGAACCATACTCCCTGATATTTTTGTAAGTTCAGCATATTGCAATATTCATGTATATTCTAATCTAAACTGTGACCATTATTACTTTATAGCAATTGAGTATTTATAAAGGTAAGGTATCAGGTATAGTTTATCGCCTATTCATTCAATGCATATCAGACATCTTTGACTTGTCTTTTTTCTTACTCCAGATTCAACCAGTCACAAACCGTCAATACTAATGAACTCTTTGGTATTTTTGCAATGCCCTCTCCTTCTCTCCATTCTTACTATTTTTTTGCTTTGAGTCATGACTTGGTTACCCCTGCTGGCTCCTTTCCCTTGTATTCTTTTCATTTCTTTCTTCTCAGGAAAGAGGGCCCTGCCCTTCCTTCCTCACCAGTTTCTCTTCCATATCAGACATCTTTGACTTGTCTTTCTTTCCACTCTGTCAGTGCCAGATAACAAGTTTGTTAGACTCTGGGGCCAAACAATCTCTGTCATGAATACTTCGCTCTGCCCTTATAGCCCTGAAGCAGATGTAGGCAATATGCACATGTACTTGGCTGTGTTCCAACAAAACTTTATGAACAATGAAAGTTTGCAGGCCCCTGCCTTAGAACATTTTAGTACTGCATTTTATCTAGATTACTGAAGGTATCCTGCTCCATATCCTAAATTTAGTCCTTAATAATCCGATCATGCCACAGTCTGCTTAAAGGTTGTATAAGGTCATCGGATTTGGTTTCTATAAAGCTTTCCAGTCTCATCACTCCTTATGTACAGGATGCTCTTATTCAATTTTTCTAAATTGGACTGTGTGCAGTTCCAAAAATCTGCAGTGAATGAATGTCTACTCCAGGTCTTCACATGTGTTGCTTATTCACTGTTCTAAATTTTTTACAACCTTTAGTTCTCATCTTCCTTGACCCAAGATTGGAATAAACATGTCTCCTATGTACACCCAGTTTTAAAAAATTCAGATCCGTTGTCACATTGTAAAGAACTTCACCATGTGATGTCTCATGTACTTCATCTTCACACTCACCTTGTTAAGCAGTTCTTTCAAAAACAAACCAAACAAAAACATCTCTATTTACAGCTGAAAAAAGAAAACAAAGACTCAATGAAACGAAAAAATTTGTCCAGGATTAGAGTATAAATTAGTGTCAATATGCTGTTTAAGCGTTTTTAGCTGTTGCTGTTGTTTTTGGTAGGTAGTCTTCTACTTTTAATTGTTTAGGGCTGGAAAGGAAGTTACTATCAGTGTTAAACCTGAAGACAATTGTAGAGGAATGTGATTTAATATTATGCAAGGTGACACTGTCCTTATCTTTACATGTCATCTGGGTCTAATTTTCTTCCCAAGAGTATGGACACAAATTATTGCCTATTTCAACAACATGAAAGTAAGTCCTGCAAATCTTCCACAGTCTGACTCCCCTCAAGGCTGTGCATGAAGTCAAATCTAGACACAGCCATTGACTTTGCCAGGAACTACAAAGTGAGGCGAGGACGCTCCCCGCAGGCCCTGGCATGGTTCTAGTGAATAATTCATCAGGATGGCCACTGGTTGGCTGGGGAACATCCTTCTTCCACTGATTACTTGCTTTTTATGCACCCATTTATCTTCATTAAAGACTTTGTTTCCTCTCAAATACGAGTCTCCGATTTTTCCCACTTCAAGCTATTTTTCTCCCTTGGCTTTGAGGTTTTAAATATACTCTTTTTTTTTTTATATACCCATACTAACTCTAACCACAAATTCCAAGTGCAATGAAAGTTTAAGTGTTAAGATTACTCTCACAATTGAAACATAACCCAATGTCGCAATTTTCAGTCTTGACATCGTTAGTACAGGGTACAAACTAATGGAAATTAGTCTTCTGCTAACTATTCTGACCTTTCACTAGAGACTTCTTTCATTGTGAAGATAATTATCATTCTTCCCCTGCCAAGGGCAAGTTTCAACTTACACAGCCGAACTTCTAAACAAGTCCATTCAAAGTAATTTGGCAAGTTAATGTTTGATTTTTCACATTCCAAAATTATATATATATATATATATATATATATATATATATATATATATATATATATATATATATATGAGAAATATATTCATCATGAACATGAATTTTATTTTCTTTCCCTCTGTATTCCAGTGGTATTGAGGGGAAAAAAAGTAAAGGTGGTTTCATTTTGTGTGCTTTTTAAATAAATATATGCTCATAATCATTATGATTCTGGGGCCATGATCTTTTTGTAATGCACTGAATTCTAACTTTACAAATTTACTAATAATTAATACAACTCATGAAAAAATTATCCCCTGGTAATTTCTGAGCTCATTTTTTCTCATCTTTTTCTGAAAATGGGTACCATATTGCCACTAGCGGATCTTCTATAATAGTTTTGAAAAATCATTTTAAGTTAATTAAGTTTCTGGACTAATTTCCTTAATAGCCTAGGGCATTTTGTCATTCAGACTTACTGCTAAATAAGTGTCCATTTTTCCCCCAAGCATTTTCTCACTTATTTTTTGTAAATAGCAATTTTTACAAAGTCTTCATTAGTTCCTAATTGTTCAAATTTATCTTTTTCATTACACCTGCTAAAGACCAATTTTCAAAAGAATCCATTTTCTCTGCTATTTGAGAGCTATTATATCTTATGCTCTTTGTTTATTACAGGATTTAAATTATTCCAGTATATTTTGCCTTTGGTTTTGGGAACAGGTAAAAAAAATCCTTTGTGCGTATTTAGCATAATCTATAAAAACTAAAATAAGGCATTTCAAGGGAAATAAAAGGCTTTTTCCATCATTAAAAGAGTTATGTAATAACATTTCATCTAAATCTTGTTAAATAAAACATTAAACAGTTTAACTGCAGAAACTTCTAACTCACTCAGCTTTTGTTTTTAATGCATCTTACCGCCAGTCCAACCAGGATAGTTTCCGCTAACAGCCACACTAGATTCTTTTTTTTGCCAGCTACCTCAGAAAATTTGGTCCTAAGTAATGACATTTTAATTCTTTAAAAAAGTTACTTAGACAATATTTTTTTGTCTCAAAAAGGTTTTAGCTTTTTGTATTTAAATTCTTTTCACCTATAGCTCTTGTCTCTTTTAATATTTGCATTCAAACGTTAAAAACGAAGTATTTTGAGTTTAATACAGTATATACGTCCAAAGTTGTGTTTTTACTTCCTCTCCTCTTACGAGTTTATACAGGCTAGGAGGCAGGGTCCGAATACCTAACCTAAACCTGACTTTCACCGGAGAAGTAATCGTTTCCGGAAAACCCTGTTAATTCCGGGTGTGCTCAGTAAGGTTTACAATCGTGCTAAACATGACATCAGACATCGGAAATTTAGAGACAGAACAGCAACACACAATTGTACAACAAAAAGTGTGCTTTCCTAGGTTAATTTTTGCCACTGTGAATTAGGGCCAGTACATCCTGCTCCTCTTCCCAAGTCCAGGTTCATGGCAGGCGGATGCTCCGCCTTACTGGGCAGGTGTTCTTCCCTCGGGGGACACCAGCCACTCCCTTTTGGCTGAAAGTTAGATGCAGGTCTCATCTGGCGCTTTTGGCAGAACAGCCAGCCCCCCTCGATTTCTATTTTCTCCCGCGATTTTCAGCAGGAGCCTGTCCTCTCTGCCCCCCCCCCCCACCCCCCCCCCCAACCCCCTCCCCGCCCCTCTCCACTCTCACTCCCGAAGCCGTGGCAGGAGACTGGTCCAACCTTCCCATCTGGATGACCAGATTCCGCTTCCCTCACAGTTTCTCGCACGATTGAGAGTCTCACTGAAAACAAACGAAAAGCCCCACACTATAAAAACAAAGCAAACAAAGCACTGTCTCCCTGTCTCTGTCACTCACGCATTAAGCTGCTCAAGACTCAACACTTGGATGTGATCTGAAAACAACCCCCTTCTCACTTTCCAGGCCGCGGCAGTCACCTCTGACCCACCCCTCTGATCTCAATCAACCTAAAGCCGTGCCCAGGACACTCAGTCACAGGGTCCTGAGGGCGCATGGGACTCGCAGACTGAGGGCCGCTGCGTTGAGTGGTGATTCTGTCCCCCTCGATGTCCCCTGTTGGTCTGCTCCTGTCATTCTGTAATTTCTGTGGAGCGGCTGAAGGTCCTGGGTGGACGGTGGTGGTCAGCTCTCCTTACCGGTTTCCTGGTGACCACTTATTTCTTCTTTAATGTCTGGTGTCTATGCCAAGCCCCACGGGGTTTTCTTTTCATTGTCCTGACACTTTCCAGAGCCCTGGAGTTCCTGATCAGGTGGCCTGTGATGGTCTGACGTCCATGATGCCTGGCTGCTACCTGGCTTCCACATCAACATTCCCAGATTGCTTCCCGACTGTGGAGTGAGGAATCCTGGAGAAAACCTCACAGTCATGGATGTTACATCAGAAGCAGTTCATCTGGGGGCTGGGAAAACCTAGGTGTGGAGCAGGAGCCTCTCACCGCCCTCATTCTAGAGCATGTAGGGTTCACTCTTCTGGTCAAGTTAGTGTGACTGGGCCCTTTGGGTCTCAGTGCTGCTCACACGGAATCGGAGCGATTCGTGGTGAGGACAGCCATCCCTGCCAGTGCCGAGAGACCATGTGGTCTGTGACAGTGTGAATCCCGGCTGGTGGGGAACAGCATGCTGAGGGTGGCCCACAGGAAGAGTCTTGGGATGGTTATTGATATCTCAAAGGGGCTGGCAGATGTGTTACTTCCGTAGATACCACAGTGGAAAGTGGGCTAGGCACGTCTTCACGCACACCCTGGACATGAACGCTGTTCTAAACCAGGAGGGACCTGTTTGTGATGGAGCAGCGAGCAGTCCAGGAGGCATCAGCGGATGCTGGGGAGCCAGTGTGTAATGGAGGAGAGGGCTGATCTCCATGGGAAGTGAATCCTGCTCTGGGGGTTCCAAGAACAATCTGAAGTACTTCTAACATAGGACACCTTGGAAAAACATGTAAGTCAGACTGGCGTGAGCACGTGGGTGGGCACTGGGGGCTACAGAAAAGGGGGTGGTTTTGGCTGCTCATCACTGTGGAGCCTTCCCCCGCCCACCTTGGGGCTGGAGAGTTCCAGCTGTCAGGGAGAGGAGCCGGAACTGACCTCTTGAACCCAATCAAAGATCTCCTGTATGCGTTCAGCCCTCTCTTTCTCTCCGTATTCCTGGAGAAGGTTCACCTCTTGATACAAAACATGACTCATGGCCAAATTCTATATAATCCAGTCACCCTGGTGCTTTGGCCATGCCTCAAAGGGTGGCTGTGTGGGTCAGCCAAAGGTATCGAGATTCTAGAAGGTTTTGGCCCTGGATCATGCCTATGTGGACATGGAGTGACAATATTTGAGCATCACACCGAGGAAGAAGAATTATTCCCTCTCTCTGGCATCTGGAAAAGGCTTTCCAGGCCAGGAATTTAGTGAGTCCTGAGTCACTGTAAGTCCCTAGCACAACCAGCCACACGTGTCGGCAATGGCTATAATTGAGAGCATGTAATCCTGCCACGTGGAGCATGCTATTCAATTTCTCCCATTGCAGGGACAGCAGCCTGACCCTTTGCATTTAAAGGAACCCAGGGAAGATGCCTGTCATCTAGGGAAAAAAAGCAAGACATTGTTATAAAGTGGGAACAGAAAAAATTTAATTGAAGTAGCAAATGGATGATAATCTATCGTACTGCTCAAGACTCAGGGAGTAAATTATTAAAATGATTTGTTCCTAATAGCTTTATCTTGTGTGTGGTGATTACAAAAAAATATACCATAATATATTATGAAATAATACATTAGGTTTTTATTTCAATAGTTGTGTTAGGAAATTTATATACCTTCACACTGAACCTGTTTTACCAAAATCTTTATCAATGCAGATTGTCAAGTGCAATTGATAGCCTTGTTTTCTTTTACTCACTAATAACAAAATGCAGAAACTGGGAAAAAACATTTATTGCTTCAATAATTGCTTAGTTTCTGCTCTCAGTTGCTTTCAGTAGAGTTCAGGTTTTCTCCATTTCCGGGCTCTGCTTTCTGTTGGATAGCCTTCATTGTTTGATATCACGTGGTAGCCTCCACCATCTCCAGGCTCATCTGTCTCAGATTGAAGTCCACAGATGCTAGAACTGAACTCTCTTCCAATAGTCTCAAACACAAAGCCTTACGCAGCCAGTGGATGGTGAGTGGATCACATGGCCAGGTCTATAGTTACCAGTATTGACACTGAGTGCTCTGCTGTGACAGGTCAGACATGAGTCATGTGCCCACCTCGCATTGAAGATGGATGGACAATGGGGGAGGTGTGGTTTCCCACAGAAAATCCAGGGTATTAGAGGCATGGTTCCCACCCATCACGGCTGTGTAGAATGGGCAAGCTGATGGCAGTATTGAAAAAAGTGGGAGTCACTAAAAATCAAGATTCAGTCCTTTCTAACCATTCTCTGACAATCTCTGCCTTCCTCACTCAGTCAGAATCAGGCAGGAGCTGACCTTTTTGATTCTACACCACAGCAGCTCATCCTGTAAGAGGAAAAAAATAAAAAAAATGTACAAAAACACAAAACAAAACTAACTGGAGCAGGGGCGAGGAAGAAGAAGATGTGAAAATCCAGTTACGAGGGCATCAGCCCTGGAAACAGTCATTCTGGCCACGGTGGCCCTGTGTGCTCTGCCCCAGGATTTTTAAAACTCTTCACGCTCAGCACATCTGTCTGCCTGAGGGCTCCATGTTTTGGGGAAGTTGCTTTGACAGCCCTCCCTACCCACCTCACGAGCATGCAAGGAAGCCGTAAGCTTGTCGTCTCGGGAGAAGCCTGTCACTGTGGTTTTTGTTCCCTATGAGGCGGCCTTGATGGCAGTATTTTATCTGACTGTCCCTTAGAAACTGAGATGCATTCATGAACAGGTGTTGGTCACTGCCGGTGAGTGGTGGGAGCCAGTGAACCCCACAGAAATGAAGACTGACTTTTTGTGTGACTGTCTTTAGCAATGAAGTCTAATTTTTTTTTTAATTTATTCATTTTTTAGAGAGGAGAGAGAGAGACAGAAAGAGAGCAGGAAGCATCAACTCCCATATGTGCCTTGACCAGGCAAGCCCAGGATTTCGAACTGGTGACCTCAGCATTTCCAGGTCAACACTTTATCCACTGCGCCACCACAGGTCAGGCCAGCAATGAAGTCTAAAGGGAGCACTGGAGAAAGAGCGGGTGGGGAACACGGGGGGCTGTGCTGTCTCCCTCCATCACCCCCTCACCCCTCCCACAGACCTGAGGCCATGCTGAGCGCTGGGGCTGCCTCGCCTGCTGACTTCTGTCCTAACCTGTGTGAGGAGGTACCAAGCCTGGGGAATCTGTGGACTGCAGGGGGCAGCACAGACCTAGAGACCTGGCAGCCGGTGCCAACTTGTCTATGACCTTGAATAAAACACATGCTGTCTCAGGGTCTGGGTCTGTACACTTACAAAGATTTGACCGAGTGATGGCTAAATGCCTCCCAGTTCTAAAACCTTATGAGTCTTTTGGCTGGATCCTGATGTCTCTTTGTCATTATCACCACTGTCATGTTCTGGACATTGGACTCCACCTTATATACATGATCTCATTTAATCCGCACTCCAACCTTCCCAGGTCTATATGCTGGTCATCATTTCACAGACCAGGATACTCTACCCCAGAGAAGTTACATGTCTTGCTATGAAGAGGAAGAGCCAGGAAATAGAGCCAGGATCCCTTTGATTCTAAAATCCATGGTGCCTACCTGGAGGAAGTCAATTTCTCTGCCAATAATGGATTTATTATTTTATTTATTTATTTATTTTTTTCTAAGCTGGAAATGGGGAGAGACAGTCAGACAGACTCCCGCATGCGCCCGACCGGGATCCACCCGGCACGCCCACCAGGGGCGACGCTCTGCCCACCAGGGGGCCATGCTCTGCCCCTCCGGGGAGTCGCTCTGCCACGACCAGAGCCACTCTAGCGCCTGGGGCAGAGGCCAAGGAGCCATCCCCAGCGCCCGGGCCATCTCTGCTCCAATGGAGCCTCGCTGCGGGAGGGGAAGAGAGAGACAGAGAGGAAGGAGGGGGGGGTGGAGAAGCAAATGGGCGCTTCTCCTATGTGCCCTGGCCGGGAATCGAACCCGGGTCCCCCGCACGCCAGGCCGACGCTCTACCGCTGAGCCAACCGGCCAGGGCCAATGGATTTATTTTTAATTCATGCATTAATTTATGACAGTCTTTACGTCAAATTTATCTAAAATTAAATACAGATTATTATATTATTGACCCTCCCACAGAGCCTGCGGGTGGGCACCATATCTGAGTCTCTATCAACCTGCGCACCCCACCTTGGGATTTCCCCCGAAATCCCGCCCCACCCAGCCATTCCCAGTGGCTTTCCATACAAACGGCCTGTCTTGCCACGTACTTCACACTTTCCTACACTCTCCCAAACAGGCGGAATCTGGCCTCTGCGTATCCTGCATTCCGGATTCCGGACCTCTTGCTAAGTGGCCCCAGGCCTGGCACTAAGTAGCTGGCCTTGATTCTCAGCTTGGCCTGTCCTGGCACCCGCACAAGTAGCAGCCCCCTGCAGATTGGTCTGTAGCTCATGCTGGGTGGGCTCAGAGGGGGCAGAGGTGGTGGCTGCCCTTGCAGCTCCGGGGGGCCCCAGAGTCAGTGTACCTGGTGGACAGCTTCAGACCCTCCACGCGGAACCCCTCAAGGGTGGACTCAGCGAGTGTCATATCCCCACTGTGCCAAGTCCTGCTCCGCCCAGCAGAGCAGCTGCTCCGCGTGTAGTCCCAACCGGTTCTCACAGCCAGTTGGCCTGGGGTCAATCCCTCCCAATGACTTCACAATCCCCCCCTGTGACTTCACACTCCCTTCCAGCGACACCAACAGCAATGAAGTTTCAACTACAACAATGCTCTCTTTATTTCTTAAATTCAGGTATATACTATAAAAGCTCATTCTGCTTTCCACCTATCATAATAGTTATGTGGCCAGCTGAAGTTTACCTTTCCACTACATAAGTAAATTAATAAGGTGGAAAGGTCTAAGGGGAATATTTAATGTACTGGAATCAAACCATTTGCAAAGCACTTTAATTTTAACAACCACCATTTTGGTGTTTTAATTGAAAACAACCTGTGTTACTATTCATTACAGACTGTCAGAGCGGGTCTTTTGTTTGGCAAAACTTTGTTAATAGTCACATTAACCTTAGTGGTTTATTTGAAAGTAGTAAACCTGAGTTCCCTGGAATATTCTAGAACCCAAATTTTCAATTCCTGTAAAATTCCTTCTCAACGAGAGTCTGAATTAATGAAACTTCATGGTCTTTTTTCTTTGGGAAGAAGAACCATCTATTGCAAGAATGATACAATTTGTGTATAATCATTTATTAAGGCAGTAACTTTGTTCAAGTCTTTAACATTGTTGTGTGTCTCAGTTTCCTCCTTTGAAACACAGCAGTGATTTAATGAGGGGAGCTGTTAACCTCTTCATCACTAGGAATAACATAACTTTTTTAATAAGTGAAAATAAAGGAGGAGTTAGAATTGTGCACAACTCCTTGGAGAAAAGAAATGTCAGTTCTGGCAAAAGCTGTATAACCCTTCTGTTATAAACATTTCTGTTATAGTTTTTAAAAAGAGAGAGAGAAAGAGAGAGAGAGAGAGACTCACTAAAGGTATGTGTATTAAAACAGTTGTCTTGTTTGAGTGACTGAGGAGAGGGCGATGCTATTAAGTTTGGGAACACCATAAAATAATGGAAGCTTTGGAGGTGGGTAGGAATAATGAGTTCAATATTAAGCATGCTAGATTTTAGGTGTATGTAGATAGATAGGTCCAGTAATGATCAAAAATCCATGGATGCCTGCAAAAGATATAAAGCTGTGTTGTGTTATAAGTGATACAGGTGGTGACTATGTCTCTGGCTTCCCAGTGAGGGCATGCTAGGAAGAGTGGATGTCATGGGTAGATCCCGACTTTTGAAGGGGAAGTAAAATACAGTAATCTAATGGAGCAAAATGTGAGGGAGCCAACATCGGGGGGATGCTCAGCACCAAAGACTACCTACTGAGCCATTTTTATGTGCCTAACCTCTGAGGAGTGGGAATGTGAAGATAAAGAAGAAATGGTTTCCGGTCTTGAGGTCTTGAGGAACTTGAAGCATGGTGTGGGGAGAGATGGTTTCAAAGAGAAGGAGTCCACAGCATCTGATGCTGTGGGAAGGTATAGTAGGAAAAGCGTGGAAAGTTATATTTGATTCGGCCATTAAGCAGCTGGTCGCTGCTCTAGAGAGAACGCAGTGTTGGCATGGTGGTGGTGAGTTCAGCAGGCAGAGAAGTAAATGTGATTCAATTATTTTGTGAAGGATTTTAGCGATGAAAGAAGGGCAAATGGTGGTTGATATGTACAGAACCATTGAGAGTGATTATCTTTAAGATGGAAAGAAATTTAGAAGCTTGGATTGGAAAGATAAGGAAGAAGGAAGATGAAGAAACAGGATAGACAGGGAATATTGATGGGGCAAGGCTTGGAAAGGAGTGAGCTTTCAATCACAAACCTGGGACAGAGCAAGAACCGAGTCAGTCTAAGGAGAAGACTTGAGCAGTGAGGCTTGCTCCATGATGTAGATGGTTTTTGTTTGTTTGTTTTGTTTTGTTTTTCCTCGGGTTGGGGGGGAGGGGCAAGAACCTGAGCAAAGACAGGAAAAGGCTTACAGAGGAAGTTTGAAGCCTCAGCTGGCCCTGAGATGACTCATTTGAAGTGATATCAGTCGGTACTCTTGTGAGATCTTCCTTTCAACATTGCTTAAGAAATTCCATTACAAAGAGAATGTGCAAAAAAAAAGGGAATGTGCAAATTGTTTGACAACTGGTGTGGACTGTAGCAAGGTGTGTGTGGCAGGACAGGGGCAAGGAGAGCTGAAGATGCTGGCAAGAAACATGTTACTATGATAAACCATGGGGTCGAGGCTGGATACATAAGTAGGTTGGCAGAGAATTCTCCATGACTTGGCATTTCTGCACATCTGAACAAAGGATGTGGACAGCTCATCAAATATGTTTGCACATTAAAAATCCTTAGGGAAGACAGACAGTAATTCCCTCCAGAGACATTGAGAGCTTTCTCTCCCTGGGTGCTTCCATCCTATCTCTAAGAGTGTTCTTGGGAATAAAGATAATATCCCTTTTTGGAGAGAGGGAGTGGCAGCTTTGCCAGTGGGTCCTATAGAAGATTGGGATCTCCTTATCTTGGAGTTCCTCAACTGTGACACCAATGTAGGCAGTATCCACCTGGGCCTGCCTCTGCACTGCGCTTGGGACCTGGGGGACAAGAAGGACCAATGCAAACATGAAATCCACATCTTCTGTGCCATGAGTAATAAACTGTCTAAATTCATTTGGAGTCACTGTGGCTTTCTTGGCTGCATTCGTGTCTGTGTGCTGGCACACCTATTGTTGGTTTAGTTGCTGCTGTTTAAAGATTATTTGATGTCTTGACAAAATCAAGTCAAGGGAGGAGAGGCCGATTGTGAAGTGGGTCTGAAAAAGGAAAGAGGGGTCTTGATGGGCATGAAGAGCATTATGAGGACAGGGAAGGAGACAGTAAGTGCCTAGAGGTTGTTAAAAAACAAAAAAGGTAGTGCCTTGGCTTGGTGGCTCAGTTGGTTAAAGAATTGTTCCAATTCACCAAGGTCGCGGGTTCAATCCCCGGTCAGGACATATACAGGAGTCAACCAATGATTACATAAATAAGTGGAATAACAAAATGATGTTTTTCTTTCTCTCTCTCTCTTTCTCAAATCAATAAATAAGTATAACATTTAAAAAAGGTAGCATGACGCCCCAGATGGGCAGAGCATCACCCCCTGGTGGGCATGCCTGGTGGATCCCGGTTGGGCACATGCAGGAGTCTGTCTCTCTGCCTCCCCACTTTTCACTTCAGAAAATTAAATAAATAAATAAATAAATAAATAAATAAATAAATAAATAAATATACAAAAGGTAGTCTGATGTGGGGAGGATGGGGAAGGTGAGATCTAGACTCAGTCTGAAATGACTGGTAGATGGACGATGGTTAACAGTGACTGCGCGACCTCAGGGCAGGTGAATGGATAGTAAAGGGTAACGAAAGCTGGAGAGGAGCCGGCCAGACTCCACATGGAATGGCTTTAATCGTGGGTAAAGCATTAAGTTAAGCTTCAGGGTTTACTTATTTGAAGAATGAAGAACATAATTTACCACTCATCCCATATTCTCACCTTTCTCAGCAAAGAATAGTGGAGAGTGGGTAGTTGCACTTAATCTCCCATGGGGATGTTGCCTCCGCCCAGCCTGACCTCTGGCTGCTCTCAGGGTGCATGCGCAATCGCTCCGCTCACATCGAGGGTGGCGCAGGTAGGGGAAACCAGGTAAGACCAAGTACTGGGCTTTGATTTTCATGGCCGTGTGGTGCTGGCTGGGCTCAGGCTCAGGCTCAGGCTCAGGCTCAGGCTCAGGAAGATCGTCCCCAGCTGGTCGAATCACGTAGACTTATCGCTGCCTCCTTTTCTGGTTACAATAAAGTTTCTGTAACCCCCCTGGCCACCTAAAAGGAGGAAGTGAGGGAATAGGGCATTTATTTTTGGTAAGTTCCAGATTGCAGTAATTGTGCTGTTTGAGATGCACTTACCTAATTGTCTGGAATCCTAATTCTTAAACACGGAAATTAAAGAGATTTACTCTGAATTTTATAAGGTAGAGATCTGCATCTAAGTTCAGCCTTATTAAGAAAACAAACCCTGCATGAAAGTACAGTAACTAGGAATTGAGATCTTTATAGGTTCAGTGACATGGCCTTTGGACGACACGTTTACAAAACAGCTTTGAAGCCAAAGGACTGGAAATGATTTAAAGAGTTATTTTAATGAGAGAATGTTTCCAGGGCTATATTTTGGGTAAGCATCTGCTTCATAGAATTTTTTCTTAATTATTGTTATTATTTTTTTAAAACAAGAATATTATCCTCTTTTTAGAATGTTGGTGTTTTTCTACTTTTCCCTAATTAGAGATGTGCACTAGGCGGTTTGAGAATTTTCTTACTGCTTATTGCTTTCTTATTGTTTCTATAAGTGTGAAACATAATATTTTTCTTTGAATTAGGGTGCATATTTTTCTGAAAGGTGCTTTTTCAAAAACGAGCTTGGGTTTATTATGTTTACTGGAGTGGTGTACCCCGTTTCATTTGCTTTGTCATCTTGGAATGTCATTCATTAGTAGAGAAAACTAAAAAAGCAAATGAAAACATCCGGGGAAGCAGGCTGCCCTTGCTTTACTTCTGGATAAATTATACAACAAGGTTATTCTCCCAATTAGATAATGTCTCGGGAGTGACTGGTTAGTCGCTTCCTAAATACAAGCAATTTGAATTTTAAAATGTTAGCTTTATACAAGGTGATGCATTTCCCATTTCTGGGCTAAGTGGTAAGTGTAGTAGGCTATGGTGGGTGTGGAAAATGCTATCTCACAGGTTAAGAAACTTTCACAATAATGACTATAAATGCAAGCAGGCATGCAGGTGTATGTACAGATGCAAAAGTGTGCATGAAACTTTTAAAGTATTTTTATATGATCATTTTATTGTCGAGTCACTGTTTGAATTTATTTCCTTTACTCTTCCTCCATTAGTTGTTAACTCCAAGGACTCTATTAATATTCATATTTTTGGGGAGGAAGAATCATATGAGTTTTGTTATTAGGAGAAATAGAGAAGATGTAATATTGTTAAGACTGGAAATTTCTAAATATTTTAACCTCTGATTCCCCCCCAAAGAATATCTACTCTTTGTAGGAATTTAATTAAATAAACATGCATTTTCAAAAATTCAGTGACTAATATAAAATATAATAAATATAGTTGAGCCTGACCAGACGGTGGTGCAGTAGATAGAGCTTCAGATTGGGATGTGGAGGACCCAGGTTCGAGACCCCAAGGTCGCCAGCTTGAGTGCGGGCTCATCTGGTTTGAGCAAGGCTCACCAGCTTGAGCCCAAGGTCACTGGCTCGAGCAAGGGGTCATTTGGTCTGCTGTAGTCCCCCGGTCAAGGCACATATGAGAAATCAATCAATGAACTACAATGAGCCACAACAAAGAATTGATGTTTCTCATCTCTTTCCCTTCCTGTCTGTCCCTATCTGTCCCTCTCTCTGACTCTCTCTGTCTCTGCCACACACACACACACACACACACACACACACACACAAATAAATAAATATAGTTGAGTGTTTAATCTAAACATAAATTATAACAAAGGCCCCTTAACTTTTTAACCCAAAATATTTTCTTCAACTTCTTTAGTAACTTTCATGAAAATATTAATATATTTCGTATACTTTCAAAACTACTGTTTTTTTAAAATGTCATTTCTGGAAGTATTTACATTTAATAAATCATGGTCTTTATTTAGCCTGACATTGCTGGCTTAGGAATATGGAATACAGTATTAGTTTCTATAAGAATGAATTGACTTGACTATGAAATAAAGCTTTCCCAAGATCAGCCCTGAAGAAATATATTAGCTATAGCTAAAATGCATGACTATGCTTACCCTAAAACATACAGACATTATAAAACTGTATATTGGTTATGGTAACAATGTATTTTTTTCCAATAGATCCATGTGGCTTTCAGCAAAAATGTATTGATTTCATTAAAATGTGCTCCTTGAGATACACAAAAATTCAGTTAAAATGCATTGGGTTTCTGTTAAAGTTCATTGACTTAAGTGAAGAACATTACACTGTTATTGGGTAGCCTCAGGGTTTGGTAAGTATTGAATCAAGAAGTATACATAAGCAATAACAAAGGCTGGGGAAAACAAAGATATTATAAACTATATATAGATGTAAATATTCAACACACATTATTAGATTGAATTTTCTCACAGGCCCTAAGAGTTGACTGAGGGACTTTCTACAAAGCCACCAGTGTAGTCCGAATTCATAGGAACTCAAGCAACATAATGCACAGAATAAATCCAGTTTTTCCTCTGTTTAAGTTACTCCCCATGAGGAGGATGTGGCTTACAGGATGCTCTTCAAATCACATAATGTCTAAAATTTTCCACTTAAAAAAACAAAGGATGGTCAACAAGTTAATGCATTTCCCCCCCACGAACCTAACATGTTTGCAGAGACTAAGCCCCACTCTGGAAAAGGCCTGCTCATTTTGTTCAGCCTCACACTGCATCCTCACACTGGTGTGGGCCAGAAGGGGAAGGAGGAGAGGGCAAGGGCAAGCCCAGTCAGCCATATTTCTTCATATTTTGATTTCTAAACAAACACAAGAGACCCTAAGTTTTTTGGAAGAAATTCTTTGTAAACACTGTTAATTATAAAACCATATAGTTTTCAAAAAAACAGAATGTAGGTAGGAGCATTTCATCTGGGGATATACTTTTCTCTTTACTATCATTTCATATAATCTAAGTCATATAAGACTAGAGTAGAAAAAGTAAAAACAAGCAATAAAATTAATTTAAATCACTGAATTTCCTGTAATTCAAGAAGAATCACTGTTGTTTTATACCTGTTTTTAACAGATTTTTTATGTTTCATAATTATTACTAGGCTTATCTCTTTTTAGAATGCATTTGGCCTGGCTGGTGGTGGTGCAGTGGATAGAGTGTCAGCCTGGGACGCTGAGGTCTTCGGTTCCAAGCCCCAAGGTTGCCAGCTTGAGCATGGGCTCAGCGAAATGATGCCATGATTGCTGGCTTGAGCCCAAAGGTCACCGGCTTGAGCAAGGTGTCACAGGCTCAGCGGGAACCCCCCAGTCAAGGCTTGTATGAGAAGCAATCAATGAACAACTAAATTGATGCAACTATAAGTTGATGATTCTTGTCTCTCTCTCTTCCTGTCTCTCTCTTTCTCCTTCTCTCTCTTTCTCTCTCACTAAAACAAACAGACAAAAACAAATTGGAAATTACTGTATTTTTGCTCCATAGATGCACAGGTATTTTCCCCTCCACTTTTTGGGAAAAAAAGTGTGTCTTATGGAGCGAAAAATATGTTACTTTATTAAATATTTTAACACACCATTTGGTTCAGAATATTTTTTTTCTTATTTTCCTCCTTAAAAACCTAGGTGTGTCTTATGGTCAGGTGCGTCTTATGGAGTGAAAAATACAGTATAATGATTGTGTTATAAAGATTTTTAGATGTATATAGGAAACTGCACAAAACATTATACAGCTAAATGAATTCTTATAAAACTAGTATCTGACCAAGATGGTCTCAACATGCCCCTCAGCTTGACTCAACTTTCTTTAGACACATTTCTCTCCGATTAGAAGCCCTTGACTTCTCTTTTCTCTGAAAACTTGCAATTGTAATTTTTTTCTCTGCTCCTTTGAGATGAAAATCTTCCACAACCCAAGAATGTCAATCCAAAAAATACTTGACAGCCTTCCTTTGAAATGTAATCGTCAAGACAGACAGGGCTCCTGTCTCCGTGTCTCTGTGGGAAGGTAGGACTTCCTTAATTGCCAATTAGCAAACACAGAAGGTGGAGTCACACTGACCAACCTCCCCATAACATCCTCTAGGACTTACTCATGAACTCACTCTAGAGTTTCAAAGACCTCTTTTGTTACAGTGGAGTTGAGTGCGGTCTCTCTGCCATGTTGTCATAGTCTTGATTGAGTAAAGCCTTCTTTGCCTGTTAACTCCACCCAGTGCATTTTTTTTTGACAAACCCATGCACGCATCATTTGGATTAGGAATTATAACATTGACACAGTCTTGAGCCCCTGCATGCCCTTTCCTTTCCAAATCCCCCCTTTCTCCCACGGTTAACCACTATCTGGACTTCCAGGCTAATCACTTCCTTGCTTTCCTCTATACTTTTTCATTATACTATCTAAGTGTGCATTTTTAATGTGACTTGAATTTTATCTACCTTTGAAATGTATTTAACTAGAAACAAAAAGCAAATATTCTCTTTTCTACCAGCATGTTTGTGAGATCCAGAGTATTGCATAGAGCTGTAATGTGTTAATTATTGTAGAGAATTCTACTGGATGAATATGTCACCATGTATTTATCCACATTATAGATAGACATGAGGGCTGTTTCTTGTTTGGGTTATTAGAAATAATATTACTATGAACACTCTTAAATATAAATCTTGCAGCACTATTTACTCTTTATGATACCTATCTAGGGGTGGATTGAAAAGATTTTATGTCTTCAATACAAAAAGTAAATAATTTTCCTTCCTTCTTTTCTTTTTTCAATTTTATCATCATCATTTAGGTATGTAGTTTTTAGTCATCTTGTGATGCACTGAGCTTATTGAACCTGTGTAGTGGTCATTTACAGTTTTGAAAAATTTTAGCCATTTTCCTTTCAAATACAGTGTTCTTGTTCAAAGTCTCTCTTTTTCTTTGTGACTCCAATTAAATTCATCTTAGAACTTTTTATTGTATTGCCTGGTTTCTTTAATTCATGCTCTCTTTTCTCTCCCCCTCAAAATTCTGTGTGTTATTTTTTGAGGGGGGATTTATTCTGGATTTTTCCTGATCTTTACCTTATTACTAGCTTATTTTTCATTAGTTGTTTCTAAGTTGTGCCCTTTCAAACATATCCACTGATGTCTCCATGCCATTTATTTTTCAGTTTTAGAATTTCTATTTTGTTCTTTTTCAAATCAGCTTTGTCCTTTAAAAAGCTGAGTTCCAGGTCTCTGGCAAAATGTTTAAACTTGTCTTTTCTATCTTCTTGAAACCAACAAGGATAATTCTATAAAGCTAGTGCTTAATTATATGGGATCCTTGTTTGTTTGGTACTTTCCCTGATCTGGTTCTCTTTCACATCATCAAGTTTCCTGATTAGTCTGCTTGCCTTTGATTATGAGCTACACACTTTATTTGCTAATTTGTTTAGAAATAATTGGAGGCCCAAAGACAACAGATACACATCTTGACTGAGAGATTTCCTTCCCTCTCCTCTTGACTTTCCATAGAGTTTCTCCTCAGAGAAAAGATTGGGCTTCTTCTCTGCACAGAAGCAAAATTCCTGCTGTGCAAGTAACCCAAGGAGAGGGAGGTAGAGCCAGACCAAAGCTGTATCCTTTTTTAAGATCTGGGTTCAGCAGTCCTACAGCATCACTGAGGTTATGTACCACAGGGGCAGATATAAAAGAAGTAACATAGTTCCAACCCATCACTGGAAGGAATTAGGTAAGTGTACTTTTGCTGCTATGTTTGACTAGATAATTATCACAACCCTTTTGAAATACATGTTACCGGGTTCTGTTTTAAAAATCATTCTAAAGTTTGACCTCAGGATTAACTACCCTGTTGAATCTTATGAGATATCATATCTACTTCTGAAGGTCAAACATCCATACCTTGTCTACTCACCACAAAGCAATTATTAGGGGAGAAGCTATCTTAGTTTATAATTCTTTATTTTAAAAATTGCATTTTTAATTTATTAAGAAATTTTGGGTGTTTGCTTCCAGTTTTTATCTGGTCAACCCAGCCCTCTTTCCTTCACATATATACGTTTGGCTAAAATTAAAAAGTCTGTTCATACCAACTGTTGATAAGAACATGGAAGAACTGGTACTCTCATTCCTTGCTGATTAGAATGTAATATGATACAATCACTTTGAAAAAACAATTTGATAAAACTGAAACTCATTGACATAGATAAAAGTGAAGTGGGTACCAGAGTGAGGGGGTGGGGGAAGGGTGTAAAGAGGGACAAATACACGATAACAGAAAATGATTTGATTTGGGGTGAGGGGTACACAATGCAATCAACAGTTCAAATTCTATAGAGATGTTCACCTGAAACCTATGTGTTCTTATTGATCAATGTCATCTCATTAAGTTTAATTTCTAAGTTAAAAAATTTTTTAAAAAAGAAAAAATAATTTGTTTATTTTTAAAAAAGTTAAATGTTTCATCCCAGCGAGATAGACTACAGCAGACCCAAAGTAAATTTGAATCAGTTTTATTGCAGACCTGCACAGGGACTGCAGGCAACCCATGCAAGGGAGCACTGCAGCCCCCCAAACCTGCGCAGGGACTGCAGGTAACCCACACAGGGGAACACTGCAGCCTCCCAAACCTGCGCAGGGACTGCAGGCAACCCACGCCTCCGAAGAGACTGAGGCACTGCAGCCCCCCAAACCTGTGCAGCTAACAAACTGCGCAGGGACTGCAGCCCCCCAAACCTGCACAGGGACTGCAGCCCCCCAAACCTGCACAGGGACTGCAGCCAACCAAACCTGCGCAGGGACTGCAGGCAACCCACACAAGGGAGCACTGCAGCCCCCCAAACCTGCGCAGCCAACAAACTGCGCAGGGACTGCAGCCCCCCAAACCTGCATAAGGACTGCAGCTCTGAGCTTCTAAAATGGCTCCTTTTTATAGGATGGCTGTCTAGGATGAGCAAGCATCATACAGAAGCTAATGTGGCTGTTAGTCATTGGCTAGGGAGGTCGTGCGCAGTTACGGGGGGGGGTATTACTCAGTGGAGAATTTCAAACATAAACTTCTGATAAGGGTCTCTGACTCAATGCAGGATGTTGCTGAACTCTTTGTTCTCAGTGTCACAGGGACCTTGTACACTCTTGGCAGCCCCAGCATGTCAGTACTCCCTGAATCTAACATTAAACATATTTTATCATATTTTCTGTATATTCTGCTCTTCTCTTAGGATTTACCCAAGGTAAATGAAAGCACATGTTCATACAAAAACTTTTATATGATTATACACAGCTTCTTTATTTGTAGTAGCCAAAAACTAGAAATAACTCATATGTCCTTGAGAGAGTGAATAGAAAAACAATTGTGGTACATTTGTAGGATGGAATACTCAAAAGTAAAAAAAAGAGCAAATTATTAATATATGCTAAAACACTAATGAATCTCAAAATCATTTTGCTCAGCAAAAGAAGCCAGGACAAAATTAAAAGATTTATTCACACAAAATTCTAGAAATAACAAACAAATCTATAGTACTAAGCAGATCAGTGGTTTTCTGAAGATAGGAGGAGCGGTTAAGGGAAGCTCACAAAGGGATAGGAGGATATTTTAGAGAGTTACTATGTTCATTATCTTGATGGTAATGACCTTTCCATGGTGTATACATATGTCCAAATTTATCAAATTGGATATGCTACATATGTTCAATTCATTGCTTGCTAATTATTTTCTAACAAAGCTTCTAAAAATTTTTTTAAAAGAAAGTCACAATAAATCTGTGCTGAAATGATAAATCCCAATTTAATAGCCCCTTCTGCAGTTTAATCACAGGCTAATTGATAAGGTCGAAGAATATGTTATCTTTTTCAACTATTTTAAATACCAACTTATACCAGATATAGTTAAGTGCATATGTGTTACATGAAGATATTCCTTGTCATTAGCTTGATGTACTTTAGCCTTTGCCTACTGTAGCGGAATTTCTTCTTCCACAAGAAGTTGGTTTAGTTTTTGTATTTTTCAGTGATCTTTGGTCCTGGAAATTTCTTTAAGAAACTTCTTTAAGGAAGAAATTTATGGCACTGAGGCATAATTACAATGTTTTAATACAGAACAGTTAATTACATTTTATTCTCCCCCTGTAGGAGGGACTTGAAAATCTTGTAAGAGACAGAAGCTGGCTGACACAAGATGGCGGTCATGTAGTCATAGAACTTGATCATTAACCAATGGAACGAGGCATTGATGGTGGCTACTGAAGGGTGAAATTGTGCCTTAGCTAATACTTCTGGAGGTCAATACTTTTTTTTTCCACTAAACCTTTGACATTTAATGAGAAATAAATTTATTTTGCACTAACTAGTTTTGTTGTTCATGCCAATAATTTGTATTTATTTCTGATTTTACTCACACAAGCCTGCAAACACAAAGCATGGAAAACCCCCAAAATTTCTCTACTGTAAATGCACAATTTGGAGAATTCCATTCAGTGAAATTTAGGTTCCAGGGGGACAAGCTGCCTGCCTACTGTTTTTGTTCTGTGATTATAAATTCCAAGAGAGCAGAGATTTTGCTCCTGGTCATTGTAGAGCTGAAAGTCTTTCTGTTGTCATGGAAATATTTTGATGTCTGAGTCAGAGGACAAGCACTTCTGTTTTCCTCAGATTATGACCATAATCTATCTGAAGTAGATCCCTCCACTCACATCCTCTGCCCGTGAACACTTTGCGAGCTGGGTCGTTTGTGGAGGAGTTCAGCAACTAATTTGTGCACGTGTGAGCAAGATATTCTGCTGGTCAGGCGAGGAGTCGAGAATTTTCATCTACTCCTCAATGCACAATGGCAACAGAAGAGTTCTTTGTAATCGGTTCCCCCCTCAGACCCTCAAAGACCTGCTCTCTTTGTGCACAGAACTTCCAGCATGAGACTGTTTCTAGCAGAGAGCATCACTGATGGCCAGCGAGGGCAGTGGGGACCTACTGGGAGTTCATACTGCGTTTTTGATAACCACTACCCTTTGCTGTTGTTTATACAGCGAATTATTGATTGGGATGGATGTTTCCATGAAAGGCCGCTCTTGTGAAATTTCATCAGAACCGAAACCCTTCTGAGGTTGACCTGCCGGAAGTTCACTGCTCAGTCCTGGCCTCTTATTTGACAGTTAATTACAAGAAGTCTGACCTGTTCAACCCTGTGCCTTGCAGACCAGTTCAAATTCTTCAACAAAACTAATTTAGCTTCACTTCGTCGGAATTAAAAGGTTAACGCTTTCATCAAGACACTGGACTCTACTCCCTGCTTTGAAAACCGAATCACACGTTGAGACGTTATGTTCTTTTTTTTCTCTAACTCCCAGTTGCTGAAGTCCTGTCAAAGAAACAAAAAATCAACAAGCAAAAAGAAAAGCGTGCACTAATTACTGGATGGGCTGTTCTGAAATTCCAATTTCAAGCCAGTACTGCGAGGGGGAGATGAACCAACTTCAAGGCTGGTCTGGTGTCCACACCTGCAATTTGCAGCAGGAGCTTCTGATGGCCCGGCCTAGAGAGATAAGAAGCAGCAGAGACAATGAGCAGACAGCCTGTCACTTCCAGGGGCTCAGTTCTCCCTGGTATCCTAATTTTAGACTCTTTTTTTTTTTTTAACAAGTAAATTTATTTATTTATTTAGTTAGTTTTTAACAGAGACAGAGAGACAGTCAGAGAGAGGGACGGATAGGGACAGACAGACAGGAACGGAGAGAGATGAGAAGCATCAATCATTAGTTTTTTGTTGCAGCACCTTAGTTGTTCATTGATTGCTTTCTCATATGTGCCTTGACCGGGGGGCTATAGCAGACCAAGTAATCCCTTGCTCGAGCCAGCGACCTTGGGTCCAAGCTGGTGAGCTTTTTGCTCAAACCAGATGAGCCCATGCTCAAGCTGGCGAACTCGGGGTCTCAAACCTGGGTCCTCCGCATCCCAGTCTGATGCTCTGTCCACTGCATCACCACCTGGTCAGGCTAATTACAGACTCTGCATGAAGAATTCCTTTTGAAGGTATTGAAATCATTGTATCCAGGATGCTAATGAAAGCGAGTTTGTTTGGAGGACGTCTTACTCAGAAGGTCTTGTCTTTCAAAGAGAAGAGGACAAGCATCTATTATTGAGGACCTATGATAGGCCTGCCTTTGGGATGAATGTTTTCCTGTTGAGACCTGATTCCTCCCGCCCCTCTTCTGACCATGAGCACACAGACGAAGGCACCATAAGCTGACATCGAACAGCCTTTTAGATCTCAGGTACCTGCACAAAGTCAAGCCTTGTTCAAGGTTGTTTCCCCTCAATTAACCTGGAGAATTCCTAGGGGCTGTTTCCCAACCTTTCACGACTGTACTGTCCAAGCTATGTATTACTTACAATATACACTGCTCACAAAAATTAAGGGATCAGGGGACATGCATATACTCCAGTACTTTCAGCCTTTTGTAGAGTGCGTTTCACCAGTGAAATTAAAGTTGATTTTGCATCTCATTTGCATAATCAAACAACTTTCTTTGACTTGTCATTTGCTTTTCTGATATTCTTGTCCAATAGAAAAAAATCAAATGCTTCTTTTTTTTATTGCTTCATATTCATTTTGAAATATCCCCTAATTTTTGTGAGGAGTATATCAACTTAACTAAAGGTAAAATTTTGATCTTTTCCCACCATTTCATTGGCCATAAACCAAAATGTTTGTGTCTTCCCCAAATGCCTATGCTGAAATCTGGTCCCCAGGGTGATGGTCTCAGGAGACGGGGCTTTGGGAGAGATTGGTGCTCTGATAAAAGGCGCCCGAGGGCTCTCTCACTCCTTCTGCCTGGTGAAGGCACAGCGAGGGGACCGCCATCTGAAACCAGGAAAGAGGCCCTCAGCAGACACCCAATCTGCTGGTATCTGGACCTTGACCTCCAGCCCCCCCCCCCCCAACTGTGAGCAATACATTTCTCTTGTTTATAAGCCACCAAGTCTCTGGTGTTCTTTTCTAGTAGTGCTAACAGATAAAGACATCATCCTATGAATGTTAGAAAGAAAGGAGAGAGAGAGAGAGAAAAAGAATGAAAATGTTTTCTTATATTCTTATATAATCAGGCAATATATATATATATATATATATATATATATATATATATATATATATATATTTGATGTGCCTTTCAACATTTGCATCCTAACATCCTAAACTTTTTTTTATATTTCATCTCAAAACGACTGTTTCATCACTAAACTTGACTGAACACACCCTCCTCCACCGTAATGGTAATCAGAATCATGGAGGACAAATCCTGGAAGAAAAGGCTCCTTTTCTTCCCTTCTTTTGATTCTATTGTTAGACTTCATATATGTAACTGTGAGAATTTGCCATTCCCATAGAATCTAAACTCTGAGATGTCTTGCTCCCAGAGGGTTTTGCCATGATATTCATAGATTAAAAACAGAACTATAAAGGTCTGAAAGCTCATTGACAAATGTTTTCTCCTATGGTCTAAGGTCTAAATCGCAGTCATAACAATCATGTTTAAGGGATAAGAATAATGTTCGCTTGTAAAATCAATATCTCTCATCTTAATGGACATGACTGTCCTCTGTCCTGGATTGCTGTCATTCTTTGTCATTTTGGTGAGCCCCTCTGCCTACTCATCTTTCATAAGAATGACTGAAAATAACTAGAATGACAAATAGCTTTAAACATTAGTGAAGAATTGATTAGGAAATATGACTTGTTTGAGAAAAAATATTTTAAGTAAAAGATTTTTATTATTTCTGAATAAAGTAGGGTGTTCCCAGAAGATTTAGTTGAGACAAATTATTTGTCATGACTAAAATCTATTCCAGTTTAATTCAGCATAGATTGCTTGAGCAGTTACAAGGATGACATAATGTTAACTGCTTCAAGAGATAAAAAAAAGTAAGCGAGATAGGATTAGTGCCCTTAAATTGCAGAATTTTCACAATATTTCTGTTATTAAAAAGGATGTATTTCAATGCACACATTTGTATATGAATTGTATTTATATAAAAATGAAATAGAACAAATTGGCCAAAATTCTGTGGAAATATCTAAAGTTAAGCATAATTTCTTATTTACTTATGTATTGTGAGAAAATTCTATGTTCCCCTAATAGCAACTGATGCCACAGAAGGGGAGTATTCATTCAAAAGACAAATCTAGTTTAGGAACTAAAATGAGATTGGGAATTAATTTGGATACAAGTGCTTAAAGTCTTATTTTTTGTTTCTTTGCCTTAGTGGATTGGATTTACACGGTCTAAACATATTACTGTTTTTTTTTGTTGTTGTTGTTTTTTTATTAAATTTAATGCAGTGACATTGATAAATCAGGGTACATATGTTGAGAGAAAATATCTCTAGATTATTTTGACATTTGATTGTGCTGTATACCCCTCCTGCAAAGTTAAATTGTCTTCTGTCACCTTCTATCTGGTTTTCTTTGTGCCCCTCCCCTCCCCTAACCCCTCTCTCCTTCTTCACCCCATCCCCCTTCCCCCAACCCCCCGCCCCTGTTGCCATCACATTCTTGTTCATGTCTCTGAGTCTCATTTTTATGTCCCTTCTATGTATGGATTCATCTCAGTTTTTTTTCTGATTTACTTATTTCACTCCGTATAATGTTATCAAGGTCCATCCATGTTATTGTAAATGATCCGATGTCATCATTTCTTATGGCTGAGTAGTATTCCATAGTATATATGTACCAAAGTTTTTTAATCCACTCGTCCTCTGACGGACACTTGGGCTGTTTCCAGATCTTCGCTATTGTGAACAATGCTGCCACAAACATGCGAGTGCATTTCTCCTTTTCGAGCCGTTCTATGGTGTCCTTGGGGTATATTCCTAAAAGTGGGATAGCTGGGTCAAAAGGCAGTTCGATTTTCAGTTTTTTGAGGAATCTCCATACTGTTTTCCACAGTGGCTGCACCAGTCTGCATTCCCACCAGCAGTGCAGGAGGGTTCCCTTTTCTCCACATCCTCGCCAGCACTTATTCTGTGTTGTTTTGTTGATAAGCGCCATTCTGACTGGTGTGAAGTGATATCTCATTGTGGTTTTAATTTGCATTTCTCTAATGATTAGTGATGTTGAGCATTTTTTCATATGCCTATTGGCCATCTGTATGTCCTCTTTGGAGAAGTGTCTATTCATCTCTTTTGCCCATTTTTGGATTGGGTTGTTTGTCTTCCTGGTGTTGAGTTTTACAAGTTCTTTATAAATTTTGGTTATTAACCCCTTATCAGACGTATTGTCAAATATGTTCTCCCATTGTGTAGTTTGTCTTTTTATTCTGTTCTGTTGTCTTTAGCTGTGCAAAAGCTTTTTAGTTTGATATAGTCCCATTTGTTTATCCTGTCTTTTATTTCACTTCCCCGTGGAGATAAATCAGCAAATATATTGCTCCGAGAGATGTCGGAGAGCTTACTGCCTATGTTTTCTTCTAAGATGCTTATGGTTTCACGGCTTACATTCAAGTCTTTTATCCATTTTGAGTTTATTTTTGTGAGTGGTGTAAGCTGGTGATCTAGTTTCATTTTTTTGCAGGTAGCTGTCCAATTTTCCCAACACCATTTGTTAAAGAGACTGTCTTTACTCCATTGTATTTCCTTACCTCCTTTGTCAAATATCAGTTGTCCATAGAACTGTGGGTTTATTTCTGGGTTCTCTGTTCTGTTCCATTGATCTATATGCCTGTTCTTATGCCAGTACCAGGCTGTTTTGAGTACAATGGCCTTGTAGTATAACTTGATATCAGGAAGTGTGATACCTCCCACTTTATTCTTCTTTTTTAAGATTGCTGAGGCTATTCGTGTTCTCTTTTGGTTCCATATAAATTTTTGGAATATGTGTTCTATATCTTTGAAGTATGTCATTGGTATTTTAATTGGTATTGCATTGAATTTATAGATTGCTTTGGGTAATATAGACATTTTAATGATGTTTATTCTTCCTAACCATGAGCACGGTATATGCTTCCACTTGTTTGTATCTTCCTTGATTTCTTTTATCAATGTTTTGTAATTTTCCGAGTACAAGTCTTTAGTCTCCTTGGTTAAGTTTACTCCTAGGTACTTTATTTTTTTGGTTGTAATTGTGAAGGGGATTGTTTCCTTAATTTCTCTTTCTGACTGTTCATTGTTGGTGTATAAAAATGCTTCTGATTTCTGAGTATTGATTTTATATCCTGCCACTTTGCTGAATTTATTTATCAGGTCCAGTAGTTTTTTGACTGAGACTTTAGGGTTTTCTATATACAATATCATATCATCTGCAAATAATGATAGTTTTACTTCTTCTTTTCCAACTTGAATGCCTTTTATTTCTTCTTCTTGTCTGATTGCTGTGGCTAGGACTTCCAGGACTATGTTAAATAAGAGTGGTGAAAGGGGGCACCCCTGCCTTGTTCCTGATCTTAAGGGTATTGCTTTTAATTTTTTCCCATTGAGTATGATGTTGGCTGTGGGTTTCTCATAGATGGCTTTTATCATGTTGAGGTATGTTCCCTGTATTCCCACTTTGCTGAGAGTTTTGATCATGAATGGGTGCTGGATTTTATCAAATGCTTTTTCTGCATCTATTGAAATTATCATATGGTTTTTCTCCTTCTTTTTGTTTATGTGATGAATCACATTGATTGATTTACGAATATTGTACCAGCCTTGCCTCCCCAGAATAAATCCCACTTGATCATGGTGTATGATTTTTTCCATATATTGTTGGATCCGGTTTGCTAATATTTTGTTGAGGATTTTAGCATCTATATTCATCAGAGATATTGGCCTATAATTTTCTTTCTTTGTGTTGTCTTTGCCTGGTTTTGGAATCAGAATTATGCTCGCCTCATAAAAGGAGTTTGGAAGTCTTCCTTCCTCTTGAATTTTTTGAAATAGTTTGAGAAGGATAGGAGTTAGTTCTTCTTTGAATATTTGGTAGAATTCCGTGGTGAAGCCATCGGGCCCCGGACTTTTCTTTGTTGGGAGTTTTTTGATAACTGTTTCGATCTCCTTTGGTGTAATCGGTCTGTTTAAGTTTTCTGATTCTTCCAGATTGATTTTTGGAAAATTGTATGTTTCAAGGAATTTGTCCATTTCATCTAGGTTGTCTAGTTTTTTGGCATACAGTTCTTCATAGTATTTTCTTACAATATTTTGTATTTCTGTTGTGTCAGTTGTTATTTCTCCTCTCTCAGTTCTAATTTTATTTATTTGAGTCCTCTCTCTCTTTTTCTTGGTGAGTCTACTTAAAGGTTCATCAATCTTGTTTACCTTTTCAAAGA
Source organism: Saccopteryx leptura (assembly GCF_036850995.1). NCBI lineage: Eukaryota > Metazoa > Chordata > Mammalia > Chiroptera > Emballonuridae > Saccopteryx > Saccopteryx leptura. Next base: position 9,619,623 of record NC_089513.1, on the reverse strand, counting down.
ACCAGCTCCTAGTTTCATTGATCCTCTGTATTGTTTCTTTAGCCTCTATGTCATTTATTTCTGCTCTGATCTTTATTATTTCCTTCCTTCTACTACATTTGGGCTTTACTTGCTGTTCTTTTTCTAATTCTTTTAGATGCAGGGTTAAGTTGTTTATTTGAGCTTTTTCTAGCTTCTGAAAGTGTGCCTGTAGTGCTATGAACTTCCCTCTCAGCACTGCTTTCGCTGTGTCCCATAAATTTTGAGTTGTTGTATGCTCATTGTCATTCGTTTCTAGGAATTTCTTTATTTCTTCTTTGATCTCTTTCTTAATCCATTCATTATTTAACACCCTGCTATTTAGTTTCCATGTGTTTGAGAATTTTTGAGCTTTTCTGCTGTGATTCATTTCTAGTTTTATGCCGTTGTGATCGGAGAAAGTGCTTGATATGATTTCAGTCTTCTTAAATTTGTTGAGAGCCCTTTTGTGCCCTAACATGTGGTCTATCCTAGAGAATGTACCATGAGCACTTGAAAAGAATGTATATTCTGCTGCTTTAGGGTGAAAGGTTCTGAAGATATCTATTAAATCAAGTTGATCTAGTGTTTCCAATAAGTCTGCTGTTTCTTTGTTAATTTTCTTTCTTGAGGATCTATCTAGTGATGTTAGTGGGGTATTGAAATCCCCTACTATTATAGTATTGCTGTTGATCTCGCCCTTTAAATCCATCAAAGTCTGTTTTATATATTTGGGTGCTCCTATATTAGGTGCATAGATATTTATAATAGTTATATCTTCCTGTTGGATTACTCCCTTTATCATTATGTAGTGGCCTTCTTTATCTCTTACTATATCCTTTGTTTTAAAGTCCAATTTGTCTGATATAAGTATTGCTACCCCAGCTTTTTTTTCATTTCCGTTTGCATGAAACGTTTTTTTCCATCCTTTTACCTTCAATCTGTGTGTGTCTTTTGTTCTAAGGTGTGTCTCTTGTAGACAACATATGTATGGGTCCTGTTTTCTTATCCACGCAGCTACCCTATGTCTTTTGATTGGATCATTTAATCCATTTACATTTAAGGTTATTATTGATATGTAGTTGTTTATTGCCATTTTCTTCTTTAAAGGTGTATTCCTTTTCTTTTCTTTTTTTCTGTATTCTTTTCCCACTTTATCTGTTTACACCAGGCCCCTTAATATTTCCTGCAGCATTGGTTTGGTTGTAATGAATTCCTTGAGTTGTTTTTTGTCTGGGAAGCTTTTTATTTCTCCTTCAATTTTAAACGATAGCCTTGCTGGATAAAGTAGTCTTGGTTGTAGGTTCTTGTTTTGCATTACTTTGAATATTTCTTGCCATTCCCTTCTGGCCTCAAGTGTGTCTGTTGAGAAGTCAGATGTCATCCTTATGGGGGCTCCTTTGTAGGTGATAACTTTTTTTTCTCTTGCAGCTTTTAATATTTTCTCTTTATCGCTTAGCTTTGGTATTTTAATTATGATGTGTCTTGGTGTAGGTTTCTTTGGGTTTCTCTTTAATGGAGTCCTCTGTGCTTCTTGGATTTGTCAGAGTTTCTCTTGCATTAATTTAGGGAAGTTTTCAGCTATGATATGATTGAACAAAGTCTCTATCCCTTGTTCTTTTTCTTCTTCTTCAGGAACCCCTATGATGCGGCTGTTATTTCTCTTCATGTTGTCACAGAGCTCTCTAAGAGTTTCCTCTGACTTTTTGAGTCTTTTTTCTCTTTTCTTCTCTGCTTTCATGCCTTCATTCCAGTTGTCTTCTAACTCGCTGATTCGATCCTCTGCTCTATCTATCCTGTTTTTAATTCCTTCCATTGTGGTCTTTATTTCTGATATTGTATTTGTCGTCTCCAACTGATTCTTTTTTATACTTGCTATTTCTTTATTTAGGTTTTCAAACTGTCCCTCCATTGTTGTTCTAAGATCCCTAAGCATCCTTACAATCATTATTTTGAACTCCGCATCTGGAAGTTTGATTATTTCCATATCACTCAGTTCATCTCTCGAAGGTGTCTCTTGTGGTTTCATTTGGATTGCACTCCTTTGTCTTCTCATCTTCTTTTTTTTTTTATTTTATTTTATTTTATTTTATTCTTAGAGTTGGTTGAGGCTAGGCTTGGTGTTGTCTGCCTCCAGTTTTCAGTTGTGTTATTTTTAGGTCTTCGTGGGTTGGTATCAGCTATTATTTGTAATCCACTTTCGGATTTGGGCAGCTTTGAAGTCTTGATTTGTTTGTTTTCTTAACAGGTGATAGTCTTGTTAACTGATCTCAGCAGGGGGCTTCCTTGAAACTGTATCCAGGAATGCTGTGGGTGTAACCTGAGACGCTGAAGGTCTCTTCCACCAACTAATCTCACTGGGGGCAGGGTTTTTTCTCAGCTTCAGTAGGGGGAGGTGTATCTCAGATCTCCATGGAGACCTGAGTTACTGCCCCTCCTCCCCACTTCTTGTTTTCAGCTGTGTCTTGTTGTGCTGATTGGAGCTGGATAGATGTCCGGAGATCTCTGATCCGGAAGCACTTCAGCTCTGTTTTGTGAAAGGTTCAGTCCCTCCCCCAGCTATGGCCGCCTCCAGCACGAATGATTCAGCTTTTTTATTTCGTTTCTTGCATACCTTAGCCCCTCACAGTCTGCCCCTCTCCCTGTCTTTTCCACTTGGGAGATAAGCTGGTCTTTTCAACCCACCTTGCTCCCTGGTCGCCAGGTAAGTGGCTGTGAGCAGTAGTTTCTGCTCTTTTTCCTCTGTGGAATCCTCTCTGGGCTCTCAGCCTCACCCCCCTCCTTCCGTTCCTTTAAGCAGAGGAGATTCAGGCACTCCTTACCAGGATTATTGTGGCTTCCTCTTTGCTCCTTGGTTTTTGAGAGCTGTTCTTGCAGTTCAGTGTTGGTTTTTCATGCTGATTTTTTCTAAATTGATTTGTATTCCAGTTTGGTGTTGAGAGCTGGGCGTCTGTGCATCCGCCTACTCCGCTGCCATCTTCTCTCTCCAACATATTATTGTTTTTGTTAAAGTATAATTTTATATTTAAGGAACCACTTAAAAACAGCATCATTCAAAATTATGAATTAAAAAGGAAAGCATTGCAAAAATACTCCCCTTTATACCTCGCCTCTCCCTCCAACCACGTGACCTGAATTTGGGAGATAGAGATCACTCAATCTCCTGTTTTCCTTTCAAAGTTTCAGTTCCTGTCCCCCCTCCATTTATTCAATTACTTATTTATGTGTCATAGCTTATTCACCCCATTTTATTCCCCATTTCCAACAGAAGCAACCATTCTAATGTCATTATATTTGTATGTGCTCTTGACAAAGAAACATTATTTGTGTGTGTATGTGTGTGTTCATGCAGTTTCCAATTCTGTTGTTTGGTTGGGTTTTTTTTTTCAGAAGAATATTGTTATTCAGCATTATGTTTATAAGATCTATCTGCGTTGCTAAATGTCTGTCCTTCCTACCATGTAGGGCATCCATCAACCTTCTTCCACTCTTCTACAGACAAACTCCTCCAATTTCAGCTCCAACTCCACATTCCTCAAATCATGCTGCACGGAATGTCCTTCGACATGTCCTCTGAGGGGTCTGTGGGAGAGATTCCCTGGGATATAAATCCAGGCGTGAAACTGCTGGATCCGACTGCGGGTTTCCATAACATTTAACACACCGTGCCCACGGGGGCCGCGCGAGGTGCACGTCCCCCAACAGTGCTGCCACCCACCCACGCTCCCCACCACAACCCCATCTGTCCTCCAGCTTTCAGAGCTCTGCTAAACTAACAGGTGCCAAGCTACAGCTCTTTGTTTTAATGTGCATGTCACTGATTTCTGAGTTTGCGCGTCTGTGGGTTTCCCATTCACATACCCTCAGTCCATTTTTCTATTGTGGTGGACCTCGCTGTCCTGTCAACTAAGAGGGTTTACATGGGAGTTTCCTGTACTGTTCCTTTGTCTAAAATATGCAAGTATCCTCTCCCATGTTTCATCTGTCCATGGTATACATCTTTGAATAAGAATCTTTAATTTTCATACAACCGAATGTATCATGTATCTGTTATATGACTTATAAAATTTTTAGGCATCATTTATTATAAATATGTATCTCTTATATTTCTATTGACTTGAAAGCTTTTTGTTTCTCACATTGATCTTTAATCCATTTTGTATGTTTTGTAAGGTAGGGATTCAGTTTTTTCTCCTTCATATAGGTTTGTTTTTCAAGTATGTTCTTTTTAATAACTCACCCCTTCCCCCATGATTTGTGGAAACCTTTGTAAAACACTGCATACAGGATATAGAAATGAGTACGTTTCCAAGCTCTCTAGCCTGTTCTGTTGGCCTATTTGTCTACATCCCATACAGTTGCTATTATTATGACTTTGTAGTAAGTCAGTCCTGAGTAATGGATGACTTCTTCTCTTCATCTTTCTTTAACAAAGCTGGATTTTTCAAAATGGACATTATAGATTTTAGACTAAGTTTACAAATTCCTTAAAAACTCCAACAGCAACTTTGATTGAAACCTGTATTAGTTTCCTATTGCTGCCATAACAAACTGCCATACATGCTGCAGCTTAAGGCAACACAAGTCTATTGTCTCATTGCTCTGGGGTCAGAAACCCAACATGGTCTCGCTTGGTTTAAGTCTTGGTGTCCACGAGGCTGTGTTCTCTCCTGGAGGCTTTAGAGGAGAAGCTCCGTCATCGTTCTTTCTAGGCTTTAGGGGACATCTGCTCTCCTTAGTTTGTGGTCCCCTCCTCCAGCCTTAGACCAGCAACATGGCACCTCCCTGGCCCTGCTCCCATCGTCACCTCCCTCTGACCACAGTTGGTAGAGATCCGCCACTTTCTAGGACATGTAATTACATCAGCACACCTGGGTAGTTCAGGGTCATTTCCCCTTCTCAAGGAGAATAACCTTAATCACATTTGCCTTGTAAAGTGACATATTCCCAGAATATGGGGATTAGCATGCAGACATCTTTGGGGAGCTATTGTTCAGTGAGCTCTAGAATTGCATTGCATTCACAGATGAACTTGGGAGAAGTTAAGGAGGCTCACTTTTCTTTTTATAGACATAGTCATATCCTGTATTAGAGTTTAACATTTGTCTACCTTGAAGGGTTTATATTCTTGGTTACTACCCAGGTTCTCTATTCTTTTCATTACTATTGTTGATGGTATCTGATTTTTAATCTCATCCTCTAAATTGATCATTGCTAATGCACATAAGTGCTACTCAGTAACTGGCAAGCTTGTTAGAATCTCTTATTAGTTTTAATAGTGTTTCTATTGAGTGCACTGATTCTCTCAAAGTTTTCTACCTTCCTCATTTCTCTGCACCAGGGGTTAGTCAACCATGGCCTTAGTGCTAAATCTAGCCTGGCACCTGCTTTTATAAATAAAGTTTTATTGAAACACAGCCACAATCACTTGTTTGCCTGTTGTCTAGAGCTGCTTTCACTCTGCAATGGCAAAGGTTAGTAGTTGTGACAGACATGCCACATGGCCCATAAAAAGCCTAAAATATTTACTATTTGGCCTTTTACAGAAAAAGTTTGCTAAAGCTTGCTCAAGTCATTTGTGCCTTCTCCACCTGCCTCACACAAGTGGGAGGGATGTGTAGATTTCATGGAGAATTAAAATGTAGCCAAAGATCCAGATATTTTACTTCTTCTCCAAATCCATTCATTCTTAATGGTACTTTCTAAAATCATACCAATTCGGGTTCATAAGGGTTAACACAGCTCTTTTCTTAACATTGGGACGCTCTCTAGTCTGTATGTGGAATTGTGAAGCTTATGGCAGGCATTACAGTGCTGGGAGACTCTGGGTAGTTCGTTGGTGAAAGGAGACCATTGGCTGTTTAGATATTAGAGGGGGCCACAAGTGGGACCCCATTGTAATGGAAAACTGATCACTCTAAATTTAAATGCCTTGTCATATTGTGTAGGGTTGCCCTGCCCTCTGATTTGGAGCATTTAAATTTGTCATGGAGAAGTCATGTCTAGAATGAAAGATAATACAAGGAGTTAGGTGTCTGCTGAGGCAATGTTTGGAAGAGCTTGAAACACACCTCCTTGGGCGATCTCACACCTAAGTGCACTCTTCTTGCATGGCTAGATGTGGCATGCTTGGATATCATAAATGATTTTGTAATGGAGAAAACTGTTATTTGTTAAAAAAAAGTCTTAGGAGAAAGTACCTACGGGACAGGCACTTTGAAGATTTGTTCATTCACTCTAGCTTGGCATTTACAGTCCTCTGTGATTTGTTCACACATTTGTCGTTTCCAGAAGTGTCTGCATGTCACACTTTCCCAGGGTGCTTTACAACTTACAGGTTCCTTGAGCCCCGATTCTAAACTGACCGAATCAGAATCTCTGCAAGTATGATTCTAGTCTTTCTTTTATCACTAGGATACCCTTCACAGTCCTTAGTCATGTTCATCTACCTAAATATCCCCAGCTTTTCTAGCTTAGGCCATGTCTCACACGTTTTTCATGATTGTTGGGGTGGAAGGGGCCTCTCTCGCCCTTCGCTCGTTTTGGAGTTCTAGTGACAACTTTATGTGATTATTATGCAGTTATACAAACTTTCAGTCTCTGCCCCTTGAAGGCAGGGCAGGTCCATAAATTAAATCACTGCATATCTATCATAGCTCCCATCAGAGACTGGAGGCCTGGTAGATATTCCGAAGATGTTCACTCAATGAAAGAGAATTAATTAAAAAACAAACAAACAACTGTGGCCATGCAGAAGACAATGCTGTTTCTAAGCACAACAAAGAGGAAAAGGGGCTAAAAGATATCAGAAGTCAAAATCTTTGCATCTTTCCTCTGACTTTTTTTTGGTTTAATGAATAATTTGTTGGCAATGATATCTATGTTTGCTGATAAATTTGTACTCATTAGGTCTCTTCCTCTGTCAAGAGATGCTTGTAATGCACTAGATGTTATGTAATGAATGAGAAGTATGGACTCTGGGAGCAAGTAGTAGATAGAGGGGCTGACCTTGACTATCTTTGCTAGCCTGGGACCTGTGCCCTGCCAACAGCATTTCTTAGGAATATGCCTCAGCCACGTACATTCTCGGACTCAGTATCAAAGGTACACAAGTGCCTGTGGACCTGGAAAGTTCTGTTATCAAAAAAGTGATATTAATTTCAACATTTTAAATAAAAGTAAGTGGTATGCTCAAAAACAAAACATAAAAATGTCTAAGCAAATGTTGTCTAAGTTTACGTTGTTGAGTCTGGAATACCCATAAACTTTGGGTTCTTGTTTTCTGTTATGTGTTGGTGGCAGGCAGGGGAGATTTTGACCAATAAGGAGACACAATACTTAATTATACAAAAGTCAGAAGGATTTGTTCATCCGTGAATAGTCAAATCAGAATGCCAACCATGTGCTCCCTGGATTGGGCACAATCTTATCTATTGACTTTTATTTCTTTCTTTAAAAGTGGCACATATATTTTCCAAAGATTTAGATTTAATCTTTCCAACTGTTTTTAAAGGAAACTATCAACTTCTTTATTTAAAGCTTAGAGAACCAAGCTTCAAAGTGATCTCAAAGACAGTAAGGACACCAGGATTTGTGGTGTGTGTGTGTGTGTGTGGTCTGCTGACTCCCACAGGTGTGCTCCATTCTCTATCCCAGACATGAACCTGAGCTGTTGTTTCTCTCCTCACCAGATTGGATATTTCCGTGTCAGGATCAGCTGTTTCTGAAAGTCATGCAAATGGATCAGGGAGTTGGTCAGTCTGAAGCTGACAAAAGCCAATAATCTGCAAGGGCAGCCCCTGTTCTGAACACCATGGACTCCATTTTCTTCTCTGACCCCCAAACCTCCGTTAGATAAAGAGCTGGTGCTGTGAGAGCCCATTGAGAACCAGTTGCTTATGATTTGGGGCTTATATTTCCATTTACTGCCAAAAAATAGAATAACAAGTGATCAAAACTTATTAATAAAATTCATGCATTTTTATCCCTCATTACGATGTGCTATGAAGTATCTATGCTTATTTCCAACTTTACAGATGAGCAAACTGAAGCTCAAGGAAGGGAGAGCTGGTGAGCGGAAGAGCTGGGACTGAAATCCAGGTGAGCCTGACGCCCATGCCCACCTGTGTCCCGTCTGTCACCCCATTTCACGTTACTCCAGCTGCATCCAGACGCAGCTGCTATAGGCCACACAGGTTATGCGGTTCACCAGAAGTGACCTCTCCCAACTCTTTTCGTTACTTACCCAGAGGGCCCCAACACTTTCCTCCCATTGTACAAACCTAACATACAGCATGTGTTGAAATGAGGCATGTGCCTGGTGTCAGATTCTGAAGTGATGAGGGCCTGCCTGTCCGCTGTGCTTCAGGTTCCTCCAGGAGCTACAATTTCCTCCAAGAATTGAGTTGGTTATCCTGTGGGAGGAAGGAAAGAGGCTGGGCTGATCTATATTTAGACTTTATTTTACTACTGAGCCTTCCAAGGGGGCAGAACTTCTGCAACCTTCATGAATTTGTGATTAAATTTGGGATTTCATGCCTCCTTAGAACACAGTTTTAAGTCTAGGAGAAATTAAGAGGCAAAATTATTGTGAAACTCGTAAGAGTTATTACATAAAGCAATCAATCCTATCAAGGCTTAGGGCTCAGAGCCCAGAGAAGGGTGCAATGCATTAATCTGAAAGCGAGGTACCTGTGAGTCAGCCAGCCCGTACCACTGTCATCCCATAAATCACCTGCGGCCCCCAGAGGAGGTGAGAGCAGCCAAACGCTATATTTAGTAGGTCCTAGACTTGTAATTAAGTGACAAAAAGAGAAGCAGGAGACAAGGTGACTAGCTAGAAGTATGACTCAGCAGGACACACAAGTCTCTACTTTGGGAATGTCATGCCATTGTTATTTTGGGAGGAAAAAAATTGATTTGAATTAATATAAAGTCCCTGACATTGTCTTCCTCTGGGATCAAGACATATTTATTTTAGGGAATGAGCTTAAGCTCAATGGAATAATAAATTTTGCTAGAAAACAAAATTTAAAGAGAAGCTAGCTAGCTCTTTAAAGCAGCCGAAAGAGAATTTTCTGAAAAAATATCTTCTCTTGTATGAATTTGAACAGAGTGTAAACCAAATGATTTAATTGATTTTAAGAGACATTTTATTGAAGCCACCATGTTGATTCCATTAAGAGCCTCTTGTGCGAATAGGACTTTATTTTACAGATGTATCAAGTTTTTATATGTAATACCGTACAGTATTATTTTATATTTAATTCCATTAGGTGATATGTAACTTCAGTTAATATAGTTTCTATCATACTTTAGCACACCGAGGTACAAATATATGGCTTTTATTTACTTTATAAATTACTAATTAGAGTCACTTAAATCATACCCTGTAGCACAAAGATGTAGGAAGTCTTTTTGTGTTACTAATACTTTCATAACAAATGACACTTCTGTAAATCAAATACGGAAAGTGACGCTTTAGATTGAACCTTTTGTGCTTCCATCTTCCATGGAAAACTAAGCGTGTTGTGAGCACATACTGCTGAGTTACAGGGGTCTTCGGATCACAACAGTCTCAACATACAACATTTCCAGTTTATGATGCTCACTCCCATAAAAACTTAAAACAGTTGAGATGTGAGTGTTTCGGCTTACACCATTAGCGTCATACTCACAGACTATGTGGGCGAACTAGTTTGGTTGTGCGCGGTGGAAGAATATGCAGTACAGTGTACAGTACAGTATATTTATGTCCTTTTCCTTTTTCCGTGGCTTAGTTGTGTTTTTATATTATAGATGAGTGTTTCCCAACGTGGGGCCCACGCCCCACAGGGGGGCAATTTGATAGTTAAGGGGGGCAATTTGAAAATGGACTCGACACGACTTTAACTCTTTCTCCCCGGGCCATTTAAATGCAATGCTAGATATCGGTGCCAAATTTAACAAAAAATGCAATTCTTAAATAATTGCAGTAAATAATTATTAAGTATAATTTCATTTGACGAGACCAAAATATCAACTGGGTGATTGGCGTCGTCAAGTAAACTTCGTCCTGGGTTCACCGCGGAGCGTGCCGTCTGCAATGGGGAACCCTGGACGTTTTAAAAACTCGCTAAACAACGCAGTTATTCTCACCTAATTGGCCCATCGCAACTTCTGTAGTGTTTCACATCATTCAGTTGGTGTTAATTTGAAATAAGTGTCAGTCAAAACTGTTGTAAAAGCTCGTTGATTTAATAAATATACATATATATTGTATAGATATAATTGGTAAGTATTTGATTTTATTTTTATCAATATTAAACTCTTTATTAAGTACTTGCATCAGGGCTAGAAAGCACTAATATTTTATAAATATTATTGGGGCTATAATAGTGCATGCACGACAATTTTAATTTTAGAAGCATAACTTTCCAGAAAATTTTGTCAAGTGGAAAAAATATAGATACCTTTTGATTTGCAGTGGTAGTGTAGTAAATGTGTTATATACATTTAAATAAATACGAATTTTTAGTATACGTTTACTCTATGTCATATTGAATATATTTTAACACATATTTTAATATTAGTTTTTAATTGATCTTATTTTTATTTCTTATAGCCCATAGTAAAATGAGTGGTGCAAGCAAGAAAAAAACTCGTCAATATTTGGAGGAATATTTAAAATTTGGGTTCATACCCGCTGTTCACGATGAGCGGATTCCTTTTTGCCTTTTATGCCAGCAATGCTTGACCAACGAACCAATGAAATGAGGTCATCTTTAGGCGCATTTGAAGGTGAAACATAGTGCTCATATTAATTCAGATTTGAGTTACTTTAAAACTTTAAAGAAAAATTTTGAAAAAAGAACAACATTAAAGTCTCTATTTACTGCTCATACTTCAACTAATAATCGTGTTCTTGAGGCTAGTTATCAAATTTCTTTATTCATCGCTAAAACTGGAGAAAATCGCACTATAGGAGAGAATTTAATAAAACCGTCAATATCAGCATTTCTTAAAACGGTTCTTGAAAAAGATGACAAAGATGTAAAAGCTATGCCACTCAGTGACAATACTGTTAGCAGAATAGATGAAATGAGTGAGGATATTGAAAAACAACTTATTGAAAAGCTGAAAACAAGAAAATTCTCCTTGCAAATGGATGAATCAACTTTGAGAGACAGTGGGGCAGTATTGATAACTTACATAAGATATATTGATAAAGGACATTTTGCTGAAGAAATGTTGTTCTGTAAAAGATTAGAAAGCACCACTACCTCCAAAGATATATATAATAAGCTAAAAAACCACTTAGATGTCAATGATATACCAATGAAAAATACAACATCTTGTGCTGCAGATGGTGCTCCCAATATGATGGGCAAGAAAAATGACTGCTTAAAATTGATGAAAGATGCGAATCCAGAAATGATTCTTGTATATTGTGTTACTCATAGGGAAAACTTGGTAGCTAAAAACATCTCGCCTGTTCTGAATGAAGTATTACATACAGTAATAAAGTGTGTTAATGCTTTTAAAGCTAGTGCCAAATGTGAGCATCTTTTCAAGCTATTTTGTGAAGAACAAAATGAAGACCATGTGAGACTTTTACTTCATACTGAAGTAAGATGGCTATCTAAAGGAAACTGTTTGAAAAGATTTATGGAACTGTTTGATACTCTTAGTGATTTTTTAAGCAACAAACCTGAAATGAAGTACCTGTTAACAATAGATGGTAAAGCATTTGTGAGTTATTTAGCCGATATCTTTGAAAAACTAAATATATTAAGTAAGCAACTTCAAGGAACAAATAAAACTCTTGTCGATGCAAAAGCAAAGATATTTGGTTTCATTACCAATATTGAGTTATGTCAGAAACATATTAACAACAAAAACTTTAAACAGTTTCATTGGCTCCAAAACTGTGAAGTAACTGATACCGCTTTACATGTTATTGTCAATCATTTGAATATTCTATCGACTGATTTAAAAGAAAGATTTTCTGATTTAAAACAAATTGATTTCCCAACATGGATGATGCAGCCAATGTTAGTGGATTTGTCTGATATATCAAATATGCAGTATCAAGAAGAACTTGCAGAATTGCAAAATGATGAGTCAGTTAAAGTTTTATTTAATATCAAAGGAGCGATGGCATGGCTTTGTGAGGAAACAGAAATCAAATACCCAAATTCAACCAAATGTGCAAGAAAACTATTGCTACCGTTTCCATCTTCATTTTTAGCTGAATGTGGATTTAGTGCTATAAATGATTTACTGGTAAAAAAAAGAAATCGGCTGGATATAACACAACGTGGAGACTTGAGACTAAAGCTAACCACATCGGAACCTAATATAAAATCTCTGTGCAGCAAGCATCAAGCACAAGGATCACACTAAATTAAAATAATAAATTAATATAGAAAAATCTGTATTAAAATTATTTGGAATTTAAATTTCTGTTTTTCATTATATGTTTTGAAATTTTACTTACTGTGTTTTGTTAACAATTTCATAGTGATTTCTTCCTAGAACCTATCATTTATGTTTATTAAGTGAACAAATCAATTTTTTAATGTTAAAAATTATGTATGTTACATAGGGGGGACATAAAAATTTTTGAATGGTTAAGGTGGGGCATGGCACAAAAAAGGCTGGGAAACACTGTTATAGATTATGATTTTACAACTGTGTTAGGACCGGTAAGTGATGCAGGGTAGTGTGTGTTTCAACTTACACCAAACTGTGGGTTACGTCACTGTTGTAGGAACAGAATTGTGTTGTAATCTGAGGACCCCCTATATCTGAATCTGATTCTGTGAGAGCTCTGGATCTTTCATCCTCTTAACTATTTTACAGTGGAGAAAGCTGTAGATAACTGAGCAATGCAAAATAATTCTTGATGATAGACATGTAAAAAAAATTCTGTCTGGTGGTTTAATTCTTTCCTTCCTCCATGAAAAGTCAGTTTCTTCTCTATTTGGAAATTCATTTCAACTTTCTTTTACCACATATACATTTGTGCTTTTTTTACTTCTTTTTCCAAATTAGTTGTGACATCTTAGCAGTTTACCTAGTTAATAAATTTTTAATATGTATTCATTTTATATCTGCTTAAGAGTCATGATTTTTCCCTACGTTTAAAAATTATCCTTTTCAAATGTCACAGTGAATATGACACTGGAATGTCATCTCTTTAAGAAGCCAGAATGGTATCTTTCTGGTCTTTCTGATAATTAAGTCATATTTATTGTTGCTTCTGTTTTGATATCCCTGGCTATTGCTGCTATTTAATGTGTCATTTTACTACTTAAATATTCACAGGTGTGTATTTTGTATTTCCGCCTCAGTTGTGAACTCTTTGATAGTTAATGCTTTTCAATATCCCCTTTAGTGCTTAACAAAGGAGTTGTTGCACAGACTATGTGATCAGCTCAGTAAGACCAGTTGAATAAGTAATAATGTAGGGTTTCATGTTTCATCTGCTCTCTGCACTTTCTCTGTGGTCCTTGGCAAGTGTTACAAGACTTGAACTTTCACATCACAGATTGCAAATATCCTCCGAATCCTACGCTCCAAGCATGAGAAAGGTAGTGGAGTATTTCCCAGTGGCTGTCTGTTTTAATTTTTCTTATTTTTCATGCTATTTTTATATATGAGCAGTAGTCAGGGAAGAAATGAGTCTATCCTACATTATGAATATATTTCAGTCTTTTCAGCTGCCTGCTCTATGATTTTAAATTACACTGTAAAGCTGCAGCTTTGATGTGTCCTTCACCCCAGGTTTGAATGTCTGGCCTATTCCATCCCCAGGATGAATGTGGGAAGAAGCAGTCTCTTGAGAAGTGAATCAATGGTATAGAACTTCTAGAAACCTAATGCAACGAGTGTTTGTATATACTTAGCCCTTAATAGAATGCTTTAATGTGCACTTCCATATCTGGTCTTCAAAGCAACTTTATTAAAGACAAATAAACTATCTCTCCATTTTACAGCTGAATAAGCTGAAGCTTTATCAAGTTAAATGACCCAAGATTTGAACTTGGACTCTTGACACCCTTGAGCGCTCTTTTTCTGCTAAAGCCAAGCTGCTTCCCACATCCTGGGAAGGTCTTACCCTTCCGAGCCTCTCTTCAGGCGTAGCTCGTCCAGTAAGCCAGTCTACACCACCTTCTCACTTGTACCCAGAATGCTTCCTAGAAACTTATGAAGATACAAGCATAGTTGTTAGAACAAAAATGTTTGTTCTTTGTTTGTTGGTTTCCATGGCAGATGGCTTGATTAAAACTCATGTTAAATGACTCTTCATTTTGTTTTTCTCAGAAACACGTCTCTGATCAATATTGATTTAGAAACCTTTCTTACCATCTTACATACACTACTCCCTCTGTCATCCTTACTTAGTTTTATCTTTTCTTCAGAGCATTTAACCTTCAGCACTCTCCATACCCTGTAGTCATGTTATGATATCTATGTGTTTATTGGGTTTGACTCTGTTACGCAAATGTGCCCTACGGAAGGTTCTTTGGTTTTTCCATGGTTGTACTAGTGTCTGGTCCATAGTAGGAGTTTAATTCATATTTATTCAATGAATGAACAAATAAATTCTCATTAAACAGTCTATAAGTTCAGTAAGATTCCAATAGAAAACCTGGGAATTTAAACAATCTTGACCAAATGGTTAATAATTCACACATTCTGTAATTTGGAACAAGCATACCTTTTGAAATAGAAATTCTACTTGCAAGCAATTAGTCTAAAAATAATTTAATGAACATTAGATATCCATAGAAGAATAATTATCACAGAATTATTCTTAAAGTAGAAAATATAAAATAGTTTCAAGTTCATTAATTGGAACTAGGTTATATAATTTATGATTCATCAAATTAAAAGATAATCTTGACAGAGACATTAAAATAATAAGTGAAAGCTATTGTCAAGTTGAATATAGAGTATAAGACTGTCTAAAATATACAGTTATATGTGTATTTACCTATATATGTAACTTGTCTGTAAGAACATATATAATGCTATTAGCAATAATTATTTCTTATTAATGGATGTTGGGTGATCTGCACTTATTTTAAATTTTTTCCTTTGCTACCATAATAATTAATTATTTTTAAAACGAAATACGTGTGTGTGTATCATATATATATATATATATATATATATATATATATATATAAAATTTTTTTCTGAAATGAGAAGCAGGGAGGCAGAGAGACAGACTCCTGCATGCACCCAACCAGGATCCACCCGGCATGCCCACCAGGGGGTGATGCTCTGCCCATCTCTAGGGTGTTGCTCAGTTGCAACCAGAATCATTCTAGCGCCTGAGGCAGAGGCCATGGAGCCATCCTCAGCACCTGGGGCCAACTCTGCTCCAATGGAGCCTTGGCTGCAGGAGGGGAAGAGAGAGATAGAGAGGAAGGAGAGGGGGAAGGGTGGAGAAGCAGATAGGTGCTTCTCCTGTGTGCCCTGACTGGGAATCAAACCCAGGACTTCCACATACCAGGCTGATGCTCTACCACTGAACCAACTGGCCAGGGCTAAATATTTTATTTTTTAAAAAGAAAAATATTTTATTTGTACCGAGAAAAATATTGATCTCAAGATACAAAGTGCGTGTGTGTGTATATATGTGTGTGTGCGTATATGTGTGTGTGTATATATATGTGTGTCTGTGTGTGTGTGTCTGTCTGTGTATATGTGTGTGTGTATGTGTGTGTATATATATGTGTGTGTGTGCGTATATGTGTGTGTATATATATGTGTGTGTGGGTATATATATGTGTGCGTGCATATGTGTGTGTATATATGTGTGTGTGCACATGCATGTGTGTGCGCAAGTACATGTGCAAGTATTGAAAGTGGGAATAAAGAAGTTTACACTCAAATGGAAAAAATGGAGTAGTTTGGTTTAACTAAAAAGCTGAGAGTTGTTTTATTTTTCTGATCCAAATACCTATTTCTTTTCTGTTATAAATCTCAAATTTAGCTGTCAAATTGCCTTGTGGCAAGACACCTGATTCAGAGATAGATACACTCGGCTAATTGAATGTATCAATCACGGAATACTAATACAGCAAAGTGAAATCACACAAAAGATCTCTTTAGGTAGATCTCGGTGACTCTCCTTGCTCATTTCAACCCAAATCAAACTCGTATTAAAATATTAATGCAAGGATTAAACTATACTAGTACCAGGGCAGACTGGAGGAAGATTAAAGGGGATACAATAACAGGACTGATAAATCATCAGGCGTCAACATGCAACGTCAAGGTCTTAGAAGCTCTTAGGAGACATCAAACCAACAGTCACAAAGAAAAAAAAATTCTGAAAAGATAACATTGATAATTTCTTGAGATTTTTTTGCTGCCAGTAAAGACAGTGATCATTATACTTAAGTGGCTTTTGTTTAACATACTTTTTTGAATTTCATTCCTGAATATTTTCAATGTGAATCCCCCACATGTTAGATTAAAAGAGTTTGAAATTGTTCTGTTTTGGGGGAAATTAAATTTTGAGAAGTTCCGGCTGTGAAAACATTATGTGAGATTGTGTGGTCAATTTAAGAGAAACATGGGGGTTCCAGCTAGCCCATCCAGTGAGAAAAGCACCTTCTCTGGGAGGCCAGGGCTCAGTTTGACCAGCCGATTTGGCAAAGTGGGAAAAAAACCAGTGTGGCTGTAGTTCAGGCTGAGAGGAAAGGGGGCGGGCTTTATTTCTGGCTCTGAGAGTCTATGCATTCTGTCTCTCTGTCGGGTAGCATAGACAGAAAATGGATCCCACAAACCCTAACGGAATCCTTGTCACCGGCCACTTAACAGCACAGATTCTATAGTCCCCCTTTGGTCCTCCCTTCTTCCTCAGTTTTGTTCCCTCTTCTATCCCCACATTGACCTTCTCTTGTTTCTTTATAGCTCTATTCTGTTTTGTTAGTTTCTCAGTACAGTTCTAGAACTTTCCATGTCTTGCTCTATGCCACTCATTTTACATTTGTTTTCTGATTCTGCTTTAGTTAATCTTATCTGTTAACTTTGTAGGCTCATTGCTTCTCCTTTTTTCTTTCTTTTAAAATTCTTGTTTTTAACACATTTGAAGAAAACAAAACAACAACAACAAAAACCCCATGTAAAAACTTATAAGTTCTTTAGTCATGTTTGAAGCCATGCTTAAAATTTAACTTTCAATATTTTTGGTTCTTTCATGGTTTTTATAAAAGCTTTCACTCCATTTAATTTTCTCTTTCTTTGTCCTTACATTCTACCTTTAATTGTTTTTTTAATGCTGTCTCTCTTCCCTTTTACCATCCTACTTCAATTTTCTTTTCTGATCCTTCCCTTTCCTCCTCTTCGCTCCCTATAAATAGTTCTGAAATGATCTAGTGACCACAAGAGGCCAGAGAAATGGTTCTGGGGAGACGTCCCTCCCCACAGACAGAAGCTGTGAGAGGCTTCCTTTCTCTCCCCGCCACTGTCTCTGCAGCTTCCCCTCTGCCGTCCTAACGAGTCCCTGGCAACTCAAGGATGGCTCTGGGAAAACCTCACCTTGGTGCCCTCTTTCCCACTGCCTCTAGTTCTATTTGTGTGCCTGACACTTCTGCTTTCCTAGAATAATAGCACGTCTTCCTACAGTCTCATCCCAGCTGGCCTTTACCTACGCGATATACACTTCAACCTATGGCCTGTGGTCCATGCTACTGAATTAGAGACAAATGGCCAAGAGAAAAGTGTGATGTGATAGCATGGACAGGTCACCTCAGAGATGAGACACGTCAGGCGAAAGCCCTGTCCGGTGTGGCTGGTTCTTGACAAGGGACCAAGTGGGGTCAAGCTGCACATGGGTGCTTTGGGAGGACATGCACAGAGAAAGCCCTCGTCTGCTAGTCAAATTAACTTCTCTTTAGGGGAGCAGCTGGGGACCTCCCAGAGTTGTTCCTGAATGTCTGGCTCTCATTCTCCTTTCTGGAGGGAATCTGTTAGAGTAGCTTTTTTTTTTTTTAAAGGGACAATTATAAGCTTTCTTGATGTCAATCTTAATTTGTTAGGATTTGTATTTGGCAATCTGAATACCGAAAGAGACAAAATGTGGGCCATTTGCTCAGACGTGGCCTTGTTGCCAGGAAACAGGCCTGCAGGAGATTCTCTCTTGTCTTCAAAGAGCCGCCAGTCCAGGGCTGGGCAGAGTGCCTGCAGCTCCAGCACTCACACGCAGGGAACCCCAGAATGGCACGCACTTCCCTTCCAGGTGTCCTGCGCTCCCTAAGGGAGCTGTCGCCTAGTTCCCTATTTCTTCTAACCTGTCTAGCAGTATTTCACACACACATAGTGATTCAAGAAAGGCAATCTCTGTTTTGAAACAGCTGAGCAACTTTCCTTGCCTCTTTTTCCCTTTAGGTGTATGGCATGTAATAGCAACATAAGGTTGTTGTTTTCTCTCTTTTGTATTCCCATAGTAACCAGTCTCTGAAGCTAGACACTGTGGGCATGGAGTAGTTACTGCCTTCTTTTCTTTAGCCTTCATATGTTTGGATATTTTATTCCATGTTACAAAGGCAGGAGATGGCATTCTTGGGACAGAGTTCTGTTGTTATATCAATTCACTTTTCTTCTGTAATAAACCTCTGCATGGCCTCAGTAACACATGGCAATAAACATGCATTTCTCACGCCTCTGCTGGGTCCACCCCCCCAGCAGCCCTTTGGGGCTGGGCTGGCCTTGAGGTGTCTGCTGGTTTGGGCTGGGCTCATGGAGGCAGCTGGGGAGCTGGGGTGGGCAGGGTTTGGAGGACAGAGGCTGGACCTGGCCGTTGAAACCCAGCTTCCTCGGGTGTCTCCTGAGCCCTACGCCGTCTGCTTTTGGAGCTGGTGGGCACACAGAGAGTGAGCCTCAGGCACTGCTTTCAAGCTTCTGATCACGTTGCCTCCACCGGCATCCTGCTGGGCAAAGCATGCCCATGGCTGAGCCCAAAATCAAAGACGGGGCTGGTCACCCTGCCCACGGTGGGCACGCACTATGCAGTTGTACAAGAAAAAGTGCAGGTTCAAGTGTGAGGACGCAGGGCCAGAGGATGCTGCTGTCCACCACATGTGGTGTGTGCGGCCAGTGACTAGCGACCTAGGAAAGCACTGTGGCTGCGCATTGCAGGGGAAGCTGACTCTGGTCACAGACCGCCTTCTAACACTCTGTCCGCCTCAAGGACCTCCCTGGCTCCTGAGTAGGTACACTCCTATGTTTTCTCAATTAATAAAGTCCCTGTCACGTGTTTCTTCACAGCTGACACAGGGACACATCGATCCAGGAGCATAGCCATCGCCGCTCTTATCCACATCTTCCTACCTGAATCTTTTATTCCTTTTTCACTTTTTTATGTAGGTCTAATGGACCTACAATATCATTGGAGCTTCCGGTGTATAACATAATGATTCAATATTAGTGTGTATTGCAAAATGATCACCACAATAAATCTGGTTAACATCCATCACCAGATGCAGTTACAGACATTTTTCTTGACGTGGGACTTTAAAAATTTACTCTCTTAGCAACTTTGAAATAGGTAGCCCAGTATCATTAACTACAGTTGCCATGCTGCACGTCACACCCCTGTGACTTACCTTATACCTGGAGGTGGTTATCTTTGAGCCCTTTTACCCATTTTTAGCACCTCCTGCCAGCAGCCCCTGGCAACCAGACCGATCTGCAATCTGTTCTCTGCATCTAGGAACTTGTTTATTTAGATTCCACATATAAGCGAGATCATACAGTACATGTCTTTATCTGTCTGACTTATTTTACTTAACAATGTCCCCGAGGTCTATCCATGTTGTTGCAAGTGGCAAGATTCCATTCTTTTTAAATATCTGAATTGTATTTATCTTTGCCTATTCTGCAAGGCTCAGATCAAGACCCATTTTCCCCCCTGAAGTCTTCTTTGAGTTTCATACTAAACCATCCCTACCGACTTCTAAACTCCCACTGCCCTTAGTGTCTCCAGCCTACTGATTAATTACCACCTGTATGCTATTTTGTTCTGAGCTCTAGGTGTGTGTGATGCTTAACTGCCCAGACAGAATGCAGGCTCGTCAAAGTGGGGAAAGAAATAAAGCATTGGAACTGGAAATATAGACTCTGGTGTTGACTCTGCCATGAACCAGTTAGGGAATCTGTTTTTGTCTGTGTCTGTGCATTGACAACCTCACACTGTGGGGGCCAGAGCATACGGTGTCTAATATAAGGCACTCCACTATATATTTTAGATTTCTTTTTGGTTCATCATACCATCTCACTCAGCACACTGTTAGGCACAGGGTAGGATTTCCAAATATGCTTTTTATTGATTGATAAAATGATTGTTTTACATGCATAACATGTGAGGCCAAAAGAAATTTAATCTTCCGCTATATGCCAATGTAGAATTAATTCAATCAAGTGCAGACAGAAAGTTACTCAATGGCCCAGAAATGTAGTCAGTTCAATGATCTTTTGTCAGTCACAGTCACTCAGAGGAATAATACACTGAGTCATTCCTCTTCTGGCCAGATTGTAATCCACTCAGTGTTTAAAGACGCATTGCTATTTGATCAATGGATTCATTATCTCAAATTGGTGAAAAGTAGATATTCCAGATGAAAATATAAGTCAGATCAAACCCTGGCCATGATGGAGGACACTACAGAGTGATGGGAACAGAGTTTGGATAATGAGAGAACAAAGACAGGATGCTGCCCCATTTTCCAAAACTGAAAAGAGAGAGAGAGAGAGAGAGACTCTCTTGACCATTGAAGCTTTGGCAGTTTGTAAGGTAGCTTGTAAGGATGACGACATTTTCTCAGGTGGGTTTTGGTTCAGTCAATCTACCCAGCAAGAGAAAGGAAATCTATACTCTATTGTCCATCCTCTGGTCAGACTATGGGGCTTTCTTCCAAGTCTACCCTTTGGCAAACTCCATGTCAGCCTTTCTTGTCAAGTGAGAACAGTGGGGCAGTTTCAGGTTGGGAGTGCATCCCAAACTGTGCTGGCATCACATACACCTAGAGCTCAGAACAAAACGGCAAGGGTGTGCCCCTTGCTCTCCTACCAGGCCACACATCATTTTTGATGGTTCAGGCCCCTGTGATGTGTGCAGCAGAGAGGGAGGTGACTTCTTATCTAGAAGCGGAAGTTGCCTGGACAAATGGCAGGGATGAATAATTTATAAGGTAACAGTATGGAAAGTGGCATTTCACACTTCTTTCCATGGAAAATGTCATATGAATTCCAAAGAGGCTGAGCCGTTTAGCAGGAAATGGAAACCTGGAGTCGCTAGCAAGAGAAAGGAGAGTGAGGCTCTGTAGTTTGGCGATATGACATTACTCAAGTAGGAGTCACATCCAAGTATTTCTCTCCATTGATTAGATGCAAAAGCAAATTACAGGTCCTCAAATCGATGTTAAGAAATAATTATTATATACATGAAAATAGCATCAATAAGGCAAATAGGCTTGGAGTTTTTCTTTTTTTCCACTCAATTGCAGTCAATTTACAGTAAATGAATCCTGAAAAAGTGCGTTTTTCATTTTCTAATCATGCGATAAGCCCTTCATTAAGACAGAACTCTAAAATGGGTTTTGATATGTTACTATGCGTCATATTGCATAGTTAACACCAGTCCATTTAATCAGAAAAGCTAATCAAATTCGGTCTCTGTATTCAAATCATCAAACCATTACTAGCTCTTTATTAGTAACGACAGTTAGTAAGATTAAACGGAAACTGTAGAAGATCAAACTCTTGAAAGCAACATTGCATTTTTATCCCATTTGATGATATTGTATAAGTTGATGTTTTGGAAAGCTAAAAATTTAGTTATCTCATTAAATTTTTGAATTATTACTTAATCTGCCTTATAGTAATGTATTTTTTTAAGAGAACATTACAAACATCTAGGTTTCTCAAAGAAATATGTTAAAACACCCTGATATAAAAAATATTATAAGAACACTATGTGATATTGAAAAATAATAAGTTATTGCTTTTTTCTTTAATGACCCATCATTCAATCTGGATGGGAAAAGGACAAGAATTAATCCCTTTGGGACAGGGACAGTGAAATGGATCACTGTTTGGTGCTATTTATTGCTCAGTAAAAATTCAGAGAGAAGGGGTCAGTGTGTCCTGGAATAGTTATGGAAGGCTTTAGAAATGACAAAAAAAATGTGTTATTTATTTCTCAACCCTGCCCTTTCCCTCTTCAGTTCACCAATAATTCAGGATGGTTCTACCAGCCAAGTAACTTTTCTGTCTCCTTCTCCTTATGTGCACTTCTAGCTATGGCAGACTCTTTCTAAATTGTAGCCTTGCATTCAGTCTGACATTCCTAATGCATCCAAAATGCCCCTTCTCGGGCACCCTTCTATCTCCCCACTGTGCAAAGGGTGCAACCCAACCTAGCTCATTAGCCAAATGCATGAGGGTCCTTTTTTTTTTTTTTTTTTTTTTTGACAGAGACAGAGAGAGTCAGAAAGAGGGATAGATAGGGACAGACAGACAGGAAGGGAGAGAGATGAGAAGCGTCAATTCTTTGCTGCGGCACCCCAGTTGTTCACTGATTGCTTTCTCATATGTGCCTTGACCGGGGGACTAAAGCAGACCGAGTGATCCCTTGGTCAAGCCAGCAACCTTAGCTCAAGGTAGTGAGCTTTGCTCAAACCAGATGAGTCTGCGCTCAAGCTGGCGACCTCAGGATTTCGAACCTGGGTCCTCTGTGTCCCAGTCTGGCACTCTATCCACTGAGCCACTGCCTGGTCAGGTATGAGGGTCCTTCTTGAAAGGTGTCTAACTTGCCCGTGTTTGCAGAGCCAGTGAGTGGTAGAGCCAACACTCATACCCATGTGCTTTGCTTCCAAAGCTCATGTGCTTATCCAAAATATCATGCTGTAATCACACATTAATTTGCCTGTATGCCGTGAGACTATAAGTTCTACATGGTGTAAGACTACATCATGTTGCCTGATTAGGTGGTGGCTCAGTGAATAGAGTGTCGGACTGGGACTCATAGGACCCAGGTTTGAAACCCCAAGGTCGCCAACTTGAGCGAGGGGTTACTTGGTCTGCTGTAGCCCCCCCCCCCCAGTCAAGGCACATATGAGAAAGCAATCAATGAACAACTAAGGTGCCGCAACAAAGAATTGGTGCTTCTCATCTCTCTCCCTTCCTGTCTGTCTGTCCCTATCTGTCCCCCTCTCTGCCTATCTCTCTGTCTCTGTCACACACACACACACACACACACACACATACACACACACACACACAAGACTATATGGTGTCTTACTCCTGTCTGTAGCATCAGTGCCATGCCCTCATGAGATACTCAATAACTACTCCTGCTAAACAGTTTTAGAAATCTTGTATGTTGAAGGTGGAGAATCTTACACCACCTGCATAAGACAGGATATTTACTAGGGAAAAGTAGCTGGAAAGATATTTACTAGGGCAAAGTCTTGGAAAGGCTAAACACATAAGAAGGGGAGGAGTTATTGTTTATTGGTACAGCGTTTCAGTCTTCCAAGATGAGAACAGCTCTGGAGGTAGGGACGAGTGCACAATGGGAATGTACTTACTATCTCTGAGATGTACCTAAAATGATTAAGATAGTAAATTTTATGTTATGTGTATTTTACCACAATAAAAATATTAGAGAAAGAAAAAGGAGGTAAACTCAACCTAGAAGTTAGCATCAACAGGCAGCAGACCAGCCTGAGGGCTGGAAGGAGCCGGGGAACGCGGTGCGGCCAGGGTGGAGGGGACAGGGTTGCCTGGGCGGGCTAGGGCCGCAGAAGGAAGGACGGGGTAGCAGCAGCCGGACAGGAGAACTGGTGCCGGAGCTAGAGAGCGGTGTGCACAGGCTCTGGCTTCTCCCCACCCACTGCTGTCCTATTGCCCAGCGGCTGAACCCACGGGGAAGCCCTTGGCAGTGCAGACTAAACACAGTGTCTGAAGAAGCCAGGAGGAGGAGGAGGGGGGAGGACAGAGAATGGATCTTTCAGGGCACACAGGCACAAAACTGGTGCAGGGAAAGATACTTCAGGAGGCGAGTAGTGCGGGTCTAAAGTAGAAACAAGTACAAGATATGGTGGGGGTAAAATGAAGACGCTGTATGGGAGGGAAGAGACATATGAACATGCATATTTGGGAATATAGGGACAAAGATTTCAATAAATATAGCAAAAGCAACTTTGAGGGATAGCTTTATACCTAGGTTTTTATATTTAGAGTTTTTCACTAAATGTTTGGAAACAGGAGGCGTTAAGGGCGATCGTCAGTAGAATATGACACGAGAGATACATTCAAACAGTGGCCAAGCACAGACTCAAGTCCTGAGAATGAAATAACAGAGTTGTGATACCATCTCTCACAACCTCATTCATCTACAAAGGCATTTATTATTCCACACAGCAACCTTAGGAAAGACCTGCTTTTATTACCCATTTGTTTATTTTTTTTATAAATAGGAAACTGACGTTCTGAGAGGTCAAGGTCGCTCACCAGGTAAATGACGGAGCTGGGATTTGAATGAAGCCGTGAGCTAACTGTAGTTGGCCCGTTTGCTCTGATTTTAGCATATTCAGCCCTTCAGCTGCTATATTTGGAGATTTCTGAAGACAGATGGTGAAGTTGTCCAATAATTAGTTACTCCACAATCAATACATAATTTTTAATTTCCAAATGAAACTGTTTCATTCCTGGCCCTGGCCGGTTGGCTCAGTGGTAGAGCATCAGTCTGGTGTGCGGAAGTCCCGGGTTCGATTCCCGGCCAGGGCACACAGGAGAAGCGCCCATCTGCTTCTCTATCCCTCCCCCTCTCCTTCCTCTCTGTCTCTCTCTTCCCCTCCGGCAGCCGAGGCTCCATTGGAGCAAAGATGGCCTGGGCGCTGGGGATGGCTCTTTGGCCTCTGCCCCAGACGCTAGAGTGGCTCTGGTCGCAACAGAGCGACGCCCCCTGGTGGGCAGAGCGTCGCCCCCTGGTGGGCGTGCCGGGTGGATCCCGGTCGGGCGCATGCGGGAGTCTGTCTGACTGCCTCCCCGTTTCCAGCTTCAGAAAAGAAAGAAGAAAAAAAAAACAAAACTTTCATTCCTTTGTCCATGTACAGCACATCTGCCCTGGGAGTGGTATTTACCTAAATTTAATCTCTCTCTCTCTTTTTTTTTATGCACAAAACCACTTCCTATGCAATGAGGTCTGAGACTGAAAATGGATTAGTTCACAAAAGACAATCTCTTCCCTTAGGAAACTTGAATGTATGGAGGTGAGCAGAAGTAGTTTACAGTTGTGAGTACGTGAAACACAGTTTATTCTTGCATTATTACTTATTTATTAATTATTGTATTTATTACATTAATAACCTCCTTTTGCCCTCTGCTGGACTTGAAAAGCTAATACTATTCCTTTAAGAAAAATTTGCCTCCTCTTCTGTTTCTTCACAGATTTTGTTTTTCCTAATTGCTCTATCAGGAGTGTTTTCTAGTTTTTAGTTTTTTCTCTGATATCTATCATATGGTTGTTACAGCCTTCAGTATTTTTTTCTGTATCACCTATTGTAGCTTGGAAAACCCTTGCTGACTCGTCTGATTCTTCAACTTAAGCATGATAGGTTTTCCACTCTTCCCTGGATTTTGACGCCTCCAAAATCCTAGTGGACACGATATGTAGACATGTAGCTTGGAAGAATGTCCACCAAAAGTCCAAGAGGGTGCTCTTCTCCTCATGGGCTTCCCTGAGGTTTGAATATTGTGATTATGATGCAAGGAAGACTTGTTCTTTCTCAGCCTGGCCGGTTGCTCAGTCGGTAGAGTATCATCTTGAAACGCTGAGCTTGCTGGTTGGGCACATTCAGGAAGCAACCAATGAATACAAAACTAAGTGGAACAACCAATGAAAGCTTCCTTTTCTCTTCGTCCTTTCTTTCCTCTCTCTGTCCCTCTGGAATTAATTAATTAATTAATTAATTAATTAAAAAACAATAAAGAGGAAAAAGAAAAGACTTGTTCTACTTGTTTAAAGAGAGAAAGTCATTTAGCAATACTTGAAGAAATGAGAAACTGCTCGAAGCATGGTTTATGACAAGTGTACTTGGAGTGATATTGAGTTGGCCCTGGGGAAAAAATAAATGGTCACAGCTCCCAACCAATCCTTCTGAGGCAAACTTTCTCCTGGACAGAGGACACATTGGGTGTATTATTACACACCTAATAATGAACACACACATTTTAAATGGCCATGGAGTGCAGCCCGAGACAACAGTGCTTTTGACAACAGATTTTGTGTATCTCCTGAATGGCTTAATGGCTAGTCTCTGAAAATATTAGTCTTAGGGGAATCATTCTACCCATACATTACATTACTCTTTGTAACTATGTCTAAAACTTTTCCAGCGATGAGGCATGTTTTAATTTTTAAGTGTCTAGAGATTATGAACCAGGTTGTATTATTTATGATGAAAAGTTCACAACTTTTCCCCATGACTATACATGCTGTGATAGTTAATCTACTCAGTTTCTCTGGCTAGCAGCCATTGACTGTGACCCTAACCCTATAAATACAAGTGTGCTTATAGTCTTAGGGGCAGGGAAAAGTGACTCATTCAATCCATACTTCATTAACATCTGCTTTGGGAAAGACAGCTGTAGATGATGGTTTGGGAGGGGCTTAAAGAGAAAGCCTACTTTGACCTTGATCTGATCTGGATCACCACCTGCTCAAGGCCTGAGGGGATTCCTGGACCTTTCAGGTTCAAAGCTGGAGAGGTCCTGGGCAAACCAGGAGGAGCTGATCACCCTCTGGAAAGAACATGCACACAAAGGACGAGAAATAAAGTAAAGCACTAGATTGCAAATGGGGAGAAACTATCTTCAACTGAGTGGATTTGGGGGATGGGGGACAAACATGGAATGAATTGCATTTGGGAATTTGATGAGGTCCAAGGATTTTGTTCTTCTCCTAGATCTTTGAGATGGTCAACCTGACATGAAACATCAGGAGAGAATATTGTTGTTACTGAAAACGAGGGGGCGGGACCATCTCCCAGAATTCCCGCTGGAGGGAGCGCAGTCGGGGCCAGTGTGGCTCTCACCTTGCCGGGACACTGGAGACTGTCTCCCTGTGCCTCTTCAGAGTAGACTGCACAACTTTGGAATCGGGAGACCCAGATGAGCGCAGGGGCAGACAGAGAGCTGAGCCCCGAGCACGCAGACACTACTCCAACGGTGTTGGCCTTGATCGGCTGCCCACGATTTCATTTTTTCCTGTTTTCTTCAGGCTGAGGGTCTCACTAAAGGGCTACGGCAAATTTAAATAGAAACACACACAACATGCATACAAAGCTTTCAAGGTTAAACTTGCAGAGCTTTCTAACAGCAAACAGGTGGACAGTGAGGAGACCCGGGAGCATCTTCCCACTCTATTTACCTGCAGACAGGAAGCTGGGACCCCCCTCGCTCAAGGGTGTGTAAACAAGACAGCCACGAGGGGGCCAGTGCAAGATGTTAGAGCTCAGAAGAAGGAGAGGGACATAGTGCACAATCTCCAGGATCAGAAATGGTTCTGAAGAGATTTACTACAAGAAATAAATTATATTGGGGCAATACTGGTGTTATGATGTCAGTAAAATGTCAGACAAGTGGGGCTTTTCTGTAAGAAATGAAAGGTGACAAGGATCCATCGAAGACTGAGGTGACACACAAGCTGGCCAAAACTCCAAAAATGAAAAGGAAGTAAATTAATTTGAGAGAATTAAAATTTCACTAGTGGAACTTATTAGGAGCCACAAAGAGCCAAAGTGATACTGCAGGACTGTGAATTAGCAGAGAGAAAAATACACTCAAGGAACCAAACTCAACACAGCAGAATGGATGGAAAAAGGAAACCGATGGGAGAGAAGCAGGGAACAGAACAGATCTGCAGATCCCATATATGCGTGTTAGATGTTTCTGAGCCAAGGGCTAAAACAAATAGAATTATGTAAACATACAAAAAAGTAATTTTCTGAGCTAAAGGAAGACTCAAGCCTGCACGTAAAAAAGAGCTCAGTGAGATTTGGGAAAAGTTATGAAACTTGAAAAACATTCGAAATGAAGACCAAAATCTAAATTTTCTGTCCACAAACATTTGGAATATCAACAATAACAAGGAAAGGATTCTAGGCAGTGGTCCCCAAACTATGGCCCACAGGCCGCATGCGCCCCCCTGAGGCCATTTATCCAGCCCCCGCCACACTTACGGAAGGGACACCTCTTTCATAGGTGGTCAGTGAGAGGAGCACAGGGTGCATCTGCATCCTGTACTCCTGAGTACTGTATGTGGCGGCACCACAAAGCGCGGTGTCGCTCACGTACAGTACTACTACCCGTGACACGGGACGCACGCGTCACGGCTCCAGAAGCACGTCATATCACTTGTTACAGCTAGCAGTGACAAATATGGAACCGGACATTGACCATCTAATTAGCCAAAAGCAGGCCCATAGTTCCCATTGAAATACTGGTCAGTTTGTTGATTTAAATTTACTTGTTCTTTATTTTAAATATTTGTTCCCGTTTTGTTTTTTTACTTTAAAATAACATATACACTATGGAATACTACTCAGCCATAAGAAACGATGACATCAGATCATTTACAGCAAAATGGTGGGATCTTGATAACATTATAAGGAGTGAAATAAGTAAATCAGAAAAAAACAAGAACTACATGATTCCATACATTGGTGGAACATAAAAATGAGACTAAGAGACATGGACAAGAGTGTGGTGGTTACCAGGGGTGGGGGGAGGGAGGACAGGGGGAGAGTTAGGGGGAGGGGGAGGGGCACAGAGAACTAGATAGAGGGTGGCGAAGGACAATCTGACTTTGGGCGAGGGGTATGCAACATAATTTAATGACAAAATAACCTAGACATGTTTTCTTTGAATATATGTACCCTGATTTATTAATGTCATCCCATTACCATTAATAAAAATTTATTTAAAAAAAAAAACAAAAAAAAAAAACAAGACTTCTTTTTTTCCAAAACAAAAAAAACAAAAAACAAACAAACAAAAAAAAACAAACAAAAAAAATAAGATATGTGCAGTGTGCATGGGATTTGCTCATAGTTTTTTTTTTTAATTTTAATTTTTATTTTTTGCAGAGACAGAGAGTGAGTCAGAGAGAGGGATAGACAGGGACAGACAGACAGGAACCGAGAGAGATGAGAAGCATCAATCATTAGTTTTTCATTGCGCGTTGCAACACCTTAGTTGTTCATTGATTGCTTTCTCATATGTGCCTTGACCACGGGCGGGCCTTTAGCAGACCAAGTAGCCCTTTGCTGGAGCCAGTGACCTTGGGTTCAAGCTGGTGGGCTTTTGCTCAAACCAGATGAGCCCGCGCTCAAGCTGGCAACCTCGGAGTCTCGAACCTGGGTCCTCTGCATCCCAGTCCGAAGCTTTATCCACTGTGCCACTGTCTGGTCAGGCTCATAGTTTTTTTTTATAGTCCGGCCCTCCAACGGTCTGAGGGACAGTGAACTGGCCCGCTGTGTAAAAAGTTTGGGGACCTCTGTGCTAGAGGAATAGTCGCACAGTTGTTAATGGTGAAGATAAAAAATTTAAAATGAGTAACTTCCTTACCTAGTAATCAAAAAAATTTGTTAAAGTAAGGGTTAAAGCTACATTTAAGAATAATATAAAATAGCTAAAAAGAAACAAGTATCATATATACATAAAAATTTTTATGCATGCTATTCTAAAACTTGACTCATGTGAATAAAAACTAGATAAAAATTTAATCCTTACTTTTAGAATTTTTAGCAAAAATTTGATATTGCATAGATATCAACTTTTCCCAATGTAGTGCAATTCTAATTAAAATATCAGAGAAATTTTGAAACTTGAGAAAATAGTTCTGGAATATGAAATTGTCAATGTACAATAAAGGGCAAAAATATTTTGCAAAAAAGTAATAATAAAAAGACGTTTCTACCATAATGTTAAAATAAAAAACATAGCTGACTAGAGATGGAAGTCAATAAACAAGAACTGAAAAACCAGAAGATGCAATGTATAATTTAATTAATCTTAAAACCTATGGAAGAATGTAATTATTTATTAAATTATGTTGAGAATGTTTACTATTAAGAAAGTAAAACATTTTTTTCTTATACTATGCCACAAAATTAATTCCAGATTAATAACAAAACTAACTGTATTACTACCATAAAATAAGGAACATAATATGGGCATAAATATATCCACATGTGAATGGATTTGATTCCATGACATATTAAAATATTCTTTATTTTATAAAACATAATAAATTAGAACAAAAGAACACACTAAAAATATTTAATCAACATACAAAGAACTGCTGAAACACATAAGAAAAATTTCAGTATCTTATTAGAAGAAAATTTAAAGGTCAGCTAAAGTTGATTTACAAAGAACTAATAAGAATAATGATCAAAAATTAGAAATTATTTCTTTATAGGATTCTAATAAAATGTAATTTTAAAATAGCAATTTTTTTTCCATGGACTTGGTGAATATTTAAAATATGAAGAATTGTTAAGGACCTGGAGAGAGCTCTCCTGCTCTTGCTGGAATTGTAAATTTGTCCTTTTCTGGAAGGGAATTTAGAAAGATGTGCTAGTGTCAATGTTTTTATAAAGATTTATGAGTTTGGGCCCATAAGTTCCATTTTTGGTTCTTTTCTTTAGAAAATAATAAAAAATATTTTAAAAATAAATAATTGCATCATTACTCATAGTCATGGAAACATAATAATCTAATTATGCACCTTATTTAAGAAAATTAGGTAAGATGCTTATCATAGAATATTATGCAGTCATGAAAGATGCATTTTCAAAGTCTCTAACAGCTAAAGTAGTGTGCTATGAATTAAATCCATCTTGTGTATTTTCAAAACTTGCTGTGAGACAGTTTATTTACGTATTATGTTACTTTTGTAAAAACCAAGGAGTTTGTCCCTCCATGGGTGATTCAGTGACATATTTTTTGCAACAAAACAGCTTATAATCACTACTTAAGACAATAAATTCTGATTTTCTTAGAAATATCATTGACAAAAACTTTGGAGGAAAAATATCTTAGCTTAAATATTACAGTTGTATTGTTTCAGGTCAAGGTTAGGGCACAGCTGTATTTTATATTAATCAGATTTGTTCTTATAACTTGCAAGAACTTTTAGAATGTAGCTAGACTATGTGAAGAAATACCCTGCATGATCAGAAGAGGGAGCTTTGAGATTACAAAAAATAAAGCCAAAAACTATGTACTCTGTTATAAAAAATACAGTTATACCAAGTCCAAATAATGAATACTAATAAAAATAAGTAGCTGCAAAAATATTCTTTTATGATAGCTTAAAAATATCTGTTTTGTTTCATGATTTAATGAAATACGGAACTTCAGTCTTAAGAGACTTTCATATCTTCCTCTACACATAGTCTTCACACTCTGTGCACAGTTGACCTCTGTAAGAGTTGCTGTTATTTCAGAAGCCTGGCTGATTAAAGTGTATTCTTTTATTCTTCATCTTTTTGTCCTTTGCATGTAGTGGAATTAGTTAGTGAACCAAGGATCAGAGTGGGGAGCAAGAAGTCATGAACAACTAGCCACGGAATTATGAAAAATTTATTTCATGTTATTTAATAAAGACACAAGGACAAAGCTCTCTGCTCAAAATAGGTCACTAAAGATAATGCTATAAATATAAAAGTTGAAAGTAAACTGATATAATTCCAGTTTAAAACTAGTGTTCCAGCTCCCAGTCTACGTGTGAGCTGTTTATGAACTCAACAGTGATCGGAAGAACCTTTGCAAACTGAGAACCAGAAACGAGCTCTGTTCTCATAAAAGCTCGCGATAGTGAGAAGTATAACAACTGCAGAATGTAACAAGAATGAGGACCATTGTTTTAAAATTCACATTGATTAAACACAAGTTCTGCCTTCCATCCTTGGCTCTATATTTTGAGAGCGCGGTTGAGGGAGTAGAAAATTTGAAGGGGCTTCTCACCATAGGCAAAAATAACATTCAAATTTGGAAAAGAAATGATCACAAATCTCTCCAAATAGGGTTAACTCTTTTCTTCGGTTAGTTCTCTGAAAGAGAGAATTTGAACTGGCTATTGAACATTTTTCAAATATATGAAGGTTGATTATACCCAGGGGGTGGCACCAGATGTTTTGCATCATCTGAGTAAAAAGGAAAATAAATGGTCAATTTCAGTGACTACAGCAAAAACAACAAAGCGAGGCACGGGAGCATTGAAGTGTCTCACTCCTCAATGTGGATCAGCGCTCATTTGGCAGAAAGCCAGGACCCAGACGACCTTAAATGTTCCCTCCTATTTCCGCAGAGCCTGGCTGAGATTACCAGAAGCGGTTTTCTGAATTTATGCATGCTGCTGATTTAATTTGACAAAAATGTTTTGTAGAGACTAGGTACTAAGTCAAATGACAAGGACAGTTGAAGTCTTACTGTGTAAAGCAGATTAAGGGACTTGAGAGAGAAGGAATCGCCAGGTGTCCGAGGACTTGCTGGAAATGGGGGTGTTTGGGCAGGGAGAAATGGGGGACTCACTGAAATCGATGAGAAGAGTAGCTATTCTGTGTCTTTATCTCATTCTTCTTCTCTCTGCTAATCATCCTTTCTCTTTTACTGTTTTCAGCGACGAAAATTTCCTAAGAAGAGAGGCAGTAAATTCTTATCATTATATTTCAGATACAATATACCTGGAGACGTTACTTTTACGTTTTTGTCTGTGTATTTCAATGGATGTCTGCTCCCTAAAAGTGGCCACGTTTCATGTATGTGCTGTCTAAACTGTGACTTTCCACAGTTATTCGAAAGCACCATTTATACAGTTGTAAGCTCATGCCAGATACTGGGTGAGGTGTGATGCATGCACGCATGAATGAGACACAGTCCTAGAAGCTCAGAACTTCATGGGGAGGTCAGCAATGTCAACACACATTTAAAATCTGCTGAAAACTAGGTCCAAGGTTCAGTGGTGAGATACAGCTAGTCATGCAGGCAGGGCCAGGCCTGGATGGGAAGGGGGACCTGTGGTCACAGACGTGACCCTCATTTTAAAAATGATCTCTATTGGGAAAAGTAAAGGCTTGCTAACTCATGGCCTGAATTCATTTGGCTCATCTTTTCTTCTTCCTGCTGTAGGGTTCAGAGAGTTTTTGATGTGTACTGGGGAGAACCCTGCACCCGGAGTTAGAAGACTGGGTGACTGGGTTTTCAACCAACGGCAGTTCCTTGGTTTCATTAAGTACTGAGATCTTGATTTCTAATTGCAATGGGTTGATTGCAATGTCTCCATCTTTCTTAGTTGAACTTTCCTGAATACTTTTCTGATATGTTGTACACAACAAACTCTGCCAGTCAAAGAGCATGAAAATGTGTTCTGAAGCTCCCTGTTAAGGCAGCATTTCAGGGCACAAATACATTCAAATTGTGCAGCGCTGTAGGATGTGCCCATAGCTCTGGACATTAATGTGAAGAGAAAGTTAGCTGCTGTTTGGGACTCTGAATGAGTAGCAGTCTCTATTTATAATGCAACCCTGCTTAGAACATACATAATTAAGGAGAGACGATTCCTAACTATTCTTCTAAGAGAGCTGGCTTGCCAACTCCAAGTCTTAGTTCAGCTTTTTGTCTCTGGAGGGGATGTGGCTATGACAGGGTTCTGTGGCCTATGGAAAGCCCTGTGCAACATACAAAGTAATGAGCTGTGGACCGAACTAGTTTGCTCTGTGTGACTCTTCAACACCTCACCATGCTCTCCTGCATAAAATTTCATTTAATTAAATTCACAAAAAGGAAATTGGAGCTCTTCAGTAGAGGAAACTTCTTACAAGTGCGAAATTAGGAGGGCTGGTGTTTGTTCAACATGACTTCAGGACTGTCCCCATGCCAGACTGCTCTTCCTCAGGGACTGTCCTTGAACAACTTGAAGGAGTCAGGTCAAGGATCGTGACATTAGTATTTCCTCCTCACCAGTCACTAGGAGAAGCTCAGTGTGACTTCCCTTTACCCACATCCTCAAGCGAGTGCAAGTAACGAAAACGGCTCATCAAGTTTTAAAATAAATTGATTTTCTCTTTTTTAAAAGAAATCTGAAATAAAAAAATAAATGATCTCTTTCCCTGACAAATTATCATGTATGCATTTATAGTCTGTGCATTTCTCCTAGGATTGACTGTGTTGAAAACTCAGCCCTGGAGAGATAGGTGCATGTGTGTGTCCACAGGCGGCATCTTGTGTTATCACACCAGGCAGTTGTCCGCCGTGTTCGGATCTGGGTCTTACTGCATCGTAGGGCAATGGGGAAATGGCACGTGGAAAGCTGCTGGTGATTGTTTCGCTCAAGATAGGGTGCATTGGTGTCCCCATTTATTTTATAGAGGGGAGCAGGGTGCTTGCTTTTCAGAGAGCTTTTCGGGTGTGCTCTGCTAATACCTCCTGTTAAATATTTAAACCAAGTACCAGAAAAGACCAAAACACATAGAGTTAATCTGAGGAGGTATGCCAGTGGAGACATGCAAGTGAAAGGTTTTCTTCCCTGCACCTGCAATCAGCTGTCCCCAGGTGTCACAGTTCCTAGCAATGCACGCATTGTTTCTGACCACGTTCTGGCCTGACCGAAGGAAGGAAGGGCTAGCAATTTATCAACAGAGTTAGCCTTTGGGATTGCTACTTTTACAAAGCGGAGCTCTGATTGGCACCTGAACTTTAAAAGGTTTATTTAATGCTGCAGAACTTTGACGTTTTCAGATTACCCTTCAAGTCAGAGTTGTCATTGTGTTTTATCCAGTGACCTGGAACTGACCTCAGTTTAGCCCCCTAATCCTCCTGCTCTAGAGGTTAGCTTCCCCCAACGAGTCCTGCAAATCTGTGTGGGCATGGCCTGGGAGGCTGGGGACAGGATGGCGGGACGGCCCCTGCGTCTGGCTCTTCTGGCAAAGGTGTTCCTCACCCACACCCTATCCGGCTGCTTTTCCGCCTCTGCAGACTTAGATCTCCTCACTGCCCGGATGTTCCAGGCTCCAAAATCCAATGCTCTAGGCACCCCCTCCCTTGCTGCTCTCTGTCATGGGTTCCTCTCCATTGTTCCATTTCGTATGGATTTCTGGGTTGGCTGATGACACTCAGAGAAAGCCTTACAGCCTCTGAGATGCGAAGAAGTAGCAGAAATGTGTCATTCACATCAGTCCTCTCTGCCAATGTTTCAATAAGTGGCCCGCGGACGGGCACCTCGCGCGTGCGTGTTTGTGGGATGAGACCGCGCCGACCAGCCATGGCTGTGCTGCCTCCTTGGGGTCACGACGGAGAAAACCGGCGCCAGGAAGAACTGGGATTGGGCAAGCAAGTAGGAAAAAAGGGAGAAAAAAAGAACCACAACTTAATTTAATTCTTTCTATCCCAGATTGGTGTCGGCAGCCAAGTCGCCACCTGCAGTTTTATTCCCTTACAGAGGAAACAGCCTCCTCTGCTAGCTCAGAAAGTGACATCAAGGAAAGACCTTGGGAACTAGCGAGCAAGTTACTGTATATAGATAATGACGTTGGGAGAAATGGGGTGGAATTAATGGGCACCTCAGGCCTGGCCTCTAAAACATTTTTCATAACCCTCTACCACTCTCACTGTCTCCTCTCCGCATGGCCGACAGAGAAGGCACCCATGGTGGGGGAGAGACAAGGCAAAAAGAACCCGGATCCAGGGTCGTCACTAAAAATAGCAGAGTCTTTTGTGGAGGGGAGGGGAGGTTCACAGCAGAATGTTTGGGTTGGTTAGAAGTGCCTGACCTCCACCATCCTCTTGGGGACCTGCTCTGAGCAAAGAGACCAGCGGTTGAATGCTTACAGGTGTCACATACAACCAAACCCGGGGTAGAAGGTATTTGAGGTGAGACAGCGTCATGGACTCAACTGGAGGATGTATCCATGACATGCATGTTCCATGGAAATGACAAATACTGGTAGATCTATGGAATGCAGAGCAGAGAGAAAGACTGACAGAAAATCTCTGACGTCCTTACCGATTCCTGTGCCTCAGTGACCATGGCTGCCCATCTGAACCATCTGAAGGCTCAGGGACAGGTGCGGCACGTAGAAAGCAGCGGTGGCTTTTGTATGCTACATTTTTGACTGATGAAAAGAAATAGAGAAAAGTCCTTTGCGCATGTATTCAAAGACAGACTATGGTGAGGGTCCAGAGAATGGAAAGCAGACTGCCCAAGCATAGCAATACACTGCAGTCCCAGCAGCATTAGAGTTATAGGGGACCTTGCAGTCTCATGTCATTAGTACTCATTTAGAAGAATGAGAGGGACATGGCCAATGCATTTCTGAGATCTCTAATGAGAGACGTGTAATGAGAATCAGACCTGGGGCGTGGAGATTAAAGGGCAGTGTGGCTCCCCCTGAGTCCTGGCCATGAGAATTGAGGATCTGGAGTGACATGAGGTTGGTTCTGTATCTGCAGGCACAGGGCCCTCCAAATGGCTTGGCCATTGCAGGGGACCGCACTCACCATTCTCCTCTAACTGTGGAACTAACGGCACCAGCAGAAGAGCTGGGACCAGGCA
Organism: Saccopteryx leptura; assembly: GCF_036850995.1. Taxonomy (NCBI): domain Eukaryota; kingdom Metazoa; phylum Chordata; class Mammalia; order Chiroptera; family Emballonuridae; genus Saccopteryx; species Saccopteryx leptura. Next base: position 9,583,001 of record NC_089513.1, on the reverse strand, counting down.
GGTAAACAACCTCTGAAAGTCAACTGTCTATATGGCGTGATTCAGGTAAAGACACAGCAGAATACACCTTAGAGTGGAAAGCAAAAGCCCCATCCACAATCGATTGTGTTTGATGTGTCACAGACACTATCGCTCAGGGACCCCCAAGGAGTGTCCAAATGGCCCAAATAAATAATTTGTGTATATATCCTCCCATCTATTTCTCTGTCAATAGACATATAAGGTAGAGAGTTGGCAAAGTCTTTATACAAAAAGAGACTTTTAGAACATTTCTTAAATAATAAGGACATGTAAATAAAATAATATAAAATGTCTACTTTTTTTTGAGATTAAAAACAAATTTTGATAGAAAAAAACACAGATCTACCCCCCCCCCCAACTCAGGGGATTAAAAACAAATACGTGATGGGAGAGAATGCTCTGACTAAAAAGTATCTGAAACACTTTAAATCACATTGCCTCCCACCTTGAGAAGTCACTGCTATAGTAGATAGTGGCGTGACATGGGTTTGGAGAAAAGAATGTGACTTTCACCGAGGATTTGAGAAAAGTGAGTTTGAAGGCTGGGATGAGTCATTTAAGAGACTAACATTAGCAAGTAATTTAAGAGAATAGCTTCAGCAAGTAGGCTAACATAATCCTGAAACATGGACCAACACAAAGTTGTTTGCTTGGTGTTAGAGCACAGGAAATAGAGCAGTTTAACTGGGTTTTCATTGGTGAAAGAGTTATTGCTCGGCACCTCCAGAATCGCCTGTAATGTAAAATAGGGTGAAAGGTTAAAGAAATGAGATGGAAGGGCCCTGATTTTTTATTGATCAGGACAGCTTTGGGCACAAAGCTCTTGTCTCAGTCATAGTAAGAATAGGGGTTCAAGTTGGAATTGACAACAAATTTATGTTTTGTGTAACAAGCCATGTGGATATTGGAATAATTACATGAAGGACTCATAATTCACCTACTTACATACTGAGCTGTTTACTCAGTGTCATTGTGATCATTTCTGTCATCATCGTCATCATCATCACGTCTTCCATGTATTTAGCTTCCACCATCCATGACCTCGTCAATACCTGTTGTTTTTTCTTAAGTGAGAAGTGAGGAGGCAGAGAGACACTCCCACATTCGCCTCAGCTGCGATCCACCTTGCAAGCCCACTATGAGGTGATGCTGTGCCCATCTGGGGCTGTTGCTCTGTTGCTTGGCAACTGAGCTATTTTAGTGCCTGAGACAAGGCTATAGAGCTATTTTCAGGGCCTGGGGCCAACTCGCTCCAATGGAGCCTTGACTATGGGAGGGAAAGAAAGAGAGAGAGAAGGGAGAAGGGGAGAGGTGGAGAAGCAGGTGGGCAGTTCTTCCATGTTCCCTCACTGGGAATCGAACTTGGGACACCCACACACTTGGCTGATGCTCTACCGTTGTGCCAACTGGCCAGGGCCAATACCTGTTTTTTACCTTTTTCTTCCCCTCGGCACACAGAAAGCTGCATTTCCCAGCCTCTCCCTGGCTGGGCATGGGCATGTATTTAGTTCTAGCCTTGGACACAAAAGGGAGGTGGTGTGTGTGCGGTCAGGCCAAAGCATTCAGTTGCCAGTGGAGATCCTCTGCTCCATACTGTTACGGAAATTGAGGAGGCAACTATGTTGAGTTGGTAGGGTCAAAATAGTCAGGTAACTTGGGTCCTTGAGATGCCTTTGGTCTGGCAGAAAACTATGCATGAATAGAAAATAAAGTTTTATTGATTTAAGCCAGAATGCGCTATGGCTTGTTAGCATAGCAGCCCTTCACTTCTCATTCTACAAAGTCTATCTACTTACTACTTGCATTACTATACTACACATGAGAAAACGAAGGCTTAGAGAAATCAGAAACCTTACTTGGTGTTGCATATTAGGTTGCTGAGCTGGAATCTGAACCTGCTTCGTCTTCACAACCTGATGATGGTAAAATAGACCCGGTAGCCTGACCAGCGGGCGGGGATCTACTAGACTGACAGCTCTGTAGAGGTGTGGTACCTTGGAGGAGTAGAGTAGAAAGTCTTGCAGCTCAGAATGAAACACTGTTTTTAGAAGAAATGCTTGAGATTCTCTTATGGTGACAAAGTTACCAACACAGAAGACTTAGAAAGCTTCTCTTTGGAAGTGACTTGGCCTTGTGTAGGCACTTGTATCTGTGTCGGTATCTTTTCTCTCTCTCATGACTTATTCAAGCATTTGGAAAAAACCCTGCTGCCTGGTGTGCAATGTAGAATAAAATGAATAACAACCAGAAAACACCCGTTGCTGTGGCCGGACAGAGGCACCAGCTCATTTGTTCGTGCTGCTGCCCTTGAATACATTCGGAAGAACAGCCGCCATATTACCTGTGGCAAAACATTTCGCTGTGGATGGGACGCCCTGCTCCTGACCTCCCAGCATGGCTCCAAAGGCGTCTCCCGGTGTCCAGTGCAAGGTGACTGGTGTGTTTCCCTGCATCTGATTAGTGTCTTAGAATCCCTGCGTGATGCCTCCTGAGAGCAGAGCAGGGTTCGCTGTGATGATTGCCAATCGCGGATCAGGCACTCAGTTAACCTGACAGAGGAAAGACCACGTGCGGGAAAATGCTACAAACTCCCTTCGAAGGTGCAGTTTCAGGCCTTTAGCATACAGCGGGTCAGGAGGGTTTCCTTGTTATGACATATTAGGTCTTCCCGTTTCATCTCTTTCAAGGATGGCTAACAGAGCTCGCAGCAGCCTTTCTTCACGACAGCTGTCGGTGTGAGATAGGACTTAGGCAGGGCGCAGACTGCCAATTCCTTGGCTCGTCTCCATCGGCCCAGCTCCCAGCCTCATCCTGGGCACATGGTAGGTTCCCGTCCACACTGGATAAGAGAAGGAAGAAACGGTCAGCTTCTGAGTTCACGCAGGCTCAGGTCCTTGACGCCACCTCATTTCTGGTGATTTTTATGAATTCTTCCCCGGAGAATAGCAAGGACAGGAAATAGTTGTAATATTATCAAGCAGATTATGAAAGGGCTGAGTCGGCTGGTAGAGTCAAGGGGAGAGCACAGGTGTTCTTACCTCGAACCTTTTAACCATGTGACCTGCTTCAGAGAAGCCAGTCTCGGGCCGAATGGAGCAGAGCCGGCGCCCCTTTCTCTGTCCTGTCTGCATGACTCTGGGTCGCCAAACCTGCCTGAATGGAGTTGAGATGTCGCCCAGGCTAAGTGTTTTGGCGCCAGGCATGCTGAGGATTATGGCAGACAGGCTTTTATACTTTTTTAATAGTCAAATTTAATTAGACTAAATGGACCTCAAGGGAAAATAATGTCTGCAAACATTTCACAAAATCGAGCACCATGGTGAGAAAAAGTGAGAGAGCTTCACAGGTAATGAGTTCCAAAACATCTGGTTTAAGCAACCTAATCCACCTATTCTGAGTTTCCCCTGACTAGGTTGTGCGGGTCCTTTAAGAGTTATTTAATAATAGTAATCTCCAAGCTCAGGTCTGGGACCAGCCGCCAGGCGACAGTCCTCCCGGCTCGGGGATACGATCAGCCGCCGCAGCGGCTCGGTCTTCAGTTTCTGCGGCACAATCACGATCACGTGGGAAATCCCGGAAGCTAACGCAAAGGGTCACAGCGCCTCAGAAACATGGATTGGAAATGGAAGGCTGGATAAAGAGCTTATCACAGCCCATGCGCAACAATACACTATTTAAGAAATTATTTTTCAAATGTATACTTTTCTGCACGTGTCTCAAAAATAAAAACAACAACCCAGCTTGTTTGTCCATGAAAAACAATAGGGACATTTATCATGGAATGTTAAGTCAGATGTACAGACAAATACTACTATTTCTACTGGAATAAATTATGCAACTTGAGTCAAGATTAGCCTGTGCCTTTTTCTCAGAAGAAACAATATTTCTGATAGTATTTTAATTGAGCACAGAGGACGTTAATGTAAGTAGAAGTTAACAGTATACCTTCATTTATCTCTGATGAGCTAGATTCTGTACTTAATGGTTGGCCAGCGCTTCCTCAAACTGGCTAACATCAGCATCCTCCCTTTCTTTATTGTTTTATAAATATTTATTCACAAATCTTGCCTCCAACCTCCTTTTACTCTGGTGTCTTTCTTTCTTTCTTCCTTTTATTTTGTGACAGAGACAGAGAGAGGGACAGATAGGGACAGACAAACAGGAAGGGAGAGAGATGAGAAGCATTAATTCTTTGTTGTAGCACCTTAGTTGTTCATTGATTGATTTCTCATATGTGCCTTGACCAGGGGGCTACAGCAGACCCAGTAACCCCTTGCTCAAGGTGGTGACCTTGAGCTCAAGCTGGTGAGTCTTGCTCAAACCAGATGAGCCTGCGCTCAAGCTGGGGACTTCGGGGCTTCAAACCTGGGTCCTCCACATCCTAGTCGGATGCTCTATCCACTGCACCACTGCCTGGTCAGGCACTCTGGTATCTTTCTTAATCACTGATCTCTCTTTCCAGAAAGATCCTTTTATTATTTTTCCCCTAATAATGCTGCTAACTACATATGTGGACACACTATTGCCCCTTGAGATGCTAGCAATTGTATTTGTGTTTTTTGTTTTTCTCAACTCTTGGTCAAGAAAACAACAGGTTTCTTTTTTTTGTTTGTTTGTTTTCGTCCCTATTCTTCAGGAAGGAAAAAAAGGCATTTAATATTTGTTACTGTGAGCCTATTAATACATTCTTAGCCTTGTTGTACCAAGAGCTTGTGTGGCAATGTCTTATATTTTATAGGAGGGAAAACTGACACTAAGAGAGGGATATGAAAATTGGTCTAAAGGTGACACTTTGAGAACAGAGTCCACATTGGAACCCCTTCATTCTGACACTAGAGCTCTTGGTCTTCCCACTTTCCCAGAATCCTCTAGGAGGGCTAATTTACTCCCTCAGGCAGGTCCTATGAAAACAGAGTTAGGGGCCTTGAAGCAGGGTCTATGCAGTCAGACCAGGGGACTACAGCTGGCTCTGCCATTTACTGCCTTAGCCCACTTGCTCTTCCAGTAAAACGAAAGTCAGCTTCCCAGTATAAAATGAAAACCTAATGGATGATGTTGCACAATGCCTAGCTTTCTGTAAGGACCCCCCAAAAGAAGTTATTCTAATTATCACCCTAAGTATAGTGTACACATTTGTCCTAAAAAACAGTCATAAATTGTTTTCCTTGAATTGATTCTTTGTTTTGTTTTGTATTTTTCTGCATTGAGAAGTGGGGAGGCAGAGAGACAGACTCCCACATGTGCCCAACTGGGATCCACCTGGCAAAACCACTAGGGGGCGTTGCTCTGCCCATCTGGGGGTGTTATTCCATTGCAACAGGAGCCTGAGGTGGAGGCTATGGAGCTATCCTCATCGCCCAGGCCAACTTTGCTCCAATGGAGCCTTGTCTGAGGGGAGGGGAGAAAGAGACAGAGAGGAAGGAGAGGAGGAAAGGTGGAGAAGCAGATGGGTACTTCTCCTTTGTGCTCTGACTAGGAATCAAACCTGGGACTTCCACATGCCAGGCCAATGCTCTACTACTGAGCTAACCAGCCAGGGCTGAATTGACTCTTTAAAGTTCACATTTTTACTCCTCACTCCTTCCTTATCCCCACCCTACAGGAAGCAAGCACTTATAGTTTACTTAGAGGACCTGCAGAATTAGACCTCTGGGTTGGTCACACTGCCTGTGAGAGCCACGAGGCTCGGAGTTTCTGCTTTCTCTTCCCAGCCCAGGGAAAAGGGCACGCTCTGCTCAGCACTGGGGCTGCGGCAATCTGAAACCCCCCCAGTGGGGACAAGATGGCCAGTAACGTTCAACCTCAGCCACGGATTGGGATGTTTAAGGAGGAGATGGATGGTCTTGACCGTGGCTGCTGGAGCCCCACTTAGTGCTGATAAGGGACCATTTTCCATGGCATCGCCTTGGGGACTCTGTAGACTTTTTGGAATGTACTGACACTTGTACTTCCCTCAAATGTAATTTCTATTCCTATATTCACAAAGAACTATTTACCTATTCTGAAGTAGGAGTTCATGATATGTCTGAAAAGCACATTAAAATAGAAGAAAATAGAAACTTTAGGATCCTAGCCTGAAAATCCCCGAAGGGGTCCTTTCTGCTCCTGCCTTCAGTGACTACCCTGAATCCAACCTGAGGGAGGAAGAGACCGCCTCATTTTGTTATTTTAAACTCTGGCAGAAGGATTGCTAAATGGGACAAAAAGTAACTTCTCCATGTGTTAAAACCACGGTGATTCTGATTTGACTCATGATGTCTTATACCCTAAGTCTATATATACTGGAACCTTCTGGTACCTTCTTTGATGCTTATTGGTAAGAGTACCTGTTCTGTGTTTTTCAATGACTTTGTGTGAGAAGCTGGTGGGCATGGTGATGACAATAAGAGGAAATATGCACCAGGGGAAAAACGTGAAACCTGCCCAGGGTCTCAGCGTTCTTCCCCATTCCCACCACCCCATGCAGGACAGGGCGGTGCACCAGTGCACGCAGTCACTTCAAGTGCTTTTGAAAGGAAAGTACTCTGTCGCCAGGGAAAGCAGTGTGCTACAATTTGGGGGTAGGTGGTGGAGGGGATAGAGCTGTGAAATCTACACTCACCTCAGTCTGACCTTCAACCCATATCATCGGCCTTGCCCTCATTTCACAAGTGCCAATTTTGTTCAATTCTAGAGGGTCTGTCTAGTGAGCAAGGTATTGTGTCCCCAGATCCCCACTGCTCGTATGCAAGGTTTCCTTAGAGGGGGTAAGCTCTAGTGGGTCCTGAGCCATCAGTTAGGGTAGGAGCAGAGATTATGCTATCAAGCATCTCACTGAGAGAACACGGATGCCGGAGGCAGTGGGGCCTCCAGCAGGAACAAAAGAAAAAGCCCCCCCCCCCAAGTGAGGGCTTTGTGAGGAGGGGAAGTGGGTGTATCAGATGGGACCATGGGAGGAGCGCCCAAAGACACTCTGTGCCCTGAAGCACCATTGGCTTTTGGAGGACAGTAGCGGCCAGGTTTCTTTCTCCCCTTAAGATGGGTCTCAGCTCCTGGCCTTGATGTTCTTCTGAGCTGGCCTAAACCTTAAACAGTCTTCCTGCTTCTAGGTTCACGACCTTCTTTCACAGACAACATCTACTCTAGAAAACTTGCAAATGTAAATTCTCTCTCTGCCCTTTTGAGATGTAAATCCTGTTAAAAATCTCTTGACAGCCTGACCAGGCGGTGGCGCAGCAGATAGAGCATTGGACTGGGATGCGGAAAACCCAGGTTGGAGACCCCGAGGTCGCCAGCTTGAGCGAGGGCTCATCTGGTTTGAGCAAAAAGCTCACCAGCTTGGATCCAAGGTCGCTGGCTTGAGCAAGGGGTTACTCGGTCTGCTGAAGGCCCGCAGTCAAAGCACGTATGAGAAAGCAATCAATGAACAATTAAGGTGTTGCAATGCGCAACGAAAAACTAATGATTGATGCTTCTCATCTCTCCGTCCCTGTCTATCCCTCTCTCTGACTCTCTCTCTGTGAAAAAAAAAAAAAAAAAAAATTAAAAATCTCTTGACAGTTTTACAACCCAGGGCAATCTTTTTCAAGGATAGGGTCCTCATTTCCAAGTTTCTGTGGGAGGGTGGGAGCCTAACTTGTCCCAAGTTATAAAACAACCTCTTGTCATGAAATAGGAAAAAACCTACCTTTCCCGCGGGTCAGGCCAGTTAGCAAACATGGATGCCCTAAAATTCCCTCCCCTCATCTTTAAAACATTTCAGCCCTCTGTGGCCACAGAGCTAAGGAGTGAATGCTGGTCTCTCTTCCTATTGCAATAGCCTTGAATAAAGTCTTCCCAGCCTGCTTAACTGTGTCTGATGTCATTTTTGCTTTTATAGTTGTATGAAAAATATTTGCCCTTCTTTGGTACACAATGTTTACACAACAAAAACTGCTAAATTCACCCCCTGCTATAGATGTGCCACAGGCCTTTGACAGAAATGAGCCATGAGATAGGAAAGGCCGCTTCTGTGGTCATGTGCTAACACCCATAAACTTGATTCCTTCATCAAAGCAAAGAAAATAAAATTCACAGGACCGCATTTTTAATCTATGTTTGCATAGCAATTAGTTGCGTTCTCCACAATGCCTAATTTATTCCCTCCAGTAATTTTCTTAGGCTTTCGGTGGTCTTTGCTCACTTCAATAAATCAAATGCTTATAAACAAACATTAGAACTCTTTTAGAATAAGTATCAAAATGCTAACTGTGGGCCTTCTCTCTGGCCCTGTCTTTATACGGAAATGAGAGAACGAGAGGTAAAGTCCTGGTTCTGACCCTAACAATCCAGATAATGTAAGAGAAGGAACCTCCATCCGTAACACCTTCCAGGTTAGCGAGTATTACGTATCAGACACTTATTAAGCATCCCTATTATGATAGACCCCTTATTATAATAATCTTATCTAATGTTTACAATATTCACAGGGGTAATGTGTTGCCATCTCTGCTTTGCAGATAAAGAAAGGCAGAGAGATTGTGTATCATACTTCAAATTTCACAAGTAATATCATTAGCAGAGCTGCATTTTAAAATTCATTCTGGTTGGCTTTAAGTCAGTGAATTTTCTATGCCTTATGCTACCTCCTTACCTGTGAAGTAGGGAGATTGATTGATAACTGGTGCGTAAGTTGCATTCTGGACTGGGAATTCTTTGACCTTGACCTCAGAGATGCAACCCATCTAGTGAGTGTCTTGGACCCAAAGAAGCAGTAACAATCCAGGCCTTCCAAGGAGGGCAGTAGCAACAGTTCTCTTTCCTGAGAGATTGAGCAACTCTTAACCCCATAGAGTCACCACTTAGGTTAGTTTTATGAGTGCATAAGGCATCAAAGGGGTATTAATGAGCGCAGGTTCATCGAGAGAGCAATGCTTAGTCTCTCCAGTGAACAGATCCAGACCCTCTCTCTGTGTTTTTATGCACTTATTTCCCTCTAAGCCCAGAAAAGCAATCCATACAGCCAAGCCCTTCTTGAGAAGCTTAGAGGGTGTAGGAGACGGAGCTGTCCTTGGCATCAGGATGCCAGGCTTGTCTGCCTCTCCATGCGATGAATGGAGTAGTGAATCTCCATTCATCGCATGGAGATTTCCTTACAATTTGGTAGAGGAAGCATTCAGAGAGTCTTGAGCTTCCCAGACTGAATGCATTCTACACAGTAATTCCTTAGTCTGAATAGTCAGGAGACATTTTATTCTAGTCAGAGGGTGCCGGGTGCCTTTGGTATTTACAATATTTTGTATAAATAGAGCAGGTTAGAGGAACCTTAGCCATCCCCTTCTCTGATGCTCTTCTTTTACATACAAAGGAAGAAAATGCTGATATTCCGGGACCAAGTGAGGCTAAGCTAAGGCTAAGCGTCCGAGTTGTCAGGCGTTGCCTCATCACCAGGCTTCTCCCCTACCCCCCCCCCCCCCCGGGCCATGGAAACTGCCTACCTGGAGCACTGGAAGACAGAGCAGCCCCTCAGGATCAGCCCCTCCCGAGAGTCAGCTGACCTCACGGAAATAAAGCCCCTGGTCAGATCTCAATACTAGTCCCTGCCCCTTCCCCACCAGTCCTTTCTCCCTTATCTTGTTCACTCCTCCCTGCAAGAGTCCCTTCCTGCCTGGCCGCCAACACACTTGCAGGTCTTAGAGCAGGAGTGTTCTTCCTATTGTAATACTTGACCTTCCCTTACTTGAGTTGTCCCCTTACACTATTGAGATAGCCTTGTCACCTAATGCAATACCCTCCCTGCTGTTACTGCAATAGTCTTTTCAAATGAAGTCTCTCCTTACCTAAGTCCATACTTATTTGTATCTAACATTGGTCTTCAACCCTTGTTGTCTACTATATTCCAGACACCATTAACCATCGCTTCCTCACGGATCAGTTTACACGCATTATCTATGCATTCTTGGCTGCCTTTCACCAATCCAGGGCTTATTTCCCTAAATATAAAATAAAACTACTTGATGGAGAACCTGCTTTGCTATATATATTATACTTTATTTCTTCCTTCAGACACAGGACGGCACTTTGTACAAGACAGGGGCTTAACGAATATGTGTTGCTTCACAATTGGTTTATTTGCTTTTCTTTACATGATTAATTCATTAACTGATATGTGCAGCACTTATTTCATGAGTATCACTTTTGTCCAAGTGTAGAAAAAAAAAAAATCATAGGTCCGATCTTCAAGAATGCATGGTTTAGCTGAAGAGCTAAGAATTTCTGTCAGGCAATAAATAGTTAAGTGACAGATGAAAGAGAAGATATATAACAGAGAAAGATATTGCTTCCTGTGGGTAAAAGATTCCTCAAAAAAGTGATTTTCAGTAAACACTGAAACCAGGAATGAGAACAGGTGGGCTCAGAAGCATTCTGAGCAGCGGAATGACCTAGGACAGGCCAGCGGGAAGTCATTTGAGAACTGGTTGGATAGAAATTCTGAGATTGGCCTGACCTGTGGTGGCGCAGTGGATAAAGCGTTGACCTGGAAATGCTGAGGTCGCTGGTTCAAAACCCTGGGCTTGCCTGGTCAAGGCACATATGGGAGTTGATGCTTCCAGCTCCTCCCCACCTTCTCTCTCTCTGTCTCTCTCTCCTCTCTCTCTCCCTCTCTGTCTCTCTCTCTCCCCCTTTCTCTCTCCTCTCTAAAACGAATAAATAAAAAAAAAAATTAAAAAAAAAAAAAGAAATTCTGAGATTGGAGAAGGGCTCAATGCTTCCCTTAGCATCTTTTAAACTAACTTGTTGATTCACTAAAATCAGTCATAATTACATCCAATTAATTACATAAAGAGTTTTACTGGACTAAACATTGGTGGGATTAAAAAGATAAGATGAAATGGATAAAGGTGGTCTCTAACTGAACAAGATACGGTGAAAAACGGCTAGCCCAGTTGTTACACACTTTCTGTTCTATTGCCCCAAAATTAGTCAACAAGGCTTCTTCTCATTTCCATTTTAATTGAAAATCACTCAAGAAATACCCCTTCTGTGATCTTTTCCCAAGATGTCTTCCCTTTGTCTCCTCCTGCAGTAACTGGTGAGATGGGTTTTGTTGAACCTCTTTGACTGTAGGCAAGAAATTGAACATCTGGATTGTTCTACCTCGAAGACTGATCTTTGCTTCAAATCTACTTTTACCAATGGCTGTGTTTTTTAAAATCTTTTATTACAGTCTTGGGACACAATTTTGCTGTTGCTTTTGGGTATGATTATGCAATCTGTCAGGTAGATACTAAAATCGACAGCGGTGGTCCTTCTCCAGGCGCAGGAAATGAACTAAAACACAGAGTGAAAGAACCGCCCCTAACACAAAATATCGATTAAAAACAAAAGCTTTAGGTGGTATTTTAAGTATTTTTATGTGTCCCTCCCTATCCCCATTTTTTTTTTTGAGAAGCAGTTGTATCTAATTATTTCTCCTTCCAGATAGGTTTATGACTATTAGAGGGGCCACCTTCCTACGAAGAGATGAGGGGAGGGAGAGGTGAGCGCAGAGCTGTTAAGGGCCCAACCTGAGGTGGAGCATGCCTTAGCAGAGAAACAAGCCCACAGGGGCTGGGATTTTTCACAGAACACATGTTCCTTCTCTATCCTCTCTCTAGGACGGCTTTGATTACTTTCTTAGTTTAAAGACATTCTCAAGTCTGAATGATAGTTGCATTTAGAGAAACACTCTGCTTGATTGACACACCACATCTTTCTGTTAACTTCCAAAGTTGGCTCAGATGAATGATCTCGTACCCTCGTGCATGGTGCACCCTGTGATGAATGAAGTGTGCACTTGAACTAGGGGAGTCTTTTAGTCCCCGTTGTGTGAGGAGAGAGATTCCAGATTAACACACGATGTTCGTTTCAGCACCAGCTTTCCTCGTGTGTCTGGAAGATGTCTGGGGGACGTTGAGGATGCTCAAGGAGCCAACCTACAGTTTTGTTTTATCTCATTCTAGGGAGGGAAGTGTAGCCTCTGCTATTCAGATTCTTGAGTTAGCAATTGAATTAGCCCATTTTATTTCCAGCAGAATTGTTTGTAGTTTCACTCGGAATATCCATCTTCTTAATTTTAACTGGTTTTGCCAGTTGCCAGTTAGACCAGATTGCAAGTGAAAATGAATGTAATCAACACGCTTAAATATTTCTGCGCACGATACCAAGCAGACTGGAGATGATTATAGACTGCTAGAAAATGTGTTGCCACGGAAACTTTCTTAGAAATTGCTCCGAGTGTGTTAGATTTAAAATCACTCAGAGATGTGTGCTCCAAATTTTAGCAAATTTAAAAATTATTTTTTTTCCTTTAAAAGTATATTACATTTAGGGCAGAGAAACTACTCTGTAGGACATTGTGGATACAGGTCATTATGCATTTGATCAAACTTATAGACGGTACACCAAGACTGAACCCTAATGTCAGCTGTGGACTCTCAGTGATGGGGAGGTCAGTGCAGGTCCATCAATGACAACAAATTACTGTTTGTGGGGGATGTTGATAGTGTGGGGAGGGGCTGTGTATGTGTGAGGCAAGAGGCTAGATGAGAAATCTCTGTACCTTTTCTCAATTGTGCTGTGGAGCTAAAACTGCTCTAAAAATAAAGTTTATTAAAATAAAAAATATCCTGACCAAGCAGTGGTGTAGTGGATAAGAGTGTAGGACTTAAATGCAAGAGGACCCAGGTTCAAAACCCTGAGGTCCCCGGCTTGGGCAAGGGGTCACTCGCTCTGCTGTTGCCTACCCCAGTCAAGGCACATATGAGGAAACAATCAATGAACAACTAAGGTGCTGCAACGAAGAATTGATGCTTCTCATCTCTCTCCCTTCCTGTCTGTCTGTCCCTATCTGTCCCTTTCTCTGTCTCTCTCTCTCTGTCTCTGTCACAAAAAATAAAATAAAATAAAAGCGAGAGTAATATTCTCGAAGGCAAAGACTCATCTATTCCCCTCTAGTTTAAACATGGCATATGTAGCATTCATGGTGTATATAGGATAACTTTGAGTATTGGTGTGTGATTATTTTAAACACTCCCAAATATTCAACATTCATCACAACACTGCCAATCACCCCTTCTCTGTCTCCCTACACACCTTTCCTGGTTTATTCCTTCTTTACTTTTCACCTGGATTATTGCTATAGGCCAGTAGATCCCTCTCCTCCCACTAGATCCTTCATCATGGACTTAGATTTGTAGCTCTGAAATGGTCCTAATGCACTTCCTTTTAGGAGATCTGCAAGAGTCACAGATTGCAGAAACAAGTCTGACCACTCAGCCCATGCACTGACCTCCTATATCACAGGCTTCTCCCGGAGTGTGCAGTCTTCTGCTCACACTCGGTCCCTTTATTTACTAATGAATTCACACACCAGCTACACCTTAATATATGTTTCAGATGCTCGCTCTGCCCCCAGCTCATGCTACCTGTTTCAAAAGGCCTCCTCAGTACCTTCACTGCCCCCCCCAACCCCCGTATGCATACACAGGAAAGGTCAGCTTTGCGGCTGTACTTCTCCAGGAATGACATTCACAATATTGACCCCCTGGGCAACACGGCACCCACCGGTCAGATCCACCAGGCTGTAGACATCCAGCAGGTTCTGACTGATGGCCAGCCTGTAGTCTTCAGGGTCTCTCAGTTGGTTTCCCTCGTCTTTCGGGTGAGTTCCTGGACCTCTTTCTGACTAATTGCCTTGTTCTCTGTGGCCCCATAGTCTCTGTGTGTGTCTCTGTCAGAGAACTATGCACACTCTGCTGAAGTCCCCACGCGCTGTCAGGGAGCATGGCTGGCACGTGTAGACATTCAGTAAAATCTTTCTGGTGAACTGATTGAACTAAAAAAACAAATGGGGGCCAAAGACCAACTTCCATCATCTTTCCATAAGCTGTTTAAATTAATTGCATCTATAATGGTCTCAAATAACATTTGTCGAATTAAACTAGAGCCCTTGCTCTCTCTAATAAAATCTTAAAATGAATCATGTAATAATATCAGTAATGGTAATAATGATGATGATGATGATAATGACACTATCAGACAATTATACTATAACATTCACTATGTGTCTGTCTGGCACTGTACTAGGTGCTTTAAATGTACTTATTGACTCCTCACATCTACCCTGTGAGGTGGTTCTATTATTTTTCCTGACTTCTAAGTGAGAACCCAGGCACAGAGACATTAAGAAACTTAAAAAATATCTATTCATTTTGAGAGAGAGGAGAGAGAGAGAGAGAGAGAGAAGTGAAGAGAGATAGAGAAGGAGGAGGAGCAGAAAGCATCAACTCCCACATGTGCCTTGACCAGGCAAGAGCGACCTCTGCGCTCCAGGTTGGTGCTTTATCCACTTCGTCCCCACAGGTCAGGCACAGACATTAACTAACTTGTCTAAATCCAGGCACCTTGTCAGTGGAATAGCCAGGTTTCTATTCTACAAATCTGACTCCATGTCCACCGCTTTCCTGCTCTGAATTTATTTTTGATGAAAGCACATTTTGTTCTAACGAACCTGTATACACACACATCGTTTTCTCATCTCAGCTACCTGTTCTTTTCATTAACCGCTGATACTCTGGTCTGCCCCATTTCCCTGTAGAACATTTTCAATCAAAATCTTGTAAGTAAATCTTTGCACCAACAGCCCCACTGACATCTTCTAAGACCCACAATTGCTGCCCATGCAATTAACTGTTTCTTTTCTGCCTCCCGTGAAATAACGCTTTCCTGCCTCTGTGTCTGTGTTCACCCTTCATGGTTTTCCAGCTGAAAGTAACTTGTAACATACTAAGCCCCCTTCACCTGCCCGGGCCACTCAGCTTCTCAGTGGCCTCTTCACTCCTCAGGGGTCCGCTGCCACCGAAACCCCAATATTGTTTCCTCTCATCCTAATTTCTCACCCACGTTTCCATCTCAAGCCTTGAAAATTGAGGTTGGCTTTCCTTTCACAATGAAATAATATTATAAAAAAGCACCTAAGGAGTGAGTTTTACTGCCACCTTAAATCATATTCTCAGATATGGATCTGTTAAATTAACATGGTGACATATTTGGCCAATCAAATGTCCCAGTTCATATGGTGGGTTCATTTCTCACTGTTGCTTAATGGATGGCTAGTCTGGTTTTGAACATCATCCTTGAGAACCTGTATTATGTCTTTTCTGATGAGAGAGAGTTTAGCAAGTGGGTACCTGTTTTCAGCCTATGAATCAGCCCTCAGTTTGTGAAAGTAACCATGGTAACCAAGGAAGCAACACTTTATAAAGTTCTTGGAGGCCAGCCTAACCATCCCATCTCTCTGCGGACTTCTACGTGCTGTGTGGGATGGTTATTAGTCACCCACCTGTGTGCATGGATGTTTCTGCCTTTCTATCCTCATCAACTCCCAGTGTTCTGAAACAATGATGGTGCATCTCTCTTGCGGTTTGCTTTCTTCTCTAAATTTTATTGTCACGGAGCATGCCCAGAACATGCTAAGAATGAAGAATTTGAGGGTTTTGCTAGCTGAGAGAATTTGGAGAGGAAGGAGGTTGAGGCCCTGGATGGCTAACTCAGCGATAGAGCATTGGCAGAGTATGTGGAAGTCCCGGGTTTGATTCCCAGCCAGGGCACACAGGAGAAGTGTCCATCTGCTTCTCCACCCTTTCCTCTCTCCTTTCTATCTCTCTCTTCCCCTCCCACAGTCAAGGCTCCATTGGAGCAAAGTTGGCCTGGGTGCTGAGGATGGCTACATGGCCTCCGCCTAAGGCGCTAGAATGGCTCCAGTTGCAAAGGAGCAACACCCCAGATAGGCAGAGCATCGCCCCCTAGAGGGCATGCCAGGTGGATCCCAGTAGGGTGCAAGCGGGAGTCTGTCTGACTGCCTCTGGGTTTCTCACTTCAGAAAAATACAGAAAAAAAAGGAGGTTGAGTTCAGTTTCACATGCTGAGCTCTCTGATGCTGAACTAGGTTAGTCCAGCCAAAACTGTGTTTTACTTTTTCTTCTGGGTTGTTCTTTTTAGGAGCTGCAATCAATGACATCCAATGTCACCACTTGATACTAATGCAGAGTGTCAGATTAAATCAAATAACAGTGTCTGTCTAATTGTTTTGCAACTGAACAACCCAAGTCACGTGCACTCGATGCAGGTTCACTTTATAAAGATGTCAATAGAAAAGGCAATTCTCCAGAAGAAATATCTTTTCAAGTTTTCTGAGGCATTTGTGCAGCATAGAAAGTGCCTGAGTATTCATCAGCTTGTGGCTCACTTGACCCACATGAGCAGAATGGAAAAGACATATATTCTTAGACTGTGACACCACCACCTGCCACCTGTCACCTCTCACCTCCAGGTTGGGATCTTGAACTGCTCTCTGCCACACGTTGAAAAAGAAGTCAGTGAGCTTCACCCACATTAAAATGTTGTTTTAGTTACAGCTTCACAGCCACAGTCTTGGGGGGTGGCCAACATGAGTTGCAGCTGCCTTGTTGGGTTACCTAGGAACCCTGAAATGAAAGTCACAGCCTGCATCATCTTAAAATTATAGGGGCACAGGGTTCAGGGGAGACTTGAATTTATGATATCTTTTTGTTCCAGTTGCAGGAATGCTTCGTCTCCCACTCTAGAATCGCACTCAGAGCAGTGTGCACACATGTGGCCGTACCAGTTTTTAAAATATTAAAACTCTTTTATATAGCAGTTGATGAATAATCACTGTGCTCAGGCCTCTAAACAACCTCCTTCCAACCAAAGGCCTTACCTTAGGAGTCCAGGACTTCTCCACAATTCAGCAAACAAAGGGAGCAGTCCTGACCCAGCAGGATTCCTCTTGGCTAGGTACCAACACCAAGGCCTGTGAAGTTCTGTTGTTGTTGTTTATTCATTGAGAGGAGGGGAGGCAGAGACAGACTCCTGCATACACTCCAAACAGAATCCACCCGGCACCTCCACTAGGGGGCTTATCTGGGGTGTTACTCCATTGCCCAGCAACCCAGCTCTTTCCAGTGCCTGAGGCGGAGGACATAGAGCCATCCTCAGCACCCACGGCTAATTTGTTTCAATCGAGCCATGGCTGCAGGAAGAGGAGGAGGAAAGAAAGAGAGAGAAAGAGAGAGAGAGAGAGAGAAGCAAGAGGGGTGGAGAAGCAGATGGGTGTATCTCCTGTGTGCCCTGATCAGGAATCAAACCCAGGACCTCCACACCCTGGGCCAATGTTCTACCACTGACCCAACTAATCAGGGCCCCATTCTGTTGCTGAATGTTTGAAATATGGCCCTTGAAATGAGAAATGGGCTGGCTTTTTACACAGCACCAATTTAAG